>NC_134777.1:49698191-49860691 GCF_046742065.1 Oratosquilla oratoria | reverse complement strand
ACCCTCTTTCCTCTCTTTATCAGCCCCCATCCTCCTTCCTCTCCCAATCATCTCCCACCCTCCTGTCCCCTCCCTCACCATCTTCCTCCCTCTTCCCACCATCTTCCGCCATCCTTGTCACCTTGTACCCGGACCTCCCCCACACTTCATAAGAATATAAGAACATAAGAATGAAGGAGACTGCAAGAGACCATAGGGCCTACACTAGGCAGCTCCGTATCCATCACCACATGTCATCCCCATCCATAAAGTTGTCTAACCGTTTCTTAAAACAACTGATAGTTTCAGCGCTTACTACATGGTTATTAAGTTTATTCCATTCGTCAACCACCCTATTAGTAAACCAATTCTTGCCTATTTCCTTTTTAAATCTAAATTTGTCCAGTTTATAACCATTACTGCGAGTCTTCCCCTGTTGTTTTAATATGATGACCTTCTTTGCGTCACCCTTGTTAAAGCCTTTGATCCACTTGAACACCTCTATTTGATCACCCAGCACTCTGCGTCTTTCCAGAGAGTGTAAGTTAAGGTGCCTAAGCCTCTCTTCGTAAGGCAAATTTCTGAGTCCATGTATCATTTTGGTCATTCTTCTCTGTACTGATTCTAGTGAATTGATGTCCATTCTGTAGGACGAAGACCAAAACTGTACCGCATAGTCAGGATGGGTCTAACTATCGCTAGATAGAGTTTAATAATTACCTCTGCACTTCTATTCGTTACCGTCCCAGCAATGAAACCTAATGCTCTGTTAACTTTATTCCTGGCGCTAATGCACTGTTTCCTGGTCTTAAGGTCCGGACTCACTAGAACTCCCAAGTCTCTCTCGCACTCAGTTTTCTCTAAAAGCGTGTTATCTAAGCTGTATCTATTTTCGGGGTTGTGTAGCCCTACGTTTAACATGCTGCACTTAGAGATATTGAAGTTCATTCGCCATTTCACCGACCATGTGAACAATTTAAGATCATCCTGCAGAATATCTGCGTCGTCTCCTGACCTAATTAGGCGTCCTATTTTAGTGTCGTCCGCAAACTTATTAACATCACTATTTATCCCGTCGTCTAAGTCATTTATGTACATAATGAACAACAAGGGACCCAAAACCGAGACATGGGGGACCCAACTAGTAACATTGCCCCACCTAGATTTTACTCCATTTATGGTGACCCGCTGTTTTCTGTTACTAATCCGGGCTAATCCATTCTAACACTTTTCCTCCTATGCCATGAGCTTTGTTTCTATTTAGTAGTCTCTGGTGTGGCACCTTGTCGAACGCTTTGCTAAAGTCAAGGTAAATAATATCGTAATTATCATTGTTATCTGACGCCTTATATACTTATATACTGCCTTGCCCTCCCTCCATCCTGTCTCCCCCCCCTCCATCCAGTCTCCCCCGCTCTCCATCCAGTCTCCCCCGCCCTCCATCCTATCTCCCCCTCCTTCCGCCCCTAATCCTATCTCCCCTGCCCTCCTTCCTGTCTCCCCATCCCCGCCCACCATCCTGCCTCCCCCACTGTCCATCCTGTCTTCCCCGCCCTCTATCCAGCTTCCCCCGCCCTCCATTTTGCCTCCCCCTCCCACACCCTCCATCCTGTCTCCTCCTCCCAATCCCTCTATCATGCCCCCCTTCCCCCCTCCACCTTGTCTCCCCCGCCCTCCATCAAGTCTCCCCCACCCTCCATCCAGTCTCCTTCGCCCTCCACCTTGTCTCCCCCGCCCTCCATCAAGTCTCCCCCACCCTCCACCCAGTCTCCCCTGTCCTACATCTTGTCTCCCACGCCCTCCATCAAGTCTCCCCCACCCTCCATCCAGTCTCCTTCGCCCTCCACCTTGTCTCCCCCGCCCTCCATCAAGTCTCCCCCACCCTCCATCCAGTCTCCCCTGTCCTCCATCTTGTCTCCCCCGCCCTCCATCAAGTCTCCCCCACCCTCCATCCAGTCTCCCCAGTCTTCCACCTTGTCTTCCCCGCCCTCCATTCTGCCTCGCCCGCCCTCCACCTTGTCTCCTCCACCCTCTATCCAGTCTCCCCCGCCTTCCATCCTGTCTCCCACTCCCACGCCCTCCATCATGTCTCTTCCGTCCCCTGTCTTCTATCCCCCCCCCCCGTTCCCCTGCCTTCGATCCTGTCTCACGCGTCCTCGCCCGCCATCCTGCCTCACGATCTACTGTAGCTTGCCTCCCAATTACCACAATTCATTTTACGTTTTATGCATTGTATTGCTTGCTGTGCGTCACCTATCGAATAACCTATATTTTTTCAAATCTATTACACCTCTTTCTCAAGGGACGACCTCTCCCTCTCCCCCCCCCTCTTGAGCGGTCCTGAAAACGACTTGATGGCCCAAAAGTCATGACAAGCGCGCTCACGTCATCGTTTAGCCAAATTGTTTTGTTTTGATCAAACTCCATTTCATAATTTAAATGGTTCTTGGGGAGTGATCGGGTGGGTGGAGAGGTTCCGTGGAATTAGAGGCATTAGTCACGTCAATATTCGGCGTAATAATGTTCGTGTTAATCGCAGTTCTTTTGGCGCGACCGTAAATGTAGTCAACGGCCTGCAATCGATTGCCATCTACACTTTACTAATGACATCGACATCGTGGGAAACCAAAGTTGACTCCGCCTCCATCTTCGTTCACAGTGTTTGAAGTTATTTTCTGGTTTTCTTTGGGCCTTCGAAGATGAACTGTATAATGTACGTTGTAAAATTCCCCCCAGTTCTTTCTTGCGTTTTCTTTTTCTACTTTCTCTCCCTCATTCCTTTTATCCAGCTCTCCCCCTTTCCCTCCGCTCCCTACTCATTCTTCCCCTGCTTTCCCCTCTGCACATCGTATCTTCCTAAATGCTCCCCATGCCCCCTCTGCCGTCATATATTCCCCTCTGTTCCCCATATATTCCCCTCTGATCCCCATATATTCCCCTGTGCCCCCATATATTCCCCTCTGTTCCCTACATATTCCCCTGTGCTCCCATATATTCCCCTGTGCCCCCATATATTCCCCTGTGCCCCCCGTATGTTACCGTGTCCCCATATCTTCCCCTCTGACCCCATATCTTTCCTTCTGACCCTCCACATCTCCCCCATTGACCCTCATGTTTCCCCCTCTAAACCCCATATTTTACACGATACCTCCCATGTCCTACTACTCTTCCTCTTCCTCCTCCTACTCTCCCCGCCCTCCTGCTCTTCCTCCTCCTCCTCGTCATCATCATCATCCCCCCCCCGCCCTCGTCCTCTTCCTCCTCGTCCTCCACCCCCGCCCTCCCCGTCCTCCTCTTCCCCCTCCTCCTCTATCCCCTTCCTCCCCGTCCTCCTCTTCTTCCTACTCCCCACGTCCTCTTCTTCTTCCTCCTCCTCCCCCGTAGTCTTCCTTTTCTTTCCCGAATTCTTCCTCATTTTTTTCGTAGCCTCCCTCCTCTTTCTCCTTGTAGTCTTCCTCCTCCTTTTCCTTGCAGTCATCCTCCTCCTTCTCCATGTAATATTCCTCCTCCTTCTTCTTGTAGTCTTCTTTCTCTTCCTCCTTCTCCTTGATATTCTTCCTCCTCCTTCTCTCTGTAGTCGTCCTTCTCCTCCCCCTTAAAGTCTTCCTCCTCCTCCTCCTCCTCTTCCTCGTAGTCTTCCTCTTCCTTTTCGTAATTACAAAGGATTACAAAGGCGGAGCATGCCGACAGGAGACCTTTTGATCCATATCTAGGTCGGATGCGAAAAAAAAAATCATATTAATAATAAAACAATAAAATAAAAACTATAATAATGTAAATAACAAATAAAATACATAAATAAATGCATAGGTATAGTTAAATAATAAACAAACAGGTAAATAGTAAATAATAATAAATTGACATATAACTAATAATAAATGAAAATCAGACAGACAAATGATAACAAAACAAAAACAAATAATATAAGATAAATTATAATCATTACAGCATCTTACTTAGGTATTTATCTAAATGATTCTTAAAGCTTCGAACTGAACTACATTGCACTACCTGTGCAGGAAGTTTATTCCATTCATTAACTACACGGTTGGCAAAGTTGTTTCTACCTACTTCCAAATTGAATCTATTTCTGGACAGTTTGAGACCATTGTTTCTTGTCTGATTCTCATTCAATGTGAAAATTTTGTCACTTTTGATGTTGTCAATTCCCTTTAAAATCTTAAAGACCTGTATCAAGTCACCTCTGAGTCTACGCTTTTTTAGGGAAAACAGATTCATGTGTTTTAGTCAATTTTCGTATGATTTATTTTTGATATTTGGAATCAGTTTTGTGGCTCGCCGTTGTACTTTTTCCAGTCTGTCAATGTCTTTAATGAGATTCGGTGACCATACGGAAACAGCATATTCCAAATGTGGACGAACTAACGATTTATATAGCTTGCTAATGAGTGATGGACTTTTGAAATCAAAAGATCGCGCAATCAGTCCCAGAATCTTATTTGCTTTCTCAGAGGCTGAAATACACTGCTTGGATGATTTGAGGTCGTTACTGATAATTACGCCGAGATCTTTTTCACTATCCACTTTTGTTAACGAATTTCCAAATAACTTGTAATCGTACTTACTGTTATTTTTACCTATGTGCATTACCTTGCATTTACTTGTGTTAAATTTCATTAGCCACTTTTCAGACCATTGCTGTAATTGATCTAAATCTTCTTGAATATCTAATTGGTTTGAGTGATCATTTGCCACTCCGCACAGTTTTGTACCATCAGCAAATTTGGAAACAGTAGATTTTAGTCCATGGTCTATATCATTTATATATACTATGAATAGAAGTGGCCCAAGAACAGAACCCTGAGGAACTCCACTTGCAACACTTTTCCATCTAGAATTTTTTCCATTTAAAACAACTCTCTGTTTTCGACCATTTCCTCTTCCCTTTCATAGCCTTCCTCTTCCTCCTCCTACTCGTAGTCTTCCTCATTTTAGTCTTGCTCTTCTTCTTGATCTTCTCCCAGATCTCGGGGGAAAATCATGGTCACTCCCCATGAACAACCCCCCCCCCCCACCTCTAAATCCTAAACTCCCCACCCTCTCTTTCTAACCCCTGAACTCCCTAGGGACCCTCATCTCTTGACCGCCTGACCCCATCAGAAATCCATTAGGCGTACCTCGCTTATTAGGTCTCTGGGCCGTTTACAGGACGCGAATCCTGCATGTAATCCTTCAGGGAAGCTTGTGAACAAGTTACATTCGGGAGAGTGATCGGCGACGACAGTTTGCAGCCTCTCCAGTAGACTTCAATGTAAGGGTCATATTTCGAGTTCATTATAATTCACTGGTGGCGTAATGGGAAGCATGTTGGCCATGCATTCGTTTAGTTATAGGTTCGAATCCCGCACCACTATTCGATTCCCAGCAGTGACTGTTACCTGACGCAGCAGTCCTGCAAGTGCAAAGGTGGCGGCTTCGACCGCAGGTACGTGCCTGATGCCGTTGGCTCCTCGCCTTCTATTTAGATTTATTAAGAAAGCTGTGAATTACATCAGTAGGCTTATAGGATTTATCGAGGCCATCTTAACATTGAGAAAGTAAAGGGTGATGTGCCAAGTGGTATAATAGCTTCGTTTGCAGCCACGTGTGGTTTTGATCAACTCTTGTTTGTTCCAAGGTGATCCACGGAATGCACCGAGTGGTTCACAGTTCTGCGGGAGCATCCAAGACCTTAGAGCAGGGATTCTCAATTCTTTATTCCTTATCAACCCCTTCGGCTTGATGTATTTATACATTTACCCCCTTAGTTCCATATAAAAATTCATAGCTATCATAAAGGGACAAAAAACAAGGTCAGATAAATATATTATATTTATTATTCAGGTTATGCACAAAAATAGCCTTTTCTCTCTCATACACAAGCAATTTACTCCCGTTTTCTCTTTTTCTGCATGAAGGGACGGAGAGGTGGGGTCGCCGATTAAATGAAGCGGCCTTACTGTGCATGTGCTGTGCCTTGCTGCATTGCTTCTGGCTCAGGGTAATGAACGAGATGCAGAGATGACTCGTCATCCAGGAGGAGCCAAGAAAAAAAGGGAAGGAGGGATGGTGAATGGGAATGGAACATGTGGTGATGAAATGGGTGGGAGTGGAAATATGCATTTGAATTTGGCTACCTCCCTTGAAAGGGGAAAAACCTTTGCTATGTGTATGTATTTGTCAATTATCGGGTATATCAATTATTTTCCCCTTGTCATGTAATTTTTAACCCCAATGGGTAAATTTACCACTGGTTGAGAATCACTCCCTTAGATATTGTGGTGTGCTCTTCAATCGTCACTGCGAATAAGAGGTCTTGGCTGAACCACTTTGAGTAACGTGAGTAGAAAGGCGGCAACATCCCTGTTCGCCTCGACGTTTCCCATGTAACCGATCAAAAGGCTCGTGTCGACGACACCGAAAATCCTGCTGTGCTGATGCACAACCATGATGATGTTTCGGCTTACGGGAGAAACAGGGTGGGTAAGTTTCTACGGTGATCCCAGGTCCACCAAGTCTGACTGGATGTGCCTGAAGTGGTGCATGGACATAATCTCACAAGACAAAAGCTAACAAGACATAAACTCACAAGATAAAATTCACAAGACAAAAGCTAACAAGATATAAACTCACAAGATAAAATTCACAAGACATAAGCTCATAAGACAAAAGCCCACAAGACATAAGCTCATAAGACAAAAGCCCACAAGACATAAGCACACACTCTTAATGTAAAAAAAAACACATAAATTGCCCTACAGACATCATCATATGTTTTCTCACAATTAGAGATTGGAAGACAGTGTTTTTAGATGTTCTTTGTTAAATTATAAAACATACAAATACACGATTAGAGATTGAAAAAATCATGAATCACCTCTTCTTGATGCAATGGCTACTAATTAATTACAGGCACAGGTTTTTGAGGCGCTTTATAGAGGGGTAATTATTTTCAACTAGGTGGAAAAATGGTTGTTCCACCTTTAACACTTTGATGGCTTAATATCACTTAGGTCATACTCTGATTTGTAGCTTCATCTAATCACACTATGCTATATATTTATTTTTGTATGATTTTGATGAAAATAGAAGTGCAAAAATACTCTTTTTGTGCAACTTTGATAAGAACAAATGAAATAGAAGTGCAAGAAATATTGATGGTAATTTATACTTGATATATGTGTGTGTGTGTGTGTGTGTGTGTGTGTGTGTGTGTGTGTGTGTGTGTGTGTGTATACATATATATATATATATATATATATATATATATATATATATATATATATATATATATATATATATCACACGAGTGATTGACCTGTAAGAGCTGGGAAGTTTTGTATTGCGTGCCAGGGTCGAATGATAATCATGACAAAATAATTAAGACTAAGATTTTTTTTTTTTTTTTTTAATTAGTGAAGTCCCAGCAGTGCTATCCAGTTTAGGGACAGGCGTATATTTTCTGGAGAGATGTGGATAAGGTGATTGGTCTGTGGGGGGGCTCCAGGCTATGCAGGAGTGCATTACTAAGTAACCGCGGGCTTGTGTGAGGGTGTTTTTATGTGTTTGTTGTTTCTTGGATGTGCAAGGGTGCATTGTTTTTGTCACAATAGTGCTACCAATGGGGAGGAACAAATGGATCTTGCTGCCAGTACCAGACGTCCAACGTTGGAGGTATTGTTGGCTGCCAGGCGGTCTTGGGCTGTGGTAGGGTCACCAAGAAGGGCCTTTAGTGGCTGGAAATGGTTTTCCAGCGATGGGCAGAGGAGGAGGCAGTGCCGAAATTATACCAATTTCGTGCCATAGGTGCAATGGGTATTGGTATACTGGGAATAGCAGTGGTTTACCCGTATCATACTTATTGCATAGGAGACGTGTGGGGGCAGTGAGGTTAGGGTTGTAGAAATCGGTCCATGGCAAGACGTAAGCCATCCACGAGCAGCAGCAGTGGCAGTGGTCTGCCATCCAGAGGTCCCAGGCGGCACGGTTGATCTTGTTGAGGGCGTCACTGGTTGTGAGCTGGACAGGGATTGATTTTTCTCCAGGTGCCAAAGCACCATGTTTGGCACCGCTGTCCGCCATCTCGTTATCATGAATTCTCACGTGAGATGGAACCCGCTGGCAACGAAGGCGGACTTCTGGCCTGGCAGCCTCAGCCGAAAGGTGCAGGATGCCATTAAGGATGTCTGGGCGCGAAGTGCAGTGACTTCTTTCAATGACTTAGACTGAATCTAGAGTCTGATTGCACTATGACACGCGATGGGGGTGGGGAAGGTCGATGTTTTTATTCAAAACTTCCCAAATGGCGACGAGCTCAGCCGTAAGGATTGTAGTGGGGGGAAGCTTCACAGAGGACTCCCGTATGGCATCAAAGAAGATGTCTACCCATTGTGGGACCATCCTCAAGTACTGACCCGTCCGTGTACACCAGGAACCATCCTGGGTACTTGGAAGCAAGCAGCTCTCGGGCACGCACAGCTAAGAGGTGGGGTATCAAGCTCAATTTCGCATTGGGCGACCAGTCGTCGATCACTGGCCTGAAGTCCTGTTCTGAGACAAAGGTCTCTCACGGAGCTGGGCAGGCCATGGATGGGTGCCATGGTCGGGGCTGAAATCCAGTCTTTGTACAATTTCTCGTCGGTTGAGTTCGGTACCCTTGTCGACCTGAAGAGGTACCTGTAGGCGTCTTTCTTTAGGCGATACCGAAGTGGAAGAACACCAACTTCGTTATATACCTGCTCGTGCGATACCGAGCGTGGCAGGTCAAGCCTTAGACGAGGTGCTTGGTAGTATCCGGGCCGTTTTGTGCACGGTCTTCGGAGGAAAAGATCGTGGAGGGCTAGAATATTGGAACCCACTTTACTTTTACATAGTTCTCCCACCTGATTAGAGGGAACTAACTCTGAGTCTCTTTAGATCGCCTGAAGAAGTGTCATTCTATTGAACTCCTGACAACAATTGAACAACTGTCACCCCGGGCACCTGAACCAGTGCCCACCTGCCAAACTGTGTGGGGTTACAGTTCTTCAGGTAAAACGATGAACATTTACCACAACAGCAATTCCGTTGGCTGTTGATACCATATTATGCCGCACATGGAGATTTTATTTAATTGAGGAAAGCGCCTTCGTGTGCGCAGTTCGACCTCTGTGTTAATTCTGGCTGTCGCCAGACGATTTTGTTCAACTAAGATTAAGCCAAGTTCCTCCACACTTGAGGGGTTTACTGGTCCAGGTTTATCTTAGATAGCACAATTTTAGAGAATAATGAGTGCGAGAGAGACTTGGGAGTTCTAGTGAGTCCTGACCTAAAACTAGGAAACAGTGCATTATCGCCAGAAATAGAGCTAGTAGAGCATTAGGTTTCGTTGTTACGATCGTTACGAATAAAAGTGCGGAGGTAGGTACCAAACTCTATCTGGCGTTAGTTAGACCCAGTTTTGGTCTCCGTCTCATAGAATGGATATAAATTCACTAGAATCAGTACAAAAGAGAATGACCAAAATGATATATGGGCTCAGAAATGTACCTTACGAAGACAAGCTTAGGCACCATAGTTTATACTCTTTGAAAAGACGCAGAGTGCGGGGGGATCTAATAGAGGTAGTTCAAGGGCATTAACAAGGGGGATGCAGACAAGGTCATCATATTAAAACAACGGCGCAGGACTTGCAGTAATGGATTTAACTTGGACAAATGTAGATTTAAGAAGGAAATAGGCAAGAGCTGGCTTACCAATAGAGTGGTCAACGAATGGAATAGACTTAGTAACCATGTAGAGAGCACTGAAACTATCGGTTGTTTTAAGAAGAGCTTAGACAACTTTATGGATGGGGATGACAGGTAGTAATGGAAATAGAACTTCCTGTAGGCCATATGGTCTCCTTCATTCTTATAATCGCTGCCTAACAGCTGGATATACCTGGCCGTCACTGACCGGAACGGAACCGGTGGCGACCAGCTGCCCTCGTCTTCCATTGCGGGGCATGGAGCACCAGGCGCCACTGCTGCTGCGGAAGTGTACTAACAGGGGTGTCTTTACAGATTTTAAATAGAGTGGTGGGTTAGGGGAAGATATTGCACTGGTGGTATTGATGATTATGATGACATGGTGGTGGTGATGATGATGAGTGTGATAGTGATGATGAGTGTGATAGTGATGATGAGTGTGATAGTGATGATGAGTGTGATGGTGATGATGATGATGATGATGACTGTGATGGTGGTACTATAGTAAGTTTCTTTGTATGTGTTTTAATTTTCTTATTTTCCACTGTTGTACTTATTTGCGTTTGAATTAATGGAAGGGCTCTGTTTGCAGGACAATCGCTCTTCGGACGCTTATTCACCAGAAAAAAAATCGGGTGATTGCTGGTTTTTTATCATTCATAGTGATACATTATTTACACAATAATTGAGCTAATAACCAAACTCTAAGCTTCCTAGAAATAATTTAACTCAACCTAACCAAATTTCATAGAATCAGTTCAGCGCACCTGCATGAATTAATGTGTAAAGCACTAAATGTCGGCAGTAGAAGGTCACAAAAAAAAATATATTGAAATAATGGTCAACCATTGCCCACCACTCCCCACTATTCAGGTGTGCAGTTGTCTTGCGAGGTAAAGACGCTAATCTGTCTGGTGCCACCCATGTATACACCTACACCCACACACGCATCTACACCCACGCACGCACCTACACCCTTACACACAATCACACCCGCACACAACCACAACCACACCCGAACCCACACAGACAACACATCCACAACCACACCCGCACCCACACAGACAACACACACACAACCACACCCGCACCCACACAGACAACACACCCACATCCACCTACCTACCTACCAATCAACAAACAAACAAACCAGCCAGCCACCGTTTTAGAAGCACGAGTAGCGCCGTGGTCGTAGCATTGTCTGCGTCTTGACGAAGCCTCCTGCGACCTGCCCTCGACCTCACCTTGGGTGTTAATCCTCAGGTCAACCAAGGTCATATGTGGTGTCACGTGTGGGCAGCGGTGGCCGTCGCCTTCAAAGGGGACAGGAAATTCCGGGGCGGGGCGAGGCGGGAGAGCGGTCGGGTAGGCGGGGAAGAGGAGAGGAGAAGAATGGCAAAGGGGGGAGGGAGGGAGGGAGGGGTGGAGGCAGGGTAAAGAGAGACAGGAGTGAGGAGGAGGAAGAGGAAACTAGGGGAGGAAGAGGAGGAGGGGGAATGAAAAGAACAAGGTGAGGAATGGAGAATGGGATTAGAATGAATAAGAATATTTGGGAATATATAAACAAAGGAGAGAAGTGCAAGCGATGAATGCAGTTTTTGACGGGTTTGAACCTTGATTAGATGAAACTGACAATTACCATAAAAAGTGCGACGTATGTTCATTTGGCGACACCTTTAACTGTGGAAGACTTCTGTAGATGAAAAAATAGCATGACTACAGACAGAATGGAGCAAATGATTGCATAGAACTACGAAACAGACACCCTCGCATACTCAGACATACAGACTCCCACGCCTATTCAGACATACAGACATGCACGCACATACGCGCACAGACATACTGTACACACACGCAGACACGTGCATGCACACAAGCACGCGGACACACGCACGCGTGTGCGCAGATACTCATAAATGCACAAACACTTTCATACACGCAGACACAGCCTCATATTCACACACAGACATAAATGTATATCGACAGACACATACACAAACATATATACAGGTACAGGCACACAGGCATACGCGCCCACATACATCCGCTCTCATACACACAGGCACGTATACACCCGCTTGTACACACACACACGCATACACACACACACACACACACACACACACACACACACACACACACGCATACACACACACACACACACACACACACACACACACACACACACACACACGCACGTGCTCACACATACATGCACATACGCACGCACACACACACACACACACACACACGCAACCGCACACACACATACACACGACTCGGTAGCGCGGTTGGTAGAGTCCCTGACTGTCACTACGGAGGTCCGGGTTCGAATCCTGCCCAGGGCTGAAAATAACTTCAGTATCGCTGCGTTTCGAGTCGTTACTCAAACTCTCGTGGGCGGGGACTTTGGGGTGTATGTGCGTGTAAGGTCAAAGCATTACCCATAGATCGGTCATACGAGCTCTGAGCTTTCTTCTGGGAGGGAAATAGCTGTCGATCACGAGTCCAACACGTGATCCAAGACCAAGGTGAATCACACACACACACACACACACACACACACACACATATATATATATATATATATATATATATATATATATATATGTATACATATATATATATATATATATATATATAAATATATATGTATATATATATATATATATATATATATAATTTATGTATGTGATATGATATTTCTTGGATTGCTTTCGCCACTGTCGGATCGCTAACGTAGTGCAGAGTTCTACTGATCTCTTTGGTCTGGTGATGTATTTTACTCGTTTTCCTTCGACCAAAGCAGTTCTATATGACGTCATCGTCTGGGTCAAGCACGGAGATGAATGAAATAGTCTGACCGCAAAATTAGAAGAAAGAAAAAAAAATGGCCACCCGGCACGTACGGGGATAATCGAGATAGGTGACAACCCTTTTCACTGTTGAAGTACCGATACGGAATGCAAACTCCTTCATTCTGAAGGAGGAACCACGAACTTGTCTAGGATAGCCCAGAGGTGGCGTGAATGAAGAAGTATAGGTGTCACCCGGTACGGACGGGGTCGAGTCGTGTCGCACGCGGCACTTGGTCGCTATGGCCACGCGACTTGCCTTCCAAAGTAACAGGACGTGCAATTATACCGTCAAATGGGTCGGATCAAGCAACCTGCACATAACAAGCGCAATTAATCCAACCATTGCCTCTTTGCAAAGTCCCGGGACCACATGTTCTTTCTTTTGTGAAAGGAAGGTCTCAGATAGGTATTGTATCGATAAAAGAAACTTGATAAGGATTAGATGGTCTGCACGCAAATAGAGCATTGTTGGTAACGCGAATATGAGGTTGATCCAGAAGAAGTGCATAAATCATGACCAGCTGTTACTTTCCCAAAACCTGTTGTGTTTGGCGTCCATAACGCGTCGCCGGGGACAAATCGATAACCAAATATGACCGAGACGGATTCCCTTCCAGTGCCGCCTTTAGACCGAGTGTTTTCTCAATTAATGCAGCCATTTACTCTGTTTGCTGGGTCATAATGTCTGTATTCACTAAGTTCTGTACAGTATGGACGACCTGACCCGTGGGAAATATGTAAGAAGATTAGATTGTTATGAAAATACCTTAATACTCTGAAGCCTGTGCGGAAATTAAACGAGATTATTATATTCGCGTATACTGTATGTATATATGTATTTGTGTATGTTTTACGTATGTGTGTATGTGCAGGTGCGAATGCATGCATGTATATATGAAATCATGACAAATGCGTGAATGAGTGATGCTTGTGAACTAGATTCCTAATAAAATCCCTGTAGATGGCTTTTTAACTGTACCGTAGTAATCTAGAACACTAACTTTCTTGTACATCTTCTCCCACCCTCATTCGCGAATATATGAAAATGTATGTATGTATACATGCATGCATGCACGTATGTATGTATGTATGCATCCGACCTATATATGGACCAAAAGGTCTCCTGTCGGCATGCTCCTCCTTTGTATGTATGTATAAATGTCTGTATATATATATATATATATATATATATATATATATTGCATTTATGTATGTGTGTATGTTTTGCTTGAAACTACGAGGAAATCAAAGATCGGAATACTGACCGTTTTCGTCTATTTAAGACATTTTCAAAGTACATAGTATCACAACAAAGTACAGCTTAAAAACAATAGTGTAGAGAACAGGAGAGGTCACTCAACATAAATACATAAAGATTGTATTACAAAGAAACAACAATAGAAATAATAATAATAATAATAATAATAATAATAATAATAATAATAATAATAATAATAATTTATAATAATAATAACGATGATGATGATGATGATGATGATGATGATGATGATGATAATAATGATAACAAGAATATATAAATAAATTGGGTGACAATTGACACAAGTGATAAAAGGTCACACAAGATGGCTAAGGCGGAGCTTTGGGACATTGTTGTACAATTTGGTGATAATTCGGCTGGTTGTGTCTACACTATCTCTTGCAAGAATTGCAATTCTTGTTACATTGGTCAGACTGGCAAGGATTCAAAATCTAGATTGAACCAGCACAAGTATAGTGTCCGTACTGGCCAATCTTCAAGTGGGATTTTTGCTCACATTAGAGACTGCATTGATTGGGATAATTCCCAAGAAATTGTTTCGTGTAATTCTTATTTGGTAAGGAATATAATTGTATCATGTCTCATTAAAAATAAATTTTAATGAGAATCTCAATTTAAGCACTGGTCTTTTCAAATCAAATAATTTTGTCATTAACCAAATTGTAGGACAATGTCCTAAAGCTCCGCCTTAGCCATCTTGTGTGACCTTTTATCACCTGTGTCAATTGTCACCCATTTTCTTTATTTATTCTTGTTATCATTATTATTATTATTATTATTATTATTATTATTATTATTATTATTATTATTATTATTATTATTATTATTATTATTATTATTATTATTATTATTATTATTATTATTATTATTATTATTATTATTATTACTATTATTGCTATTATTATTATTATTATTATTATTATTATTATTATTATTATTATTATTATTATTATTATTATTATTATTATTATTATTATTATTATTATTATTATTATTATTATTATTATTATTATTATTATTATATTATTTCTATTGTTGTTTCTTTGTAATACAATCTTTATGTATTTATGTTGAGTGACCTCTCCTGTTCTCTACACTATTGTTTTTAAGCTGTACTTTGTTGTAATACTATGTACTTTGAAAATGTCTTAAATAGACGAAAACGTTCAGTATTCTGATCTTTGATTTCCTCGTGGTTTCAAGCAAAATATCTTTACTCACGTGTTTTTTTTGTGATTACTGTTGCATGTATGTATGTATGTATATAATGTATGCATGTATATATGGATATGATCTTACTGAATACATAAATGTGGATATGAATATGTGCGTATGTGTATATGAATATATGTACATACATGCATGTGTGTGTGTGATTCACCATAGTCTTGGGTCATGTGTTGGACTCGCGATCTACATCTATTTCCCTCCCAGAAGAGAGCTCAGAGCTCATATATGACCGATCTATGGGTAATGCTGTGACCTTACACGCACACAAACACACACACACACCCAACTCCCCTCCAACTAGAGTTGGGGTAACGACTTGCAGCGCAGCGATACTGAAATTATTTCAGCACTGGGTGGGATTCGAACCCTGACCACCGTGTTCGAATCCCATGTGTAACCTAGTTGCATTATACGGGAAGGGAACTATGCTCGTCACTAGTGACCCGTCTTTGTATCTTTCAGCATCAAGTTTGTTCTTAAATTCTTGTATAGTATTTGCACACACTGTTGCCTCATCCAATTTATTCCAGATATCCACCACTCTGTGTGGGAAGCTATTCTTTTTCAGATCTCTTCTATAACTATCCTTTTTGAGTTTCTTTTCATGTCCTCTTGTTTTTCCTTATCCCACTTTAATATATCATCTCTATCGAGGACTTCTACCCTTTTCATAACTCTGTAAATAGTCAGTAGATCTCATCCTTCTCTTCTTTGTTCTAGGGTTGGTAGTTCAAATTTGGAAAACCTTTGCGTGTCAATTTGGAGAGTGTTGGTGCCATCTTTGTCGTTGCTCTTTGTATTCTTTCTAATTCCTTTATATTCTTTTTAGTACTGGGTGTCCGTACTGTCGCAGCATACTCCAGTCTTAGTCTTGTCAGTGTAACTAATATTTTCTTTACCATTTCCTCATCCAAGTAATCAAAGGCTACTTTCATTGACCTTAGTAAATTGAAGTTTTCTCCAACTATGTTGTTAATATGCTTGTCTGGTAATATGTCTTTGCTGATAATTACTCCTAGGTCCCTTTCCGAGCTTACTTTTTTGACTTCCTATGTACCAATTTTGTATTGCCCCGATATTCTATTTTTACTTTTTCCATACTCCATTATAATACATTTCTTGATGTTAAAGTTCACTTTCCAGTTTTGACTCCATTCCCGGACTTTATCCAAGTCTTTCTGTAGTGATTCACAATCTTCCTCTGTACTTACTTTCTTTAGTGGTTTTGCATCATCTGCAAAGAAGTTCATATAACATTCCACACCTTCATCCATGTCATTTATATATATATGACAAACATAATTGGAGTCAATACCGAACCTTGTGGGGCTCCACTTATCATTACTTCTCAGGTCGAGTATGTGTCTCTACGCACTACCCTCATTTTTCTCCTGGTCATCCATTCCAATAATTTTCCTTGAATACCACTTATTGATTCAATTTGTCTTAATGGTTTTTTGTATGGTACTTTATCAAATGCTTTTTGTATATCTAGAAAAGCACAATCCGCCCATCCATCCCTTTCTTGTATTATTTCTATTAGTCTCGAGTAAAAAAAAATCAAATTGTGTTGGATTCAGTATATATTTTTTTCCAGATATTTAATCCACCTACTTTTGATCAATTATTTCACATATTTTTGCTATTGTGCTTGTAAGGGAGACTGTCTATAGTTAGTTGGATTTTCCTTGTCCCCCCTTTATATATTGGTACAATATTTGTATTTTTCCAATCCTGTGGTACCTTTCCATCTTTGAGTGAGTAACTAATTATCTTGTATATTTTATCCGTTAGCTCATCTGTACATTCTTTTAATATCCAATTTACAATTCCATTAGGACCGTGTGATTTTATGATATCAAGGTTTTTATTTGGTCTCTAATTTCCTTCTGTGTCACAGTTATTTCTTTTACTGGGGGTATCTTTCTCTCTGTATTTCCTCCCAATTTTGTGTACTTTCAATCGTAAATACAATTTTAGAATGTTTGAAACACAAAGGCAAAAGCCGACAAGACTGAGAATCAACACCGTGTGAGATCGAAACCTTTATTGGTACGACGTTTCGCTTGATACAGCTTTTTTTTATGTTTGTTAATAATTTCAGCCATTTCTACATCTTCTATATATTCATTATTCCCTTGGCGCAGTCTTACTATTTCTTGTTTGTCTTTTAGTTTACCATTCACATACCTATAAAATAGTTTAGGTTGATCCTTGCATTTTTCTATTATGTCCTTTTCATAGTTTCTCTTTTCATTCTTGCGTATTTTTACATATTAATTTCTTAGTTTGATATATGTTTGCCACTTGCAATTTTTTATATATTTTTCCATCTTTTCCAAGCTTTGTCTCTTCTATCTTTAGCCTCACTAGATTTTTTGTTGTACCAGTACTTTATGTGCACCCTTTCTTGCCTCTGTTTTGGTACGTATTTGTTTATTCCCTCATTATAAATTTCTTTTAATATGTTCCATTTCTCTTCCATCTTTGTTTCTTCATTTAACTTTTCCCAGTTTGCATTTTGAAATTTTTCTGAGTTTCTCAAAATCTGTTTTGTTGTACATTAGTCTTTCTTTTCTACGTTTCTCATTTCTTCTCAAATCAATTTGTTCTTTTAGTTCGAACTCTATTAGTAAGTAGTCACTTCCCAATTGGTGTTTTGTATTCTATTCTATCCACAATTTCAGGCTCTGACGTAAATATTAAATCTAGTCTCGACGGTTTCTCATTGTTTCTATATCTGTTATTTTCCTTTACCCATTGAGTCATTGTGTATTCGATGGTCATATCCAGTAGTATGTTTCCCCAGAGGTCTCCTCCATTTTCACTGTAATTTCTTTCAAACATATTTCTTTTGAGTTAAAGTCACCCACAATTACTATGTTTCCTCATTCTTTCAGTAAATCAGTTAGTGCATTCCAACATTTTGGAATGATCACTTTCTGTCCAAGACTGTTTTTGGGGGTATATATATTACTACAAATTTTGTACTTTTCATGTCACTGTTTTCAACTTTTATCATGATCAATTCGACATTATATTTTCTTTCTGCTACCTTAGTCACATTAAGCCTTTCTTAGTCAAAAACATGACTCCTCCACACTCTTTCTTTCTATTTTTTATCCAGTTGTTATATAGACCTTGTCCCACAGTGTTTGGTGGTAGAGAGCTTTTAATTTCGTCTCCACAATCCCCATTACGTCTTGTTTTTCTATTGCCAGAGAGTCGTTTAATTCGTTTAGTCCTGAAATCATATTGTCTATGTTAGTATACGTTATTTTTTATTTTTTTCCTTTCTCCTCTTTTGTCTTTTATTACGTTTAATTTTTATGGACAATTTTCTCGGTCTCAGGTCGAGCACTCAAAAAAGAAGAAGATAAAATCTCCGTTCTTTTCTCGTTTTTTTTTTCACTTCTAGGAGGGAGAGAAGAGGGTAGAGGGGAGTGGAGTATGTAGGGGATGGAATGGGTGGGAGTGGTTTCTATGCCTTTGTTTTTTGGCTACCTCCCGTGTAAGGGGGAAAAAGCCTTTGTTATATGTACGTATGTATGTACTTCTAAGTGCATTTTCTTTCTCTTTTTCCTCATTGTTCATTTCTTTTTCATCCAGACGTTTTTGTAATTTTAATTATTTGACAGCTTTGCTGTTTTTGATAGTACTTCTGCTATCATTTGAGACCTTAGCTTGGTTTTTAGTGGCCTATATTGTTTTTTTGTTAGAGTACTGTCCCATCTTATGTACCTCTTCAATCTCTTTGTCCATATCCTGTCCCTCTTCTTGTATCTATTTCAGAATTACTTTTGCAATTTTTCTCATTTTTTCTCTTTGATATCTATTTATATAATGTTTTTCTTTAATACCATAAACTACAATGCACTTTTTTATCCACTGTGTCTCTGAATAAATTGTCTTTTTCTTTAATTACTTTAATTACCGTTTATTTGTCATTTTCTTCCACTTGTTGTTGTACTATTTCCTTAAAAGTTAACTTTTGATTTGTCATGTTCCATTTCCCATTGGTTTATCATTTCTTGGAGATCAGTCTCCTTAATAGTTTCTCCGAATTTCCCGGTCACCGCCTGTATTTGTTCTTTCAGTTCTTTTTTCAAGGCCTCGTTTTTGTTTTTATATTCATTTTTCATTCTTTCATTCTCATTTCTGATCATGTTCAATTCTTTCTTAAGGTCATCAAGCTCCTTGTTCGTCTCATTATTAGCTCATTTAAGTTGAATTATTTCTCTGTATATTGTCCTGTAGTCAATTTTCAAATCTATTAGTTCATCCAATAAATCAGTATTATGCTAATTAAGATATTTTTGTACCTAGGTTCTCTATCCAACTCTAAACATCTACCTTAAATTTCACCTTCTCTTGCAAACCCTGAAAATGCTTAATTATCCAATCTTTGAGTCGCTTTTGGAGTTTTATTCATGCAGGATCTTTTTGGCATTACCCCCTGCGGCGATTCCAATCTGCTCACGCCCAGACATCTTTTGTTGGTTCACTTTTTCTTCTTTCACTTTCGTCTCCCTCCATTTTTATAATAATTCTGCCATTTCGGCCACTCGGTATGCACAACTCCCTTCGCGTTAGTAAATACAACTAGTGTGTGTATTTACCTAGTTGTATTTACCTAGTTGTATTTTACGGGAAGGGGAGCTATGCTCGTGGTGTCCCGTCTTCATATCTCATTTTATCTAAACTATTTTTAAATTCATGTATTGTTTTTGCACACACCACTTTCTCATCTAACTTGTTCCAACTGCCTATTACTCTGTGAGGAAAGCTGTTCTTTTTCAGATCTCTTCTATAGCTGTCTTTCTTGATTTTCTTTCCGTGTCCTCTTGTATTTCTATCATCCCATTTTCTTAGGTCCTCTCTATCAATAATTTCTATGCCTTTCATGATTCTGTAAATAGCTATCAAATCTCCTCTCTCTCTTCTTTGCTCTAGTGTCTGTAGCTCAAGTTTTTCTAGTCTCTCTTCATATGATAGTTTTGAGAGTGTTGGTGCCAATTTTGTAATTGCTCTTTGTATTCTTTCAAGTTTTTTTAATACATTTTTTTTTTGGTACTTGGTGACCACATCGTTGCTGCATATTCCAATCTTGGTCTTATCAGAGTGATTAGTATTTTCTTCACCATTTCTTCATCCAGGTATGTAAATGCCACTTCGATTGTTCTTATTAAATTATAAGTTTCACCAAAAATCTTATCTATTTGTTTCTCAGGTGACATATTATTCATAACAATGACTCCCAGGTCCTTCTCATTTTCAACTTTTTTTTTATTCTTTCTTCTCCCAGTTCATATGATCCTGTTATTCTGTTTTTGCTTTTTCCAAATTCCATTATACTACACTTTTTAGTATTGAACTCCATCTCCCACTTCCTACGCTATTCCCAGACTTTATTTAGATCACTCTGTTGTGATTCACAATCTTCTTCCGTGTTCACATTTTTTAATAGTTTTGCATCATCTGCAAAGAAGCTCATATAACTTTCAATTTCTTCATCCATATCATTAATATATATAGCAAACATTATTGGGGCCAGAACTGTTCCTTGTGGAACACCACTTATTACTTCATCCCAATTTGAGTGTTTGTCTCTTATCACTACTCTCATTTTTCTTTCTTGCAAAAAGTCTTCCATCCATTTAATCAGTTTGCCCTGTATTCCTCCTTCAGTTTCTAACTTCTTAAGCAACTTCTTATGTGGTACTTTGTCAAAAGCTTTTTTTAGGTCTAGAAATGCACAATCAGCCCATCCATCTCTTTTTTGTATTACATCTATTAGCCTTGAACAGAAACATATTAAATTGGTGACGCATGATCGTCCTTGTCTGAATCCAAAGTGCCTTGGATTTAGCACTTTTTTTTTTGTCTAAATATTTTACCCATTTATTTTTGACAATTCTTTCACAAATTTTTGCTATTGTACTTGTTAGAGAGACTGGTCTATAGTTGGCAGGGTCATCTTTATTTCCCCCTTTATATATAGGTGCTATATTTGCTTTTTTATCCAATCTTCTGGAACTTTTCCTTCTTTCAAGGAACTGTTTATTATGCTATATATTTTGTCGGCCAGTTCATTCCTGCATTCTTTCAGAATCCAGTTTGCTATTTCATCTGGTCCATGCGATTTTCTGACATCAAGATTACTCAAGTGTTTCATTATTTCATTCTTTGTTACTTCTATTTCTTTCATAGGGGGGACTTTCTTTTTCCATTCGATCTCTTCAGGTTGTAAACACTAATTTAAAATGCTTGTTCATAATTTCCGCCATTTCTATTTCCTCTGTGTATTCAACTCCTCCTTGTCTTAATTTCTCCAAATCTTGTTTGTTTTTCAGTTTGTTTACAAATCTGTAAAATAATTTTGGTTGATCTTTACATTTTTCTATGACATCTTTTTCATATTTTCTCTTTTCCTCTCTGCACGGTTGTACATATTCATTTCTATAACAAGTATATATTTTCCATTTTTCAGGTCTTTTGTCTTTTTTTCCATTTGGTCCAAGCTTTGTCTCTTTTGTCTTTTAACTCCCTACAACTTTTGTTGTACCAGCACTTTACATATTCTTTTTCTTGTTTTTGTCTTGGGACATACTTTTCCACTCCTTTTTTTTTTTTTTTTTTTTTTTGTCAAAATATTCCATTTCTCTTCCACTGTTGTTTCTTCTTTGTATATTCCTTCCCAGTTTTCTTTTGAAAGAATTCTCTTATTTTATCAAAGTTTGTTTTTTCATACATCAATCTTCCTTTTCTATATTGTTCATTTCTGTCCATGTATTTTTTCTCATTTAGGCCTCATTTAGTTCCAGTTCAATCAATATGTGGTCACTTTTACTTATTGGTGTTTTATATTCAATCTTTTCCACTATTCTAGGTTCAGATGTGATTATTAGGTCTAGTCTCGATGGTTCTTCTTCATTTCTATACCTAGTGTTCCCCTGTATCCACTGTGTCATTGTATGGTCAATAATCATCTCGAGTAGAACATTTCCCCATGAGCCGTCTCCACCCTTTACTGTCACCTCTTCCCAGCAGACTTCTTTGTAATTATAGTCGCCCATCATAACTATTCTTCCTCCATCTTCCATTATCTTATTTAATGTTATCCTTGTGTCTTCTAACATACTTTTATGTTCACTCTCTTCCCACGAGGCTGTTTTTGGAGGCACATAATTTATCACAAACTTTCTGCTCTTCTTATCTCTGTCTTCCACTTCGATCATAATCATCTCTACTGTATTCTTTCCATATGTGACACACCTCACGTTTATATCCTTAGTCAGGAACATAACTCCACCCCCTTGTTTTGTCTCTCTGTTTCTAATCCAAATGTCCTACACTGTTGGGTGGTAGTGGACCTTTTAATTTCGTTTCTACAATTCCCATTATGTCCGGTTCTTTTTCCTTCAGATAATCATTCAGCTCATTCAATCCTGTTATTAATCCATCTATATTTGTGTAAGACACTTAGTTTTCTGCCACTTCCATTGTATTCTCTGTTTCCCTTTTGTTTTTCTCTAGTATGTCGTATTTTCTTACTTTCATATTCACTACTCTCCAATAGAATTTCTCTTTTTCTGACTCTGTTCTTTTCTCGTTTTTTTTCCTTAGCTTCATGTCTTTTCATTTCTCCTCCTCCCTTTCCTCTTTATTCATTTCTCTTTTTATCCATGCCTTTTTATATTGTTCACTTGTTGCTAGTTTCCCTGTTTTGGATAAGATATTCTCTGCCGTCGTTTGTGACCTGAATTTAATCTTAATTGGTCTGGTCTTATCTGTACTATACTTTGCGAGTCTAAACATCTCTTCAATTTGTTTCATAATTTCATGTTCATCTTTCTGAACTAATTCTAGTAAACTGCTTACTTTTTCTTTTTCCTCATTGATTCTTGTGGTTCTATTTAGGTTATGTTTCTCTTCCATTTCTAATATAATTATACATTTCTTTTTATCTGCTAAGTCTCTTACTATATTCTCCTTCTGTCTCATCACTTTAATAACTGAGTCTTCAGTTTGTTCTTTCATTTCTTGTTTAATTATGTCAGTAAATGCAATTTTACTGTTTTCTTGGATTTTTTCCAACTCTGTGCTTCTTTTGCTATGGCCTCTTTATTGTCTTTATTATTCCTCTTTAATTCTTCATTCTCCTTTTTTACTTCTTTAACTGTCTTTTTAATTCTTCTATTTCTTTAGTTAAGTTTTTGTTCACCTTCTCTAGTTCTTCCAATTTTTCAACTCTGCGCAATCTTTGCTATGTTACCGAACCTATTCTCCCAATGTTCGGTCATTTGTTCAAGTTTTTCCTCTAGTCTTGGTAATCGGGGGAGGTTGATATCCGCCCCCCCCCCTCATTAAATCCCTGGAAATTATTATCCTCACCTTCCATTGTGCTGCTCTTATCTATATTTATAATCTTTACAGTTTTGTTAATCCCCTCACCAAAATCATCGGTCCTTCTCTTGTTTACAAGACGCCTGGCCTCCTGGACCAAGTCCTCCCCTTCCTCATTTCCTTCTATTTCCCTCAGTAATCCCTCCCCTTCTCCTTTTTCCTCACTTTCCCACTACACCACGAGCTTTTCCCTTCCCTGTAAATACAATAAGGTACTTCCTTTGCGTTGAGATCCACGTAAAATTCACTTTTTCTTCAGAACTTCAATCTTCGCCGTCCATCCGACGAAAGTGTGTGTGTGTGTATTCACCTTGGTCTTTGGATCACGTTTTGGACTCGTGATTGACAGCTATTTCCCTCCCGGAAGAGAGCTCAGAGCTCGTATGACCGATCTATGGGTAATGCTATGACCTTTCACACACACACACACACACACACACAACTCCCCGCCCACGAGAGTCAGAGTAACGACCCGAAGCACAGCGATACCGAAATAATTTCGGCCCTGGGCAGGATTCGAACTGGTTACTGCGAGCACCACCGTACTTCCCAGTCCAGCGCTCTACCAACCGCGCCACCGAGAGTGAGTGTGTGTGTGTGTGTGTGTGTGTGTGTGTGTGTGTGTGTGTGTGCGCGCGCGCGCATGTTTGTGTATGTATATATTTACGTATTTTTTCGTGCACACGTGCATGTGTGGCTGTGTGTATATATATATATATATATATATATATATATATATATATATATATATATATATATATATATATATATATATATATATGCTTGTGGTAACGGCCATTCAGAATACATGCTTTTAAGTCAACAGCAGTTACAGCATTGTTCAGCTTTCAGTTTGCTTTCTCAAATTTTCTTTACCATGTTTCGGTCTTCGTTGGTCAGGGTACTATCAATCTGCCATCTTCAGGAGTTGTATCTTGTGGTAATAGATCAGGGATAACAATTTACTTAGTTGACATATAAATAGTCATGTTACCAAAGCAATATTGAAGATGGCTGATTGATGGCCGAAAGACGTCTCGAGGAAACAAACTATAGATTTTAGAAAACTACTTAGTACCCTGACCAACGAAAACGAAAAAATCGTAAGGAAAATTCAGAGCAAACTGAAAAATTAACAACGCCGTAAGTGTTGTCGATTTTAACAAAACACACACACACACACACACACACACACACACACACACACACACACACACACACACACACACACACACACACACACACACACACACACACACACACACACACACACACACACACACACACACACTTCAACGAACGGACGGCTTAGAGGACGTTCTGAAGAAAAGTGAAGTTTTGTGGATCCCAAAGCAAAGGAAGTGCCTATTGTATTTACAGGGTGGGGGGGGGAATTGCTCGTGGAGTAGTGGGAAAGTAGGGAAAGAAGAGAAGGGGAGGGATTGCTGAGGAAAATGGAAGGAAATGAGGAAGGAGAAGACTTGGCCCAGGCAGACAAACGAAATGTAAACACCAAAAAACGGCCCCCCGACCTACTGAGTGACGACGAAATGTCTAATAAAAATGTAAAGATTAGAAGTATAGATAAGAGCAATACAGTAGAAAGTGATGAGAATATTTTCCAGGGATTTAAAGAGGGTGGGGGGGGACACCTGAGAGTCATTGTTATGAATAATATGTCACCTGAGAAATATATAAATAAGATTTTTGGAGAAACTTGTAATAAGAACAATTAATAAATAAGAACAATTAATAATAAGAATAAGAACAATTAAAGTTGCATTTACATACCTGGATGAAGAAATGGTGAAGAAAATCCTAATCACCCTGATAAGACCAAGATTGGAATATGCAGCAATGATATGATCACCAAGTACAAAAAAATGTATAAAAAAACTTGAAAGAATACAAAGAGCAATTACAAAATTGGCACCAACACTCTCAAAACTATCATATGAAGAGAGACTAGAAAAACTTGAACTACAGACACTAGAGCAAAGAAGAGAGAGAGGAGATTTGATAGCTATTTACAGAATCATGAAAGGCATGGAAATTACTGATAGAGAGAATCTGATAAAATGGGATGACAGAAATACAAGAGGACACGGAAAGAAAATAAAAAAAGACAGCTATAGAAGAGATTTGAAAAAGAACAGCTTTCCTCACAGAGTAATAGACAATTGGAACAAGTTAGATGAGAAAGTGGTGTGTGCAAAAACAATATATTAATTTAAAAATAGTTTAGATAAAATGAGATATGAAGACGGGACCCCACGAGCATAGCTCCCCTTCCCGTAAAATACAACTAGGTAAATACAACTAGGTAAATACACACAAACACATGTTTATCCGACAGAGCTGTGGTACCGAGTTGCAGTGCTGTGGCGCTTTTCAGCTCTGGTCTGGGACCGAATTCAGATTGCTGCATGAACGGTGAAAAACGGCATCACTACACCATCGTGTGCGCGCGTGTGTGATTCACCATGGTCTTGTATCCCGTGTTGGATTCGTGATCGAGAGCTCCCGGAATAGAGCTCAGAGTTCATGTGACCGATATATGGATAATGCTGTGACCTTACACGCACACACACACAAACGAGAGTTGGAGTAACGACTCGCAGCGCAGCGATACTGAAATTATTTCAGCCTCGGGCGGGATTCGAACCCGGACCTCATTGGTAGCAGCCAGGAACTCTACTAACGGCGCCATCACGCTCGCGTGCGCGTGCATGCAAGTATGTGTATGTATGTATGTATGTATGTATGTATGTATGTATGTATGTATGTATGTATATATGTATGTATGTATGTATGTATATGAATTTATGTATGTAAGATCACCACATTACGCATAGATCGGGCCATATATGACTCTCATCCGTGAGGGCAACAACTGTCGATCTACTAGTCTAACTCATTAGCTAAGATCATGGTGAATCACACACGCGCGTGAAAAAAGAAATATCCACGTACGTGTAGCAGTCAGAACGTAGAAACACACCGTCATCGTAATTTAAGCTATGACAGAAACCCTAGGCACAAATCCAATTTTCTATGCATAAGAAATTCGAAGATAATGATAGACTGGTGAATCCCGGACTGTGGGAAGTTGACCATTGTTGTACTTCTGGAGAAATCATTATGCAGCAGCCAAGGTTTGGATGATGTGGGTAAAAACATAATAACACCCACTCTTGCGAAATGAAAAGTGTACAAAATTACAGCGTAAACGTAAATAAAAACTACCAATAGTGATCTAGAAAAGGCAGCGAAAAACAAATTAATACATGCAAATTGTCGTACATCGGGGCGGATCAATGAAAGTCACTCATAATTCAAATTACCGCGTGCTGGTCACCGTTGTCGTTTGATCGGAGACCGTTTTTTCAGTTTTCTTGGGACAAACTTCACTGATTTTCGTACGTCAGATTTGTTTTCATGTTCCTTTAGTTTGCCATAGCAAATGTCATTGGTAACTCCAGTTACTCATAACCCTTATAGTTATTCCACACGTACTAACTGCTTTAAATAGAAAACACGGTTTCAATTTGCAACTCTTTTTCTGTCGTCTTTCTAAGTGAGCAGCACTCTCGCGTGTCCACTAGTAAAATTGACGCTGCACCTGTAATCAAGCACTCGTTGTTGGGCTTACGCTTTATACGATCTAAGAGTATTATTGTTAGTTGAGTGACGGCTGTTGTGGGCAACGGTTGGACCCGAGCAGATACGGGCGGTGGTCAAGAGGTCTTTCATTTGCCCCTCAAATTATCAAAGGTGAGACCCTTCGTATATACTTGTCCGGCGTGTTATTTGGCAACGTTTTATATTAACATTTAGTAATGAACTTGTAGAAAACTTAATTACAAATGTGTCCCACGATCGGTATTTAATCTGAGATAACCATGTAGACTATACCCATATAGACTATGAATTCGAAGATATGGAGTCGTATAGATGGCAAAAGAAAGGATACTGCGTGATCGGAATTGGTGAGGTTGCACCAGTATCACTCGCGTTTTTTTTTCCAACGGTAATGGTTTTTAGGTTTATTAATTGCAAGGAAATTACTTTTAAAAACATGTCGGAAACTGACAACATTGGTTTTCTCTGTGAAGTTCATACATCGTGCCATATATTTTTGGGCAGCAATCAGTTTCACCTTTTCGTTTTTGCTTTTCAGAGATATTTCACACATACGCGACTCAAGTGAATTTGTTTAAACAGACACGAAATTTTTTTTTCGAATATCCAAACGTCAAACTACATTTACGTCATTTATTGGGAAGCTGAATGACAAACTAACAGAAGTTCAGCCTATAAGAATATTAGACACATCGATGAGCCCTTAGAAAAGTTTAGAATGCTGTAAGCGAAGCCGTCTTCCAGATTTTTAAATTCACAACATGACGAGGATTGATTGTATGATCAAGGCTTTTATTTATTCCAAAAAGTCGGAAACGAACAGTAATGTAATTATATTATTATTATTATATTATATTATTATCACTTATCATTATTTATCATTATTATTTATTATTTTTAATTATTATTATTTTATTATTAATGTAATTGTTATTATTAGTTATTTTCTCATTTTGTTATTCAATTATTATCATCATTATTATTATTATTATTATTATTATTATTTCATTATTTTAATATTCAAAATCATTATTATCGGAAGCTCGCTGGCTGAGCAGGTTTGGGCGTCGTTACTTGCGGCGAATGTCGAGGAGATGGCGGTTCGAATCCTGCCACCGGCGAAGTTGAACTAAGGGCATGGTTAATTGAATTCTACGCTACGAAGCCCTCTGTGACGGGCATCGTCCTAGCCTTCCAATAGGGTGGAGTTTGTGACGTTAAACCATTATTATCATTGTTGTTATTTCATGATATTAGCATTATTTAAATATAATTACTACCACCACTACTACTACTAATACTACCATTAATAATGATACATATACTGTACCAACGGCTTTCCCCCCTTACAAGGGAGGTAACCAAAGTCAAAGGCATAAATCCACTCCCACCCATTTCATCCCCACATACTCCACTCCCATTCGCCACCCCTCCCTCCCTCTTATCTTGGCTCCTCCAGGATGACAGGTCATCCCTGCATCTCGCCCACTGCCCTGGGTCAGAAGCAACGTAGCAAGACACAACACTTTCATAGCAAGGACGCTTCATTTAATCGGCGACTCCCTATCTCCGTCCCCTTATGCAGAAAAAATAAGGCGGGGAGAAATTCCTCTGGGCTGCGTCAAAATATCATTCACACATACTCCCTCACCCCCATCCCCCACCCACACCCTTCCATGCATCACCCATACACAACCATTCCCCATTCACCCCTATCTTCTGTCTTCTTCCTCAACAGACATTCCCCTCTTTCCCAATGTCTCTTTTACTACACCCATCCAGCACATCCTTGGTTGCCCCCTCATATTCACTCCTTCCACCTCTGCCTTTCATACCTCTTTTACTAATATTTCTTCACTCACTCTTTCCATGTGTTCAAACCCTATATCCCAAATTCCCTTTCCATCCCCGCTGTCCTCTTCACCTCGTCTCTCACTCTATCCAGTCTAGTAACCCCTATCATACTTCTCAGGCATTTAATCTCAAACACGTTTTAACTCTTCCCCTCTTATGTTCCATGTTTCTGCCCCCATACAATGCTGTTGGCACAACCACTCCTTCATACAATCTCCTCTTAGCATCCATTCCCAAATGTCTATTTCTCATTACACTTTAATACCTCAATATATGTACTCGCTTCTCTCATTCTACATTTTACCTCCTCATCCACTCCCTTTCCCACTACATTCGCACCTCAGTATCTAAAGTTATCCACTTCCTCCAGTCTCCCTTGATAATCACTTCCAATTTGCTGCCATCCTCTCCCCTTGCACATCTCATCAACTTACTTTTACTCAAATTTATCTTCAGCTTCCTTCTTTCGCACGCCTTCCCAAACCCCGTCAGTAACTTCCTTAATCCCTCCTTTGATCCCGCTACAAGCGCAGTGTCTTCAGCAAACAACAACTGGCTTATCACTCATTTTCTCCATTTTCTTTAACCATCTCCAATCCCCGACCCATTACCCTTGCGTATACCTCTCGCACCGCCCCATCCATGTATAAGTTGAACAGTCAAGGCGACATAACACACCCCTGGCGAAGTCCCACCTTTACCTCAAACCACTTACTCTCTCCATTTCTAATTCTAACACGGGCTCTACTACTCTCGTAAAAACATTTGACTGCTCATTTTTACCCATTAAACTCCGATGACAAGATTCTTGTCATTTGGTCAAATAAAACAAAAAATCATAAAACACCAAAATGTTTGATCAAACACCAGAAAAATATGACGTCGGTCCTCGCTTCGCGAAGCGAGGACTGACGTCATCTTTTTCTGGTGCTGTTTGATCAAACATTTTGGTGTTTTATGATTTTTTGTTTTATTTGACCAAATGACAAGAATCTTGTCATCGGAGTTTAATGGGTTAACAGGTTTCCTCCTATCCCATATATCTGCAATACCTCCCACAATGTCTTCCTGTCATAAACCTTTTCCAAATCCATAAAGGCCGAAAAACATTCTTACCTTCTCCTAAAGCTTTCTCACATATCTGCCTTACCACAAAAATATGACCCGTGCAACCCCTACCTGTCCTAAACCCACACTGTTCTTCACCAATTACTCCCTCTGTTCCTGTCCTAATCCTCTCAGTCAAAACCCTCTCATAAGCCTTCCCAACTATACCCAACAAACTGATCCATCTGAAAATACTATACTCATACTTGTCCCCTTTTCCCTTGTAAAGTGGAATTATACAGGCACTCCTCCAGTCCTCTGGAGTCCTTCTTTTAAGCAAACATTAAACAACCTCACCAGCCAGTTCACCATCACTGTACCATCCTTTTTAGACACTGCGCATGACACCCATCCAACCTAGGTGCCTTACATGCTCTCACCATTTTAATAACTGCTTTCACCTCATCTTTCCTTATTTCTCAATTTTTCTCATTCGTCATTGTCATTTTCTTAGCGCTTCCCACTGCAACCACCTTTCCCTCCCTATCCTTCACATTTAGTAACCCTAAAATATTTTGCCTCTCCTCCTCATACTGCTGTCTCTTCAATTATCTCTCCATCTGCACATTTTACCTTTTCTTCTGTACTTGATTCGCCTCCTCTTCCTCTCTTAATTTCTTTCCAAAACATAGTTTTATCAATATATAAATAAAAATATAACTATTTCAAAATGATTCTGAAATGACCTCAGCTGTGACGGTGTTTAGGGGACACTTCCGTAAGGGTGATTGGCTGCACAATACCGACTACCGATACGATGCCAGGAGACGAAACGGCAAAGAAGCGTAGACAGAGGTACTTATGGAATTCTCTAACGGCTACCAAGGCTATAACGAAGAAGATTTTCTAAGATCAGGTGTTGGCAGCTAGACTAAGGGACGAGCACAGTAAAACGTTCCCTGGGTTGTACGCTGACATCAATATCCTCAACGTGAAAGCGCCTATACACGAGTTCCAAAGGAAGGTGATCCCCTTCAAATCAACACAAGAGAACGATAAACAATTCGAATACAGTGACGATATGTTTGACGGATTGGAGTGTTTGGACGATATGATAAATGAGGATTCAGAGGCGTTCATGCGGCATTACTTCTGAGGATATAATAACTTCATTAAACACGGTGCAAAGTCTGATCACTGGAACTTTCAGATACATTTCTTAGACTTCAAAACGAAAAAATATATATATTAGCGACAAATACGCTATAAGAAAGGTAAAAGTTGCGATTAAGCTTAAAAATGAAATGGAAAAGAAAGTTATCGTACACGACGCTCCATCTACCTCAAACCAAGAACATACCTCTTTCAAAATAGTTCTGAAATGACCTCAGCGGTGGCGGTGTTTGTGGGACACTTCCGTAAGGGATTCTCTGATTAATTATCTATACCGAAACCACTAAAGAAAATGGAGAAATAGTAACGAAACGACCACGCAATGTAGTATATAAGTTGTTCATGAATACTTTTTTAATTGAGTACGGAGTAATCAATATTCCTGAAGACGTATTCAAACTAATAAAAGAAGAGGCTGTCAAGATGATTATGCTAGACTACGACATTAAGGATGAGATTTTGGACAAACTAAGGGATAAAAATGAGGAACTACATGAGAAGTTGGAGAAGAAGAAGAAGTTGGATCAGATCTTGATCATGATCAAGAGGATGAGCGATGAAGACAGCGACGAAGAAGATAGGTCGCCCAAACGTAGTTTCCACGCGGAAAAAATACTCTGAGGTAGAATTTGACGAAGGCGAACCGTCTACTAAGAAACAAAAGGTATCTGTGGATTGTATGGCCCGCGAGCGAAGCGAGTAAGCGCCACAGGCCAAGCAACCTTCCGAAGGGAGGTGCGGCGAAGCCGCTGCTTGTTACTTTAAATTTTTTTTTTTTGTCATACTCCTACCCTATTTCACATCCGCCTCCTTTGTCTTATGCTTTACATCTCTTTTCTTTTCTTTGTATCTCTCGTGTGACTCTCTCGTCCTATTTTGTAGCCAATCTGTGAATCCTTGCTTCTTTTCTGCAACCTTCTTTGCTTCATCATCCCACCACTCACTACCCTTCCTTCTATTTCCTCCCGTCCTCCTTGTTCCACACACCATCTTTGCACACTTTATGACTCCCTCCTTGAAACATCCCCATTCCTCTTCCACTCCTAGTTCCACTCTATCCATCACTCCCTCCCATTCTTCTCTCAGATTCTTCTTTTACTCCTTCATTTCTTTCTCATTTAAGCAATTTACTCTAAACACCTCCCTACCTTGTGTCCATTTCCTTTCTCCATTTATCTTCCACTCTCAACTTACCTTCCACCAAAAAATTATCTGATATTCCCCCACTCTCTCCCTTTAGAACATGTACATCCAAAACTCCGCTAATAATAACGCAAAAAAAAAAAGATATCCGTCATGAGCACGGCAAATGTTGTCGATCCGGGTACCCGATGCGATCCTTCACGGAAACGAAGAGAGCGAGGGAGAGGGCGATCACGTCCCATTACAAAAAGGTAACGTGATATTAGGTTAGGTTGATTACATCATCTACCAAAAAGGAATGACAAAACTCGTGATAAATCAGTTTCATTCAGTTTAGAATTAAGCAACGCCATTATCGTTTGATCCCTGCTATTTGTCGTTGAAAACAGTTTCTTTAGGTAAGGAATCTACACCAGGAGGGCATAGAAGCGGCCGGAGCCGTCACCTTTACCCTATGTGCTTGAACTGTTGGGGCAGGTAACAGTCACTGTTGGGGATCGGTGAGGAGTGCGGGAGTCGAACCCACAACTAAGCGATTGCAAGACCAGCATGCTTCCGATTGCACCACAAAATAAAAAATGGCGACGCAAATTGCCGTTCGAAACACACACACACGACTCGATGACGCCTTTGGTAGAGTTCTCAGCCGCCACTACTGCGGTCTGGGTTCGAATCCCGTCCAGGGATGAAATAATTTCAGTATCGCTGCACTGCGAGTCGTTACTCCAACTCGTGGGCGGGGAGCTGTCTGTGTGTGCGTGTAATGTCACAACATTACCCAAAGATCGGTCATATATGATATCTGAGCTCTATTCCGGGAGGGAAATAGCTGTTGATCACGAGTCCAGCACGTGATCCAAGGCCATGGAGAAACACACACGCATATATACATATATATATATATATATATATATATATATATATATATATATATATATATATATATAATGCAAAAGAGAGACATTGACCCCTTCTTCACTAGGATTAATAACATAGATCGGCTATCCAGTTCTCCATGGAATAGGAAGTTAATGGGCTACTTCCCTCCCCAGACGTCCTAGTATCACGAGAAGGAGACCATCTCAAGGCCAGTGTATACAGAAAACCAACATACACAGACAGACTACTAGACTTTGACAGTTACCACCCGGCCTACCACAAGAGAAACCTAATCCGCACGTTATGGAACCGAACAGACAAGATGTACTCTACGGCTGACGCGGTGAGGGCGGAGAAAAGGCGCCAATGTGACGTTTTCCGGGAGCGACTTTTATCTTTTATTTATGTATCAACTGATTTGATCATCTATGTATTTATTTTTCTTTATTTATTTATTTTTGTAGTGTATTGTATTCTTTAAAACGAGTTTTACTGCAAAACAATTTCTATGTAAACTTTTAGAATAGTTTCACATGCAATTGAAATATATCGAGCCTAGATTTTGAAGTTTTAACTTTATGTTGCTTAGAGCCTCACCTTGTCTAAAATTGGCTATACATCTTTGAAAAAGAAATCATCGTAGTATAATGATAGTGAACCATAACGCCCAAATATCGAAATCTGACAGCAGTGGCACAACCAAAATGCTGTTTAAAGGGCAGCTCAGGTTGAACACAGATCTAGTGTGGAGTGAATAGGGATGCTTATTTATTTTTTTTCCCTGTAACATCGCATCAAGGGACGGACACCTGAATACGGAGGCCCTGAGATGGGCAGCGAGGCTGTCCACTTCCAAAACCCTTAAACATCTTTACCTCATTCAGGAGGTGCAACCCAGATATGCTGACACTCTTTCTCTGGACTGGGCCCAGTCGAAGATCGAGTGTCAGCCCATCAAGGCTGCACCTGATGGAGGCGAGGGGAATTTATGTTGTTTTGAAAATGGGTAGCTGCGCCGTCCATTTTTGCATGACCACAAGCATGTACCCGTCATTGGTCAAGTGTTCTTGAAAGCTTTAACCAAATCAGCCGTAGACATGCCGACTGAGGAAGATTGTAGGCTATCGGTACTTTCGCATCACCGAGGACCATTCATAATGTGAGAGTGTGGCTAACGAAGCTCAGGTCTAATTGAATGAGCAAATATCTCGTATTCGCACAAACATTTCCCCGTTGTTCCCCGAAGCAATATAATTTGAAACACGAAACGCAGCAAGCGATCTTTCCAATAAATTACTGCAGGCCAAGCATCAAGTATCACTGAGCTTCTGCAGTTCTCTTGGCTCCATACATTGCTTTCTGAACATCAATGTCAACCAACACAAGAAACATGAAACTTTCAAGTAACCAAGATCAGTTATTCCCCAATTCCATCTCTCATTTTCATTATTAAACCTAATATCATGTCTTACACCTTTTGAACGTATCTCTGACTCCGATTCCTCTGCAGCATATTGTTCTCTCGAACCTTTGAATATGTTTTTGTTGTTACAATATGTACTTTTTGTTTATCTTTTTTTATCATTTCTGTCATATCCTTTCCCTTCTGTTCATTTTGAAAAATAAGTTTAACCATTGTAATCTTTTCTCAGACTTTTCTCCCTTCCCTATTTCACTCTGCAAATCTTGTTACTTCGTTTTCTACTCTGTTTCACCTTTTCCACTATTTTTTATTGGATCGTGCATTTTCTGTATTTCATCCGTATAATGATAAATTTCTTTATCGGTGACTCCTATTTTCCGACATATTTGCGTCATTTTATCTATCAGTTCTATAGATTCATCATTAATAATTTTTCCACGTATTTCATCCGTATAATCATAAATTTCTTTATCGGTGACTTCAATTTTCCGATATATTTGCGTCATTTTATCTATCAGCTCTATAGATTCATCATTAATAATCTTTCCACATTTATACCTTATTTCAAAATTCATTACAAAATCATTGTAGGAAACTGATTGAGCTTAGTGCCTCTTACTGGTTTCCATCTGTATAAACAAAATGCACACATACTTAATACACACTTAAGATTTCTCTGCCTTGCCAATGTCATCTCGTATTTCCTTCCGCATTCCGTATTTCCTTCCGATATTTCATAATAATTGAAATTGAAAATATGTGCCCAGGTAAGGACATTTCATTATTGTGGTCATGATCATAATCAGGGATCAATGACAAATACTTTTTTGTAGTGGCCTTCAAAAGGGAGATGCAGCCCGTAGGGGCTGATACTCCGTACAAACAACAGTCCAGAATTTCTCCCCAAAGAAATTTGTTATAGGGCCCATGGACTGTTTCCAGCTATCAGTGCCAGATATTCGTGTTTTTTTTTCTTTTCTTTTTTTAAGTTAGGCAACAAGTTACAGGCTTGTGCATACAGCGTTCAACCATTAGTTGCTGACCGGCAGATCTGGTCAGAGCTGGCCTGTCAAAATATATTGTATTTGGTACACTACATTTAAACTTTTTGGACATGAATTGTTGCAAGGTAGACTTTTAAGGTCACATCAGAATCCTGTTTATTCCATTTCTCCGAGGAAATTCAAGTAACATTTTGCTTACCCTGAATACTTAAAGTTAAGGTTTCCTATGTTCGTGTGGCCTCTTGTATCCCACAACCAACTGCTGTGATTTATTAAATATTTCATGATTACTTCTTGTTACATAATGGTTGTGGAAATATGTTATGTGAAGGGTAATGAGAGACCAACTAGTCTTAAATATCTTCAGATTAAAATATATTAGTTTCTGTAGTCACCACAGTACAGCAGCCAATACTAGCCTCGTTAATATTTAACATAATGCTAGTAAGCATTTCTAGCATATTTGAAAATGCCGTATTGTAGAATATTTGTATAAACACTCATCCAGTCTCTAAAGATAGCATTAGGCCCCTTTCACGCTAGGTAACTAGTGACCGTCCCTAGTTGCCAAGTGTGAAAGTCTCGGGCAACTGCAAGCAACTAGTGACTGTCACCGAGTTGTGGAATACTTTCTCACCATCTCATTAGTCGAAAGAATGGCATCAATGGAGGAGGTGGTTCTGTTAGCTTTGCTGGTCAAGAAAAAGAGATGGTCGGTGACGGCAACTGCCAGCGACGGCCACTTGTTACCGGAACGGGCAACAGCCATAGCCTATTGCGCAACCGGGCAACCGCAGTGATGTAGTGTGAAAGACTCAAATTAAAATAATGGTAGACATCTAGTGACGGTCACTAGTTGCCTAGTGTGAAAGGGCCTTACTACAAACGCACACACACCTAATGTATTGGTTGTTCAAGACTTACAATCGTAGTCTGCCGTTTAATAAGTCGTTGAAAGATTAGATCCATCGAGTTTTGTAAGCTCTATAATGTTTTCTAACATCGTGTTCAATAGCTTGCCATAACTGATCTCTTGGTACTCTATCGAAAGCCTTTTGAAGGTCAATAAACCCAAGGCATTTATGTCTGTCCCACTCCATTAAGATTTTTAGAGTGAAGATATTGTCAATTGTTCCTCGTCCTGGTCTAAAACCACTCTGAGATTCTTTTATTTTATGTTCAGCTATGCTTCTTAATCGTTTTTCCAAAATGCTTTCATAGATCTTTCCTGTGTGTGATAGTAGAGAGATGCCTCTATAGTTTCCGCAATCTGTTTTGTCACCTTTTTTGTGTATTGGATATATCACCGCTTTTGTCCAATCATCTGGGACTTGTTTATTTCTCCATGCTATACTTATCACTTCTAACATCCACTCTAGTCCAGTATTTCCCATCTTCTTTATAATTTCTGTTGAAATTTCATCCTCTCCTGGTGCTTTCCCATTTTTCATCCTTTCCACGGCTACTCTCAATTCTGCTTTTGTTATTTTCCATTCATTTCTTCCTGTGTCTTCCACTTCGTTTTCCACCTCTCTTTCCCTCATATATTCTGGGTTGTACTCTCTTTCATCTTCATCTTGTCCTGTGAAGTTCAACAGATCCTCAAAATACTCTGTCCATCTTTGAATAATTTCTTGTGATTCTATTAATAGACTATCACCCTTGTCCCTTATAGAATGGGTTGGTACCGTATTTCCTTTCCTATACGACTTTGCAAGACTAAATATTAGTTTCCTTGTCCCATTCATATCTCTTTCAAGATCTTCTCCACTCTGTAACCAGCTGTTTTCCTTTGCGTTTCTTTTTATAGTCTATGTTTCATTTCTCCTTAAGACATATTCTTGCCTATCCTGAGGCCTTCTTGTCTTCATCCAAATTCTAAAGGCTTTATTTTTCCGTCTTACCGCCTCTTTTACTTCTTCATTCCACCAAGGGGTATTCTTTTTCTTTCTTCTTCCTGTTGTTTTTGTTTTTAAAACATCTTCACATGCTTTCTTTATGCCATCTCTAAACTTATTCCATTCAACTTTTATATCCCGTGTATCAGGATCTATGTAATTCTCTTCCACTTTTTGGGCAAGTTGTAATGCAACTTCTGGGTCGCTTAACTTTTCAGTTGCAAAACGTTTTCGTATTGGTCCTTTGACACTTTTAGGTTGTATGAAATTTATTTTTCCTATTACCATTCTGTGATCGGAGTCACATGAAAGTGAAGGTATCGACTTGACATCGTTGAAGATAGTTTTATTATTGGTTATTATCATATCAATCATTGATCTATAGGTATATTCCTGTCTCTCATAATTCCAGCGATACCATGCCCACTTGTGCTCGTCTTTGTGTTTGAAATATGTGTTTATTATAGCGAGATTGTTCAAAACACTGAAATCAAGTAGTCTTTCCCCTTCTCTGTTTCTATCTCCAATCCCGAAAGAGCCCACAACATTATTATATCCGTCTCTGTCCACCCAGGCGTGGCCATTTAAGTCACCCATGATAACGGTGTCTCCGTTTGTTAAGTCCATCTCATCTTGTAATGTCTGGTAGAACTCCTCTTTCTCCAGAGCTGTCCTTCCTTGTTGGGGTGCATATGCTTGTATTATTTTCAGAACTCCTTTGTCCATTTTCAAGGAGACGCTTACAAGGCGTTCATTGATTTGATTTGTGCCTTTTATTCTATCTACGATGTTTGGTGAGATGAGGATTGCCACACCATGTTTATTTACATTACCTACACTATAGATTAATTGGAAATCATGATGGAGCACTCTTCTTCCAGATCCACTCCAACAGGTTTCACAAAGTCCAAGTATTGTTATTTTCCTTTCCTCCATTAAAGTTACTAATTCTTCTTTCCCGCGTAGTGTTTAAACGTTGATTGTTGCGATTTTGAGAGTATTCCGTGTCCTTTGTCCATTTTCTTTCTGGGTCCTCAACTTGTGTATCCGTCTGTTCCGAGGCTGCCTATGCGTTTCTCGAGCAAAAAATGTTTACACTGCCGGTTTGCTAGACCTGTCACAGCAACCCTCCTCTTTTGTCCGGGCTTGGGACCGGCATAGTACTGATTAACACCATTCCTATGGCAGAGTTAAAGAAATTTATGAAGTTTATAATTTTTTTTACTGCACAACCCCGCATGGGAGTCGATATTCTAAGGATTTGTGTACTCCTACAGGCAAGTTACACAGTATTCTTTTATAATTGCATTTATCTTCACTCAAAAGAATGCTGATCTTTCCCTCCTTTCTACTGCCCTACTTCAATCTGTTTTACCAATACTTCAGCGCGATGTTGTTTCCAAGGCCAGATATGCTGGTTATCCCCAACGTAATACTCCACTAATAATAATAACAATAGTAGTAACAGTAATTACTAATATCATTAAACTTTATTATTTGTTCTAACAAAATCCAGGGCCGTGATTTCCAGAGGGTTATAGCCAGTATCTTCTATATACATTTTTATGTTTTATAACCAGTATCTTCCATATACAGTTTTATGTTTGAGATAAACACGTTATCATAAGTTTCCAAGTGCATCGTAATCACGAAAAATAGAATTACTTATTCCGCCTCCAAAACTAGATTACGAAGTTTCCAAATAAAGATGTAATTCTAGCAACCCCCCCCTTTGAGAACATAATCTGTAGCAATGAATGAATGTAATATATAAAATATTACGTTAACTGCAATGCACAAGAATATATAAATAGTCCGTGGATAAGGTTGAATTTCAACATGAGCAAACAATTGTTCCCTTAGGTTATTGCAATAGCAAAACAATAGGAATAACTCGCAGTTGCTGAATTATCCACCTCTGAAATTAAGCATTTGTTCCAATCAACTTGCTACAACAAATGGATATAATCAGCAATTTTCTATTATCCACGATTCTCCAGTGGTCAGGAAAACTAATAGTGATAATCCAATCCCATCTAAGGTACTGGACACTGGTCGTTTCAAACACGTCTACACCCAGCCACACTTAGCTACTATTAACCTGAAAATACTCGACATGAAACAGCTTGTGATATTGCTGACCGCCAGCACAGGCCTTTTGTTCATGCAGTTGTTGACCCTGTTTCCTGGGCAGTCTCTGAAACAAGACACCCTGGGTAGGTTGTCAAAGAAGCACTGGTAGACACGAACCATTGGTGGCGACGAACCAAACGGTATTTACAATATCTACTTTTCGTATTCCTATATATTTGAATAATTTCAAGGTGAATTTTTAGTTGCGTTATAAAAATTGCTAATCGAGCATTTGCATTAACTTTTGTAAGTATGATAATTAAAGGTAACAAGTTTTTACGTTATTTACCTAGACTTTAGCAAAGCGTTCGACAAGGTGCCACACCATAGACTACTAAATAAAATCAAAGTCCATGGCATAGAAGGAAAAGTGTTAGAATGGATTAGAGCTTGGATCAGTAACAGAAAACAGCGGATCACCATAAATGGAGTAAAACCCAGGTGGGGCAATGTTACTAGTGGGGTTCCCCAGGGCTCGGTTTTAGGTCCCTTGTTGTTCATTATGTACATAGACGACTTAGACGATGGGATAAATAGTGATGTTAGTAAGTTTGTGGACGACACTAAAATAGGACGCCTAATTAGGTCAGGAGACGACGCAGAGATTAGGATGATCTTAACAAATTGTTCACATGGTCGGTGAAATAGCAAATGAACTTCAATAACCCTAAATGTAGCGTGTTAAATGTAGGGCTACACAACCCCAAAAATAGATACAGCTTAGATAACACGCTTTTAGAGAAAACTGAGTGCGAGAAACTTGGGAGTTCTAGTGAGTCCGGACCTTGAAACCTTGAAACAGTGCATTAGCGCCAGGAATAAAGCTAACAGAGCATTAAGTTTCATTGCTAGGAGGGTAACGAATAGAAATGCAGAGGTAATTATCAAACTCTATCTAGTGATAGTTAGACCCATCCTTGACTATGCGCTACAGTTTTGGTCTCCGTCCTCTAGAATGGACATCAATTCACTAGAATCAGTACAGAGAAGAATGACCAAAATGATAAATGGACTCAGAAATTTGCCTTACGAAAAGAGGCTTGGGCACCTTAACTTACACTTTCTGGAAAGGCGCAGAGTGCTGGGTGATCTAATAAAGGTGTTCAAGTTGATCAAAGGCTTTAACAAGGGTGATGCAATCAAGGTCATCATATTAAAACAATAGGGCAGGACTCCCAGTAATGGATTTAAATTGGACAAATTTAGATTTAAGAAGGAAATGGGCAAGAATTGGTTTACTAATAGGGTGGTCAATGAATGGAATAGACTTAGTAACCATGTAGTGAGCGCTGAAACTATCAGTTGTTTTAAGAAACGGTTAGACAACTTTATGGATGGGGATGACAGGTGGTGATGGATATGGAGCTGCCTAGTGTAGGCCTTATGGTCTCTTGCAGTCTCCTTCATTCTTATGTTATGTTTTTATGCTCTTTTTTACGGAATGTTGGTACAAGGCCGCAACCCCACACAGGAGCGCCGAGGCGACACCTCTTCTTGTACCATGTCATCATTGCCAAAATACAATGTTTACATTATTTGTATAGATACGACATTGACTGAAGATATATTTTCTCGGAGATCTTTTATTGTATAAATGTTAAACCGGATTGGAATTGACACGACGTGATGACATATAAAAACACGTGCGCCTAAGAAATTAGTGATAGAACGCTGAATATAAGGCTTTTTTTTTTAGATATCACCATTCTGTAGAGTAGGGAAAACATGTTCAGATTGAGTGTTTGGCTCGACAGCGCGGTACGCAAATATATACTAGTCACTAGTTGAACGTTGGATATAAGGAAATTTGAAATTTCAGCTCTGAAGAAAAGGAATCATATTCGAAGGTGAAAGAATATCAAAAGTTATTCTGCAGCATATAATGTCACGTAAAAATGACAAGTGAAGGCTGAAGACAAGAAATTAAGTCTGAAATTCCCAGTCATGTTCAGAGCTGGACGAATAGCGGGAGTTTGGTTCAATGGCATTTTGCAACACTCGTTGCAAAATGCAGTGGTTCTCCTGGGGTACCTGTACCCCCAAGGGGTACGAAACCTTGAACCTGGGGGTACGAGACATGATAGCCAATGCAATGGTAATGTATATTTACAATGAGAAACCAAAGTAAGGTTTGTATCACTATCCTTTTCATATGTTTGCATTGTATTTGTATTGGATGGGGGTACGAGAATTTTTTCTGAAATATCAAGGGGTACGGGCACTGAAAAAGGTTAAGAACCACTGCTCTAAAGTGTTTGAACTTGTTCAAGTGTGTCCTGGGCAGAGCCCTTACAAGCCTACGTGCCGCTCCGGGGCAAAGTTCTTAGTGACGGGCTGACGGCCCCCTCACCATCACCACTTCCCATCTCCACCAACTTACTGCCTATGACCCTAATTTGCAACGCGACTATAAGAAACCGGTATATATATAATAAAAGATGCATTTGCTGAGCATGGGTAAACAAAAAATGAAATGTAGATATTTTGAGTCAAACTCAATATTTTTTCATCTAGACATTTTAGCTATTGGCTTGCGAAATAATTATAATAAGACTTTAAAATTGTATTCATGTCCCTATTGCAGAAATGATAAAGGAAAAATATTTCATATTTTGTTTATTCTAACGCATAAATCGTAGATTACGGTTAAATATTCAGGGCTTTGACCACTTTTTTTAATGTCATTATTTTGTCAGCTTTGTGGGGGGCAAGTCCAGGCTAGAATTGCCCCCCCCCCACTTCCGGGCATATGCTCCCCCCCCATTTTAGCTATTGGTTTGCGAAATAATTATTAATAAGACTTTAAAATTGTATTCATGTCCCTATTGCAGAAAGGATAAAGGAAAAATATTTCATATTTTGTTCATTCTAACGCATAAATCGTAGATTACGGTAAAATATTCAGGGCTTTGACCTCTTTTTTTTAATGTAATTATTTTGTCAGCTTTGTGAGGGGCAAGTCCAGGCTAGAATTGCCCCCCCACTTCCGGGCATATGCTCCCACCATGTGAGGACCCTGACCCTGGGTCTAATTCTTTGAGTTTTTGTTAGTTGATGTTCCTTGGCAGCTTTGGTTTTGAGGTGATACACAAAATCCCATTTTTTCCTACTGTGTTGAGGTCTGCGCACGTGTCTGTTTGATTATGATCCGACTGCCTCAAGGCGATTGAGCGCATGGAAACCCCTCTAAAATATCAAAGGGTAGGCTCAATTGCTTTTGTCGCGAAGGTGTGTAGCTCACCGACGCTCAACCCTTCGAACAGTGGATATACTGCACTTCCAGTGTTAAAATGAATAAATATTTGAAATAAAACTCAGGATAAGGCGGCATATAGTGAAATACTGAACACAATAGGAATATAATCGAATTACCGGATTTTCCTTGATGGTGTTCGGGTGGCGGTTGCCAATCCACGAATAGATGAAACTCCGCCCTCTGACGGAAGTCAGAGGCTGTAAGTTGAAAGTTGGAAAAGCAGCCGGGTTCTGCAACAACAATGCGGAGTTGCTGAAAGCCGGAGGCACCATTCCCTATGACTGAAAAAAAAAAAAAGTTCTGGTCGTCCTTATCTGGAAGGGGAACTTGGGGACCGGGAGGACTGCAATAAGGCATAGCTCAGCGTGCCGGGTAAAGTGCTCGCCCATCTGTTACTACATAAGAATGGAGATTGCAAGAGACCATAAGGTCTACACTGGGCAGTTCCATCTATAAAGTTGTCTAACCATTTGTTAAAACAACTGATAGTTTCAGCACTCACTACATGGGTACTAAGTCTATTCCATTCATTGACCACCCTATTAGTAAACCAATTCTTGCCTATTTCCTTCTTAAATCTAAATTTGTCCATTCTAAATCCATTACTGTGAGTCCTGCCATTTGTCTTAATATGATGATCTTGTTTATGTCACCCTTGTTAAAGCCTGTGATCCACTTGAGGACCTCTATGAAATCACCCCGCACTCTGCGTCTTTCCAGAGAGTGAAAGTTAAAGTGTCTAAGCCTCTTTTCATAAGGTAAATTTCTGACCCCATGTACCATTTTGGTCATTCTCCTCTGTACTGATTCTAGTGAATTGATGTCCATTCTATAGGATGGAGACCAAAACTGTACAGCATAGTCAAGGATGGGTCTAACGCTAGAGTTTGATAATTACCTCCACTTCTATTCGTAACTGTCCTTATAATGAAACCTAATGATCTGTTAGCTTTATTCCTGGCGCTAATGCACCGTTTCCTGGATTTCAAGTCAGGACTCACTAGAACTCCCAATTCTCTCTTGCATTCAGTTTTCTCTAAAAACATGTTATCTAAGCTGTATCTATTTTCAGGATTGTGTAGCCCTATGTTCAACATGCTGCACTTTGAGATATTGAAGTCCATTTGCCATTTCACTGACCATATGAACAATTTGGTGTCCTATTTTAGTGTTGTCCGCAAACTTACTAACATCACTATTAATCCCATTGTCCAAGTCATTTATGTATATAATGAACAATGAGGGACCCAAAAATGAGCCCTGGGGAACTCCACTAGAAACAATCCCCAATTTGGATTTTACACCATCTATGGTGACCTGCTGTTTTCTGTCGCTGATCCAAGCTCTAGTCCATTCTAACACTTTTCCACCTATGCCATGGACTTTCGTTTTATTTAGTAGTCTCTGGTGGGGCACCTTCTCGAACGCTTTGCTGAAGTCAAGGTAAATAATATCATAACTATCATTGTTATCTGACACCATCTATACTTTAGTGCAAAAAGATATAACATTAGTCACACATGACTTACCATTGGGGAAACCATGCTGACTCATGAATCAAATTGTTTCTCAGTTTCTCTGAGTCTATTATACCCATTGCATTGAGAAATGGCCGTTAGGGCGGAGCACTGGGAGTCCCCCTGTGGTGGTGCCACATATAATTATTTCATAATTCTATTTTATTTTATAATTCTATTTTATGATTTTAGAATGTTGCCACATATGATTATATTATAATTTTTTGTCACACACCACCACTGAAGTAAAAAACAAAGCAATGTTTTCTATACAAAGGTTTCGTTTCCTCGAGTCTAGACATGGCATATCAGGAAGAGAGAGCGATGTTGCCGCTACATCTAATCTCTGGCCCCGCCCCCCTCACACTGCATTCAGAAAACATTACATCCACACGCACGTTCTCGCCATGGATGCCCATGTGTGGCAACACCGGGAAATCTCCTTGCCACGCCTTAGCGGTCATTTCTCGTTGCGTTGACTATAACTATTATTTATACAAGCATTTTACCCATAACTGATGTCAAATTGATTGGTCTGTAGTTACTAACACATTTTCCTTCACATGATTAGATTTAAGAAGGAAATAGGCAAGAGCTGCTTTACCAATAGAGTGGTCAACGAATTGAATAGATTTAGTAACCATGTAGCGAGTGCTGAAACTATTGGTTGTTTTAAGAAAAGGTTAGACAACTTTATAGATGGGGAGGATAGGTGGTAATGGACAAGGAACCACCTAGTGTAGGCCTTATGGTCTATTGCAGTCTCCTTCATTCTTATGTTCTTATGTATGCTACAGTTCCAGAGTCCTCAGCAGCCTGCATTGATGCCCGATATGTTAACTAATGATTAGATCCTAGCACTTCGTGTTGTTGTGGATCACCAACGTGTTTCATCGAGGGTTTCTTGCAGCTTTATTGACCTTAAGAAGGCGTTAGATTCAGTATGTTGTGGGGTTGCTATGGGATCTACATATTTGCAGGGTTCCTGTCACAATTACTGATTTGATGTCTGGCTAATACGCTGGGACAGAGGGCTGTGAAGTATGGAGGAGGCATTTCCAGCCTGTTAATTCAGGAATAAGGCAAGAGTGAATTCTCATCCCATTTCTCAACACCTGCATGGACTGTGAATTTGACTATATTGTCAATCAGTGCCATTGCGGAGTATCCATTAACAACACTAAAATCACTGACCTTGTCTGCTGATGCTGCTGCATTTTATGTGGAGTCGTTAGAGGCCTTGCAACCCTCGAATTACTTTATAGGAAGGCGAGATTACTTGGACTTCAGGTCTCTTGGGCCAAGACCAAGGTCCAAGCATTTAGGGGGGCTTATTGGATAACAGCTCAGTCTGCTCATACATGTGGCAGGGACACCAAGTCCTTGGAAAATTTCACATACCCTCGTAGTATACAGCAGAACTTTGATGAGCTATGTCAGGAAGTCTTTCGAACAATTGGCAGTGCCCATGGTGTTATGGGCTCACTCAACTAGAGTATATGGTGTTGTCGGTATTTATGCAGAAGGATTAAGATCTGAATTCTAAAGTCACTTGTGTCCTCTGTCTTATATATGGCTGTGAATCTTGATATCAATTGCCTTTGGAGAATCGGGAGGTGTTGCTTTAATTTGTATCAAGCCAGAGCCTGTTCCCTGAGACTCAGTGTAGTGTGCAGCATAACAGTGGTGGGTCATGTCAGGAAGCCTTTCGAAGGATTGGCATTGATACTTTGTATCAAACCAGAGCCTGTTCCCCGAGACTGTGAGACATGTACATTGAATGCTGACTTGAAGAGGTGTATCAATGTCTTTGGTACTAAGTGCCTTCAGAGAATCATGGTGTATTGTTGGAATGACTTCATATCAAATCAGAGTCTGTAAGACTCAGCTTATGCCAGTTACCAGCAAAACTTGTGTATGTCATCTCTGGCTATATGGGCATGTAGCATGTTTCCCTGATGTTGATCACACCCCACAGAGCTGTCTTCACAAGAGTCAACTACCCATGGAGGAGACACAGGTGCTAACAGAATTCATGGCTGGGACAAGTCTATCGAAAGAGTCGAGAGCTTTTTGGAATGGGAAGGGTGGCAACATGGAAGTTTGCTTGGAGAAACCATAGGGGAAGGTAATGGCATAAGTGAATCGACGGCCCCACCCCTGCATATGCTCCCAAATGAAGATGAAATATTGAGATCAAGATGTACAGATTACATCATTACAATGAAGGGAGTAACTGAGACAGCCATAACACCTTCAGCATAGGTGTTCTTGCATTAGCCAGGAAAAATCTATACTGTATAAGGCATTGTCATAGCTAATGGGGGTGTATCTAGGTGTGGTGTACACACAACATGTATGTTAACACATAACTTTTTTTTTTAATTGAGTGGGATCAGTGGTAAACACTTGTATGAAATAGTCCCATGTAACGGACATTAGAAAGGGTCTGTCACTGTCTTCAAAGTCCACCAATACCCTCGCCTCTACTTGGAGGCACAGCTCCAAGATATTGTCAATTTCTGGACCAAGGTAAAGATCTTTGGACAATGAGTGTTTCAAATCATGGACTAGAATAGACAACCACTGGCCCCTGGATTTGGGAACTGCATGAGAAAATCTGGGAAAGAAGGGGGTGATTTTTACCAGCAGGCACTGAGCTGACATCTATTTGTTGTTTCTTTACCTTTAGGGTACAGTGAAGGCAGTGCTGGAAGTCCTGAGCCCCATCATCTCTCCCCCTCCTCCACATCACCACCTGGCCGAAGACAGGACTCCCCAACATCCCTTGACGGGGTAGAGTCGGTCTTGGGGTCTTCACCGGCCTCCCAAGGGAGTACTCCTAACCTGGATGCCTTTTCTATTCATAACAAGGTCACCTTCCCATTTCACTCGGGAAAGGTCTTGTACCCTCCCCCGGACCAAGTGCCTTTCTCCCTACCCACTACCAGAAAAATCTCCCCTACAGTAGATAGGCACGCCCCCGACGCTGCCCACTCCCTTTTCGACTCCTTGGGAGACTCCCTTCATTACCAACAGGGGCACCACAACAAGCGATTTCCAGATACGACTCTGTCCAGTCATGAAAAGAATAGCGAGTCCTCATTGGACTCAAAGTATTCTCTCCTTCACCTCGACTCCATCTCAGAGATTGAAAGGAGAAGCAAGGATCGGAAAGAGGAGACCGTGAAGGAGTGGGAGTACAAAGAGGAGTACATTGATGAGAGAAGTGCTGAAGACCAGCTGGTAAGCAAAAATTTTGGTAAATTCTGTTGCATGTTTGTGTATAAGGTTATTTTTGTCCTTCATCAATATAGATTTTGATTGTCATTGACCTGCCTGTATAACTAAAACACTTTTTATCTTATAAGATGCATGCTCCAAGTTCAGTCCTAGATGGATGCATATAGTATTTAAAGACTCACAAAATGTTTACTTCTTTTATACTCCATGCTAATCATGAATTATAATGATTGGAACATCGGTGTTATAGACCACTGTGACAAAGAAATCAGTTCTGGTCAATTTCTTCTGTAAGACCTACTATTGTACGGCATAAAAGATACAGCTTTGGTAAAATAGGTCAAATAAATCCCTATATATTGTATGTTAAATTGTGATCCCATACCTTACCAAAATTATCTTAATATATTTTAGTATGAAACACACTTTATTTTTTAGTGAATCATGGAAATTACAATAAATTATGAATAACGCAGATAACCATCATCATTCTGCAGTCTCGGTAGCACCTAGCAGTATCAGTGTTATAAGAAACTAGTTGTCACACCTAAAAATTCCCAGCACATGTTTTATTACTAATTTCAATTGCTTAAAAACGAAATTGTATATATTATATTGATAACATGAGGCAATTATTGATCAGTCATTCATCATACATATCCAACCCTTCAAAGTTAGTTCCATTTATCATTAGCATGGTATTGTTAAAGAATGGGGTCTCATAATAAACATGCTTAAATTTGAATGTTAGGAAGAGAGCAATTAGGTAACTATTTTGTCTGATATGATACACAAATTCTTCATCAACTTCGTTGACATTTGGTTTGTATATAAATTTTTCATGTTACAGGAACCTGAAGATTTACGATCCTCTAGCACCTCTCAACGAGACTCTAGCTCTTTTCAGAAGTTAACAAGTCCTTGTCACCAGGCCTCCAGTCCCAACCGCCAGGGCTTGAGTCCTGATCACCAGGCCTTGAGTCCCAATCGCCAGGCCTTGAGTCCCAATCCCCAGTCTTCAAGCCCCTATTACCTATCTTCAAGCCCTTGTCGCCAGTCTTTGAGTCCCAGTCGACATTCTCCAAGTCCCTATCCCCGGACTTCGAGCCCCTATCACCAGTCTTCAGGTCCCTATCGTCAATCTTCAAGCCCCTATCGCCAGTCTTTGAGAAGTCCCCACCAGCGGGCTCCTAGTCCCCACCGGCGGGCTCTCAGTCCCCACCAACGGGCTCATAGTCCCCACCAGCAGGCTCTCAGTTCCTACCAACGGGCCCTCAGTCCCCACCATCAACCGCTCAGTCCCGACCGACAGGCTCCCAGTCCCCATCAGCAGAGCTCCAGTTTCCTGCTCCAGAAGAACATTTTCTCCTTTGACAGTGGACCAAGTGACAGCAATACAGGTGTTGGGTGTGACAGCAGTGGTAGTGGTGATGGTGAAGGTGAAGGTGACAACGGAGGAAATATGAGCACTGGTCTGGCACTACAGCAAGCCCTTGCTGCACGAGCCATGGCACTCAACAATCTGGTGACTGTGCCTATGCCCAACCCTCTTGTTCCTACCCTCCTGCCAATGCAGTCAGCCACAGATTCCCCTGAAGGTAAGAGTACCACAACACAATGTTGAATATAGTATTTTAAGACAAATAGGTGCAAGTAGTCTCCAGTTTACAAGAATATCAGCCAATCTGTTGTGCCAGTTCTTTCTTGCAGGAGGCCTGTGGCCCCAGGAAACCAGCTACAACCACTGGCTTAACCCATAGATCACTCCGTTGAGAAATTTTGTGTTGCTATATAAGAAAATGAGTGTAGGACAGTGTAATGTGCTGCTTGGATCTAGGGCAATTGGTTGCCAGGCTGATCCAGTGTTGGTACTGCTGTAGTGGGCAGTGATGACCTCATGTAATTATTATTTTTCTTGAGTTATTTCACATCTGGGACAATTTTTGGGAGAGTTTCATTAAATGTAAAATTTGTCAGTCTATTAAAGAGCATTTTTGTGATCAATGTGTGTATGCTTTTGTATAGAAGTGTTGTGGGATAGGGGTAGGCTGTTGTAGATATTTGCATAAAATTATGCTGGAGTTCTTATCTTGTATGGTGGGCAGTGTTTGCATGGTGGGATACAAGTGATGGAAGGATTTAAAGGCTCTTGCTTTGAAGTGTCTCTCATGTTCATGTGCTGTTCTATGAGGGAGACTTTAGTTTGTTATTTATCTTTTCTTGATTGTTGATACCATGCTGTTATGGGTAATTAAGTGTGGTTGTTTCAACATGTTGATTAGTGTTACTGCTGTCCAAATCCTGTGCCTGCAATTATTCTATGTTAATTTTCTGATTGTTTTGATTTTAACCAGTCTAGCCATTTCATTATACCTACTCCTAAGGTGTATTTCTCCCTCTTTCATCCTAACATAAAGTCCTCTTTTTATTCTGATCTTGTTTTTCAACCTATCCATCATCCATTTGGGTTTGTTAGTTTCAAATCTAAAAAGGGCAGTGGATGGGAGTGGAATGTGTGGGAGTGAGTGCATGACTTTGACTTGGCTACCTCCCTTATAAGGGGGAAGAAGCCCTAAGTGTGTATTTATCTAGTTGTATTTTATGGGAAGAGAGCTATGCTTGTAGTGACCCACTTCTGTATCTTTCAGCATCCAGTTTGGTCTTAGATTCTTGTATAGTTTTTGCACTCACTGTTTTCTCATTCAGTTTGTTCCAGATATTTATCACTCTATGTGGTAAGCTATTCGTCTTCAGATCTCTTCTGTAACTATCCTTTTTAAATTTATTTTCATGTCCTCTTGTTTTTCTCCTGTCCCACTTTAGTAGATCATCTCTATCAAGGACTTTCATCCCTTTTATAATTCTCTAGATGGTTAGTAGATCTCCTCTTTCTCTTCTTTGTTCCAGGGTTGGTTGTTCAAGTTTGTCCAATCTTTGTTCGTATGTCAATTTGGAGAGTGTTGGTGCCATCTTTGTCGTTGCTCTTTGAATTCTTTCTAATTTCTTTATGTTCTTTTTAGTACTAGGTGTCCATAGTGTCACAGCGTACTCCAATCTTGGTCTCATCAATGTAATTAATATTTTCTCTACCATTTCTTCATCCATGTATTCAAAGGCCACTTTCATTGATATTAATAAATTGAAAGTTTCTCTATTTTGTTGATATGTTTGGTGCCATGTCATTGGTGATAGCTACTCCTAGGTCCCTTTCCAAGTTGACTTTTTTAACTTCTTTTGTTCCAATTTTATATTGTCCCAATATTCTATTTTTGCTTTTTCCAAATTCCATTATACTACATTTCTTGATGTTGAAATTCACTTCACACTTCTGACTCCATTTCCAGACTTTGTCCAGGTCTTTTTGTAGTGATTTACAATCTTCCTCTGTACTTACTCTCTTTAGTAGTTTCGCATCATCTGCAAAGAAGTTCATATAACATTCCACACCTTCATCCATGTCATTTATATATATATATGGCAAACATTATTGGAGCCAATACAGAACCTTGTGGGACTCTACTTATCATTTCTTCCCAGTTCGAGTTTTTGTCTCTGAGTACCATCCTCATTTTTCTCCTGTTCAAGAAATCTTTCATCCATTCCAATAACTTTCCTTGTACTCCTCCTATTGTTTCAATTTTTCTTAGTAGCTTTTTATGTGGTACTTTGTCAAATGGTATACCTCGAAAATGAGGCCTTTCTAACAGAAATTTCATAAACTAAAGAATCGTAGAATCGTCCACAGTGATATAAAACCCCATTTCTATTTAGAAAATTTTAATATTTTACCATCATAATTGTAGGAGGGTGCATAACTCAAAAACACAAAATTGTTAACAAAAATATTATAGAAGAAATGTGTCTTAGAATTGTCCTTTTTTTTTTTTTTTTTTTTTTTTTTTTTTTTTTTTTTTTTTTTTTTTTTTTTTTTTTTTTTTTTTTTTTTTTTTTTTTTTTTTTTTTTTTTTTTTTTAAATGTAATTCTGGATATTTTCTGACCATTGTGGTAACTAAGTGGATCATGAAATACAACTGGAAACAAAACAAATATTAATGTGGTGATTGATTAGTGATGATAATGTTTCATAGACCAGTTTGTTATATAAGTTCAGTATGAAGCCAGTGATGGGAGCTGGACAAGTATCATACATGTAGGGAGTGAATGTTCTGTTCGTGTTACCAGGAAGCTTGGCTATCAGTCTGTGTTTAGCACTCGTTTCACTAGCATCTTAGGGTTGCTTGTGATCGTACATTTTCCAAACTTGGGCAAAGTTTAATAACCTTTGCAAGAATGTCCCTGAAGAAAAAACCTCAAGAAGACAGGGATAAGAAGACAAATCACCAGAGAAGTGAAATGTGAAATCATTGAGAAGCAAGAATGAGGTGTGAGCATGGCTTACCTAGCACGCACATACTATTGGACTACATGAACATTTTGTACTATCCTCAAGAACAAGGACAAGATTAAGGAAATAGATGCTTCAAAGGGAGTGACAAGAATATCTATGCAACGGCAAGTATTCTTGACGATATTGAAAGGTTGCTTCTCAAGTAGATCAATGAGAAGCAAATGCAAGGTGACACTATTAACAAAAGCATCATTTGTGAGGTGAAAGCAGTTTTTGCTGATGTCATTAAGAAAATACCTGGAGCGGCAACAGACAAAGAAACTACTCAAGGCAAGCCATAGATCATTCGAAAAGTTTAAAAGAACTGGCATCCACAGTGTTGTGAAGCATGGCGAAGCAGCAAGCACTGACACAAAGGCAGCAGAAAACTTCATCAGTGACTTTAGGAAGATTGTGGATTCTGAGGGTTACCTGCGGCACCAGGTTTTTAATTAGGATGTGGCGGGTCTTTTCTGGAAGATGATGCCGAAGTGAACCTATATAACAGCGGAGGAGAATGTATTGCCTGGCCACAAGCCAATGAAAGACTGTCTCACACTGCTGTTTTGTACCAATGTAAGAGGCAATTTGAAAGTGAAACCACTGCTCGTTTACCATTCAGAAAATCCACAAGCCTTCAAGAAGTATAAAGTCCAGAAGAGCAGGCTAAGTGTGATGTGGAGGTCCAACAGCAAGGCTTGGGTGACATGTGACCTTTTTACTGATTGGATCAATGAGGTGTTTGGTCCTTCTGTGAAAAAATATTTGCTTGAGATGAGTCTGCCTTTTTATATCTTGCTTGTTTTGGACAATGCTCCTGCCCATCCTCCAGGTCTAGAAGATGACCTTGATGAATTTCAATTCATTAAGATACAGTTCCTGCCTCCCAACACCACTCATTTACTCCAGCCTATGTATATAGATAATTATTGTTGTAAAAGCAATCCCAGTTGTCAACAAAGGTCCATTCATTGGCCTTACAGTGGTTTGCCAGCCTGCAATTCATTACAATGGCCCTGGAATGCCACATGCCACCAACTTTACTTCTTGGATGGGTAACACATACAATAAGAACCCCACCCTTTTCCTTAAATTTCTCTAACAATCCCCAGAACTGTGCAAATAATTTCTGTCTAATTTTCCTACATCGGCCCCCCCTTGTGCCCAGACAGACAATGGGCTTGACCCCTTCACCAACCATGCACATCTCAATCTTATCCCTGCCCCATGGAAATACACATGAATCCTATGCTTCCTATCTTTATCACAAAAGACCTTGTCTAAATATCTCACCTGGCTACCCACCTACAACCAGAATTTTACTTGTAGGCAGGGATTTAGTGACTGCCCTCCTCTCTTTTACCCCTTGCTGGTTGTCCATCACCTCTTGCTGAAGTCCTGCAAGAGCTTGGAAGGAGTTCTTGCTCTCAAGCAAGTGAGGGTCTTCTACCCCTACCCCATGCTTTGCCAGTCACCTTCTTCCACATACCATCATATGATATTAAAATGTTTGTCGCCCATGCTTTGGGCCTAAGAATGAAGAACTCTTCTCCTCTCCAAGGCTCACAACAGCCTCCTTTAAGGCAACAATTGTACTTCATAGAGATTGTATCATTTCAGGTTTGTAACACTAATGCTCTCCATCTTTGTTCTAAACTTAGAGCAACTCACATTCCTTGATGACCTGAGCCCAACTGGAGACAACGTGTTATAAAATGTTCTGAGTGTTTGTCTAGTATCCTCTCCAGGTGTGTGCTGGTGGCATAATCGAAAGTGTGCTGGTCTCTCATTCACTTAGTTGTGGGACATATATACTCAGATCATATAACAAATATTGCTTAGTAGTATTTCATCGGTGATATTGATAACCAGCATTTCTATATTTGGGGACTATATTGTACCAAAAAGGTGGAGTCATAGAGTAAAATTATTATTATGAGTGGTTTAATTGCCAATCCTAACACTCTTTAACATATTGCCAAAGTATACATCTTAAAATCAACTCAGATGAGAAATCTGTTTCAAGACAGATGAACATCTATGTTTGGGTTACCACCCCACACCAAATTGGCCTGGCAACAGACACCAATTGCCCAAAATGTAACTACCAGAGGTGAATGGAGAATGGTTGTATGTGTATGATGTGATGCATGAGGTGGAATGGGTGTGGGGATAGGGGGTGAGGTAGTATGTGTGAGAAAAATTTGACGCAGCCCGAAAGGATTTCTCCCCGTCTTCTCCTTTTCTGCATGAGGGGACGGAGAGGAGGGGTCACTGATTTAATGAAGCGGCCTTGCTGTGGATGTGATGTGTCTTGTGACACTGCCTCTTACCCAGGTCAGTGGACAAGATGCAGGGATGACCCGTCATCCAGGAGGTGGCAAGATAAGAGGGAGGGTAGAGGGGTGGAGGGGAGTGGAGTGTATTTAGGGATGGAATGGGTGGGAATGGTTTTTATGCCTTTTCCTTTTTGGCTACCTCCCTTGTAAGGGGAAAAAAGCCTTTGGTATATGTATGTATGTATATATGTAACTACCATACAAAAGACACAGAACACCTGTCCTTTACTTATTCACTCCAGACAGCAATTGAATGCAAAGGAATGAATTGGATCAGTAGGTGGATTGCTTGATAATAAGGGTGATATTTCAGTCTGGCTGATATTACTTTTTGTACTGTGGTCTGTTTCAGTGGGAAAGGAGTTGATAATGTAGTTCCATTTCCATTTCATTAGTAATATTTATCTTGCTATTTTGAGTTCTTTAGAAATTTGTATATGCATTCACAAAAGAAAAGTCCTCACTTCTGATAAACATAAATACTAACAACTAAAAGTCACTTTTACCAGTTTGATGGTGTTGGTCCTTCCTCCTGCAGCACCAACACCTTCTAGTATGTACTTGACTCCCTCAGCCTCATCACTGCTTGTTCGTGCCCTTGCCTCCTCTGCACCACGACGACCCAGGGGTGAGAAGAAGCCTATACCAGACAGCTTGAAGGATGAAAAGTACTTTGAGCGAAGGAAAAGGAACAATCTGGCTGCCAAGAAGTCAAGAGATGCCCGTAAACAACGGGAGGATCAGGTGGGTGAATGCTAAGGATTTAATGAGAGAATAATGATATCTGTCAAACTAATATATAGCCTACACAAACAAAAACACTGTTATGGAAATTGGAGATTATTGGAGTATTTGGAAGTAGGCTACTTGACTAGATAAGAATCTAATATGAAAATAGTAGTATTTAGTATTTTGTCATAAATAGCCAGCACTTCTGTCCTTAGGGACAATATCACAACATAGAGAGATGGCAAATGAAAGATTCAAGGAGGGCATCGGAATGTAGTGATATTACAAGTTAAATCTGTCAATATATCAAATGGCTTTACCCCCCTTATAAAGTAAGTTGTCGGCTTAGAAAGTTCAGAGAGGAATATCAGTTTGATGGTGTTGAGAGACCTCAATGCATAGGGGGTTGGTCAATAGATGCAGTAGTAGGGAATTTTTGAGTGACAGGTAAAAATTAATAGCAGAAAGTGTATGTGTGTGATGTGTTTAGAAGGGAGGTGATGATAGCAAACACAGTGTTTAAGAAGAGTCAAGCATTTGTATACGTGAAAGAGGGTTGTTGATGAAAAGGTGGACAATGTAATGGTATCCAAAGAAAGGATAGGAAGAGTGTTAGTTGGGGGAATGTCCTTTTTTATGGAAGGGAAGTTGAGAATGGAGGATAAATGGAGAAAGAGGAAAAGGGCAGAAAGTAGAGAGGTAGTTCATGTAAACAACTGGAATGAGAAGGAAAATAAGCTGAGAGAAGTGTGGGAGGTGGTGAATGATAGAGTAGAGGTGGAAGTAGAAAAGGAATGGGTCTGTTTCAAGCAGGGTCTATGAGAGGAGAGTCCAGCCAGTACTTTGTTCTGGGGGCCCAAGAGCTAATATAGACCCCACAGTAATCATGCAACATCCATACCCCCTCAAGAACAAGCACTTTCTACTACCCCCAGCCTGACATACACTTACATTCACATACATAAACATCACTATACTTATCACACCACACTTACCTCATTTTATTAGTATCATTAATTATTGTAAGGCAGTTTTATAAACTGGACATCAAATCCTCAATTTTGAGAAAAAAATCTTTGCCTGCCTTGGGGCCCCAAAGGGGTCTTGCACCACCTTGCACAATTTTTCTTGGAGGCTCTGAGTTCAAGGAGGAAATGACAAGATCTGCAAATATGGTCATGGAATGAGGAGGATGGGAAGGTATAGAATAGAAGGAAGGATAGTGAGTGGTGGGATGATAAGATGAAGATGGTGGCAGAAGATGAGAAGCAAGCACATGTGGATTGGTTACAAAGGAGGACTTGGGAAGCATATGGGAGTGTACTAGCATGGCTACCAGTAAGGTGTAGTAAAGACAACGGTCAAATCCAGAATACTTTATTGGCAAAATCACAAACTATTTATACAAATCTACCAACTTGAGCTGTGCATGACTGAGCCAGTCACATGTGAGGTGTAAGTTGGCCAGCTGCTGTCACTTACCTACCTGCCTCCATTATGTTGATGTGCTTCCTGACCTGACCTCATGCTGTCACCAGCACGCTCGTGTACTCTTTATCACAATTAGATTATTTTGACCTCATGTAGATGACGGAAACCTCACAATACCCCCCTCCTCAAAAAGGGTGTCAACTTGGCTGAACTAACAGGTGACCTGTCTTTGAGATATGAACTGGGGTGGGGGGTCATCGACTTGGAGGCTTGAGGTGATCCATTATTACCCAGTTGTCTGTACCCTCAGTTTTGAGGAGGAAGGCCTTTTCCTTTCATTGAACCACTTCAAAGGGACCTGAATAGGGAGGAGTGAGTGGCAGTGATCTGGCATCATTTCTGAGGAAAATGTACTTTGATGAGCATAGATCCTTGAGGACACATCGGCGGTTTGCTGGCTTGTAGGTCTGTCAGCAAGGGGTGAATTTTCCAACAATGCATCTGAGCCAATTGAGGCCTTCATTAGGTGTGTTGGAGTAAAACTAGCCTTGGATGACAAGAGGGTCGCTGTAAACCATTTCGGAGTGTGAGACATCGAGACCTTCCTTTGGTGAAGTTCACAGGCTGAGTAGGACCCATGGAAGTTGGTACAACAGGACATTAGGGCAGCTTTCAGTGTTCTGTGCAGCTGTTCCACCATACTGTCGGCTTTGATGTTGTAAGTGGTCAAGTGGTGGTGTGGTGGATAGTGGTACCCAGCAGCTAGCCGAGGGAAGTCCACAGTTATAAAGTGAATGCTGTGCCATGGTCTGATGTGATGTAGTCAGGTAAGCCAAATTTGGTGATCCATCCAGATACAAGTGTGGCAGCATAAAAAGATACATAAGCATATGCCATAGTTATAGCTTCTGGCCAACATGTTCAACAGTCACCATGAACAGGTAGTGGTGTCTCTCAAAGATGGTTAGGGGGCCCACGATGTCCACATGAGTGTGGGCGAAATGATGCTGTGACGGGTGGAACATCCTGGTGCTTATCTTGGTATGTCAATGTGTCTTGGATTTCTGGCAGGTGATGCATACGCGAGCCAACTTTTTTTGCATCCTTTGTGATGCCGTGCCACACAAAAGTTTTCTTGAGAAGGCAGGCTACAGCATGTCGTGAAGAGTGTGATAAATCTTGGATGAAGTTAATAATATATCATCACATGGTGGAGGGTATCCAAGGGTGGGAGTGTCTGGTGCTGATGTTGCAGATGATAGTGGTGCCATTGGGGCAGAGTGTGGCATCTTCCCTCTGGAGTGCAGTAATAGAGGTCCTACAGGCTTGGTGTAGTTGAAGCCCATGTGCACTGAGCATAGCTATGACAACTAATAAAAAGGTGTCAGCTAGGTTGTGCTTGCCAGGGAGGTGGTGCAGGATGCAGTTGAATTCTGCAATGGCAGTTGACAACACTGCAGCTGGGACCATGTATCAAATTGACGTGTAAAGGTGTGAACTATGAAAGGCATGCCTTTGAGGATATGGCTGAAGTTATGGACAGCCTGGTGGACTGCGAGCAGTTTTCATTCAAATGTTGAATAATTCTTCTCCGCCCTCAACAGTTTCCTGCTGAAGAAGCTAATGGGTTGGGGGCATCCTTGTATGAGTTGCTCCAGGACGACCCTGATAGCATGGTTGGAAGCATCATTGGTGAGGATGAACAGCTTGCCTGGTGAAGGAAAATTGAAGAGAGCTGTGGTGGCAAGGGTGTCTGGCTTTTTTTAATGCCTCCTCTTGAAAGGGGTCCTACAGAAGATCCTTAGGTTTGCAGATGACTACTGCATAAAGTGGAGCCATGGTGGCAGCTATCCCAGGGAGGAAGTGATGGTAATAATCTATTATCCCCACAAATTGTCGCAGGGCTTTCACTGTGGTGGAGGTAGGGAAGTGCTTGATGGCTGACTTGTTCAGAGAGGGGCAAGACAACAACTGCCAATAGGTGGTGCCCCAGAAAGTCCACTTCCTTCTTGGAGAAGGAACACTTGTTATAGTGGACCACCAGGCTGTTGCGCTGCAACTGCATTAACACAGTGGTGATGTGTTGCAAGTGTTTCTCTTTGGAAGCAGAGATCAGGATGTTGATGTATCAGCTGCAGAACCACAAATTGCCCAAGATGCCATCCATCACCCTTTGAAACATGGCCCAGGAATATCTGAGGCCAAAATAGTTGTAGTTGAAAGTGAATGTTCCAAAGGGTGTGGTCATGGCAGTCTTGGGGATGTCATTGGGGTGCATTGGTACCTAGTAGTATACCTTCAATAGATTGAGCTTGGTAAAATATTTGCTTCATCCAGGAATGAAGTGATGTTGGTGATGTTAGGAAGAGGATAGTGGTCAGGCTTTATTTACCTAGTTGTAATATACGGGAGGGGATCTATGCTCGTGGTGACCCGTCTTTGTATCTCTCCGCATCAAGTTTTATCTTAAAATCTTGTATAGTGTTTGCACATACTGTTTTATTGTCTAATTTGTTCCCTGTATTTATCGCTCTCAGGTGCGGATCCAGGGGGGGGGGGTTTGAGGGGGCTGAAGCCCCCCCCAAATTTGTTCTTCCATAAATCATTGTAAGGATGTCATTTAATCGATTTTAGTACTTTCTAATGTTTTGCCAGGTCCGGGGGTTAAATATCCTTGTTTGCAGGGCGATTGGTGCAAGAGAAAGTGGTATCATCAGTTTCTGGAGTCTTCGCCATCATGATGGACGAGACGACCGACGTTTCAGGGAAAGAACAGGCCACCATTTGCGTCCATCACTTCAGCGGAGGTCAGCTAAGTGAGGACTTCCTTGGCTTTGTTCACGCCAAGGATCTGACTGGGGAAGGCCTGGCACGCCTCCTGCTTAGCACAGTAAAGAGTGTCGGCCTCGACATGGGCAACTGCCGTGGCCTCTGTTTTGATGGTGCCAGTGCCATGATGGGAAAGTTTCACGGGTGTGCAGCTGTGGTAGTGCGAGAATACCCGCTCACAAAGATGATTCATTGTTTCAGTCATCGTCTCAACCTCGTCTTGACCAAGGCTTTGACACCAAGGAGGTAAAGCTCGCTCTCCAGACTCCCAGCGAGGTGTATAACTACATCTATTCCTCAAACATGCGCTCGATGAGGTTTACTGAGCTCGTAAAAGACCACACGTCCACGAAGCGGAAGAAGCTGGTCAGCCTCTGCGCTACTAGATGGGTTGAGCGACACGACTCAGTCATTGTGTTTATGGAATTCCTGCCAGTTATTGCCGTCTTTCTGGAGAACGAGAGCAACTCGGACGCGACGGCGGGACTACTACTAATAGCAATCCGAGAGCCGCGCTTTCTGATTGGTCTCGCCGTCGCTGAGTCTGTGCTAGCTCACACTGTGGAGCCGAGCCGAGCCCTGCAGTCCCCTATGGTCGATCTAGTCTCAGGGTACCCTACGATTGGTGATGTGGTGACGCATCTAAACAAGACCCGGGAAGGTGTACTGACCAGCTTCCAGGACATCTTCAAGAAGGCAGAGGGGCTCCTCCAGGAGATCGGTTCATCACATGACACCATTCCTGTACCTCGAGTTTGCAAGCGCCAAACGCAGCGAGCAAATTTACCCTTCCAGACAGCTGAGGAGTATTACCGAAGATTATATATGTCCCATTCCTCGACCATGTATTGACTGAGCTGCAGACCCGGTTCGGGAATGATACTATTCCTGTTGGCTTCAAGATCAAGAATCTGCTCAGCAGCGCTGACAGAGATGTTGCTGCTGTACTGGAAGCGGCAAAGGTTTATGAGGCTGACATCGAGACCTTGAGCCTCGTGAAGGCGGAAGCAGAGCACTGGTATTCAACAACAATGAAGTTCGAATCCATTGGAGATGCCCTGGCCCACGCCCAGACCCGAATGTATCCGAACCTGGCCAAGCTCCTCCGAGTTTTGATCACGCTCCCAGTCTCAAACGCAGAGGCCGAGCGTTCATTTTCAACCCTGAAGCGACTGAAGACCTACCTAAGGAATACTATGGGTCAAGATCGCCTCAACGGCCTGGCGCTACTCGGCGTTCACAATGAAATCAATATTGAAATAGACAGTGTAATCAATGTATTTGCCAAAAAAAAACAGGAGGTTGATGTTCGTGTGAGATCCCATGAACAATGCTGTGTGTTATTAATGTAATTTAGATACTTTTATTAACAGGTTCAGAAGTTCATGCACGTTTTTGTTTGTATTTCTGTTTTTTAAAGCTACTTTTATTTTTTATTACTTCCATGAGTCCATGTGCACTAACACTACACACGGATCCTGCAATAATTTCTCTCTATGCGAGAGTATAAGCATGCCAGTGCCTTATCACTGACTAGCACAAGTGTGTACATACATACATACATATACCAAGGCTTTTTCCCCCTTCCAAGGGAGGTAGCCAAAAAGGGAAAGGCATAAAAACACTCCCACCCATTTCATCCCTAAATACCCTCCACACCCCTCCCACCCTTCCTCTCATCTGAGCACCTCCTGGATGACGGGTCATCCCTGCACCCTGCCCACCGCCCTGGGTCAGAAGCAGTGTCGCAAGACACAGCACATCCACAGCAAGGCCGCTTCATTTAATCGGCGACCCCCCCTCTCCGTCCCCCTTTGCATATAAGGCGAGGACGGGGAGAAATCCCTTCGGGCTGCGTCAAAATTTACTCACACATACTACCCCCCCCCCCCCGCCCATTCCTCCTCATGCAGTCACAACATCATCCATATACAACCATTCTCCACTCACCTCTGTCTTCCGTCCTCTCCCTTCCTTCCTCAACAGACATTCCCCTCTTCCCCAAAGCCCCCTTCACCCCATCCATCCACCTCATCCTAGGACGTCCCCTCATGTTCACTCCCTCCACATCTGCCTTCCATACCTCTTTTACTAGTCTTTCCTCACTCATTCTTTCCATGTGTCCAAACCATCCTAATATTCTTTCATCAACCCTATCTCCCAAATCCTTTTTTACCTCTGTTCTCCTCCTCACCTCCTCATTTCTCACTCTATCCAGCCTAGTACCCCCACCATACTTCTCAGACACCTCATCTCAAACACATTCAAACTCCTTCTCTCTTCTTCTCTTATGTTCCACGTTTCTGCCCCATACAGTGCTGTTGGCACAATCACTCCTTCATACAGTCTCCTCTTTGCATCCATTCCCAAATGTCTATTCCTCATTACACTCTTTAAACCACCAAGGCATTTACTCGCTTCTCTCAATCTACATTCTACCTCCACCTTCACTCCACCTTTTCCTGCTACACTTGCACCCAAGTATCTAAAACTATCCACTTCCTCCAGTCGCTCTCCCTTAATGTTCACTTCCAGTCTACTGCCACTTTCACCCCTTGTACATCTCATCACCTTACTTTTACCCACATTTATCTTTAGCTTTCTTCTATCACATACTCTCCCAAACTCTGCCACCAGCTTCCTCAATCCCTCCTCTGACCCTGCCACAAGCGCAGTGTCGTCCGCAAACAACAGCTGGCTCACCTCCCACTTTTCTCCATTTTCTTTAACCATCTCCAATCCCTGACTCACTACCCTAGCATTCACCTCTCGCACCACTCCATCCATGTATAAGTTGAACAGCCAGGGCGACATAACGCATCCTTGACGAAGTCCCACCTTTACTTCAAACCACTCACTCTCTCCATTTCTAATCCTAACACATGCTCTACTACTCTCATAAAAACTCTTGACAGCTCCCAAAAGCTTTCCTCCTATCCCATAAATCTGCATAACCTCCCACAGTGCCTTTCTGTCTACCCTATCATAAGCTTTTTCCAGATCCATAAAAGCCCAAAAAACATCCTTCCCCTTTCCTATAGCTTTCTCACATATCTGTCTTACCACAAAGATCTGATCTACACAACCTCTACCCGTCCTAAATCCACACTGTTCCTCACCAATTACTCCTGTTCCTCTCCTAATCCTCTCAATTAAGATCCTCCCATAAGCCTTCCCTACTACACTCAACAGGCTAATCCCTCTGAAATTACTACATTCACACTTGTCCCCTTTTCCCTTGTAAAGAGGAACTATACAGGCACTACTCCAGTCCTCCGGTACTCTACCCTCTCTCCAGCAAACATTAAATAACCTCACCAACCAGTCCACCATCACTGAACCTCCCTTTTTCAGACATTCTGCATGACATCCATCCAGACCAGGTGCCTTACCTGCTTTCATCATCTTTACAACTGCCTTCACCTCATCCTTCCTTATTTCTCCTCCATTCTCCTCACTCATCACTCTCATTTTCTTCGCATTTCCCACTGCAGCTATCTTTCCTTCCCTATCTTCCTTCACATTCAGCAACTCCCTAAAATATTCTGCCCATCTTCCCCTCACTGCCATCTCTTCCATTATCATCTCTCCATCTGTACCTTTTACCTTTTCTTCCCTACTTGATTCGCCTCCTCTTCCTCTCTTAATTTCTTTCCAAAACATCTTTCTATTACTTTCAAAATTTTCTGTCATACTCCTACCCCATTTCACATCTGCTCTCCTCTTTGCGTCCTTTACCTTTTGCTTTACTTCTCTTTTCTTTTCTTTGTACGTCTCATATGACTCCCCTGTCCTCTTTTGTAACCAATCTGTGAAAGCTCGCTTCTTCTCTTCTACAACCTTCTTTGTTTCCTCATCCCACCATTCACTACCCTTTCTTCTATTTCCCCCTGTCCTTCTTGTTCCACACACCATCCTTGCACACTTTAAGACTCCCTCCTTGAACCATCCCCATTCCTCCTCCACACCCATCTCTGCTCTATCCTTTACTCCCTCCCACTCCTCCTTCAGCTTCTTTTCATACTCCTTCTCCTTTTCCTTTTCATTCAAGGAGTTCACTCTAAGAACCTCCCTACCTTTTGTCCCTTTCCTCCTTCTCCATCTATCCTCCACTCTCAGCTTACCTTCCACCAAAAAATGATCTGATATTCCCCCACCCTCTCCCCTTAGCACATGTACATCCGTAACTCTTCCTATCATAATCCTATTTACCACTACATAATCCATTAGCGCTCTATCTACCACCCTTCCCTCCACCACCCTCTCCCATGTGTACTTATGCTTGACTTTCTTCCGAAACACTGTATTTGCTATCATCAACTCTCTTTCTAGACACATTTCCACCATCAACTCTCCACTACGATTCTTTCCTGGAACTCCACACTTCCCAACCACTCCATCGATTGGACCATTTCCCACCCTAGCATTAAGGTCTCCCAGTACTATTACATTGACATTTCTTCCTAAACCCTCTATGCACTCATTTAAATCTATCCAAAAGGCCTCCCTTTCTTCCATGCTCTTCTCACTGCCAGGCCCATTTGCACTTACAAAGACCCACATCTCCTTTCCCAGTTTCACCTTCATCCACATTATCCTTGAGGAAACCTCCTTCCACTCCACTACCTGTTTACCTATCTCCTCACTTACTAGAATAGCCACCCCTTCCCTCCCTCGCCCTCTCTTCACTCCTGATAACCTCCCACTTACACTCCCAAACTTACACTCACCCTTCCCTTTCAACTTAGTTTCACTCAAAGCCAACACATCCATCTTTCTTCTCACAAACATACTACCTATCTCTTCCCTTTTACTCTCATCTGTACCACATCCACGCACATTAAAAGACCCAAACCTTAGGGTGCTGGCCCGAGGCCCTCCAGCACCCCTTATGCCTTTCCTTTTCGTTTTAGGAATCTGCCCCTTGGGGCTACAGGGAGAAGGATGCCTAGTCCCTCTCCCCGTCCCTTTCTTCTCGCCTCTTACGATCCAAGTGGGAAACTTGGTGGCAGTATTCTTTTCCCCCACCACAAGTGTGTAACAATATAAAACGAATATACATTCTATTATATATGTCTAAAATACAGAAAAATCTGAAAAACATTATTATACCTCAGACTTGTGATACATCAGACTACTCAGAGGAAGGAATTCAGGTTAGCCCCCCCCAAATTTTTATCCTGGATCCGCCACTGATCGCTCTGTGTGGGAAACTGTTCCTTTTCAAGTTTTTTCTATAACTATTTTTTTTTTTTTTCAGTTTTTTTCCGTGTCCTCTCGTTTTACTGTTGTCCCACACTAACAGGTCGTTCCTGTCTAAAACTTCCATTTCTTTCATTATTCTGTAGATAGTCAGCAAATCTCCTCTTTCTCTTATTTGTTCCAGAGTTGGTAGGTTCAATTTGGATAGTCTTTGCTCATATGTAAGTTCAGCAAGAGTCAGTGCTAGTTTGGTTGTCGCTCTTTGTAATCTTTCTAGTTTCTTAATATTCTTTTTGGTACTGGGTGTCCAAAGTGATGCTGCATACTCAAGTTTTGGTCTTATTAGTGTAGTTAGTATTTTCTTTATCATTTCTTCATCCATATAAGCAATGGAACCGAGCCGAGATTCTACACGAAGGTATGGATAAGAAGATCAGAAAATCTATAAAAAAAAATCTATAGAAGCTGCGTACATCACCACTCGTCCGAATATCAACAATAAGGCTGGGAGCTTCACCTGGGCCAAATCTTCAGCGAAGATAGCGCTTCGTGATTGGCTGTCTCAGCGGGCCAATCAGGACGCAGCGCTATACGCTCGTACACCCCCTTGAGCCATAAGGCGGGTTTATAATCTCTGTATGTTTCTAGTATGCTCATTCCTTTGAGAAAGTCGTTAGACGAAACGTCAGGAATAAAGCTTCACCTCCAGTCCATGTTTCCTTTACCGTGTCTATACAACTTGTTCACATGGATTTTCAAATGCCACTTTGATTGACCTCAATAAGTTGTAGGTTTCTCCGAATATTTTATTTATATGCTTTCTGGTTTCATGTCCTTTCCAATCATCACTCCAAGATCTTTTTCAGAGTTTGCTTTCTTTATTTTTTCTTCCCCAATTCTGTAATCTTTTGATATTCTGTTTTTACTCTTTCCAAATTCCATTATACTGCATTTCTTTATATTAAATTTTACTTCCCACTTTTGAGTCCAATTCCATATTGTGTCCAGATCTTGTTGCAATGAGTTGCAGTCCTCTTCCGTTTTTACCTTCTTAAGTAATTTTGCATCATCCGCAAAGAAATTCGTATAGCACTCCACGCCTTCATTCATGTCATTAATGTATACGGCGAACATGATCGGGGCCAGTACTGATCCTTGCAGGACACCGCTTTTTACTTCTTCCCAGTTGGAGAATTTTTCTCTAATTACAACTCTCATTTTCCTCCCAATCAGGAAGTCTTTCATCCATTCCAATAATTTTCCTCTGATGCCACCTTTTGACTCTATCTTATTTATTAGTTTCCTATGAGGTACCTTATCGAATGTCTTTTGCGGGTCCAGAAAAGCACAGTCCACCCATCCATCTCTTGTATTATGTCTACTAATCTTGAGTAAAAGCAGATCATATTTGTTGTACATGATCTCCCTTGTCTGAATCCAAATTGATTTGGGTTCAGTATAGATTTTTCTTCCAGGTATTTAACCCATCTTTTTTTGACAACTCTTTCACAAATTTTTACTATTGTGCTTGTTAGTGAGACTGGTCTGTAGTTAGATGGATCTTCCTTATCACCTCCCTTATAAATTGGTACAATGTTTGCCTTTTTCCAGTCCAATGGTACTTTTCCTTCTTTAAGTGAGAATTTAATTATATTATATATTTTGTCAGTTAATTCTTCCATACATTCTTTCAGTATCCAGTTTGCAATTCCGTCTGGGCCATGTGATTTTCTGACATCAAGGGTTTTAATTTGGTCACTGATTTCTTTTTGTATTACGATTATTTCTTTCATTGCTGGGGATAATTCTCTCTATCTACACTGTTAGGCGAGTTTTCTATTGTGAATACTGATCTGAAGTGGTTCATAATTTCAGCCATTTCCAGTTCTTCTGTATATTCCTTTTTATCTTGGCGCAGTTTTTCTATTTCTTGTTTGTTTTTCAGTTTTCCATTTACATATTTGTAAAATAGTTTGGGTTCTTCCTTACATTTGTCTATTATCCTTTTTTCATAATTTCTCTTTTCATCTCTGTGTATTTTTACATATTCGTTTCTTAGTTTGATGTATGTTTGCCATTTGCTTTGTTTCTTATCTCTTTTCCATTTTTTCCAAGCTTTGTCTCTTTTGTCCTTAGCTTCACTACATCTTTTGTTGTACCAGCTCTTTATGTATGCCTTTTCCATTTTTTGTTGTGGTACATATTTGTTCACTCCTTCATTATAAATTACTTTTAGTACTGTATGTTCCATTTTTCTTCTATCCCTGTATCTTCGTTTTGGAATTTTTCCCAGTTTGCATTGCGAAAGAATATTTTAAGTTTCTCAAAGTTTGTTTTGTTATACATAGGTCTTCCTATTCTATGTTTATCATTTTTGCTTTGGTCCATTTGTTCTTTCAATTCCATTTCTATTAGTACGTGGTCACTTTTTCCTATCGGAGTTTTACAATCAATTTTTTCAATAATAATGATCATGTTGAAGTGCTTGTAGTCTCCACAGGGCCTGAGTAAGCTGTCCTTCTTGGTGAAGATATGAAAGGGGGAGGCCCAAGGGTCTGCTGCTTTCTGGCAAATGCCTATGCACTCAAGCTCAGTGAATGTCAGTTTTGCCAATGCAAATTTGTCTGGTGATAAACAGCAGAACTTGGAGAACACAACTATTTTGTTTCTCCAAACAAAATAGTTGGAAAAACCTACAACTTAATAAGATCAATGAAAGTGGCCTTTGACTTCATGGACGAGGAAATGGTGAAGAAAATACTAGTTACACTGATAAGACCAAAATTAGAATATGCAGCGTTGCTATGGACACCCAGCAAAAAAAAAGAAAAAAAAGAAAAAAAAAACATAAAGAAACTAGAAAGAATTCAATGAGCACTAACAAAGATGGCACCGACACTTAGCATGTTGACATACAAACAAAGATTGGACAAACTAAACTTATTAACTCTAGAGCAAAGAAGAGAAAGAGGCAACTTGATAACCATCAATAGAATTATGAAAGGGATGGAAATCCTTGACAGAGATGATCTACTTAAATGGGACAGAAGAAATACAAGGGGACACAAGAAGAAACTTAAGAAGGACAGTTACAGATGAGATCTGAAAAAGAATAGCTTTCCACACAGAGTGATAGATACATGCATACATACATATACCAAGACTTTTCCCCCTTACAAGGGAGGTAGCCAAAAAGATACATGGAATAAATTGAAAGAGAAAACAGTGAGTGCTAAAACTATACATGACTTTAACCTCTTCACTCCGGGGCACATCGCATGTCTGGCAGCATTAGCTGTCCGACGTGCGATGTTGCATCATAATACAGACGCTCCTCTACTTACGTTCATTCGTTTTACTTTTTTCGATTTTACGTTTGAACTGACTGTAAAAAAAAAATTGTAAAAAAAAAATTTTTGAGTGAATTTTTTAATTTAGCGTGCTCTCCGTAGTTCAAACAATACTTGCGCATGATGCTGCGTCCATTGTTTACATTGCACAAACGACAAACTGAACATGCCTTGCCTCATCCTCATCCTCCTCCTCCCCCTCCTCCTCCACCATCTCAATTTATGTTGCTTGAATTTAATTTATTTGAAATTGATGTTATTATTTTACAATGTTATGTGTATAATTAATGATTTAGGGGTGTTTTATAAGATACGGTAATAGAATTTACGGATGTATAGTACAGTAACAACTTACGTTCATTTTCAACTTACGTTCGGCCGTTCGGAACATAACTAAAACGTAAGTTGAGGAGCGTCTGTAATCGCATTATAAAAAATAAAGTCAGTGCTCAATCGTTCGTTCTCTTTCACCCGTGTATTTTGATAACCATAGAAAATATGATGAAGCCAGTTTAGAGAGAATGAAAGTTACGTAGGTACGACTACAATAAATATAATCAAGATGGCGACGTTGGCATCATCGAGTACCCACTTGCTCCTCAGGCCGCCTACGTAGGCGTCACCGTATGGAAATGGTTAAGAAGGAACTGGATGCAGAAAGATACAACTGCGGGTATCTATGAGCATAGCTCTTCTCCTGCAAAATACAACTAGGTAAATACATGGGGCCCTGAAGTCTGATACACTCCGTGCTTGGTGGGTGTCTGAGGATGTTGCAGAAGTTCTGGCTTACAGAACTCAGGGTAGGCCTCCCAAAGGTGTGTATTAATATGCCTACAAACAGGACATTCCCACCTCATACATGGTGACCACATGACAAGATATTACCCTCCTACCTGCCAATACAAAACTTCCCTCACAATTCTACACAATCTTCTAGAATATCTGATTTTCACATCTCACAACACGCAACCAATGTAATCTATCTCCTCAAGTGACAATGACAGTGCACCTAGGTCTCTTAATCCAACACTTGCCAGTCACCACTTGTGCAGATGTTTGGGCCCAGGACATAAACCCACTTCAGGAATTGGTGGTGTGTCGTGTCCTGGGCCAATTTCCAAAGTGGGTTTATGTCCTGGGCCCTAACATCCACACAGGTTGGTGAGTGCTGGATTAAGAGACTGAGGTCCAAATCCTGGATGACAAAACACCAGTGCAGGTATTTCTATCATCTCAACTTCCCACAAAGATAATGGGACTCTTAACCAATACATAAAATATGAAATAGTGTATGACAGTGGTGCATGATTATAGAAGTGTCTGTAAAACAGTCTATAACAACACTAGTTACACATTTGGATTTGAACAAATCATGCTTAGATCTTGCAGACCCCATGTATTGTACATTCATCTCTTCTCAGTTTCTTAGAACCACTGATGACTCATCTTTCTTGCACAGGTTACACTTCGTGCTGGCTACTTAGAGAAAGAGAATGCCATGTTAAGGGCTCAAGTTGCCACCCTACGAGAAGAAGCTGCTTCCCTCAGACACATACTTATGCAGAAGAAACAAGGACAGCAGAAAACCTATGAACATAAATTCACTTTTCCTTCAGTGTAGATTGCAAGGCAATATATTTATAAAGTCATTATATAAGATTATTTAAGGATGATTATTGAGATGAGGGTATCTAATTTAATTTGTCTTAGAAATTTATTTAGATGAACCCTTTAAGTACAAATATATCTTCAGCTAAATATATGAGAGGTTGACATCATTGTTTATGTAATGTTTTAGAGGTTGGAGACCCAGATTGTCTTACAATCTTTGCCACTCCAAGCCAGTCAGTCAACAGAATGCAGAATGTCTATAGGAAATTGCCATCAACCTTGTTTTGTGCACTAAGAGTACCAGAAAAGAAGTAAGTAAAAATCAAATAGGGATAAGTTGCAAAAAAACAAGGAGTACTTGAACCAGTTATAAATTCATGTAATTTTGACACAGCCATATGTATACAGTACTCAACCACAGTGTGTACCCTTGACAATTTTTCAATGCATACACAGGAATTTTTTTTTATTATTATATATTTATTATTATTATTATTATTATTATTATTATTATTATCAATATTATTATTATTATATATATTTTTTTATTACTTTCATACTTAGTAGGGTTTCCTTTCCATCTCTTCATTTCTTAGAGGTGACAAGTAGTGAAAGGGCAAGATTCCTGGGGATATATTTGCCCAAGATTCAGTAATGGCAGCTTGAAGCTTTATGGTGTTATTGATGTCCTTGGATTCATATTTGGACTATTTCCAGGCCAGTCATTCATAAAATTAATGTTGTTTCCTCCAAACCACTTTTCAAAAATTTGTATAAGCTGGTGCATCTTAATGGAAAATTGTGGCACCAGCACAATCCAAAGACTCCTGAAGGTTGCCTTGAAGAAGTTCCAAATTTGCTTTCTGATTCACTTTGACATTTTTTGGCAACCCACAAAGATTACCCAAGCCATTGCCTGAAAACAGCCCTATATTGTTCATTAATCTGGGTGCTTTATGGTGCCACATGGGTATTTTGAGTAAACCTCTTCAATATGAGTCAAATTCTCACAGGCAGCATCAGCTGCCTGATTTATGATGATTTGATGATGCATCGCAATTCTCATGTTATAAGATATAAATTTACAACTGTATTACTCAATTTATTTCACTCTGAATATTAGTAACCACAGGAAATATAATCAAGCCAGCTCACAGAATATGGGGGTCACTCAGCTACAACTACAAATTAATATAATCAAGATGCTGACACAGGCATCCTCATATACCCATTCGCATCTCATGATTTCTATGTAGGCGTCACCATATAGAAGGGGTTAAGGGGATCATTACCCAGAAACATATAAGCTTGTTTCTCCCAGTTACAGGTAATAGTAAAAGTAGCTTCATCACTCCAAAGATTTTTAAACAGTGAAGGTACTTGTTAGCAAAATCAATGCTCTTTTGCTTTTGTGCAACTGAAAAAAAAAAATCACAGGCAGTTTACCATTTACACAGAGCACTCCCCCAACACTCCAGGATTTTTTTTTTTTCACTTGACATGCTATAAGACAAGAATGGGACTTTAAAACTGTCTTTAGCACTGCAGAATACTTGCTTCCACCCCTTTTTTGGTCTACCAGGATGCCTTTAATGGCAACGAGTTTCAACATTATCATCCTCTATGAAACACTTACACCACATGAACACTGAATGATGGGATACATCAGTTAATTTTACTACTCCTTTGACATTTTTGCTAGCTTTTTTAAGCCCAATGATTATCAGTTCAATGGTCTCTGAATTCAAATGCTTCTTTTTGGCCATACTATAAAAGAAAAACCTAAACAAATGAGAATAAATGCAACAATGAGGGACTGAGAGGTCAACAAAGCATCTCTTATCTCAGCTACATTTGCTTATAATCCATACACACCTCAACACATTCTGGATGACTAATTCACTATATTTTGCATAACTGTATGATTGGCCCCAATTCTTATATGGGATAAAAGTGCATAAACAAGATGTATATATCTTTTGGGCATTCCAGGTGCCTCTAGTACTAAGATTTGGAATTATATTTTTGTTTAGGAATATATAATAATCACTAGTGTTCATTGTGTGGTGAATGCACAAACTATACATTAGATCTCATTAGGATTACTAATACTCTCATTAATTCAGTCATCCTCTCCATGGTAGATTTTGTATTTGCTTGAAAAAAATTGTTAGCTGGGCAAGGCTACAGTGATCATACTTATAAACATTACACAGAACATGTTTTCCACTACCAATTATGGATTGAGAGAAGCAAGTAAATGCCTTGGGAGAATAAAAAATGTAATGAGAAATAGGCATTTGGGAGTAGATGCTAAGAGGAGATTGTATGAAGGGGTAATTGTGCTGACAGCACTGAATGGGGCAGAAACATGGAACATAAGAAAGGAAAGGTTTAAATGTGTTCGAGATGAAATGTCTGAGAAATATGGTAGGGGTTACTAAGCTGGATAAAGTGAGAAATGAGGAGGTAAGGAAGAGAGCAGGGGTGGAAAAGGAGTTGGGAGATAGGGTTGATGAAAGAGTATTGGGATGGTTTAGATACATGGAAAGAATGAGTGAAGAAAGATTGGTAAAAGTGTAGAAGACAGAAGTGAATGGAGTGAACATGAGAGGGCGACTGAGGAAGAGATTAATAGGTAAAAGGGACCTTGAGAAAGAGGGAGATGTCTGTTAAGGCTGTTGAGGAAAGGAGAAGATAGGGGTGAGTGCAGAATGGCTTTGTATGGATGATACTGTGATGCATGGAAGGGAGTGGGTGGGAGATGGAGGGGGTTAAGGAGTGGTTACATGTGAATATTATTTTGATGCAGCCCAAAGTGATTTCTCCCCATCTTCTCTTTTCCTGCATGAGGGAATGGAGAAGGGGGGTCACCAATTAAATGAAGTGGCCTTGCTGTGGATATGCTGTGTCTTGCTGTACTGCTACTGACCCAGAACAATGGGCAACCCATCATCTAGGAGAACCCAAGAAATGAAGGAGGGAGGGGTGATGAATGGGAGTGGAGTATGAGGGGATGAGTGGCTTTATGCCTTTGACCTTGGCTACCTCCCGTGTAAGGAGGGAAAAGCCACTGGTAAATGTAATTATGGATTCTCTTGCTGGTAAGGGACAATGGTTACAAATGTTTGCTCATTATTATTATTTATTTTTCCTCCAAGGAAATTTTAGAAGTCCAATAAATAGGTACTGTTTTTTTTTTTTTTTTTTGTTTTTTTTTTTTTTTTTTTTTTACATTTGCTATTCTAACACATTTTTGAAAAATGTGTAGTAATCCAAACTCTTACGGTACTACGTATATATACTATATAGGGAATAGTTACTACTTATACTACACAGGTAAGAATTACTACAAGTGTGCCTGATTTGACATAGCCATAGATATCCACTCATCCAAAGACTGCTATTTAGAATTATTTATTTGCATCTTCAAGTAAAAGTTCATTGCTAAGTATGATTTACACCTCCACATTATGGAACTATCCATATATCCAATAGGACAAGAAAGCTAAAAGAAAAAGACACTGCTTAGATTATTATCCTGTATAGTGTTCCCTATCTAGCCTAAAATGTTTAGGGCAAGCTGTTAATTGTTAAATACAATTAGTTTATTTTTCAATTGTTATCATATAATGGCATTGAAACCAGTACTTTTTTCCATGCCTCATAACAAGTCCAGAAGAGTATCTTACTGTTAACCCCAACTTATCTATTATATCTTGTATGTTGACTAGTTACATGTGCACCAGTCCCTATGTATACATATTTACCTAATGGTAGTATGTACAGGAAAGTAGCTGCATTCATGAAGTCTATAGGATGTGTTCTTCAAAACTGTCTCATACTCTACATTTGCATAGGGTGAACACTGCTTAATTCAATGGGTAAAATAGCATTGAGATCCTGGGTGCATCCTAAATATACTTGTATACATACATATATATATATATATATATATATATATATATATATATATATAAAATATATATAACATATATATATATATATATATACCCATACTAAAAATTCTTTTCTCCCTCATAAAGGGGGTAGCCAAGTCAAAACATATCACACCCCACACCCACCCAAAACCCATTTATTGTCTCTCCCATCTCAGCACCTTTTGATTGAAGAGTCATCCCTATCCACCACCATACCACTCATTTCAGAAGCAGTGTAACAAGATGCAGCACTTCCACAGCAGGGTCTAACAGCTGGAGCTAGTTTACCCCCACAGCTTTACTATATGGCAATCCCCCCCCCATCATCACTATCCACTCAATAAATTTATGGAACAGATAAGAACAGCATCCCTTCAGGCCACATCACTTCCTAGTCCATTAGAGCCATTTTCCATTCATTCCTATCTTTTGCACACCCTTGATCAAGAGACACTCTTGCACCCAGTACACTACCCCTCTCACCCCATCCATCCCCCTCTTTCTTTGTCTTCCCCTAAAGTACACTACCCCTCTCACCCCATCCATCCCCCTCTTTCTTTGTCTTCCCCTAAAGTTCACTTCATCCTCTTGTTTTCCACAATTTTTTCTAATCTTTCCTCACTCATTCTTTCCATGTGCCCAAACCATCTACAATTTTTTTTATCCACCCTCTTTGCCAGATCTTTCCACCCCCCAATTCCACCTCAGCTCTACATTTCTCACTGTATCCATCCTTATTGAACCTACTATAACCCTTAAACACTTCATCTCAAACACATTTAAGATCTTCCTTTATCATCTCCTTCAAATTCCACATCTCTGTTCCATACAGGGCCATGGACACAGTCACTCCATCCACAGACAAAACTTGCTAAATTCTTAACCTAGAGATATTAAAATAATTTCACATTTTTGAACACTAAAATAATCTACAACAATGAAAGCATCACATAAATTGGGGACTAGATAGAAATAGTTGCAAGTGTGTGAATTTGCATATTGGGGGGGACAGATGAGGGACAGATAGATAGATAGATAGATAGACTTTATTTGGCAATGAATCAATATACATGAAGTGCAAATAATGACAAGAATACATAGTTCGGAATAATAAATGCAAATTTCGGAGGATAACACAAAAAGCATGTACGCTTATTTCCATTGTGGTCCTCATCAGATTGTTATTCTACACTAAGTCGCACTGACAACATATGTAGGGGGTTAAGGGGACCAGAGACAATCATGAGTAATACCAGTCAGAACACATATGACACATAAAAGTATGTTAGAAGACACAAGAATAACACTAAACAAGATAATGGAAGATGGAGGAAGAATAGTTATGATGGGCGACTTTAATTGCAAAGAAGTCTGCTGGGAAGAGATGACAGTAAAGGGTGGAGACGGCTCATGGGGAAATGTTCTACTCAAGATGATTACTGACCATACAATGATGCAATGGATACAGGAGAACACTAGGTATAGAAATGAAGAAGAACCATCGAGACTAGACCTAATAATCACATCTGAACCTAGAATAGTAGAAAAGATTGAATATAAAACACCAATAAGTAAAAGTGACCATATACTGATTGAACTGGAACTAAATGAGGAAAAATACATGAAAAGAAATTAACAATATAGAAAAGGAAGAATGATGTATGAAAAAACAAACTTTGGTAAAATAAGAGAATTCTTTCAAAAAGAAAACTGGGAAGGAATATACAAAGAAGAAACAACAGTGGAAGAGAAATGGAATATTTTGACAAAAATTTATAAAAAAAAAAAAAAAAAAAAAGGAGTGGAAAAGTATGTCCCAAGACAAAAACAAGAAAAAGAATATGTAAAGTGCTGGTACAACAAAAGTTGTAGGGAGTTAAAAGACAAAAGAGACAAAGCTTGGACCAAATGGAAAAAAGACAGAAGACCTGAAAAATGGAAAATATATACTTGTTATAGAAATGAATATGTACAAGCGTGCAGAGAGGAAAAGAGAAAATATGAAAAAGATGTCATAGAAAAATGTAAAGATCAACCTAAACTATTGTACAAATTTGTAAACAACAAACTGAAAAACAAACAAGATTTGGAGAAATTAAGACAAGGAGGAGTTGAATACACAGAGGAAATTGAAATGGCGGAAATTATGAACAAGCATTTTAAATCAGTGTTTACAAGGGAGAACATACAACCTGAAGAGATCGAATGGAAAGAGAAAGTCCCCCCAATGAAAGAAATAGAAGTAACAAAGAATGAAATATTGAAACACTTGAGTAATCTTGATGTCAGAAAATCGCATGGACCAGATGTAATAGCAAACTGGATTTTGAAAGAATGCAGAAATGAACTGGCAGATAAAATACATAGCATAATAAACAGTTCCTTGAAAGAAGGAAAAGTCCCAGAAGATTGGAAAAAAGCAAATATAGTACCCATATATAAAGGAGGAAATAAAGAAGACCCTACCAACTACAGACCAGTCTCTCTAACAAGTACAATAGCAAAAATATGTGAAAGAATTGTCAAAAGTAGATGGGTAAAATACTTAGAAAAAAAAACATGCTAAATCCAAGGCAATTTGATTCAGACAAGGACGATCATGCGTCACCAATTTAATATGTTTCTATTCAAGGCTAATAGATATAATACAAGAAAGAGATGGATGGGCTGATTGTGCATTTCTAGACCTAAAAAAAGCTTTTGACAAAGTACCACATAAGAAGTTGCTTAAGAAATTAGAAACTGAAGGAGGAATACAGGGCAAACTGCTTAAATGGATGGAAGACTTTTTGCAAGAAAGAAAAATGAGAGTAGTGATAAGAGACAAACACTCAAAATGGGATGACGTAATAAGCGGTGTTCCACAAGGAACAGTTCTGGCCCCGATAATGTTTGCTATATATATTAATGATATGGATGACGGAATTGAAAGTTATATGAGCTTCTTTGCAGATGATGCAAAACTGTTAAAAAAAAAAGTGAACACGGAAGAAGATTGTGAGTCACTACAGAGTGATCTAAATAAAGTACAGGAATGGAGTAGGAAGTGGGAGATGGAGTTCAACACTAAAAAGTGTAGTATAATGGAATTTGGAAAAAGCAAAAACAGAATAACAGGATCATATAAATTGGGAGAAGAAGGAATAAAAAAAGTAGAAAATGAGAGGGACCTGGGAGTCATTGTTATAAACAATATGTCACCTGAAAAACATATAAATAAGATTTTTGGAGAAACTTATAACTTAATAAGAACAACCAAAGTGGCATTTACATACCTGGATGAAGAAATGGTGAAGAAAATTCTAATCACTCTGATAAGACCAAGATTGGAATATGCAGCAACGATATGGTCACCAAGTACAAAAAAAATTATAAAAAAAAATTGAAAGAATACAAAGAGCAATTACAAAATTGGCACCAACACTCTCAAAACTATCATATGAAGAGAGACTAGCAAAACTTGAACTACAGACACTAGAGCAAAGAAGAGAGAGAGGAGATTTGATAGCTATTTACAGAATCATGAAAGGCATAGAAATTATTGATAGAGAGAATCTGATAAAATGGGATGATAGAAATACAAGAGGACACGGAAAGAAAATCAAGAAAGACAGCTATAGAAGAGATCTGAAAAAGAACAGCTTTCCTCACAGAGTAATAAACAGTTGGAACAAGTTAGATGAGAAAGTGGTGTGTGCAAAAACAATACATGAATTTAAGAATAGTTTAGATAAAATGAGATATGAAGACGGGACACCACGAGCATAGCTCCCCTTCCCATAAAATACAACTAGGTAAATACATATACATTGTTATAGTTTTGCTAATATTACTAAAATGTTTGTACACATAGGAATATTGAGACCAAAAATTTGAGCACCATCATAAAAAGGAACATTGCATTGAGCAAAGGAACAGCAAAATAATGTTCAACTGTAACAAAACAGTATGAGTGAGTACTATATCAGAGTAGTACCATTAATGATATACTGCATTATTCTACAGCTGTATCAACATGTATGAGTGAGTACTATATCAGAGTAGTACCATTAATGATATACTACAATATTCTACATCTGTAGCAACATGTAGTTATAGTGAATGCTACACTGCAGCTAGGGTCACCTATTAATTAAATCTAACATTTAACCTGAATCCCAGGACGGAGTGGGCAATTAGTATGAGCACTTGGGAGTTGTACATTATAACCTGAAGCACCAGGGGACCAGTACTCGAATGAGTAAAACAACAAGGAGAACGAGGAAAAAGGTCAGATCATAACTGTTGTCGGACCCTACCTGAGACATATACCATATTATGACTGGCAAAACAAAGGTGGAAACCAATTTGTAAACATCAATCATTGTTATACTAAACTAAACTTCTGAAGAACAAAAAAAAAGGGGGGGGAGGTCAGAACAGTTATGAGTGAACGCAGATTTGGATGGTATTACTCATGGAATCAGGTAACCCTCACTAAGCTAGTAGTACACAAAATCAAGGCTGTTCTCTGTCCATAGCTGAGACATATAGTAACCCTTGACTTTTTTCTTGAAGGTAACCTTGCTATTTGACTTCTTAATGGACACAGGTAAAGAGTTCCATAGTTGAGCACCTGTGAAGTGAAAACTGTTTTTGGTGAAGGGACCTGCATGAGGTACAATAAGAGACTCTTGACTGTTCCGGGTTCGGTTCTCAGCCGATAATGTAAAATTACAGCTCACATATGAGGGAGCAGAATTATGAACGACATTGTAAACCTGGTTTAGTTTCAGCTGCTGGACACGATATTTTACAGGTAACAATCCTACTCTGCTAAATTCTTTAATACCAATATGACTACGTTGAGGTAAATTGAGTAAGAATCTAATTATCTTATATTGTGTAACCTGTAGCTGGGACTGGTTTTTTCTGCTCAAACTAATGTACCAAGAGCTACAAGTGTAATCAAAGTGATGTTTTAACAAGGCTGAGACTAGAAGCTTCTTTGTTTCCAGATCAAAATTTCTGGCTTTTCTGTACAAAAATTTGACTTTATGTGAACACTTGGATACAATCTTATCTGTTATGGCATTCCCTGAGAGGGACTGATCTAAGGGTATTCCAAGATAGGTTACCTCTTGTTTTGACTCCAAGACATTAATCCCACATCTGACCTGTACATTGCTGTGTTTCCTGAGGTTGGGTTTCGATGCGAAGACAATACTTTCCGTTTTGCCGAGGTGTAAAGACAGCCTATTATCTATGAGCCACTCCTGGACCGATGACAGTTCGACACTCAGTTTCTCCTCTACTTCAACTGGGTCCCTACCTGAGACAGTTAGAGCGGAGTTGTCTGCAAATAGCTGTAACTTACAGTTCACCGCACCTGGCATGTCGTTAATATAGACCAGGACTGGTGCAATACACATGGGAACATAGTGCTGGCATTTTTTTCCACGTGTCACAAGAACATAAAAGAGGCAATGTCCTAGGGGTAGTACATAGATACACATAACAAAAGGCCTCTTCCCCCATACAAGGGAGCTGGCCAGCCTAGGCATGCATCCACATTTCACCCATCCCACACTCATTCAACATCCATTTTTCTTTTACCATAACTTTTTGTGGATGAAATGCCAGCCCCTCCCCCCCCCTCACTACCATTGCAGCAAGACAGAAGGGGTTGATAAAATAGATATTGAGGTGATTTGGTCATATGGAAAGAATAAGTGAAGAAAGACTATCAGAAAAAGTGTGGATTGCAGAGGTTGAGGTGGCTTTTCCTGCTGCTTAACAAAAATATAATTTGTTTTCCAAGTTGAGGGAGCATAAGCTTGTATAGAACTTTTAATTATAGTTGTTTTCAATGTATTAATGACTCAATTGTTAGATTATCCTTTACCTATGTATCACCTAAACAAAGGGCTCATCTTGAACTGTATTTGCTTAATAAACATTTCTTGTATTGACTGCAGCCATATTGATGTATTTACACTGAAACTGTACTGTTTGAATATGACAAAAAGGGACTTCTGTGCTCTGAATAGTGCCTTTATAAATGCATACAATTTTTCAATTGTTTTATTCTAAAATCAACCCTTTTGATAGTGCACATATATGGTGTAATACATCCTTCCTCTCCTACAGAGTACAATATAGTTAATTCATAGTCTGATGCCTAAGGTTTTATCTCTAGTCTGTAATTGGGGTTAAGTTTTCCCTTTTGCAGGAGCAGCTAACTGTTGTCTTCACACCTCCTTGCATTGGCCCTGGAATTGACTCCCACCAGGGAAATCACTGCTTTGTATGAGGTAGCAACAAACTGACTGGCAAATCCTATAATATCTTTTCCTCCTGAAGGTTAGATTTTCCTTACCTGCTATGAATCCCTAGATTTTCCTTACCTGCTATGAATCCCAGCTCCAAAGACTTGCAGCAGTCTTCATTCTATCTCCTACCTGACGAGGCAAGAATTCAAACCAGAATTCAAAATTAGGTTGAAAGAAAACATATTGCCTTGTGGGGTGCATAATTTTGGTGCCTCATGGGATGTATATTTAGCATTCAAGAGAGCATATAATTTCTGTATTTGATGGTAGATAATATGATGAACAATATTGCCCTTTCTATTTTATAATCTTAATTCAGGCCAAGACCCAACAATTTTACTCTGCTAAGGAATAAACTGAACAAGGAGGGGGAGATCTTGATTGATGGAGACAATTTTTTGCCCCTGTAGTGGGGGCAAAAGAATACTGCCACCAAGTATTTCCACTTGGATTGTAAGAGGCAAGAAAAAAAGGGACGGGTATTGGGAACAGGCATCCTTCTCCCTGTAGCCCCACAGGGGACATTCCTAAAAAAAGTAAAGATATAAGAGGGCCTAGGAGTTTTCCGACCAACACCCTAAGGTTTGGGTCTTTTAATGTGCGTGGATGTGGTACAGATGAGAGTAAAAGGGAAGAGATAGGTAGTATGTTTGTGAGAAGAAAGATGGATGTGTTGGCTTTGAGTGAAACTAAGTTGAAAGGGAAGGGCGAGTGTAAGTTTGGGAGTGTAAGTGGGAGGTTATCAGGAGTGAAGAGAGGGCGAGGGAGGGAAGGGGTGGCTATACTAGTAAGTGAAGAGATAGGTAAACGTGTAGTGGAGTGGAAGGAGGTTTCCTCAAGGATAATGTGGATGAAGGTGAAACTGGGAAAGGAGATGTGGGTTTTTGTAAGTGCATATGGGCCTGGCAGTGAGAAGAGTGTAGAACAAAGGGAGGCTTTTTGGACAGATTTAAATGAGTGCATAGAGGGATTAGGGAGAAAAGTCAATGTAATAGTACTGGGAGACCTTAATGCTAGGATAGGAAATAATCCAATTGACGAAGTGGTTGGGAAATGTGGAGTTCCAGGAAAGAATCATAGTGAAGAGTTGAGGGTGGAGATGTGTCTAGAAAGAGAGATGATTATAGCAAATACAGTATTTCGAAAGAAAGTCAAGCATAAGTACACATGGAAGAGGGTGGTGGATGGAAGGGTGGTAGATAGAGCGTTAATGGACTACGTATTGGTAGATAGGAGTATAATATATACATACATACATACCAATGCTTCCTCCCCCTTACAAGAGAGGTAGCCAAAAAGGAAAAGGCACAAAATCATTCCCACCCATTCCATCCCTGAATACACTCCACACCCCTCCACCCTCCCTCTTATCATAGCACCTCCTGAATGACAGGTCATCCCTGCACCTTGTCCACTGCCCTGGGTCAGAAGCAGTGTCGCCAGACACAGCACATCCACAGCAAGGCCGCTTCATTAAATCGGCGACCCCCCCCTCTCCGTTCCCCCATGCATAAAAGGAGAAGACGGGGAGAAATCCCTTCGGGCTGCGTCAAATTTTGCTCACACATACTACCTCACCCCCAATCCCCCCGCCCATTCCACCTCATGCATCACAACATCATTCATATACAACCATTCTCCATTCACCCGTCTTCTGTCCTCTCCCATCCTTCCTCAACAGACATTCCCCTCTTCCCCAAAGCCCCTTTCACCCCATCCGTCCACCTCATGCTAGGACGTCCCTTCATGTTCACTCCCTCCACATCTGCCTTCCATACCTCTTTTACTAGTCTTTCTTCACTCATTCTTTCCATGTGTCCAAGCCATCCTAATACTCTTTCATCAACCCTATCTCCCAGCTCCCTTTCCACCCCCGTTCTTCTCCTCACCTCCTCATTTCTCACTCTATCTAGCCTAGTAACCCCCATCATACTTCTCAGACACCTCATCTCAAACACATTCAAACTCCTTCTCTCTTCCTCTCTTATGTTCCATGTTTGTGCCCCATACAGTGCTGTTGGCACAATCACTCCTTCATAGAGTCTCCTCTTAGCATGCATTCCCAAATGTCTATTCCTCATTACACTCTTCAATCCACCAAGGCATTTACTCGCTTCTCTCAATCTACATTCTACCTCCACCTTCACTCCACCTTTTCCTGCCACATTTGCACCCAAGTATCTAAAACTATCCACTTCCTCCAGTCGCTCTCCCTTAATGCTCACCTCCAGTCTACTGCCACTTTCACCCCTTGTACATCTCATCACCTTACTTTTACCCACATTTATCTTCAGCTTTCTTCTATCACATACTCTCCCAAACTCTGTCACCAACTTCCTCAGTCCCTCCTCCGATCCTGCCACAAGCGCAGTGTCGTCAACAAACAACAGCTGGCTCACCTCCCACTTTTCTCCATTTTCTTTAACCATCTCCAATCCCTGACCCACTACCCTTGCATTTACCTCTCGCACTACCCCATCCATGTATAAATTAAACAGCCAGGGCGACATAACGCATCCTTGACGAAGTCCCACCTTTACCTCGAACCACTCTCTCCATTTCTAATCCTGACACAAGCTCTACTACTCTCATAAAAACTCTTGACAGCTCCTAGAAGCTTTCCTCCTATACCATATATCTGCATAACCTCCCACAGTGCCTTTCTGTCTACCCTGTTGTAAGCCTTTTCCAGATCCATAAAAGCCCCAAAAAATCCTTCCCCTTTCCTATAGCTTTCTCACATATTTGTCTTACCACAAAGATCTGATCTACACAACCTCTACCCGTCCTAAATCCACACTGTTCCTCACCAATTACATCCTCTCTTCCTCTCCTAATCCTCTCAATCAAGATCCTCCCATAAGCCTTCCCAACTACACTTAACAAGCTAATCCCTCTGAAACTACTACATTCACACTTGTCCCCTTTTCCCTTGTAAAGTGGAACTATACAGGCACTCCTCCAGTCCTCTGGCACTCTACCCTCTCTCCAGCAAACATTAAATAACCTCACCAGCCAGTCCACCATCACTGTACCTCCTTTCTTTAGACATTCTGCATGGCATCCATCCAGACCAGGTGCCTTACCTGCTTTCATTATCTTAACAACTGCCTTCACTTCATCCTTCCTTATTTCTCCTCCATTTTCCTCACTCATCACGGTCATTTTCTTAGCATTTCCCACTGCAACTATCTTTCCCTCCCTATCCTCCTTCACATTTAGCAACTCCCTAAGATACTATGCCCATCTTCCCCTTATTGCCTTCCCTTCCATTATCATCTCTCCATTTGCACCTCTTACCTTTTATTCTCTACTTGATTTGCCTCCTCTTCCTCTCTTAATTTCTTTCCAAAACATCTTTTTATTACATACATACATATACCAAGGCTTTTTCCCCCTTCCAAGGGAGGTAGCCAAAAAGGGAAAGGCATAAAAACACTCCCACCCATTTCATCCCTAAATACACTCCACACCCCTCCCACCCTCCCTCTCATCTGAGCACCTCCTGGATGACGGGTCATCCCTGCACCCTGCCCACCGCCCTGGGTCAGAGGCAGTGTCGCAAGACACAGCACATCCACAGCAAGGCCGCTTCATTTAATCAGCGACCCCCCCTCTCCGTCCCCCCTTGCATATAAGGAGAGGACGGGGAGAAATCCCTTCGGGCTGCGTCAAAATTTACTCACACATACTACCCCACCCCCACCCCCCGCCCATTCCTCCTCATGCAATCACAACATCATCCATATACAACCATTCTCCACTCACCTCTGTCTTCCGTCCTCTCCCTTCCTTCCTCAACAGACATTCCCCTCTTCCCCAAAGCCCCTTTCACCCCATCCATCCACCTCATCCTAGGACGTCCCCTCATGTTCACTCCCTCCACATCTGCCTTCCATACCTCTTTTACTAGTCTTTCTTCACTCATTCTTTCCATGTGTCCAAACCATCCTAATATTCTTTCATCAACCCTATCTCCCAAATCCTTTTTCACCCCTGTTCTCCTCCTCACCTCCTCATTTCTCACTCTATCCAGCCTAGTAACCCCCACCATACTTCTCAGACACCTCATCTCAAACACATTCAAACTCCTTCAAAATTTTGTGTCATACTCTTACCCCACTTCACATCTGCTGTCCTCTTTGCGTCCTTTACCTTTTGCTTTACTTCTCTTTTCTTTTCTTTTCTTTGTACCTCTCATATGACTCCCTCGTCCTATTTTGTAACCAATCTGTGAAAGCTCGCTTCTTCTCTTCTACAACCTTCTTTGTTTCCTCATCCCACCATTCACTACCCTTCCTTCTATTTCCTCCTGTCCTTCTTGTTCCACACACCATCTTTGCACACTTTGTGACTCCCTCCTTGAACCATCCCCATTCCTCCTCCACACCTATAGCAAATACAGTGTTTCGAAAGAAAGTCAAGCATAAGTACACATGGGAGAGGGTGGTGGATGGAAGGGTGGTAGATAGAGCGTTAATGGACTATGTAGTGGTAGATAGGAGTATAATAGGAAGAGTTAAGGATGTACATGTGCTAAGGGGAGAGGATGGGGGAATATCAGATCATATTTTTGTGGATGGTAAGTTGAGAGTGGAGGATAGATGGAGAAAGAGGAAAAGGACAAAAGGTAGGGAGGTGCTTAGAGTGAACTCTTTAAAGGAAAAGGAGAAGGAATACAAGAAGAAGCCGAGAGAGGAGTGAAGGATAGAGTAGAGCCAGGAGTGGAGGAGGAATGGGGATGGTTCAAGGAGGGAGTCACAAAGTGTGCAAAGATGGTTTGTGGAACAAGAAGGACAGGAGGAAAGTGAATGGTGGGATGAGGAAACAAAGAAGGTTATAGAAGAGAAGAAGCGAGCTTTCACAGATTGGTTACAAAATAGGACGAGGGAGTCATATGAGAGATACAAAGAAAAGAAAAGAGAAGTAAAGCAAAAGGTAAAGGACGCAAAGAGGACAGCAGATGTGAAATGGGGTAAGAGTATGACAGAAAATTTTGAAAGTAATAAAAAGATGTTTTGGAAAGAAATTAAGAGAGGAAGAGGAGGCGAATCAAGTAGAGAAGAAAAGGTAAAAGGTGCAGATGGAGAGATGATAATGGAAGAGAAGGCAGTAAGGGGAAGATGGGTAGAATATTTTAGGGAGTTACTAAATGTGAAGGAGGATAGGGAGGGCAAGATAGCTGCAGTGGGAAATGCTAAGAAAATGAGAGTGATGAGTGAGGAGAATGGAGGAGAAATAAGGAAGGATGAAGTGAAGGCAGTTGTTAAGATGATGAAAGCAGGTAAGGCACCTGGTCTGGATGGATGCCATGCAGAATGTCTAAAAGAAAAAAAAGGAGGTACATTTAGGGTGGACTGGCTGGTGAGGTTATTTAGTGTTTGCTGGAGAGAGGGTAGAGTGCTGGAGGACTGGAGGAGTGCCTGTATAGTTCCACTTTACAAGGGGAAAGGGGACAAGTGTGAATGTAGTAGTTTCAGAGGGATTAGCTTTTTAAGTGTAGTTGGGAAGGCTTATGGGAGGATCTTGATTGAGAGGATTAGGAGAGGAAGAGAGGAAGTAATTGGTGAGGAACAGTGTGGATTTAGGACAGATATGTGAGAAAGCTATGGGAAAGGGGAAGAATGTTTTTTGGGCTTTTATGGATCTGGAAAAGGCTTACGACAGGGTAGACAGAAAGGCACTGTGGATATACGGGATAGGAGGAAAGCTTCTAGGAGCTGTCAAGAGTTTTTATGAGAGTAGTAGAGCTTGTGTCAGGATTAGAAATGGAGAGAGTGAGTGGTTCGAGGTAAAGGTGGGACTTCGTCAGGGATGCGTTATGTTGCCCTGGCTGTTCAACTTGTACATGGATGGGGTAGTGCAAGTGGTAAATGCAAGGGTAGTGGGTCAGGGATTGGAGATGGTTAAAGAAAATGGAGAACAGTGGGAGGTGAGCCAGCTGTTGTTTGTGGACGACACTGCGCTTGTGGCAGGATCGGAGGAGGGATTGAGGAAGTTGATGGTAGAGTTTGGGAGAGTGTGTGATAGAAGAAAGCTGAAGATAAATGTGGGTAAAAAGAAGGTGATGAGATGTTCAAGGGGTGAAAGTGGCAGTAGACTGGAAGTGAGCATTAAGGGAGAGCGACTGGAGGAAGTGGATAGTTTTAGATACTTGGGTGCAAATGTGGCAGGAAAAGGTGGAGTGAAGGTGGAGGTAGAATGTAGATTGAGAGAAGCAAGTAAATGCCTTGGTGGATTAAAAGGTGTAATGATGAATAGACATTTGGGAATGGATGCTAAGAGGAGACTGTATGAAGGAGTGATTGTGCCAACAGCACTGTATGGGGCTGAAACATGGAACATAAGATAGTAAGAGAGAAGGAGTTTGAATGTGTTTGAGATGATGTGTCTGAGAAATATGATAGGGGTTACCAGGCTAGATAGAGTGAGAAATGAGGAGGTGAGGGGGAGAACAAGGATGGAAAGGGAGCTGGGACATAGGGTTGATGAAAGAGTATTAGGATGGTTTGGACACATGGAAAGAATGAGTGAGGAAAGACTGTAAAAGAGGTATGGAAGGCAGATGCGGAGGAAGTAAACATGAGGGGACGTCCTAGGATGAGATGGATGGATGGGGTGAAAGGGGCTTTGGGGAGGAGAGGAATGTCTGTTGAGGAAGGACAGGAGAGGACAGAAGACAGGGGTGAATGGAGAATGGTTGTATATGGATGATGATGTGATTCATGAGTTTGAATGGGTGGGGGGGTGTTGGAGGGTGAGGTAGTACGTGTGAGCAAAATTTGACGCAGCCCGAAGGGATTTCTCCCCGTCTTCTCCTTTTATGCATGGGGGGACGGAAAGGGGGGGTCGCCGATTTAAATGAAGCGGCCTTGCGGTGGATGTGCTGTGCCTTGCGAAACTGCCTCTGACCCAGGGCAGTGGACAAGGTGCAGGGATGACCCGTCATCCAGGAGGTGCTAAGATGGGAGGAAGGGTGGAGGGGAGTGGAGTGTATTTAGGGATGGAATGGGTGGGAATGATTTTATGCCTTTTTCTCTGTGGCTACCTCTCTTGTAAGGGGAAAAAAGCCTTGGTATATGTATGTATGTATGTATGTATTATTATTATAATTATTATCATTATTATTATTATTATCATTGTTATTATCATCATTATTACTATTATTATCACTATTATTATATCATCAGAAGTATATTGTCATTATCACCAGTCAGAGCTGGTGAAGGGGTACATTATTGTTATGCGAGGGTAAACACGACTTATCGTGTACACCGCACGTGGGAGAGGCGCAGCTGACAGGTAGTCTGTACGGTGTGGTCTAGGTGTAATATGTTGTATTAGGTGTTTGTGTCTGCCATGCAGTTTTTCTATGTGTCTCATGTGAAGTTTGTGTTTGTGTTGGTTGAGTGGACGGATGTTGGAAACTCGGTGTAGGGACTTAGCGGTTCTGAAGTCGCTCCATCGCGAACCCGTGATGAATCTGACAGCGGCATTCTGAACCCTCTGATGATCGTAGTTGTTGGTGGGACATGTCAGCTGGCACAGTCCCGGGGCCTGACACATAATCGCCCTGATAAGAGCTAGTTATAATCGACGTTTGGTGGACAGTGTTGCAGTTTTGAAGCGTCTTAGCCTCCCCAGCACAGCCCTAGTCTTCGCTCCCTGTTTGCGGAAGTGTGGGGTCCAGGCAAGGCCACTATCCAATGTGCTACCCAGCACACATGCACGGACTTCCACTGGGACGTTTGTGTTGTTTATTTTAAGAGGAGTGTTCGTGATTGTTCTGTTGGTTCGCTTGCAGCAGAAGTATACAGCTTTGCATTTCGACGTGTTGGTCTTAATGCGCCACTGTTGCTCCCATGCGTGTGCTCCGTCTAGGATGTTATGATATAGAAATAAGGCCCGTACCGCCTCTATATATACCCTGGTACCATGAATGAGATCCACTCACTCAGTAATAGCATTCTAGTTGGTTAATTACTTAAAGAGATCCACTCACTCAGTAATTAATCATTCTCATTGGTTAATTACTTAATGGAATTAACTCACTCACTAATTAAGCCCTCTCATTGGTTTATTTCTATGAAATTTCACTGTTTTACCGGGATATGGCCAATTTAATTTGAAAATCTCTCCAGTATTTCTGGAAATCAGGAAAATTATGCTTTTCATATCTTCAATAAACTTGATTGAATTTGTCTTGACAAAACTCACGGGTTCATTTTCGTTTTTATTTACCAAAAAACAATATTAAACTCACTGCATGTTCTTTTAAGTTCCTTTTAGTGTGATTGCAGGAACATGCCGGGTGAATAACTGAGGAAATAGGATAAAATCGTAATTACTATATGACATTACAGATAGCGACCAGGTACTGATATAGGGTAAAAGACATTATTTGGTTTAATATTTGATTTTAAGGACCATTGTATCCAATTTAACTATGGGACCATTCGCAGTGAGCGATTTGATACTAGACACCGCCAGATTTTGTCATTCTTGCCGGAAAATAAATACTTTTTTGGGCAAGTTTTATAAGCTTACAGAGGTGTATAGTTACAAAGGATTACAAAGGCGGAGCATGCCGACAGGAGACCTTTTGATCCATATCTAGGTCGGATGCGGAAAAAAAAATCATATTAATAATAAAATAATAAATAAAAACTATGATAATGTAAATAACAAATAAAATACATAAATAAATGCATAGGTATACTTAAATAATAAACAAACAGGTAAATAGTAAATAATAATAAATTGACATATAACTAATAATAAATGAAAATCAGACAGAAATGATAACAAAACAAAAACAAATAATATAAGATAAATTAAAATCATTACAGCATCTTAGGTATTCATCTAAATGATTCTTAATGCTTCGAACTGAACTACATTGCACTACCTGTGCAGGAAGTTTATTCTATTCATTAACTACACGGTTGGCAAAGTTGTTTCTACCTACTTCCAAATTGAATCTATTTCCGGACAGTTTGAGACCATTGTTTCTTGTCTGATTCTCATTCAATGTGAAAATTTTGTCACTTTTGATGTTGTCAATTCCCTTTAGAATTTTAAAAACCTGTATCAAGTCACCTCTGAGTCTACGTTTTTTTAGGGAAAACAGATTCATATGTTTTAGTCGATTTTCGTATGATTTATTTTTGATATTTGGAATCAGTTTTGTGGCTCGCCATTGTACTTTTTCCAGTCTGTCAATGTCTTTAATGAGATTCGGTGACCATACGGAAACAGCATATTCCAAATGTGGACGAAGTAACGATTTATATAGCTTGTTAATGAGTGATGGACTTTTGAAATCAAAAGATCGCGCAATCAGTCCCAGAATCTTATTTGCTTTCTCAGAGGCTGAAATACACTGCTTGGATGATTTGAGGTCGTTACTGATAATTACGCCGAGATCTTTTTCACTATCCACTTTTGTTAACGAATTTCCAAATAACTTGTAATCGTACTTACTGTTATTTTTACCTATGTGCATTACCTTGCATTTACTTGTGTTAAATTTCATTATTGTGTCTGAAATCTAAGTCAATTTATTTCATGATTGCAAACGGCATATAGCATTGTTTGAGCCTCTATTTATAATTACAGATGATATTCGTAAAACAGCCTATAATTGTATCAAGCCAAGCAATTTGTCATTTTCTACCGACTTCAATGGACGTATACTGATATATACTTTCATTTGAATGCACCAAGCAATCGGCAAATCCATGTAATGTATCGAAAATATAATTTTGCATCGAAGACTTAATTTTTTCGGTACGATTAACCTTCTCTTACTTTTTCTTGAATCTGACGTGCAGTCTGCCACGGCACATGCAAAATTAGTCATATTTGAAAATAGCTCCCAGCAGATCTAAGAGGTTCTTCTTTACACAAACGTCGTTCACTTCGTACGTCCGCCACCACTGTTGTTATTTTTTTTTTATCTCACTGATTATCTTCATTTACAGGACGTGACAGTGATATCCATTATTTTTCAACACTCAGATAAAATGCACACACCGAAATCAACATCCTCTTATTTCTACTGCTCATACTTACTTCAGTAAAAAATAATTGCCTATTTTTAGTTTTACCTTATAATTAAATTAACAAAGCCTTATCACACACCAGTAAGTAAAAATTATAACATTAAGAGTCATGTTTTTAATTTTGAATACATTTTTGCAGCAATTTATGTCGTATCTTTTTTTAAATATAGGTTTCCAAATTAGCTAAGTCACCCCTTTGCCTCGTGAAATCCGAGACAATTGAAAATTCTAGCGCTAATAGAAATCTACGAGCCTGACTGCGAAAGGTCCCATTACCCAAGGTCTAAATAAACAGGTCAGACCGTTTGAATTATTGTGCGCAGCTTCTGACGTCATTAGGCTGGGTCCGTTTTCTCTTTGTGAAACACTGAAGAAAACTGTGAAACGCCAAGGAAGACAGGAACTATAATATTTTATATATTATATATTATATATCATATATCATATATATTCATATATATAGACAGGAACTATAATATTTTATATAATATTTGTCAGAATATAACTAATTGCGTGGAGCGGTGCGAGCGAAGGCAACAACATACCCGAACGACGCACCAGCTTCAACTGACAGCTATAGGACCCGCGAACCCCACTTTGAACAGCCAGGTGACGTTCACGGGCCCGCTGCGCCAACTCCCTCGAAATTCGGTCGGAAGTGGTTAGACCTGTTATTCCTTAGATCTTGCCATTGCCTATGGGTGAACATTTGAACTAAAGTCGTGGTATTGTTTTGTCTGATTCCTTTCATGAAAATTTTCTACAGAGAATTATTCCTTTGATAAATTGTTTTGTCTGATTCCTTTTATCAAAAATTTCTATAGAGAATTGATTATTACTTTGATCTACCATACTACCATAATAATCATAATGCTGAATGATAATACTATCCATAGGATTCTATACTCTACACATTGTTTACAATATCATCCCCAAATGTCCCTATCATAACACTTATTATTTGCATGGAGGTATTATGGGTGGTTTAGGAGGTATTTTAGGTGGGGGTATTTTGGGTGTGGGATTTTGGGCCGAGGTGTTATGTCCTGGATTCGACAATTTTATGAGGCCGAACCTTCCGGGGTTTAAAACGTCCGCGCACGTCACGTACGATAATTGTTTAGTAAATAGTAAACAAAACCTGTGTTTTGTTTACTATTTGCAAGTGTATGGTGCTCGAAACCAGTACCATGGGCAAGAAGGTTGGACACCACAATTATTAATCTAGGTGGGTCACTGTGTAATCAACACAATGAAGTGGCAAAATCAGTTATACTTTAGTTAAATAGATTAAAGTTACAATACCTTGTCTGGTACAAGTTTGACACTCGGGTGAATAAAATAGGACGGCATCTAGAAATTAATAATAAAAGAAAATTACGTCACCGACACCGTAATGAAGGGACTAATAAATAAGTTAATAAGACTGTATGACGAATTACATGTTTAATTTTCTGTAATACGTAAGAAACTGATCTTGTCAATCTGGCAGAAAATAAGAAACGGGACAATCTCCTGTTTATATTTAAAGAAAATGGTGAAAACGTTGGTATGTCATAAGACAACAAGTACATACATACATACATATACCAAGGCTTTTTCCCCCTTCCAAGGGAGGTAGCCAAAAAGGGAAAGGCATAAAAACACTCCCACCCATTTCATCCCTAAATACACTCCACACCCCTCCCACCCTTCCTCTCATCTGAGCACCTCCTGGATGACGGGTCATCCCTGCACCCTGCCCACCGCCCTGGGTCAGAAGCAGTGTCGCAAGACAACAAGTAACAATGGAAATAAGCTTGCATGCTTTTTGTGTTATCCTCGGCATTTGTAATTGTTATTTCGATCTATGTGTTCTATATTCATTATCTACAGTCTACACTTCATGTATATTGATTCAATGCCAAATAAAATTATTATAAGAGTTTTGAGGGTGGTGAAAAAAATAAGATTTTTGGTTGTGCACCTACGCGATATAGCAATAGAAAATTAATTATTAATTTTGTAAATTATACATCAACGTAATATGCGATTTTCTTGGCGGAAATCAACAATAAAGTTTATGAAACCAATTCACTAATGAAGTTGCAGCGGTTGAATGATACATCGTTTGTTTTGATAGATGCTGAGGTCGTAGAAATGAAAGGATGATAAATTCGTCTATTGTAACCTAACCTAACCTACCTAACCTAATCTACCCTACCTAACCTAAGTAACCTAACCTAACCTACCCTACCTAACCTACATAACCTAACCTATATTTAGTAATTCAGTACCTCAAATTCTTAAGATCATCCGGGTCGTTGTCGTCACGGATGCTGACAGCCTGATTATTGTTGTGCCTCAGGCAATTAACAGGCGATGGCAGAAACCTGTGTTCTCTCATAAAGCCCAAGGAAACCCTAATGTCTTTGTAACAGCACTTATTAACATCACCTGTAGTTGGAGAATCCCCAGTACACAACGTGAAAACCATAGTCTGGCAGTGACTGGACTGGACAGACGACATCATGGCGTCCGTACCATATCTTAGCGGCTTCATTCATTAGTAGATATGCTTAGCAAGGGTTTTTGTTCATTTTTTCTGCCAAGAAAGTCGCATACTACATTCATGTATTTTGAAATATAGAATATTTAATTATCTAATGCTATATCGCATAAGTGTGCACAACTAAAATATCAATAGTTTTTTAAATTATAATAAACCAATGTAATATATGTTATTCTTAGCAGAAATTAATAATAAAGTTGCTAAAAGCTATAAACAAACAAATGTAGCCACTTTACTTGAGAGACTTTTTTTGTAGAGGTGGAGGTGGAGGTCAAAGAAAGTATACCAAATTCATTCATTCTAACCCAGCCTAACCTACCCTTCCCACCTAACTGAACTTAACCTGCATCTAGTAATGCGGTACCTGTAATTCTAGAGGTCATCAGGGCATCGTCATTTCTGACCTCCAAATCTATCAAAACCAAAATGACATCTAAAGGAGTCTACACAACTTCAGTCGTCTCTGCATACCTTATAGCATTATTTTTTTTATATTGATTTCCACCAAGAAAAATGTCAATTACATTGATGTATTATAATTTACAAAATTAATACTTTCTAATGCTATATCATGTAGGTGTGCACTTCTAAAAAACTACCAAATTATTATTTAATTTTCTATTACTGTATCGCGTAGGATGCTCACTGGCCAAGTGGGTTAGGGTGTCGTTACTTGTGGCAGAGGTCAAAATAATAACAATTCGAATCCCACCTGGGGTGAGTTGAACTAAGGGCATGGTTCATTAAATTACACACTACAAAGTCCTCTGTAAGGGGCACCATCCAAGCCTCCCAATAGGGGGGAGTTTGTGACATTAAACCAAATCATGTCGTGTAGGGGTGCACTTCTAAAAATTTACCCAGCATGGCTCTGTCCCCTATAGGGTGACCAGTGTTACCAGCCCTGTGTAGCACCTCCCTTCAACATTTTTACTGATGAGGAAGGTGGCAGTGAATAGAAAAGGATGGGACATTTTATTTGTTTATTTTAGTTATTTATTTATCTTTTCTTTTTTTCTTAGGAACATCCTAATAATTACTACAGAAACCAAAATCCTTCCCATAGAAGACTAAATGAAAATGATAGGTACATATAGTAGTTCTATGATAGAGCCATCAACCCTGCTCATCCATATCATTACATAATACAAGCATAACCAACTGTATACAATGAATAACTTTCAGCAGCATAATACTCAAATATGTACAGTAAACTTAATACCCACTATTGGAACAGGTATTGAGTTTAATTTACCACTGTGTTATGGTAGTAGTTTACACAGACCTCCCATCTGTACCACACAATACATCCACACAAAAAAGCATTTTCACACACACACACACACACACTTTCAACGAACGGACGGCTTGAAGAACGTTCTGAAGAAAAGTGCCGATTGTGGATCCCAACGCAAAGAGAAGTACCTTTTTGTATTTGCAGGGTGGGGGGAAATTGCTCGTGGGGCAGTGGGTAAGTAGGAAGAGGAGAAGGGGAGGGATTGCTGGGGAAATGGAAGGAAATGAGGATGTGGAGGACTTGGCCCAGGCAGACGGGCGTAAGGTCAACATGAAACGACCACCGGACCAGCTCAGTGATGACGAAATGGCAAATAAAAATGTAAAGATTAGAAGTATAGAGAGGAGCAATACAGTAGAAAGTGACGAGAATATGTTCCAGGGATTTAAAGAGGGTGGGGGGGACACAACCCCCCCCCCCGACTGATAAGACTAGAGGAGAGAGTTGATAAAGTGATCGAGGACTTGGAACGTAAGTTAGGTAATGTAGACTCCATTTTCCAGAGAATTGAAAGGTTGGAACAACTAGAGAAGGCTAACAGAAACTTAACTGAAGAAGTAGAGGACCTAAAAAGACAGTTAGGAAATGTAAAGGAGGAGAATGAGAAATTGAAGAAGAATAGTAATGAAAACAGAGAGAAAATAGCTACAGAAGCTAAAAATTGGAGAATAACTCAAGAAGGGAATAAGGTTTCATTCACTGACATAGTCAAACAGCAATTGAAAGAACATAATGAAGACTCAGTTATTAAAGTGATGAGACAGAAGGAGAATATAGTAAGAGAATTAGCTGACAAAAAGAAATGTATAATTATATTAGGAATGGAAGAGAAACATAACCCAGATAGAACCGCAAGAATCAAGGAGGAAAATGAAAGAGTAAGCAGTTTATTAAAATTAGTCCAGGAAGATGAACCAGAAATTATAAAGGAAATTGAGGAAAAATTCAGACTCGGAAAATATAGTACAGATAAGACCAGACCAATTAAGATTAAATTCAGGTCACAAACAACGGCAGAGAAAATTCTATCCAAGACAGGGAAACTAGCAACAAATGATCAATATAAAAAGGTATGGATAAAAAGAGAAATGAATAAGGAGGAAAGAGAGGCAGAAAAGCAGAAAAGAATTGAAGCTAAGGCAAAAAACGAGGAAAGAACGGAGTCAGAGAGGGAAACAGAGAACACAATGGAAGTGGCAGAAAACTAAGAGTGTCTTACACAAATATAGATGGATTGATAACAGGATTGAATGAACTGAATGATTATTTGAAAGAAAAAGAACCGGACATAATGGGAATTGTAGAAACAAAATTAAAAGGCCCACTACCACCCAACAGTGTAGGACATGATACATACAATTATTGGATTAGAAACAGAGAGAAAAAACAAGGGGGTGGAGTTATGTTCCTGACTAAGAAGGATATAAACGTGAAAGGTGTCATATATGGAAAGAATACAGTAGAGATGATTATGATAGAAGTGGAAGACCGAGATAAGAAGTGCAGAAAATTTGTGATCAATTATGTGCCTCCGAAAACAGCCTCATGGGAGGAGAGTGAACATAAAAGTATGTTAGAGGACACAAAGATAGCATTAACTAAAATAATGGAAGACGGAGGAAGAATAGTTATGATGGGCGACTTTAATTGCAAAGAAATCTGCTGGGAAGAAATGACAGTAAAGAGTGGTGATGACTCATGGGGAAATGCTCTACTTGAGATGATTACTGACCATTCAATGACACAATGGATACAAGAGAACACTAGGTATAGAAATGAAGAAGAACCATCGAGGCTAGACTTAATAATTACATCTGAACCTAGAATAGTGGACAAGATTGAATATAAAACACCAATAGGTAAAAGTGACCACATATTGATTGAACTGGAACTTAATGAAGAAAAATATATGAAAAGAAATGAACAATATAGAAAAGGAAGAATGATGTATGAAAAAACAAACTTTGATAAAATAAGAGAATTCTTCCAACAAGAAAACTGGGAAGAAATATACAAAGAAGAAACATCAGTGGAAGAGAAATGGAATATTTTGACAAAAATTTACAAAAAAGGAGTGGAAAAGTATGTCCCAAGACAAAAACAAGAAAAAGAATATGTAAAATGCTGGTACAACAAAAGTTGTAGGGAGTTAAAAGACAAAAGAGACAAAGCCTGGACCAGATGGAAAAAAGACAGAAGACCTGAAAAATGGAAAATATATACTGGTTATAGAAATGAATATGTACAAAAGTGCAGAGAGGAAAAAAGAAAATATGAAAAAGATGTTATAGAAAAGTGTAAAGATCAACCAAAACTATTCTACAGATTTGTAAACAATAAACTGAAAAACAAACAAGACTTGGAGAAATTAAGACAAGGAGGAGTTGAATACACTGAGGAAATGGAAATGGCAGAAATTATGAACAAACATTTTAAATCAGTGTTTACAAGGGAAAATATACAACCTGAAGAGATTGAGTGGAAAGAAAAAGTCCCCCCTATGGAAGAAATAGAAGTAACAAAGAATGAAATATTGACACACTTGGGTAATTTTGATGTCAGAAAATCGCATGGGCCAGATGAAATAGCAAACTGGATTCTGAAAGAATGCAGGAATGAACTGGCAGACAAAATACATAGCATAATAAGCAGTTCCTTAAAAGAAGGAAAAGTTCCAGAAGATTGGAAAAAAGCAAATATAGTACCTATATATAAAGGAGGAAATAAAAAAGAACCTACCAACTATAGACCAGTCTCTCTAACAAGTACAATAGCAAAAATATGTGAAAGAATTATCAAAAGTAGATGGGTAAAATACTTGGAAAAAAACAACGTACTAAATCCAAGGCAATTTGGATTCAGACAAGGACGATCATGCGTCACCAATTTAATATGTTTCTATTCAAGGCTAATAGATATAATACAAGAAAGAGATGGATGGGCTGATTGTGCATTTCTAGACCTAAAAAAAGCTTTTGACAAAGTACCACATAAGAAGTTGCTTAAGAAATTAGAATATGAAGGAGGAATACAAGGTAAATTGCTAAATTGGATGGAAGACTTTTTGCAAGAAAGAAAAATGAGAGTAGTGATAAGAGATCAGCACTCAAAATGGAATGAAGTAATAAGCGGTGTCCCGCAGGGAACAGTTCTGGCCCCAATAATGTTTGCTATATATATTAATGATATGGATGAAGGAATTGAAAGCTATATGAGCTTCTTTGCAGATGATGCAAAATTACTGAAAAGAGTGAAAACTGAAGAAGATTGTGAATCACTACAGAGAGATCTAAATAAAGTACATGAATGGAGTAGGAAGTGGGAGATGGAGTTCAATACAAAAAAGTGTAGTATAATGGAATTTGGAAAAAGCAAAAACAGAATAACAGGATCATATAATTTGGGAGAAGAAGGAATAAAAAGAGTAGAAAATGAGAAGGACCTGGGAGTCATTGTTATGAATAATATGTCACCTGAGAAACATATAAATAAGATTTTTGGAGAAACTTATAATTTAATAAGAACAATCAAAGTGGCATTTACATACCTGGATGAAGAAATGGTGAGGAAAATCCTAATCACCCTGATAAGACCAAGATTGGAATATGCAGCAACGATATGGTCACCAAGTACAAAAAAATGTATAAAAAAACTTGAAAGAATACAAAGAGCAATTACAAAACTGGCACCAACACTCTCAAAACTATCATATGAAGAGAGACTACAAAAACTTAACCTACAGACCCTAGAGCAAAGAAGAGAGAGAGGAGATTTGATAGCTATTTACAGAATCATGAAAGGCATAGAAATTATTGATAGAGAGAATCTGATAAAAAGGGATGACAGAAATACAAGAGGACACGGAAAGAAAATAAAAAAAGACAACTATAGAAGAGATTTGAAAAAGAACAGCTTTCCTCACAGAGCAATAGACAGTTGGAACAAGTTAGATGAGAAAGTGGTGTGTGCAAAAACAATACATGAATTTAAAAATAGTTTAGATAAAATGAGATATGAAGACGGGACCCCACGAGCATAGCTCCCCTTCCCGTAAAATACAACTAGGTACAACTAGGTAAATACACACACTTTCAACGAACGGACGGCTTGAAGAACGTTCTGAAGAAAAGTGCCGATTGTGGATCCCAACGCAAAGAGAAGTACCTTTTTGTATTTACAGGGTGGGGGGAAATTGCTCGTGGGGCAGTAGGTAAGTAGGAAAAGAGGAGAAGGGGAGGGATTGCTGGGGAAATGGAAGGAAATGAGGAGGTGGAGGACTTGGCCCAAGCAGACAAGCGTAAGGTCAACATGAAACGACCACCGGACCAGCTCAGTGATGACGAAATGGCTAATAAAAATGTAAAGATTAGAAGTATAGAGAGGAGCAATACAGTAGAAAGTGACGAGAATATGTTCCAGGGATTTAAAGAGGGTGGGGGGGACACAACCCCCCCCCCGACTGATAAGACTAGAGGAGAGAGTTGATAAGGTGATCGAGGACTTGGAACGTAAGTTAGGTAATGTTGACAGTATGATACGAAGAATTGAAAAATTGGAAGAACTAGAGAGGGCGAACAAAAACTTAACTAAGGAAATTGAAGAATTAAAACAACAGTTAAAAGAAGTAAAAGATGAGAATAAAGTCTTAAAGGAGAATAATATGGAGAACAAGGAGGGTTGGAAAAAAATTCATGAAAATAGCAAGGTTGCATTCACTGACATAATCAGACAGCAAATGAATGAACAAACTGAAAACTCAGTTATTAAAGTGATGAGACAGAAGGAGAATATAGTAAGAGACTTAGCAGACAAAAAGAAATGTATAATTATATTAGGAATGGAAGAGAAACATAACCCAGATAGAACCACAAGAATCAAAGAGGAAAATGAAAAAGTAAGAAATTTACTAGAATTAGTTCAGGAAGATGAACCAGAAATAATGAAACAAATCGAAGAGAAATTCAGGCTAGGGAAATATAGTACAGACAAGACCAGACCAATCAAGATTAAATTCAGGTCACAAACTACGGCTGAGAATATCTTATCCAAAACAGGGAAACTAGCAACAAGTGAACAATATAAAAAGGTATGGATAAAAAGGGAAATGAATAAAGAGGAAAGAGAGGAAGAAAAACAGAAAAGACTTGAAGCAAAGGAAAAAAACGAGATAAGAACGGAGTCAGAAAAAGAGAGATTCTATTGGAGAGTAGTGAATATGAAACTGAAGAAAGTCGACATACAAGAGAAAAACAAAAGGGAAACAGAGAACACAATGGAAGTGACAGAAAACTAAGAGTGTCTTACACAAATATAGATGGATTAATAACAGGATTGAATGAACTGAATGATTATTTGAAAGAAAAAGAACCAGACATAATGGGAATTGTAGAAACAAAATTAAAAGGTCCACTACCACCCAACAGTGTAGGACATGATGCATATAATTATTGGATTAGAAACAGAGTGAAAAAGGAAGGGGGTGGAGTTATGTTCCTGACTAAGAAGGATATAAACGTGAAGGGTGTCACATATGGAAAGAATACAGTAGAAATGATAATGATGTTAGTAGAAGACAGAGATAAGAAGAACAGAAAGTTTGTGATAAATTATGTGCCCCCAAAAACAGCCTCATGGGAAGAGAGTGAACATAAAAGTATGTTAGAGGACACAAAGATAACATTAAACAAGATAATGGAAGAGGGAGGAAAAATAGTTATGATGGGCGACTTTAATTGCAAAGAAATCTGCTGGGAAGAAATGACAGTAAAGGGTGGAGACGGCTCATGGGGAAACGCTCTACTCGAGATGGTTACTGACCATACAATGACACAATGGATACAGGAGAACACTAGGTATAGAAATGAAGAAGAGCCATCGAAACTAGACCTAGTAATTACATCCGAACCTAGAATAGTGGACAAAATTGAATATAAAACACCAATAAGTAAAAGTGGCCACATATGATTGAACTGGAACTTAATGAAGAAAAATATATGAAAAGAAATGAACAATACAGAAAAGGAAGAATGATGTATGAAAAAACAAACTTTGATAAAATAAGAGAATTCTTTCAACAAGAAAACTGGGAAGAAATATACAAAGAAGAAACAACAGTAGAAGAGAAATGGAATATTTTGACAAAAATTTACAAAAAAGGAGTGGAAAAGTATGTCCCAAGACAAAAACAAGAAAAAGAATATGTAAAATGCTGGTACAACAAAAGTTGTAGGGAGTTAAAAGACAAAAGAGACAAAGCCTGGACCAGATGGAAAAAAGACAGAAGACCTGAAAAATGGAATATATATACCTGCTATAGAAATGAATATGTACAAATGTGCAGAGAAGAAAAGAGAAAATATGAAAAAGATATCATAGAAAAGTGTAAAGATCAACCGAAACTATTCTACAGATTTGTAAACAATAAACTGAAAAACAAACAAGACTTGGAGAAATTAAGACAGGAGGGAGTTGAATACACTGAGGAAATGGAAATGGCGGAAATTATGAACAAACATTTTAAATCAGTGTTTACAAGGGAGAACATACAACCTGAAGAGAACGAATGGAAAGAGAAAGTCCCCCCTATGGAAGAAATAAAAGTAACAAAGAATGAAATATTAACACACTTGAGTAATCTTGATGTCAGAAAATTGCATGGACCAGATGAAATAGCAAACTGGATACTAAAAGAATGCAGGAATGAACTGGCAGACAAAATACATAGCATACTAAATAGTTCCTTGAAAGAAGGAAAAGTTCCAGAAGATTGGAAAAAAGCAAACATAGTACCTATATACAAAGGAGGAAATAAAGAAGAACCTACCAACTATAGACCAGTCTCTCTAACAAGTACAATAGCAAAACTTTGTGAAAGAATTATCAAAAGTAGATGGGTAAAATATTTAGAAAAAAACAAAGTGTTAAATCCAAGGCAATTTGGATTCAGACAAGGACGATCATGCGTCACCAATTTAATATGTTTCTATTCAAGACTAATAGATATAATACAGGAAAGAGATGGATGGGCGGACTGTGCATTTTTAGATCTAAAGAAAGCTTTTGACAAAGTACCACATAAGAAGTTGCTTAAGAAATTAGAAACTGAAGGAGGAATACAGGGCAAGCTACTAAATTGGATGGAGGACTTTTTGCAAGAAAGAAAAATGAGAGTAGTGATAAGAAACCAGCACTCAAAATGGGATGAAGTAATAAGCGGTGTTCCGCAGGGAACAGTTCTGGCCCCAATAATGTTTGCTATATATATTAATGATATGGATGAAGGAATAGAAAGCTATATGAGCTTCTTTGCAGATGATGCAAAACTACTGAAAAGAGTGAAAACTGAAGAGGATTGTGAATCACTACAGAGAGATCTAAATAAAGTACAAGAATGGAGTAGGAAATGGGAGATGGAGTTCAATACAAAAAAGTGTAGTATAATGGAATTTGGAAAAAGCAAAAACAGAATAACAGGAGCATATAAATTGGGAGAAGAAGGAATAAAAAAAGTAGAAAATGAGAAGGACCTGGGAGTCATTGTTATGAATAATATGTCACCTGAGAAACATATAAATAAGATTTTCGGAGAGACTTATAATCTAATAAGAACGATCAAAGTTGCATTTACATACCTGGATGAAGAAATGGTGAAGAAAATCCTAATCACCCTGATAAGACCAAGATTGGAATATGCAGCAACGATATGGTCACCAAGTACAAAAAAAATGTATAAAAAAACTTGAAAGAATACAAAGAGCAATTACAAAACTGGCACCAACACTCTCAAAACTATCATATGAAGAGAGACTAGAAAAACTTGAACTACAGACACTAGAGCAAAGAAGAGAGAGAGGATATTTGATAGCTATTTACAGAATCATGAAAGGCATAGAAATTACTGATAGAGAGAATCTGATAAAATGGGATGACAGAAATACAAGAGGACACGGAAAGAAAATAAAAAAAGACAGCTATAGAAGAGATTTGAAAAAGAACAGCTTTCCTCACAGAGTAATAGACAGTTGGAACAAGTTAGATGAGAAAGTGGTGTGTGCAAAAACAATACATGAATTTAAAAATAGTTTAGATAAAATGAGATATGAAGACGGGACACCCACAAGCACAGCTCCCCTTCCCGTAAAATACAACTAGGTAAATACAACGAGGTAAATACACTTTTGTCAGATGGACGGCGAAGATTAGAGTTCTGAAGAAAAAGTGAAATATTCGTGGACCTCAACGCAAAGGAAGTACCTATTGTATATACAGGGAAGGGGATAACTCGTGGTGTCATAGGAAAGTGAGGAAAAAGGAGAAGGGGAGGGATTACTGAGGGAAATGGAAGGAAATGAGGAAGGGCAGGACTTGGCCCAAGAGGCCAGACGTTTTGTAAACAAACGAAGGACCGATGATTCTGATGATGGGATTAACAAAATTATAAAGATTAGAAATATAGATAAGAGCAGCACAATGGAAGGTGAGGATAATAATTTCCAGGGATTTAATGAGGGTAATTTAATGAGGGTAGGGGGGGATACCAACCTCCCCCGATTGACAAGACTAGAGGAGAAACTTGATAAGATGATCGAACATTGGGAGGACAGGTTCGGTAACGTAACCAACATTGCGCAGAGAGTTGAAAGATTGGAAGAACTAGAGAAGGTGAACTAAAATTTAACTAATGAAATAGAAGAATTAAAGACAGTTAAAAGAAGTAAAAGAGGAGAATGAAGAATTAAAAAGAGACAAGAAAGAGGCCATAGCAAAAGAAGCACAGGGTTGGAGAAAAATCCAGGAAAACAGTAAAGTTGCATTTACTGATATAATTAAACAACAAATGAAAGAACAAACTGAAGACTCAGTTATCAAAGTGATGAGACAGAAGGAGAATATAGTAAGAGACTTAGCAGATAAAAAGAAATGTATAATTATATTGGGAATGGAAGAGAAACATAACCTAGATAGAACTTCAAGAATCAGTGAGGAAAAAGAAAAAGTAAGCAGTTTACTAGAATTAGTTCAGGAAGATGAACCTGAAATAATGAAACAAATCGAAGAGATGTTTAGTCCCGGAAAATATAGTACTGATAAGACCAGACCAATTAAGATTAAATTCGGATCACAAACAACAGCAGAGAATATCTTAGCAAAAACAGGGAAGCTAGCAGCAAGTGAACAATATAAAAAGGTATGGATAAAAAGAGAAATAAATAAAGAGGAAAGAGAGGAAGAAAAAATGAAAAGGAAAGAAGCTAAAGAAAAAAACGAGACTAGAACGGAGTCAGAAAAACAAGGATTCTACTAGAGAGTAGTGAATATGAAATTGAGGAAATGGACCATAACAGAGAGAAACAAAAAAGAAACAGAGAATACAATGGAAATAACAGAAATTTAAGAGTGTCTTACACAAATATAGATGGATTAATAACAGGACTGAATAAACTGAATGAGTATCTGAAGGAAAAAGAACCAGACATAATGGGAATTGTAGAGACAAAATTAAAAGGTCCACTACCACCCAACAGCATAGGACACAATGCATATAATTATTGGATTAGAAACAGAGAGATAAAACAAGGGGTGGAGTTATGTTCCTGACTAAGAAGGATATAAATGTGAAGAGTGTCACATATGGAAAGAATAGAGTAGAGATGATTATAATAGAAGTAGAAGACAGAGATAAGAAGAGCAGAAAGTTTGTAATAAATTACGTGCCCCCAAAAACAGCCTCGTGGGAAGAGAGTGAACATAAAAGTATGTTAGAAGACACAAGAATAATATTAAACTAGATAATGGAAGATGGAGGAAGAATAGTTATGATGGGCAACTTTAATTGCAAAGAAATCTGCTGGGAAGAGATGACCATAAAGGGTGGAAAAGACTCATGGGGAAATGTTCTACTTGAGATGATTATTGACCACACAATGACACAATGGATTCAAGAGAATACTAGGTATAGAAATGAAGAAGAACCATCGAGACTAGACCTAATACTCACATCAGAACCTGAAATAGTAGAAAAGATAGAATACCAGGCACCAATAAGTAAAAGTGACCACATATTGATAGAACTAGAACTAAATGAGAATATGTACAAGCGTGCAGAGAGGAAAAGAGAAAATATGAAAAAGATGTCATAGAAAAATGTATAAGATCAACCAAAACTATTCTACAGATTTGTAAACAACAAACTGAAAAACAAACAAGATTTGGAGAAATTAAGACAAGGAGGAACTGAATACACAGAGGAAATAGAAATGGCGGAAATTATGAACAGGCATTTTAAATCAGTGTTTACAAGGGAGAATATACAACCTGAAGAGATTGAATGGAAGGAGAAAGTCCCCCCTATGAAAGAAATAGAAGTAACAAAGAATGAAATAATGAAACACTTGAGTAATCTTGATGTTAGAAAATCGCATGGACCAGATGAAATAGCAAAACTGGATTTTGAAAGAATGCAGAAATGAACTGGCAGACAAAATACATAGCATAATAAATAGTTCCTTGAAAGAAGGAAAAGTTCCAGAAGATTTGAAAAAAGCAAATATAGTACCTATATATAAAGGAGGAAATAAAGAAGACCCTACCAACTATAGACCAATCTCTCTAACAAGTACAATAGCAAAAATTTGTGAAACAATGATCAAAAGTAAACGGGTAAAATATTAAAAAAAAAAAACAGCGTGCTAAATCCAAGGCAATTTGGATACAGACAAGGATGATCATGCGTCACTAATTTAATGTTTTTATTCAAGGCTAATAGATATAATACAAGAAAGAGATGGATGGTCTGATTGTGCATTTCTAGACCTAAAAAAAGCTTTTGACAAAGTACCACATAAGAAGTTGCTTAAGAAATTAGAAACTAAAGGAGGAATACAGGGCAAACTGCTTAAATGGATGGAAGACTTTTTGCAAGAAAGAAAAATGAGAGTAGTGATAAGAGACAAACACTCAAAATGGGATGACGTAATAAGCGGTGTTCCACAAGGAACAGTTCTGGCCCCAATAATGTTTGCTATATATATTAATGATATGGATGAAGAAATTGAAAGTTATATGAGCTTCTTTGCAGATGATGCAAAACTATTAAAAAAAGTGAACACGGAAGAGTATTGTGAGTCACTACAGAGTGATCTAAATAAAGTATGGGAATGGAGTAGGAAGTGGGAGATTGAATTCAACACTAAAAAGTGTAGTATAATAGAATTTGGAAAAAGCAAAAACAGAATAACAGGATCATATAAATTGGGAGAAGAAGGAATAAAAAAAAAGTAGAAAATGAGAAGGACCTGAGAGTCATTGTCATGAATAATATGTCACCTGAGAAACATAAATAAGATTTTTGGAGAAACTTGTAATATAATAAGAACAATCAAAGTGGCATTTACATACCTGGATGAAGGAATGGTGAAGAAAATTCTAATCACTCTGATAAGACCAAGATTGGAATATGCAGCAACGATGTGGTCACCAAGTACAAAAAAATGTATAAAAAAAAACTTGAAAGAATACAAAGAGCAATTACAAAATTGGCACCAACACTCTCAAAATTATCATATGAAGAGAGACTAGCAAAACTTGAGCTACAGACACTAGAGCAAAGAAGAGAGAGAGGAGATTTGATAGCTATTTACAGAATCATGAAAGGCATAGAAATTATTGATAGAATCTGATAAAATGGGATGATAGAAATACAAGAGGGCACGGAAAGAAAATCAAGAAAGACAGCTATAGAAAAGATCTGAAAAAGAACAGTTTTCCTCACAGAGTAATAGACAATTGGAACAAGTTAGATGAGAAAGTGGTGTGTGCAAAAACAATACATGAATTTAAAAATAGTTTAGATAAAATGAGGTATGAAGACGGGACACCACGAGCATAGCTCCCCTTCCTCTAAAATACAACTAGGTAAATACACACATATATATATATAATATATATTATATATATATCATATATATATATATATATACATATAAATATTATATATATGTATAATATATCATATAATATATATTATATATACTGTATATATATATATATTATATAAGTATTATATATTATATATATGTATAATAAATATATATATAATATACACATACATATATATATATATATATATATATATATATGTATATATATATATATTTATATACAAGTACAGGTACTCCTCGTTTAACGACAACTCGGAGTAACGACGGGCTTTATGACGTTTAACGTAAATCTCCCGAAGTTACGACGTCGTGTACGATAATTAAGTTGGCTGAGGCAAATTTGTATGATGTTATAAATGAACTTGTACGGTGGATATTAGCTGTGAGGTAAAGTGTTCTGAAGCTTAGGTCTACATTACCATCCTACAAGCTGCAAAAACTACCTGGGGTACAGTGTATACCGGTAGTGGTAAATTTTTAGTTTCGACCATGGGCGCAATATAACAATAGAAAATTAATTATTAATTTTGTAAATTATAATGTACAGACGCTCCTCTACTTACGTTCATTCGTTTTACGTTTTTTCGATTTTACGTTTGAACTGACTGTAAAAAAAATGGTAAAAAATTTGAGTGAATTTTTTAGTTTAGCGCGCTCTCCGTAGTTCAAACGATACACGCATGACGCTGCATCCATTGTTTACATGGCACAAACGACAGACTGAACGTGCCTTGCCTCCTCCTCCTCCTCCACCATCTCAATTTATGTTGCTTGAATTTAATTTATTTGAAATTAATGTTACAGTAAACTCGCGCTTATCCGAACGCGTTTTAACCGAATAATCGCATTAACCGAACATTTTCTCAATACGGGAGCCATCGCTTCAACCGAACGTATTTGGATCTCAACCGAATATTCAAACACCCCGCCGCCTCTTCCGCCACCCCCGCGCCACCCGCGAGCTTCACTAAGTGCTCACACGGTGGCAGTACACTCCATGTTTACACCCGATCGTCTGTTTATACTCTATAGAATATGTTTATGAACTATTATAAGCATTTCCATGTGTATGTTAAGTTTACAGGTACGAATATTGCAGCCGACATTACCGCATAAAACTCCACGGGAACGAAACATACAAAGTAGGATTAACCGAACATTTCGGTTAATCGGACATTTCTAATCCCCCTTGGAGTTCGGATAAGTGGAAGTTTACTGTATTTTACAATGTTATGTGTATAATTAATTATTTAGGGGTGTTTTATAAGATACGGTAATAGAATTTACGGATGTATAGTACAGTATGAACGGTCATACATTACTAGAATGTGCATTAACAACTTACGTTCATTTTCAACTTACGTTCGGCCGTTCGGAACGTAACTAAAACGTAAGTTGAGGAGCGTCTGTATCAACGTATTATGCAATTTAACAGATTTAGTAAATAACGAAGTCATGTCGGACGAACGGTACAACATGTTTGTTATGATAGATGCCGATGTCGAAGAAATGAAAGGATGATAAATTAATTCGTCTAACCTAAACTTAACTAACCTAACCTGTGTTTAATAAATCATTACCTGCAAATTAAATTTCATCCGGCTCGTCCTCGTTGTCGTCGTCGTGAGAGACGTTGGCAGACGACAAGATGGCGTCCCGAGCCTATGCTACCGACTTCGTTCATTAGCATATTTTCTTGTAGCAAGGTATTTTTTACTTTCATTTCCGCCCACAAAATTGCATATTACGTTGATACATTTTAATTTACAGAATTAATAATTAATTTTCTATTGCTATATTGCGCCCATGGTCGAAACAAAAAATACCCCGGTATTCAATATGGAATGTCAGCATACGCGGATTTGGTCATATACGGTAATTTTAGGAACCTAACCACCGTAAATAAACAGTAAATAAAGCTTTAATGTACTGTATAAAAGAGGGAAAATACACGAAAATAAAGATACATGTATTGCTGGACATTGTACATACAGTACATGTATGTATATGTATACACTTTCGCTTAACGACCAATTCGGTTAACGACGGCGCGCTGGTCCCAATTGTCGTCGTTAAACGAGGAGTACCTGTATATATATATATATATATATATATATATACACCCACTTTTCTCCATTTTTTTTAATCATCTCCAACCCCTGACTGACTACCCTTGCATTCACCTCTCGCACCACCCCATCCATGTAAAGATTGAACAGCCAGGGCGACATAACACATCCCTGATGGAGTCCCACCTTTACCTCAAACCATTCACTCTCTTCATTTCTAATCCTAACACAAGCTCTACTACTCTCATAAAAAACTCTTGATTGCTCTTAACAGATTTCCTCCTATCCCATATATCTGCAGTACTTCCTACAGTGCCTTCCTGTCTACCCTGTCATAAGCCTTTTCCAGATCCATAAAAGCCCAAAAAACATCCTTACCTTTTCCTATAGCCTTCTCACATATCTGTCTTACCACAAAGATCTGATCTACACAACCCCTACCTGTCCTAAACCCACACTGTTCCTCACCAATTACTCTCTCTGTTCCTCTCGTAATCCTCTCAATCAAGACCCTCCCATAAGCCTTCCCTACTACACTCAACAAGCTGATCCCTCTGAAACTACTACACTCACACTTGTCCCCCTTTCCCTTGTAAAGCGGAAATATACAGGCACTCCTCCAGTCCTCTGGCATTCTACCCTCTCTCAAACAAACATTAAACAACCTCACCAGCCAGTCCACCATCACTGCACCTCCTTTCTTCAGACATTCTGCATGGCATTCATCCAGACCAGGTGCCTTACCTGCTCTCATCATCTTAACAGCTGCTTTCACTTCATCCTTCCGTATTTCCATTTTCCTCACTCGTCACTCTTATTTTCTTAGCATTTCCCACTGCAACTATCTTTCCCTCCCTATCCTCCTTCACATTTAGCAACTCCCTAAAATACTCTGCCCATCTTCCTCTCACTGCTTTCTTTTCCATTATCATCTCTCCATCTGCACCTTACCTTTTCTTCTCTACTTGATTCACCTCCTTTTCCTCTTTTAATTTCCTTCCAAAACATCTTTTTATTGCTTTCAAAATTTTCTGTCATACTCTTACCCCATTTCACATCTACTCTCCTCTTTGCTTCCTTTATCTTATGCTTAGCTTCCCTTCTCTTTACTTTGTACCTCTCATACGATTCCCTCGTCCTAATTTGCAGCCAATCTATGAATGCCTGCTTCTCTTCTACACATTTCTTTGTTTCCTCATCCCATGACTCACTAACCTTCCTTCTTTTTCCTCCTGCCCTCCTTGTTCCACACACCATCTTTGCACACCTTATGACTCCCTCTTTGAACCATTCCCATTCCTCCTCCACTCCTAGTTCTACTCTATCCTTTACTCCCTCCCTCTCCTCTTTCATTTTCTTCTTAAACTCACTCTCCTTTTTTTCCTCATTTAAGCAGTTCACTCTAAGTACCTCCCTACCTTCTGCCCTTTTCCTCTTTCTCCACCTATTCTCCACTCTCATTTTACCTTCCAGAAAATGATCTGATATTCCCCCACTCTCTCCCCTTAGAACATGTACATCCTTAACTCTTCCTACCATACTCCTGGTCACCACTATATAGTCCATTAATGCTCTGTCTACCACCCTTCCATCCACCACCCTCTCCCATGTGTACTTATGTTTGACTTTCTTCTTAAACACTGTATTTGCTATCATCAACTCTTTCAAGACACATCTCCACCATCATTTCTCCACTACGATTTTTACCTGGAACTCCATACTTCCCAATCACTCCATCTATTGGTTCATTTCCTACCCTAGCATTAAGGTCTCCTATTAATACAACTACATTGACATTTCTCCCTAATCCCTCTATGCACTCATTTATATCTACGCAAAAAGCCTCCCTTTCCTCTACGCTCTTCTCACTACCAGGTCCATACGCACTTACAAAAACCCACATCTCCCTTCCCAGCTTCACCTTCATCCACATCAACCTTGATGAAACCTCCTTCCACTCCACTACCCACTTACTTATCTCTTCACTTACTAGTATAGCCACTCCTTCTCTCCCTCATCCCCTCTTCACTCCTGAGTACCTCCCAGCTACACTCCCAAACTCACAGTTGCCCTTTCCTTTCATTTTAGTTTCGCTCAAAGCCAGCACATCCATCATTCTTCTCACAAACATACTGCCTATCTCTTCCCTTTTACTGTATTTTTCGGACCATAAGGCGCGGGCAAGATCCTTAAAATCGGCCAAAATTGGGTGGTGAGCCTTATCATGAGGTGTGCCTTATGTGTGGCTTCAGTGCAAAAAAATGCCTCGGACAATGACGTACTATTTTGACACGTTTCATAGGTAGCCCGCCGTCGGCGACAGTGCATAGGCCTAGCAAAAGTTACAACCAAGTTATAACCAAGATGCATGTATCTTGACAAGAACATTGCGAAAACTTCGACAGGTTTCGAGTCCATGCCGACTGTAGTCATTTGGGTATTTTTTTAGTTTCGATCATGGGCGCAATATAGCAATAGAAAATTAATTATTTTGTCAATAAAAATGTATCAACGTAATATGCAATTTTGTGGGCGGAAATGAAAATAAAAATTACTTTGCTATAAGCAAATATGCTAATGAACGAAGTCGGTAGCATAGGATCGGGACGCCATCTTGTCGTCTGTCAATTAACGGCCTCGGTACTTCCGACAGTACATCGCCAGGTACATTTTCTTGAAGGAATGTTATGGAGCGGAAATACATGCATTCCTTCAAGCTGCAAGAACTTTGTATACCCCGCAAGCTGAGAGAGTGGTTGAAAAGCCCGCCAACGTCTCTCACGACGATGACAACAAGGATGAGCCGGATGACATTTAATTTGTAGGTAATGATTTATTAAACACAGGTTAGGTTAGGTTAGACGAATTTATGATCCTTTCATTTCTTCGACGTTGGCATCTATCATAACAAACATGGCGTACCATTCGCCCGACACGACTTCATTACTTACGAAATCTATTTTAGCACCTTTTTTGTTTTTTATTTCCGCTCACAAAATTGCATATTACGTTGATACATTATAATTTGCAAAGTTAATAATTAATTTTCTATTGCTATATTGCGCCCATGGTCAAAACTAAAAATTTACCGTCATTTGTAATAAATCTTGTGTTTTTAAGTGAATAGAGAATTCCGGGAATAAAACTGCTAATGTTGGTTTTATTCCCCACAATTCCCGTAACGTGTTTATGTTGTTTTTTAGGGGTATTGGTAGGGCAGACCTTCCATGGAGGTGGTCTGATTTCACTGACCAAAATAAGAAAATATATAATTTATTTTTGTAATTTTGCTAAATCCCAACCGATTTTTCTCATTCAACAACGAAAATGTTCAGTTCTGAATGCACTCACATATGCATGATTATCCAGTGATGAGACCAGGTGCGCCTTATGGTCAGGCACGTCTTATGTAAGGACGGGGAATAGCAAATTACTGCTGCGCCTTATGGTCCGAAAACTACGGTACTCTCATCTGTACCACATCCACACACATTAAAAGACCCAAACCTTAGGGTACTGGTTGGAAAACTCCCAGACCCTCTTATGCCTTTTCTTTTCTTTTTAGGAATGTCCCCTTTCGGGGCTACAGGTAGTAGGACTCCTAATCCCATCCCCGTCCCGTTTTTGTTGCCTTTTACGACTCAAGTGGAAAGACTTGGTGGTAGCATTCTCTTCCCCCACCACAGGGTCAGTGAAAACAGAAAGTGAATACTCAGAGAAATGGTACAGGACAGCAACAAGTGGTTGGGGGACAGCATAACGGAGGGACAGTCGTAGTATAAAAGTGTCATAATTTCTCTATGAACAGAGTTTTCTTCTATCATAGACAAAATTATGTGTGGCTCTGGTCCGTAGGGGTGCCCCATATAGACCCTAAAGTATCAACTGCATGCTACTTTGCCACAATAACATGCAGCCAATACCCCAGACGGGTATATATATATATATATATATATATATATATATATATATATATATATATATATATATATATATAATATATTTATATATATATATATAATGTATATATATAGTATCTAAAACTTATGAATAATAACAAATATTTTAATATTCCTGCTTAAGACTTACATTTTCTACATTTATTCAACAGTTGTAAGGATCATGAGTCGTCAGTCAGTTGTACACTTTGTTGGGCTCTTGCTTGGTGCAGCTATAGGCTACAATTCAGCTAGTCTTACCTCAGGGTTAAGGTAAGTTACTCTTTAATTTGCATCCATTTATACCCAGATAAAGGACCAATGATAAGTGCATGCCTAGTGGTCCTGTGAAATGGACATCAGTAAGAACTATTTTCATATTTCCTATCTTCAAAGTCTATTGATACCCACACTTCTGTATGGAGATACACCAAATCAGGCTTAAGACATCTCTCCATCAATTTTTACTCCCCCCCCCCTTATTTTATTTATTTATTTAATATATTTTATTTGTCTATTTCTTTATATTTGATATTATTTTGGGGAGTGGATTTTATGCCTTTGTTTTTTTACTATCTCCCTTGTAAGGGGGAAAAGTTTTTGGTATATGTATATGTAAATATATATATGTATATATATATATATATATATATATATATATATATAATATATATATATATTTATATATATATATTTATTACTTTTTAATGACAGATGGCAACAAATAGATGTTCCCCAATTTTTCCTCCTATTTACCAGTGACTTATAGATATGCCCACACATTTCCACATAAATACAGTATAGACAGCATGCCAAAGTTTCTTCCCAGGGAGAGGGAGGACTTGAGGGCTATTGCTAACTTCTGTGAGGCTATGGGTTTCCTTTCAGTGAAATTTGAGGTAACAGTCATTACCTTTATCATTTGGTGATACATGTCTATAATTTCTCATGTATGTGTAGAAATGCACACTTTATACAGTATGTACTATCTTTCGTATGTAGGGATTGATGGAGCCTGGAAGTGGTGGTCATGCAATGGAGAGAATTTGGAAGTCTCATAGGTTTGTACCACCAGAAAAGGGATCACTACCACTGTATTTTTGTTCAAACACCACCCTCAGGAGACTGTACCCTCATCTCTAGGTCATTTCCAATATCACAGCATTTATATCAAATTGGCATCCCTACCTCTCCCTTGATTTAATGGACAAAAGGGATGGGTAGGGGTGAGGGTATGCATTTAAAAAAAATCTCGCATGTTAGTTTCTTCCTCACCCACATTACCCATACATATACTTTCTTTCACTCTACCATGCTCTCATATCTCATCACATACCAGTAGAGGTACTACTTCGCTCCCACATTCCCACCACACTCCCAAACTCAAAATCACCCTTCCCTTTCTACTTGATTTCACTTAATGCTAACAAAGCCATCTTCCCTCTCACAAACATACTGTCTATCTTCCATTTTACTCTCATCTGTATCACAACCATGTATATTTAATGACCCAAATTTCGGATTGTGGTTGGAAAGCTCCTCCCAGGCTCTTGTATACCTTGACTCCTCATAGGATAATTTTATAGAGAGCAGGATACCTAGTCCCTTGACTCCATCTCACTTTGTCACCTTTTATGATTCACATGGGAAACACAGTGGCAGAATTCTTTCTAACAACTAAACAAACACATAAAAAGAAATAAGAAAGAAAAATGGGAAAGGCATAAAGCTAAAAGAGATGCAAGAACAAAAATATGAAGAACAATAAAAAAACATTAAAAACTAAAAAATTAACCTGACTACCCTTGAAACTGTTGGAGCAACCCAAGGAAAAATACCTTCACAAAAAGGACAATGTAATATAATTAACTAGCACTTCATCAAAACAAGTTCAGAGCCCACACCTCATTTCTATAACTAGTCTATATTTTCAATTTTTCAGGTCTTTTCTCTTCCATTTTATCCAAGTTTTATCCCTTTTGTCTTTTAACTCCCTACATCTTTTGTTGTACCACTTTACATATCCTTTTTCTTGTTTTTGTCTTGGAACATACTTTTCCACTCCTTTATAAATTTTTGTCAAAATATTCCATTTCTCTTCTGTTGTTTCCTCCTTGTGTATCCTTTCCCAGTCTGCTTTTTTAAATAATTCTCTTATTTTATATTTAAAAAAAAAAAAAAAAAAAAAAAAAAAAAAAAAAAAAAAAAAAATCCATACATCAATCTTCCCTTTCTATATTGTTCATTTTTTTCCCATGTATTTTTCTATTTTTCCTCATTTAGTTCTAGTTCAGCCAATATGTGGTCACTTTTACTTATTGGTGTCTTATATTCAATCTTGTCCACTATTTCAGGTTCTGATGTGATTGTTTGGTCCAGTCTTGATGGTTCTTCCTCATTTCAATACCTAGTATTCTCTTGTATCCATTGTGTCATTGTATGTTCTATAATCATATCAAGTAGTACATTTCCCCATAGGTCATCTCCACCCTTCACTGTCATCTCTTCCCAGCAGATTTCTTTACAATTAAAGTCACCCATTATAACTATTCTTCCTCCTTCTTCCATTATCTTATTTTGTGTTATCCTTGTGTCTTCTAACATATTTTTGTGTTCTCTCTCTTCCCACGAAGCCATTTTAAGAGGCACATAATTTACCACAAACTTCCTGCTCTTCCCATCCCTGTCCTCCAATTCCATCATAATCATCTCTACTCTATTCTTTCCAGTCAGGAACATAACTCCACCCCCTTGTTTTACCTTTCTGTTTCTAATCCAATAATTATATGCACCATGTCCTACACTGTTGGGTGGTAGTGGACCTTTCAATTTTGTCTCTACAATTCCCATTATGTTTGGTTCTTTTTCCTTCAGGTAATCATTCAGTTCATTCAAGCCTGTTATTAGGCCATCTATATTTGTGTAAGACACTTTTAATTTTCTGCTACTTCCATCGTATTTTCTGTTTCCCTTCCGCTTTTCTCTGTTATGGACCATTTCCTCACTTTCATATCCACTACTCTCCAATTGAATCTCTCTTTGACTGACTCTGTTCTTTTCTAATTTTTTTCCTTAGCTTCTAGTCTTTTTGCTTTCTCATCCTCTCTTTCCTCTTTATTCATCTCTCTTTTTATCCATACCTGTTTATATTGATCACTTTTTGCTAGTTTCCCTGTTTTTGCTAAGATATTCTCTGCTGTCGTTTGTGACCTGAATTTAACCTTAATTGGTCTGGTCTTATCTGTATTGTATTTCCCTAGTCTATATATTTCTTCAATTTCTTTCCCTGTTTTTTGTTCATCTTCTTGAACTACTTCTAATATCTTATTTACTTTTTCCTTCTCCTTTACTCTTGTAGTCCTATTTGGATTATGCTTCTCTTCCATCCCTAATATAATTATACATTTCTTTTTATCCATTATGTCTCTTACTATATTCTCCTTCTCCCTCATCACTTTAATAATTGTGTCCTTAGTTTGTTCTTTCATCTGTTGTGTCACTATATCTCTAAATTCAATTTTATTGTTCTCTTGTACTTTTTTTCAACCACTTACCTCTTTTGGTATGGACTCTTTCTCTTTATTATTCCTCTTAAATTCCTCATTCTCATCCTCTACTTCTCTTAACTGTCTTTTTAATTCTTCTATTTCTTTAGTTAGGTTTTGTTTCTCCTTTTGTTCTTCCAGTTTATCAACTCTTTGTGTAACTAGTGTTAATTGGTTAAACCTAACCTCCTATGCTTTGTTCATTTTTTTTTAGTTTCTCCTCTAGACTTACTAGTAGGGGGAGGTTGTCATCTCCCTTATTAAATCCATAAAAGTAGTTATCTTCTCTTTCTATTGAGCTGCTATTATATATATTTCTGCTTTTGATACCTCTGCTCCCCTGTTCTACCTTGTCTGTATGTTCTGCACACCTTTTGTTGACAACCCTTCTGACGACCGGGGCCCATTTGTCCCCTTCCCCATTTCCTTCCATTTTCCCTAATAATGTCTCCCCTTCTTCTTTTTCTTCACCTGCCCACTACACCATGAGCTTTTCCCTTCCCTACTAATACAACACATGTACTCCCTTGTTGCTGTAATCCAAGAAGATTGTGTTTCTTTCTGGAGTTCCAATCTTCGCTGTTAGATGTGTGTGTTTGTGTGAAAGGTCAGCATTACCCATAGATTAGGCCATATATTATTATTGAGCTCACATTCTTCAGGGTAATAGTTGTCTATTATGAGTCCAAAACATGATCCAAGACATGGTGAGTCACCAAACACCTCATCTTACACTGCCACATATTAGTTACATGCAAGCAAAAACACTGGAATTCTTCCTTGATAGACTTAAGGGTCAATCCCACAGCTGTTGCCTGGGAGCTGTGCAGCCATCATTTACAAGTACCCATCACTGAGCATAGTGTTGGGATAATTGGAAAAAAAAAAAAAAAAAGTCCAGTTCACAGAATTCGGGGGTCACTCAGCTACAACTACAAAATAAATATAATCAAAATGCCAACACCAGCATCGTTGTATACCCACTCACACTTCATGATGTGCCTCCTTTTACTCTCTGTACAATATACATTAGAACCTCGCTTCTTGACCACAATCTGTTCTAGAAAACTATTCCAGAGCCAATTTGATTGAGTACTTAAACTGGTTTACTGATCAGCTGGATACAGCTTTATTAGGGTGTTATTTTTCCACAAAACTCTGAATTTCACTCCATTTTCCATTTTTTTCCCATTCAGGTTGGTCAAGAACTGATATTTTGATTGACTACTGGGCAAAAAATTCTCAAATTTTTTTATTGAAAACCAATCTGTTCCAGTTGTGAAACATTCAAGAACCAAAGTACTACTGTATCTGAAGTGCATAAGACAGAATGAGTGGAAGGGTGGTGAGGTAAACACCAGGAACCGTTGGAGTTTTATTTCTAATGTTTTGTCCTGAAAGGACTTCCTCAGAGTGTACACAAACAAATCATTGACAGCTTATATACTCCCAGCTTACCCTGTTCCTCCCCGTTCGTCTTCTCTCCTCATGCACCTCCGTTCGGCATCACGAAGAACCAAGCTGGCCCTAAGAATAACTAAAAGAAGCAGAGGGAGTAAAAGAGGAGAGAGTGAGGTTGACAGTGGTGGGTTTTTGTCCGTCCCCAACTCAAGATGCGCGAGTAAATTGGAACAGCTGTTCACCCAGGCAGGGTTAAAAATTGCGTTTTGGCACTGGTACCAGGATAGGAGGGATTGTGAGGAATAAGAGCAGTGGTAAAGTCGAAACAGAAGAGAACCGCTTGATTTACAAAATACCATGCAAAAGCTGTCCTGTTCATTATTTCGGAGAAACCAGCGGAGGGATAAAAAAAACGTACCTATGAACACAAAAGCGACGTCAGAGCTCACAGAACTTCAAATTCGTTAGTGGTCCATCTTGACAACTTTGGCCACCTACCAGATTGGGAAAGAACAGAGGTGCTACATAAAGGTCTAACGAAACAGAGAAGAAAAGTAATTGAGGCAGCCTACATCAATTTACATCCATGTAGCAACCACCATGATGGATTTGTCAAATTGGCGAGAGTAATGGCCAGCTTGGTTCTTCGTGATGCCGAACGGAGGTGCATGAGGAGCGAAGACGAACGAGGAGGAATGGGGTAAGCTGGGAGCATATAAACTGTCAATGATTTGTTTGTGTACACTCTGTCTCTCTCTGTCTCTCTCTCCTCTCTCTCTCCCTCCTCTATCTCTCTCTCTCTCTCTCTTTCCTTCTCTCTCTCCCACCTTCCCCCCTCCCTCTCTCTTTTTCTCTCTCCTCTCTCTTACTCTCACCCATTTTTCTCCCTCCCTCTCCTCTCTCCTCTTCTCTCTCCTCTCCTCTCACCCTCCTTTTCTCCCTACCTCTTCTCTCTCAAAGGAGTACAAAGGATTAAAAAGGCGGAGCATGCCGACAGGAGACTTTTTGGTCCATATCTAGGTCGGATGGGAAAAAAAAATTAATAAATAAAAACTATAATAATGTAAATAACAAATAAAATACATAAATAAATGCATAGGTATAGTTAGATAATAAACAAACAGGTAAATAGTAAATAATAATAAATTGACATATAACTAATAATAAATGAGAATCAAAACAGACAAATGATAACAAAACAAAAACAAATAATATAAAATGAATTATAATCATTACAGCATCTTGCTTAGGTGTTTATCTAAATGATTCTTAAAGCTTCGAACTGAACTACATTGCACTACCTGTGCAGGAAGTTTATTCTATTCATTAACTACACAGTTGGTGAATTTGTTTCTACCCACTTCCAAATTGAATCTATTTCCGGACAATTTGAGACCATTGTTTCTTGTCTGATTCTCATTCAATGTGAAAACTTTGTCACTTTTGATGTTGTCAATTCCCTTTAAAATTTTAAAGACCTGTATCAAATCACCTCTGAGTCTACGCTTTTTTAGGGAAAACAGATTCATATGTTTTAGTCTATATTCGTATGATTTATTTTTGATATTTGGAATCAGTTTTGTGGCTCGCCATTGTACTTTTTCCAGTCTGTCAATGTCCTGTCTTTAATGAGATTCGGTGACCATACGGAAACAGCATATTCCAAATGTGGACAAACTAACGATTTATATAGATTGTTAATGAGTGATGGACTTTTGAAGTCAAAAGATCGCACAATCAGTCCTAGAATCTAATTTTCTTTCTCAGAGGCTGAAATACACTGCTTGGATGATTTGAGATTGTTACTGATAATTATGCCAAGATCTTTTTCACTATTCACTTTTGTTAACGAATTTCCAAATAACTTGTAATCGTACTTACTGTTATTTTTACCTATATGCATTACGTAGCATTTACTTGTGTTAAATTTCATTAGCCACTTTTCAGACCATTGCTGTAATTTATCTAAATCTTCTTGAATATCTAATTAAGTGATCATTTGCCATTCCGCACAGTTTTGTATTATCATGGTCTATATCATTTATATATACTATGAATAGAAGTGGCCCAAGAATGGAACCCTGAGGAACTCCACTTGTAACATTTTTCCATTTAGAAGTTTTTCCATTTAAAGCAACTCTGTTTTCGATCATTCAACCAATTACTAGTCCAACTTAACCCCTTCCATACGGTGCCGCACACGTAGGCGTCATGAGGAGCAAGTGGATTCGCGACGCTGCCATATCGGCGTCTTGATTATATTTATTGTAGTCGCCCCTGTGTTTTTTACATTCTCCCAAATGTGCCCTGAATCCCATTCTCTGTGGTTTTCAAAATTCGCGGGTGAAAGAGAGAACGATCGATATAAGCGGCGACTATATTTTATGATAAGAATATTATTACGTGACGTCATACGGCTGGCATTAGCTGCTGCCCGCGAGATTTAAGTCCCGTACTGAAGTGGTTAATAGGCTACCACTTATTCCGTGCGAAGCTAATTTAGTAAATAGTCTTTCGTGGGGGACTGTATCAAAAGTTTGTGCAAATTCTAGATATATTAAATCTATATTGTTTCTTTTGTCATAATTCGAGATAACTGTGTTGTAGAATTCGAGTAAGTTAGTCACGCAAGAACGTTTCCATCTGAAACCATGCTGGCTATCATTCATCACTTACTTTCTAAATGATGTTGGATAGCATCTCTGATGATAGTTTCCATTATTTTTCCTACGATTGAAGTCAAACTTATAGGCCTATAGTTATTTGGGGTTTTTTTTGTCACCTTTTTTGAATATGGGAGTAACGTTAGCTAGCTTCCATTCTCTTTGGACATCCCTGGATATGATGGATTTCTTGAAAATAATTTCCTTTAAGATTCTTGGGTGCCAACCATCAGGCCCTGGTGTTTTACTAACTTTGAGTTTCTCTATACACCTTTTAATTTTTTCTTTTGTTATATTTACCAGGTTTCAGTTTGGAGTTCACTTTGAGGTGTTTCGTTTACGAATACAGAGCTAAAATAATTGTTTAAAATATTACACGTTCCTTCATTTGAATATTCAAGATGACCGTCATGAGATAATAGTGGACCAATGTGATTCCTAACAATCTTTTTATCTCTAATGTAACTAGGCTAAAGAATTCTCCTCTCTTGTCTATCTCTCCCTCTCCCCTCTGTCTTTCTTTTTTCGGTCCTCTCACTCCCCTCTCTCTTCTCCCCCTCTCTCTTCTCCTCCCACCTCTCTCTCTCTCTCTCTCTCTCTCTCTCTCTCTCTCTCTCTCTCTCTCTCTCTCTCTCTCTCTCTCTCTCTCTCTCTCTCCCCCTCCCTCTCTCCTCTCACTCAGTTTCTTCTCTCTATTTCTCTCTCTCTCTCTCCCTCTCACTCAGTTTCTTCTCTCTATTTCTCTTTTCTCTCTTTCCTCTCCTTTCTCCCCTTTCTCTGTCCTCTCTTTATATATATATCTCTCTCCTCTCTCCTTTCTTTCCTCTGTCCTTTCTCCTCTCCTCTTTCCTCTCTCTCCTTTTTCCTCTCTCTCCTCTTTCCTCTCTCTCTATCTCCTTTCCCCTCTCTCTCTCTCTCTCTCTCTCTCTCTCTCTCTCTCTCTCTCTCTCTCTCTCTCTCTCTCTCTCTCTCTCTCTCTCTCTCTCCACTCTGTTTCCTTGCTCTCTCTCCTCTATATATCCCTCTCCTTTCTTTCCTCTTGGTCTTTTCTCTTTCTCTTCTCTTTCCTCATTCTTGCTCTCTCTCTCTCCTCTCTTCTATCTTTCTCTCTCCTCTCTTTCTCTCTCTCCTCTTTTTCTCTCCTCTCTCCTCTCTCGCTATATCTCTTTCTCACACTTTCTCTCCTCCTTTCCCTTTGTGCGCTCCCGTCTCATTCACCCCCTCTCTGTCTTCCTCTCCCTTCTCACTTCCCTCTCCTCTCTCTCTCCTCTCTTACTATCTCCCCCCCTCTCTCTCTCTCTCCCTCCCTCTCTCTCTCCCTCCCTCCCTCCCCTCTCACTTTCTCTCTCTTTCCTCTCTGTCTCTCCCCCCTTTCTCTCTGTCTCTCTCCCTCTCTCTCTTTCTCTCTCTTTTTCCTTTCTCTCCTCTTCTCTTCCCACCTCTCTCTCCTCTTCTCTTCCCACCTCTCTCTCTCCTCTTCTCTTCCCACCTCTCTCTCTCTCTCTCTCTCTCTCTCTCTCTCTCTCTCTCTCTCTCTCTCTCTCTCTCTCTCTCTCTCTCTCTCTCTCTCTCTCTCTCTCTCTCTCTCTCTCTCTCTCTCCCCTCACCTCTCCCCTCACATCTCCCCCTCTCTCCCCTCACCTCTCCCCCTCTCTCTCTCTCTCTCTCTCTCTCTCTCAGGTGTTCATTTTATTTATTGCATGATTATGATTACTGTTCCTGATCTCAATATATTGTTGCTATCCTATATGTCTTTAATAATATTTTTTCTTTTCTTTTGCCAGTGCACATTCCACTCCAAATCCTGGTAATGGAATGCTATATGACTTCCGCTCATTAGTGAATTTGAACAACTGGGAGGAATCATCAGACACAGTGAGAGTACCAGGGAAATCTAAGGCTGTCTTTGAGTTACAGGTGAAGATAATGACCACATTAATGAATTTTATGATTATTGATTTTCCATTTGATTGTTTTAGCAATCTATATACCAAGGGCTCTTTTCCACCTTAACAGGGAGGTAGCTTGATTAATCAGTGATGCTATATTTGAACTGTATAAAACTGATCATTGTTTAGTTGAAAATATGTGAGTTACATTTTTTGTGGCTTCATAAGTTTCTCTAATGATTCTCTTTGAACAGAAAGCAAGAACTTTTCAGCGTGCCATATTCTTTGCCCTTCTGAATCCTCAACCTAATGGAGCTGGGTTTGCTGGCTACAAAACTGCTGAAAAATGGGATCTCACAGGGTACCATGGATTGGAAATGCGAGCTAGGCGCCAAGGAGCAATTACACACTATAAGGTGGTGCTCAGGGACCAAGGGCTTGGACCTGATGAAAGTTACAGCTATGAGTATATTTTTGAGGTAAATATTATAATTAATAGTCTGTTTCACTGTTTGTGTTTTTATCATTAATGCTATGAATACTCACTTTAATGCTCAATAGTTAATACCATTAGTTGAAATATCATTAGTTTGTGCCCTCCCAATAAATCTGTGGGAGGGCCCAAGGACTCTTAATGACCACTGTTGGGATGTGCATTTCCAGTTGTATAAGCTTGAGGTGATTATTATTATTATTATTATTAGATTGGTTAATGAGGTTCCTTTCTCTCAATGTTTCCAGATGCCAGACAATGAGTTTATAAATGTAAATCTACCCTTTAGTGACTTCAAAGCATACTACAGGGGAGAATTAGTTCCTGATGCACCACCTCTTGAAATCTCAGATATCACATCTGTTGGCATTCAAACTTTTGGAGGAGTATATAGTGACTTCAAGCAAAGTGGACCAGGTACACTAGAAATTGACTTCCTAAGAGCAGTCTAGACCTGGTGAATTGGAGGTAGTACTTTGTGTATGGCTCATACTCCTATGTTGCTAGTTGTTAGGGATCAGATTTCAGGGAAATTTTGTGCTTTGTTTCATAGTAGACTCATCTTAAGTGGGATGTAAACCATACTTGTGTTGTATTTTCAATGTCATTTATAAAAAGTTATAGAACTTGTGTGTTATCATCATGCCCGTACTAAATGAAGATTGACAGTTAACCTTTTTATGTACAAGTTTATCATTCTGGAGGAAAGAGATGATAAAATCATTTTACTTTACTACCTCATGGAAGTATCAAATAAATGGTCTCATATTGTCCACATTATTTTTCCTTTTCTCCATTTATTCTCAAGACCAAATACAAGAGCTCTGCCTGTCAACCTCCAGTATCACCTTTCCACTGGTTTTAAACATAAAGAGATCTGGTAAATAGTAACTGTCTCCTCCAGTTGGTTAGCGACGTGTAAACAAACCTTAATTCACACAATTGACAATGAAAAGGGATAGCAAATTGTTACAAAAGAGATCTAGAAAGAATCAATGGCTGCAGCCAAGCATGGTAAATGTATTACAGTACTAAAGAATGCAAAATATTCAAAATGGCCAAAAGTACAAAGTGACTGGCAGTGATTTCCTAGTCACCTAGGGTGGTCGATGAATGGAATAAACTTAGTAACCACGTAGTAAGCGCTGAAACTATCAGTTGTTTTAAAAAACGATTAGACAACTTTATGGATGGGGACGACAGGTGGTGATGGATACGGAGTTGCCTACTGTAGGCCTTATGGTCTTTTGCAGTCTCCTTTATTTCTTATGTTTTTATGTAATAAAACAATTCCAAGAGCAAAAGAGGAGGACCTGGATGTTATCATGAATAATATTATTTGTCACCCAACAAGCACATCAGCAAGCTTGTTGAGACAAACATGAAGTGGGATTTCAATACATACAGAAATTATGCAAACACCTGTAGACAATCTAATTTGTCCCAGATTGAAACGTGTAATGGTGATGTGGTCCCAGCACAAAAAGTATGCTGATAAGATAAAGAGAATATAGAACAGCAACTGAAATAGTTCCATATAAGGAAAAATGACTAACTATTTCTCATGATATTTCATTCCATCCAGACATTTACTTGCATTCACATCACTTCCATTAACCACCACATGTGACCTCTAATCAGATCTCAAACACTCATTCCAAACACCTCAGCCCAAGTGCAATTTAGACTAAGATACTTTTGACTCCTGATTGTGCACCAAAGTTCCCACAGTCTAGAAAGAGAATACATATAGTACCAATTATATAAAACTAAAAAAAAAAAAAAAAAAAAAAAAAAAAACGGCATCATACTGACCCGTCCCATTACTATCCACCATATCCAAGCTGGTGGAAAAAGTAATCACAGAAAGAAACTTAACTAATCTACCCACCTCCCCAAACCAACATGGGTTCGAGGAGGGCCACTCCACCAGCAGACTTCTCAGAAACATCACAAAAATCCTGGAGAGATTTAGCAAAGTACTACCACAAAAAATTATTATAGTAGTAGTAGATATGAACAAAATATTTGATAAAGATTGTAGACACATTGTCATGACCCACCTATGGACCAGGCTAGTTGTGACATGAAAAATAAAAGTTAAGGCCATGCGCAGGGTAATTAAACTCTTCGATAAAATTAAATATTATTACACAATAACATACAACATAAATAGACATAGAATATGAAAGCATATCAATATAGGTTACATGAATTAAACTGCCAATCATTTACCAAGTAGAGTAATTGGGTGTGCTCTTGTATGTAGCATGTAAGAACAGGTGGTCAAAATGAAGGTTTGATTCTGGTTGCTAAATTTGCACAACGGTCCCTGGAACAAATGGATAGTTTGAGGTGAGGCTGATGTATGATTACTTCTGGTAGTTGGGAACATGTAAGATATTGATTGATGTTTCGTAGTTGAGAAGTAACAGTGTGTCATGTCACACATAGTCAAGTAGCAATCTGGAGAGGTCTGAAATAATTCAGGATAAAACACAAAAGCTGTGCACTTCACATGGAGATGGGCAATTGTTGTGGTCCAAAGGATTTGTTTAGCGGAGTTGTCATAATCGACGGATGTAGAATAATTTCTATGTAGATTCAGATGGGCCCTGGGCATCTGCTTCTTTTCTTGTCTTTGTTCTTTTTGCATTCTGGATCTCTCTGCTTCTCTGTCTCTCTCCTAGGTTGTTCTCTGCTTCTCTTCTCTGTGTCTCTCCCAGGTTGCTCTCTGCTTCGCCTATTACATCCTGGGAATGGGAGCTAACATTTCAAGTAGAGTAGCTGGGATGACAAAACATATGTAAAGTGGTAGTTTGAACATCTTCAGGCAATGGGGAAGCAAATAGAGCTTTCCCGCCAAATTATGTTACGTTTCTGAGCTTGGCATCATCTGACAGTATGTAATGAGGCACACCCCAGCAGACAGTTACTGTGCAATGCTTAACATTTTAAGAAATGCACATTGATATATTATGATGAAATACAATACAAATTACAACATGTATTATACATATTCACACAAGGCATGCCTTAAAATTACAACCAGGAGATTTTATTCACACAAGGGCATCACACAACACAACCACAGGATTCTTTTCATGCTAAGGATGTGACACACATACTGTCAAGAAAGATCATAGATACTAACATTCACAACGATGACAAGAAATTAGTAACAAACTTATTAATTGGCAGACAGTGTAAAGTAACTCAAAACAAGTAAAGTTCCAAGAGATAGAGGTAATGTGTTAATGATATTTAAACTGGAAACAAGGTTAGAGAAAATAGACAGAAGAGAATTACTGCTATGAGAAGAAAGATTAACAAGAGATCATAGTAAACAACAAAACTGAAAAAAAAATAAAAGATGTCAAGAAGTATAGCTTTCCATATATAAGTTGACCCTTTCCCCCAAATTTTTACATTTCCACCTCTGAAGCCCATGCTGTTGGCCTGAGTGGTGTACAAGTGAAATCCACGGGAGCCCTGGCAGCCCTCGACCTGTGAGTGAGATGGTGGCCAATCAGAGCAGGTGACCAAAATGACCCCAAAATGAAATTCTGGTTTCCCTTGTTATTCGGTGGCTCAATAAATACTTTGTTTATATGATTCTTTTGAATTGATACCACTCGCTCGTTTTTCGATGTAGGCACTTAATTATGCAAGCAACCAAACCATAAAGAAATGCACTGCAATCGCAGCGCCACTCATCGAAACTCGTTCCTGTTCTTTATTTAGTTGTGTTTACTCCTTGGGCCCATGAATTAGTGTCTGTGTTTTGTGCTACTCTTTCACATTCACTCTGGCTTTTACGAGAGTAATACATAATGTGATTGCTTCCAAGTGGCCTGCAACAACTACTACTGGTGAGATAAAGCCCAAAAGACAGAGGAAGAGTTTATTGTTGGAGAAAAAACTTGAAATTGTTAAGTGCCATGAGGGAGGTAAAGGGCCCCAATCAGCTGTCTCCACAATAATCAAACAAGGAGACAGTGTAAAGAAAGCTGCTGAAACAGCTTCTACATTAATGGCAAAGATGCTTATGAGACAGAGGGAACCAATATTGGAGGAAATGGAGAACCTCATAAGGCTGTGGATTGATGACCTGTCTTGCTGCAGCAATTCTCTTTCTACCTTCCTTGTAACAACAAAAGCCCTCTCAATTTATAATGATCTACATAAGGGATATGAAGTTAAGGATGGGTCAACTTTCAGTGCCAGTAAGCGTTGGTTCAACCGTTTTAAAGCCCGAGCAGCCCTACACAATGTCAAGGTGACTGGTGAGGCAGCAAGTTCTGACGATCCTGCTGCTGCAGCATTCATACCAACACTGAAAAAACACATTGAAGAAAATGTCATCCAGAACCTATATTGCTAAGGAGGAGAAAACAACCCCAGGATTTAAAGCTTCCAAAGACCTTGGTGCTAGGTGGTAATGCAGCTGGGGACCTGAAGCTGAAGCTTTTACTGATCTATCGCTGTAAAAACCCAAGAACATTTATGGGCTATGTGAAAGAATATCTCCCAGTGATATATAGGTCCAACAAGAAAACCTGGATGACAACTTCTATGAACCAGCTTTATGTTGCAAATTATTTGTCCCCTGCACTGCGTGACTATGCTGCCAAAGAAAACATTGCCAACCATTTCCTCCTACTGGCTGACAATGCCCCAAGTCAATCAACAACCATGGAAGATTGTGCAGACAACATAAGAGGTGATGTTTCTGCCCAAAACACGACAGCACTCATCCAGCACATGGACCAAGGTATGATCGCCACTTTCAAGGCATATTACCAGCATTGCACAATGAGTCAGCTAATTAACATGACTGATAGCCCAGACAAGCCCACAGTCAAGAGGGCTACTGACAATATCAATGCAGCATAGGAGGTGACAGGAAAAAAAAAACAATGGTTGCTGGAAGAAACTATTAAAAACTAAGCTCACTATCCAATCATTCATTATTTGATTTGGTTTTCAGGAACATAACCCAATCGTATAGTGGGGGAAACCTATAATCCCATTTTAGTGACCTGCTCCTATTGGGTCACCACCTTACCCACAGGTGGAGGGTCATCAAGCCTGCTGTTGATTGCAGGCTCAAATTTGGCAGGTTGCCATGCACTGTGCATGACTACTTCTCTGTGGTAAGTTGGGGCCAAATTGATGATCTAACTTTTTTTTTTTTTTTTTTTTGTGATTTTGGTGACCTGCTCCCACCATCTCACCCACAGGTGGAGGGCTACCAGGCCTGCTGGCAATTGCACTTGGACACTACTCAGGCCTAAGGTATGGGGGCTCAAGGCAGAAATGTGAAAAATCAGAGAAAAGTCTCAAATTTGGCAGGTCTCTATGGACATGCCCTTGAGTTCATGTTCCTCCTCTCTACCTCACAGTGCACTGTGCATGACCCTCTCCCTCACAGTGCACTGTGCATGACCCTCTCCCTCACAGTGCACTGTGCATGACCCTCTCCCTCACAGTGCACTGTGCATGACCCTCTCCCTCACAGTGCACTGTGCATGACCCTCTCCCTCACAGTGCACTGTGCATGACCCTCTCCCTCTGGGGTAAGTTTGGACCAAATTGGTGACCTGACAATTTTATGTATGTATACCCCCTTTGATTTATTTATTTATTTATTTATTTTTTCGATTTGGGATCATTTTGGTGACCTGCTCCGATTGGGCCACCATCTCACCAACAGGTGGAAGGATACCAGGCCTGCTGCCAATTGCAATTGGACACCATTCAGGCCAAAAGTACAGGCGGCAGAGGTAGAAATGTGAAAAATCAGAAAAAAGGCTCAAATTTGGCAGGTCACCACAGACACGCCCTTGGGTCCACATTCCTCTCATCTACCTCAAAATGCACTGTGTATGACTTTCCCCTTCTGGGGTAAGTTTGGACCAAATTGGTGACATTTTTTTTTTTTTTTTTTTTTTTTTTTTTTTTTTTTTTTTTTTTTTTTTTTTTTTTTTTTTTTTTTTTTTTTTTTTTTTAAAGCTGTGGTTCCCTTTGATGCTGTGATAAGAGAAAGGGAGGGGCATGAATGGGAGTGGAGTATGTGGGGATGGAATGGATAGGAGTGTCTTTTATGCCTTTGTTTTTGGTTACCTCCCTTGTAAGGGGGGTGGGGGGAAGCCATTGGTATACATATGTATCCCTTTGATATATTTTTTTTGGGGGGAAGGGGGTCATTCTGATGACCTGTTCCGGTTGGGCCACTATCTCACCCACAGGTGGAGGGCCACCAGACCTGTTGCCGATTGCATTTGGACACCACTTAATCCAAAGGTACGGGACCCAGAGGTGTAAATGTGAAAAATCAGGGAAAAGTCACCACGGAGATGCCCTTGGGTCTAGATTCCTCCTGTCTACCTTGCAGTGCACTGTGCATGACTCATCCTCTCTGGGGAAAATTTGACCTAGATTGATGACCTGACGATTTTTTTTTTGTGACTTGCTCTGATTGGGCCACCATCTCACCCACAGGTGGAGGGCCACTAGGTCTGCTGCTGATTGCACTTGGACAGTGCGCAGGCCAAAGGTATGGGCGCCAGAGGCGGAAATGTAAAAAAACTCAACTTTGGCAGATTGGCACAGACACGCTTTTGGGTCCAGGTTCCTCTCTTCTACCTCGCAAGGCACGACTCTACCACTTTTATTTATTTATTTATTTATTTTTTTGGGTGGGGGGTCATTTTGTTGACTTGTTCCGATTGGGCCATCATCTTACCTACAGGTGAAGGGACACCAGGCCTGAAGAAAGATCAACAAAAGAGGTGTGGAAGGCAGAGGTGGATGAAATGAATTTAAGGAGATTACCAAGGATGGGATGAAAGGGACATTGAGCAAGAGGGAAATGTTTGTTGAACAAGGAAGGGAGGGTGATAGGAATGTGTGGAGAATGGTTGTGTATGAATTATACTCTAATTTAGCACAGAGGGACTTTCTCCCCATCTTCTCTCTTTTCTATGTTGAGTAAGGAAGGGAGGGGGCAGGGTATTCGGGGGAAAGGGAGTGTTTGTGTGTGGATAATCTTGGACCACGTGTTGGTATCGTGGTCGACAGCTATTACCCTTTCGTATGAGAGCTCGTATATCATATATGACCGATTTATGGGTACTGCTGTGACTATACACACACAACTCCCAGCCCACGAGGGTTGGAGTAACGGCTCACAGCGATACTGAAAATGTTTTAAATCTGGCGGTATACGAACTCGTACCGCTCTAGAAGAGATTGCGTAGGTTACCAATGCGTCGTCGTGTGTGTGTGTGTATTTAAAACCTTAATTCAGACTCTAACGCTTTTTAATTTATTCTAAATTCCCATTTCTTAAAGTAGCTTTTTTTAATTTCTTCTTAATTTCCTTTACTTAAAACAGTTTTGAAATACGATCAATCCTGTCGGTGATTAGAAATGTTTACATTTGGTACAATTTAACTTCTCGTTTTCTCTCGTACTCATTTGGGACCATAGAGAATGGGCACAAATAAAAAAATATACACGGGTAACTGAGAAATTCGAACCTGCTATCATTGAATAGAAACTTATCCTTATAAATTATTACAATTCATTCAAGTCATGATTACATTTTATAAATTAAAATTACCAGTACTGCAAACTGTTTGGTAAACTTCTGATGGGAGAAAGTACAGTCAATTTAGTAGACGATATAGTATGAATTTGATACAATTGTTTTGTACAACTAATATTTTGTATGTTTGTGCGTGCGCGTCTACTGGGTTGTAATATGCAGGATAGGAACTACATTCGTAAGGTTTTGTCTTTCTCCAACTTTTTTTGCGGCTTCAGTTTGTATTTGTGGGTGTGTTCACTGTAAAAATAATATGGAGATTTCTTTTAACTTTTAATAACACAATTTTATTACTATTACTGTTATCATTGTTACCATCCATGCTGATATGCTATTCATGCTTTATCCACTGTGGAACCACCGCCATAATATCTATTCATAACTGTTCATATTTATCGTTGACAAGAAAAAGACCATCGGCATCTATCGATGCTGAAACCTTGTCAGGAACTGAGGGAACCACTCATGAGTTCTGACATTGGCAACATAACGAGTGGACATCTCACCTCTCTCTAGAGATTAGAGAATTGCGGTAGGGGGGGAGTGTCGGAGATATATAAAATTGATATACTAAAAAAAGGAGGGCTTCATGCAGGCCTCATATGAAAGTGAACGTGAAAAGTGCCATAGTAGATGAATAAATTGCCAAGAAAGGTGCTGGAAGTGCCATTGAGAGAACAAGGGTCAGCCCGTAGCAGCCCCTCCCTCACGCATTGACCACGTGTGCGTGTGTGTACTGTAAAGTGCAGTTTAAACATCGGCGATTTTAAAGCAGTTAGAATTATTGTATGTGCCACCCTAACCACGATTTATTGACTTTAGTGCGCTTGGGTCGCGGCGTCGGTTCGACCCGAGGGAAGTGCCCTGTGCTGAATTTGATTTTTCGGTGATCCGTGTCTACCTGTTTTCAAGACTTGAAGCTGTAGTAGACACTTGTCCTCGAGTGTGCGCGCGAGCGTGTGCGTGTGTGTGCTTCGCCCCGTGACACCCACTGTTTACCGTGCTTGGTCACGGCGACGTGGGTGCCCCGTGCGAGGCTAGGGTCAGCACGTCCCCACTCGCCCAAAACAGTGACAGCTACTTTTGGCACCTGTCACGCAGATCCGCGCGCGTGCGCTTCCAAGGCCACATGTCGGAGCCCACGGCGCTAGAGAATGGCACACCACAGGGAGGGGTCCTCAGCCCAACCCTTTTCAATGTGCTGATTTCCAATGTAGTGCAACTCCCCCTCCCCCGCGGGTGCAAAATAATTTCCTACGCCGATGATCTAGCTATCATCATCGCCGGGAAGCAAGGATGCCACGACAGGGCACAGCGCTGCCTCGACGCCGTCGCAGTGGAATGCGTCAGGATCGGACTCAAAATATCCCCTCGTAAGTCTAAAGTCATGGCATTCGGACTACGACAAGGAAAAGAACCCCTTGCTACTCAAGGATTCGCGCTGGACTGGGTCACACAATTCCAGTACCTGGGCGTTTGGCTTGACAAGGGCCGCACCTTCAACAGGGAAATATCCTACCTCAGAGAAAGAATGACGGCCAGAACAAAAGTGATGAGGGCCATGTGCGGAAGAGCACTTGGTGCCACACATCAAGTCCTTCGCACGTATTACATACAAGCGGTGCGCTCTATTGCCGACTACGCAGCCCCGGCTCTCCTTACTGTGGACGCGGACAAACTCCAAAGGCTTGAGACCTGCCAGAATGAAGCGGCTAGAGTTATCCTGGGAGCACAACGGTGGTACAAAATTCTCAACCTCCAACGGGAAGCCTCGCTCCCACCTCTCCAACTCAGGATTAGAATGCTCGGGGCGGACTTTATTGCCCGCGCACTCCACCCCCGCGACGAGACAGGCCTAAGTCGCGACATCTACTCCTCACTTGCATGCGAAGACGCACTGCAACGCCCCAACACTTGGCTCTCACACGCGGTCAAACTCCTGGATTTCTTCCAACTACGGCAACCCCTCCTTGAGAAGGGCATTCCAAAGTCCCACCCGAACTTCAAATGCCCGCTTCCATGGGCTCCAGCTCCCGTGACCTTTAAATTCACGGCACTCCCGGGAAAAAAGGGCGCATGCCACCCGGACAAAGCGCGGGCATTAGCAAATAACGGCATCCAAGCACTAACGCGACCTGGTCACACCGTATATTTCACAGACGGGTCCGTCGAACAACGCAGCCCAAACACGGCTGGAGCTGCCTTCGTCACTGATGGACACATATTCGGCAGGAGAGTCAGCGACTCCGCGTCCTCCCTTCAAGTCGAGGCCGTGGCGATGCAGGGGGCCCTAGAACATGCCCTTGTATCCCACTCCAACTCCGTGGTCATCCATACTGACTCTCTGAGCCTGATAAGCTGCCTGCAACAGGCAGAGCCCGAAGATAATGTCCACCTCCTCACCAACATAATTGCGCTCCTACACAAATTACACCGTGAAGGACGACACATCACCATCAACTGGGTGCCAAGCCACGTAGGTGTGCATGGAAACGACCTTGCAGACGCAGCTGCTGCCACAGCCCGCAAAAGAGCCAGGGTAGACGTCCAGGTCCCTCCCAGCAAGAGTCAGCTCCAACTTAAAACCAGGGCATTAGCACGCAAGCAATGGCACCTCCAACACAGGCAGGAGGCGCAGATCTCCCAACGAGCGGGCTGGTACAAAAAAGTAACAGCTTATGAACCTCTAGTCCTCCCCCGCTCCACTCCCAGAAGGATAGAAAAGCTGCTGTTCAGGTTACGCCTGGATGATCGTTGCTTCTGGCAACTTAATCCCCAGAGCACCATAGAAGACCGCCGATGCAACCATTGCCGTGAAGACAATGCCGACCTCCACCACTACCTGAGCGATTGCCCCGCCACCTCTTTCCTCAGACGGGGACCACCGGCTCCCCCTGAAGGTCTTGTGAGCCGCCTCTGCCGCCTCCGCAGCCCATATGAGCTCCGTCAGCTGCTGGAGCGTCCACCGCCGCTCTAGCAGCTGCGGCCTCTCTTTTCTACTGCCATCTATCACCCTCTGACTAGCTATACCATTTCACCTCCTCTCCGCCAGGTGTGTCTTACATAAACACCACCACACGGGCTCAAACAAAGCCCGTGGGAGTGATTCCTCACTCCCAAAAAAAATAAAAAAAAATAAAAAATAAAAAAATAAAAATAAAAAAAAATGCCCCCCTCCACCCCCGTCACCATCCGAGACCACGCCCACCACCTCATTCTTGTCGCAATACCATTGCTGCCTCTATTTAGGTAGTTTGAAGCACCACGCCTAATCATGGCCGCCCAGGGTGGGCCTCTTGAGGGCCAACAGAAGAGAATGCAGCCCCCCGACGGGCAAAAAATTCCAACTCTCACGCAAAGGATACAGAAGAACAATGTTCCCTGCCAACTAAAGATGTCGAGGCACCAGAGTCGTCGGTCACCCAACCACCTTTGACGCAGGTCGTTACCCACCTTCCACCACTCCCCAACTCCCGTGGACCGTGCAATCATAGCAGAGAGTGCCCATATAACCCCCAAAACCTCCCAACCCCATCCTGGTCCTGCGATCACGGTGCATCTGACTCCCCCCTTCCCCCCTTCCCCCAACCCCCTCGCAGACACTAAAGAGGTCTCCCGCCTTGGCGCATGTGATCCCTCCTCCTCCCCCATTCCCCCTACCCCATCACAAGTAGCAGAGCCGCTAGGGAAATTCAAGTTGACACAAAAGATCGAATTCGGCAATCCATACGAGGCAATAGTAGCCATAGAGTTGAACAACGAGGCATCCAGATTCACTGTCCGGCCCGACCTCCGGAAGGAGCTGGTGGTGACTCCCCTCAATTGGGAGACACACAATTATTTGAAGAGGATCCGCATCCTCAATGGAAAACAAGTATCCCTTGTCAGGCTCCGACTAGAGGAAAAGCCGGTGAGAGCAATGCTGGGGGGCTATCCGGTGGAGTTCCCACTGGACAAAGTACAGCAGCACCAGAGACTTTCTACTGCCAGGAGATGTCTTGGCCTAACGAAGGAAGCATTGAACAGCGTCATAATGGATATGCAGGAACCACTCCCTGCCATGCTAAACCTGGGGAACTGGGAACTGGGGCAAGTACAAGCTCATCCCACTCCCCCCAGAACCGGTTTGTTGCTTCAAGTGACAACAGTTTGGACACCGCCAATCGCGTTGTCGACACCAGATCAAATGCGCTGTCTGCAGCGGCTACCAATCAGAGGAATGCTTCAATAAACACAAGGAAGGGAAAGAGGTCACCCCAAAGTGCCCCAGTTGCAAGGAAAAGCACAAGGCATAGAGTGTCAATTGCAGCGCCCGAAAGAGAATCCTGCCAAAGGCCGCACCCCCTCTCCCCCACAAGCTACCATTGAATGAAGCAGCAAGGAATCGACAACCACAAGCCATCCCCCCGCCCCCGCCGCCCCTTATGTCTGTGGAGGTATATACGCCCACCACCCGCACCCCTTCCCCGCCGCTCCTAATGTCAGTGAATGCATACCCGCCGTTACCATCCCCCCACACCTCGGCGGTAAAAGTACAAGAGAAGAAACCAAGTGGCCCTGTACACCCCCAGGCTCCTTCACAGGTCCCCCTCTGTCATGGCTAACGAAGGAATGAAGGAACTCATGACCACCATGACTATGGCCATGATGAAGTGTATAGGGGTGAATGACCCTACCACAGAAGTGTTCATGCTGAAGGCTGTACACGGATTATACGTCCAATTGCTCCGAATTATCGCCCCCACTCTAACCCCCACCCCACCACTGTCTACGGTGGGAGACACCGCAAGTTCGAAGGTCAATAGCGCGACCGTGGAAGGTAGCGCCATCAACACAACACCACCAGCCCCCTCCAACACCACCACACCCACTCCAACATCCGGCCATCCCATCGTCAGAAGCCAGCGATCTTACATCGGAGGAGGACCAGTACCCATCACTGTTATCCCCGCGCAGCAGCGAGGAGAATGCAACAATGGAAAGCGAACAGGAGGGATAGACGCCCCTCCCTCCCCACCCCCACCTCGCTACTCTCACAAAACCCATCCTCCTCTTCCTCCCCACTCCCGCAAAACCCATCCTCCTCTTCGTACCCTATCCCACCCCAATCTTCCTTACCCAACGTCTCCTCCTCCTTTCCCCTCCCACTCTACACCATCTCCCCCTTCCACCCTTCTCATACCGCCCCTCCTACTTCCTATTCCTACCCGACTCCGACTCCTTCCCCCTCCCACCCTGCTCCTCCCCCTTCACCCATCTCCCACCCCACCCCTCCTTCCCCATTCCAATCCCCCATCCCTTCCACCCTATTGCCCCTTCCCATCCCCCAGCACCTTCCAGTACATACCTTCTCCTCTCTCTTCCCACCCCTGTCCTACACTCCCCTCCCACCCCACTCCTCCTTTCCCTCCCAACTTACTCCCCCTTCCCACCCAACTCCCCCTCCTCCCTCTCCCACCCTAGACCTCCTCCTCCCCACACCCTACTCCACTTCCTCTTCCCTCCTCCCCCCCTCCTTCCCTCTTTCACCCTACTCACCCCCGTCCTCTCCCCTCCCATTCTGTTCCTCCTCCTCCTCCTCCTCCTCCTCCACCCACCACCCTACCCCTACCCCTACGACCCCCTTCCCCCTCCTCCTCCACTCCCATCACGGCGAGAACTAAAATTCTTGGAGTGGAATATCAACGGCCTGGTTGGCAAAATCCACGTACTACATGTTACCCTGGCCACAAGAGACGTGAATGTACCCCTCTTGTAGGAGACCAATTGGCCAGTGAATCGACCGCTTCGAGTTGGTGGATACCAGGTATATTATACAACCCGTAGCGGGCGGTCGTTCGGACTCGGTATATTGGTTCAGGCGAAACAATAAACGTAAGTCGAAGATAAACAATTAAAACTTGGTAACATGATATTTTTTCATCTCATTTTCTTTTGTATGTGATTATAGTTTCAGATAATATATATATATATATATATATATATATATATATATATATATAATATATTATATATATATTTGTGTGTGTATTTACCTAGTCTTATTTTCCTAGTTGTATCTTACGGAAGGGGAGCTTTGCTCGTGAGGTCCCGTCTTCATATCTCTTTTTATCTAAACTTTTTTTAAATTCATGTATTGTTTTTGCACACACCACTTTCTCATCTAACTTGTTCCAACTGTCTATTGCTCTGTGAGGAAAGCTGTTCTTTTTAAAATCTCTTCTATAGCTGTCTTTTTTTATTTTCTTTCCGTGTCCTCTTGTATTTCTGTCATCCCATTTTATCAGATTCTCTCTATCAGTAATTTCTATGCCTTTCATGATTCTGTAAATAGCTATCAAATCTCCTCTCTCTCTCTTTTGCTCTAGTGTCTGTAGTTTAAGTTTTTTGTAGTCTCTCTTCATATGATAGTTTTTGAGAGTGTTGGTGCCAGTTTTGTAATTGCTCTTTGTATTCTTTCAAGTTTTTTTATACATTTTTTTGTACTTGGTGACCATATCGTTGCTGCATATTCCAATCTTGGTCTTATCAGGGTGATTAGGATTTTCCTCACCATTTCTTCATCCAGGTATGTAAATGCCACTTGATTGTTCTTATTAAATTATAAGTTTCTCCAAAAATCTTATTTATATGTTTCTCAGGTGACATATTATTCATTAACAATGACTCCCAGGTCCTTCTCATTTTCTACTTTTTTTATTCCTTCTTTTCCCAAATTATATGATCCTGTTATTCTGTTTTTGCTTTTTCCAAATTCCATTATACTACACTTTTTTGTATTGAACTCCATCTCCCACTTTGTACTTTATTTAGATCTCTCTGTAGTGATTCACAATCTTCTTCAGTTTTCACTCTTTTCAGTAATTTTGCATCATCTGCAAAGAAGCTCATATAGCTTTCAATTCCTTCATCCATATCATTAATATATATAGCAAACATTATTGGGGCCAGAACTGTTCCCTGCGGGACACCGCTTATTACTTCATTCCATTTTGAGTGCTGATCTCTTATCACTACTCTCATTTTTCTTTCTTGCAAAAAGTCTTCCATCCAATTTAGCAATTTACCTTGTATTCCTCCTTCATATTCTAATTTCTTAAGCAAATTCTTATGTGGTACTTTGTCAAAAGCTTTTTTTAGGTCTAGAAATGCACAATCAGCCCATCCATCTCTTTCTTGTATTATATCTATTAGCCTTGAATAGAAACATATTAAATTGGTGACGCATGATCGTCCTTGTCTGAATCCAAGTTGCCTTGGATTTAGTACGTTGTTTTTTTCCAAGTATTTTACCCATCTACTTTTGATAATTCTTTCACATATTTTTGCTATTGTACTTGTTAGAGAGACTGGTCTATAGTTGGTAGGTTCTTCTTTATTTCCTCCTTTATATATAGGTACTATATTTGCTTTTTTCCAATCTTCTGGAACTTTTCCTTCTTTTAAGGAACTGCTTATTATGCTATGTATTTTGTCTGCCAGTTCATTCCTGCATTTCTTTCAGAATCCAGTTTGCTATTTCATCTGGCCCATGCGATTTTCTGACCTTCAAAATTACCAAGTGTGTCAATATTTCATTCTTTGTTACTTCTATTTCTTCCATAGGGGGGGACTTTTTCCTTCCACTCAATCTCTTCAGGTTGTATATTTTCCCTTGTAAACACTGATTTAAAATGTTTGTTCATAATTTTCTGCCATTTCCATTTCCTCAGTGTATTCAACTCCTCCTTGTCTTAATTTCTCTAAGTCTGTTTGTTTTTCAGTTTATGTTTTACAATCTGTAGAATAGTTTTGGTTGATCTTTACACTTTTCTATAACATCTTTTTTCATATTTTCTTTTTTCCTCTCTGCACTTTTGTACATATATTCATTTCTATAACCAGTATATATTTTCCATTTTTCAGGTCTTCTGTCTTTTTTTCCATCTGTTCCAGGCTTTGTCTCTTTTGTCCTTTAAACTCCCTACAACTTTTGTTGTACCAGCATTTTACATATTCTTGTTTCTTGTTTTTGTCTTGGGACATACTTTTCCACTCCTTTTTTGTAAATTTTTGTCAAAATATTCCATTTCTCTTCCACTGTTGGTTTCTTCTTTGTATATTTCTTCCCAGTTTTCTTGTTGGAAGAATTCTCTTATTTTATCAAAGTTTTGTTTTTTCATACATAATTCTTCCTTTTCTATATTGTTCATTTCTTTTTCATATATTTTTCTTCATTAAGTTCCAGTTCAATCAATATGTGGTCACTTTTACCTATTGGTGTTTTATATTCAATCTTGTCCACTAATTCTAGGTTCAGATGTAATTATTAAGTCTAGCCTCGATGGTTCTTCTTCATTTCTATACCTAGTGTTTCTCTTGTATCCATTGTGTCATTGAATGGTCAGTAATCATCTCAAGTAGAGCATTTCCCCATGAGTCATCACCACTCTTTACTGTCATTTTCTTCCCAGCAAGATTTCTTTGCAATTAAAGTCGCCCATCATAACTATTCTTCCTCCGTCTTCCATTATTTTAGTTAATGCTATCTTTGTGTCCTCTAACATACTTTTATGTTCACTCTCCTCCCATGGAGGCTGTTTTCGGAGGGCACATAATTGATCACAAATTTTCTGCTCTTCTTATCTCGGTCTTCCACTTCTATCATAATCATCTCTACTGTATTCTTTCCATATATGACACCTTTCACGTTTATATCCTTCTTAGTCAGGAACATAACTCACCCCCTTGTTTTTTCTCTCTGTTCTAATCCAATAATTGTATGTATCATGTCCTACACTGTTGGGTGGTAGTGGGCCTTTTAATTTTGTTTCTACATTCCCATTATGTCCGGTTCTTTTTCTTTCAAATAATCATTCAGTTCATTCAATCCTGTTATCAATCCATCTATATTTGTGTAAGACACTCTTAGTTTTCTGCCACTTCCATTGTATTATCTGTTTCCCTTATGTTTTTATTTATTATGTCGAACTGCTTTATTTTCATGTTCACTACTCTCCAATAGAATCTCTCTTTCTCTGACTCCGTTCTTTCCTCGTTTTTTGCCTTAGCTTCAATTCTTTTCTGCTTTTCTGCCTCTCTTTCCTCCTTATTCATTTCTCTTTTTATCCATACCTTTTTATATTGATCATTTGTTGCTAGTTTCCCTGTCTTGGATAGAATTTTCTCTGCTGTTGTTTGTGACCTGAATTTAATCTTAATTGGTCTGGTCTTATCTGTACTATATTTTCCGAGTCTGAATTTTTCCTCAATTTCCTTTATAATTTCTGGTTCATCTTCCTGGACTAATTTTAATAAACTGCTTACTCTTTCATTTTCTCCTTGATTCTTGCAGTTCTATCTGGGTTATGTTTCTCTTCCATTCCTAATATAATTATACATTTCTTTTTGTCAGCTAATTCTCTTACTATATTCTCCTTCTGTCTCATCACTTTAATAACTGAGTCTTCATTATGTTCTTTCAATTGCTGTTTGACTATGTCAGTGAATGAAACCTTATTCCCTTCTTGAGTTATTTCTCCAATTTTTTAGCTTCTGTAGCTAGTTTCTCTCTGTTTTCATTACTATTCTTCTTCAATTTCTCATTCTCCTCCTTTACATTTCCTAACTGTCTTTTTAGGTCCTCTATTTCTTCAGTTAAGTTTCTGTTAGCCTTCTCTAGTTGTTCCAACCTTTCAATTCTTTGAAAAATGGAGTCTACGTTACCTAACTTACGCTCCAAGTCCTCGATCACCTTATCAACTCTCTCCTCTAGTCTTATCAGTCGGGGGGGGGGGGGTTGTGTCCCCCCCACCCTCTTTAAATCCCTGGAACATATTCTCGTCACTTTCTTCTGTATTGCTCCTCTCTATACTTCTAATCTTTACATTTTTATTAGACATTTGATCCTCGCTAAGTCTTTTGTTTACCTTCCGCTTGTCTGGCTGGTCAAAGTCTACTCCCTCCTCATTTCCTTCCATTTCCCTCAGTAATCCCTCCCCTTTTCCTCTTTCCCTACGTTCCCACTACTCCACGAGCAATTTCCCCCCCACCCTGCAAAAAAACTAGGCACTTCTCTTTGCGTTGGGATCCACAGACTTCACTTTTCTTCAGAACGTCTTCTAAGCCGTCCATTCGTTGAAGTGTGGTGTGTGTGTGTGTGTGTGTATTTACCTTTACCTAGTTGTATTTACCTAGTTGTATTTTGCGGGAAGGGGAGCTATGCTCGTGTTGTCCCGCCTTTGTATCTTGCAGTGTCTAGTTTGTTTTTAAACTCATGAATGGTTTTTGCGCATACTATTTCATTGTCCAGTTTGTTCCAAGTGTCCAAAACTCTATGAGGAAAACTGTTTTTTCTTCAGTTTCTCTTCTATAAGCTATGTTTTTTTATTTTCTTTCCATGTCCTCTTGTGTTTCTTTTGTCCCAGTTAAGTAAGTTTCACTATCGAGTACCTCTGTGCCTTTCATGATTCTGTAGATGGTCAATAGGTCACCTCTCTCTCTTCTTTGCTCCAGTGTCGGTAACTCCAGTTTTAGCCAATCTCTCCTCGTATGATAGGTTTGCAAGTTGCAGGTGCCATTTTTGTAGCTGCTCTTTGGATTCTTTCTATTTTCTTTATATTCTTTTTGGTACTGGGGGACCACAATGTCGCTGCATACTCTAATCTAGGCCTTATCAATGTAACCAATATTTTTTTTCATCATGTCTTCGTCCAAGTATGTAAAACGCCACTTTTATTGATCTTAGCAAATTGTAAGTCTCCCGACAATTTTGTTAATCTGTATATCATAGGACAAGTCGTTCGTGATAATTACTCCCAATCTTTTTCGGATCCTACTTTCTTTACTTCTTCTTTGGTTCCAATTGTATATTTTCCTGATATTCTGTTTTTGCTTTTTCCAAACTCCATTATGCTACACTTCTTAGTATTAAAGTCCACTTCCCATTTCTGACTCCAGTTCCATACCCTATTTAGGTCTTCTTGCAGTGCTTCACAGTCCTCATCAGTTTCTATTTTCCTTAGCAGTTTGGCGTCATCGGCAAAGAAGCTCATGTAGCAGTTCACGTCCTCATCCATGTCATTCATATAGATAGCAAACATTATGGTGCCAGCACAAGATCCTTGCGGTACTCCCACTGATCACCTCTTTCCAGTCTGAATATTTTTCTCTGAGCACTACTCTCATCTTTCTACCAGTCAGAAAAGTCCTCTATCCATTTTAGTAGGTTTCCCTGTATTCCTCCTATGTGTTCCAGTTTTTTTAGGTAGTTTTCTGTGTGGTACTTTGTCAAAGGCTTTTTGCAAGTCTAAGGAATGCACAATCAGCCCATCCATTTCTTTCTTGCACTATGTCTATTAGTCTTGAGTAAAAGCATATTAAGTTTGTGGAGCATGATCTTCCTTGTCTGAATCCGAATTGTCTTGGGTTTAATATGTCATTGTCTTCCAGATGTTTTACCCATCTATTCTTGATTATTTTCTCACAAATTTTGGCAATGGTGCTTGTTAGTGATACTGGCCTATAGTTGGTGGGTTCTTCTTTGTTTCCTCCTTTGTGTATTGGTACAATGTTAGCGTTTTTCCAGTCCTCGGTATCTTTCCTTCTTTGAGTGAGCTGTTTATTAAGATGTGTATTTTGTCTGTTTAGTTCTTCTTTGCACTCCTTTAGAATCCAATTTGCAATACCGTCCGGGCCATGTGATTTTTCTGACATCCAGCCTTGATAAATGTTTCTGATATTTCCTTTAGTGATGCTGTAAACCTATTCATGAGGGGAGATTTCTTGTTTTGTCTATGTCACAATTCGGTATTTTCTCTCTGGTGATTGTTCATGACTTCGGCCATCTCTAAATCTTCTGTGTATTCTATGTTTCCTTGGCATAGTTTCACCAATTCCTGTTTGTTTTTTTAAGTTTACCATTCACATTACCGATAGAATAGTTTGGGTTGCTCTTTGCATTTGTCTATAATATCCCTTCTCATGGTTCCTTTTCTCCTCTCTTCTCACATTAACATACTCATTTTCTATAGTTAACATAAAATTTGCCATTTGCCTTTGTTTTTTGTCTTTTCTCCACTTTTTCCAAGCTTTGTCCCTTCTGTCTTTTGCCTCACTGCATCTTTTGTTGAACCAACATTTAATGTTACTCTCTCTCTCGCTTTTGTCTTGGTACATGCCTGTTTACCCCTTCATTGTAGTTTTCCATCAATATATTCCATTTGTCTTCCACTGCTGTTTCTTCCCTGTAAAATATTTCCCAGTTTGCATTCTGGAAGAATGTCTTTAGTTTTGTAAAGTCTGTTTTGTTGTACCTCAGTCTTCCTTTCCTATGCTTTTCCGTTCCTCTCTATGTCTATTTCTTCCTTTAGTTATAGTTTCGATGAGTACATGGTCACACTCTTTCCAATTGGTGTCTCATACTGGACTTTATGCACTATTTCAGGCTCTGTTGTAAATATTAGATCTAGTTTCGATGGCTCTTCATTATTTCTGTACCTTGTGTTTTCATGGACCCATTGGGTCATTGTGTACTCCATGGTCATATCTAGCAGTACATTGCCCCACGAGTCATCTCCTCCTTGCACTGTCATGCTGTCCCAACAAATTTCTTTGCAATTGAAGTCCCCCATAACTACCAGATTACCCTTACCCATTAGTATCTCATTGAGTGATTTTCTTGTGTCATCTAGCATTTTTTTATGTTCAATTTCTTTCCAAGCGCTTGTTTTTGGAGGCACATAAGTCACCACATGTGTGTGTGTGTGTGTGTGTGTGTGTGTGTATAATTAAAAACGTATAGGTTACATATGCAATAAATTCATAGTATTTACAAATTATTTCAAGCACTTTAATAAATGTATAATATTATTGTTCCTAATTTTAACATTATACTTCTTGTAATATTATAAACACTTTTATTGATGATAAAATTTAAATTATATTGTTTTGAAATAAAGGGGTAAATCCGTTTCATAAACACTCGATATGTTGGTTAACCCTTTTGACAGATATTTCATGGTACATTACTATTTACTTCCTTTTTATTTAATATCTTTTATGCCAAAATTGAGCCTTTTCTCTGATTTTTTACATTTCCGCCTCTGGCGCCTTTACCTTTGGCCTGAGTGCTGCCCAAGTGCATTCGGCAGTAGGCCTGGTCGATCGAGTGGGCCGCCACATAGTCGAGTGGGCCGCCACATCGGTCGTCCCAGTGGAAGACAACGGGGTGTGTGGTTTGACGGTAGCGTACCTGGACTCTGGTGGAGTAGACGGTGACGGTGAGGTGCTGGGTTTGGGTGCGGTAGTGGGTGTTGTAGACGGTTTGGGTGACGTAGGTGGGCTGGACGACCGTGGACACGACCGTATTGTGGACGACCGACGTCCGGGTCTGGTAGTGGGTCTGCGTGACGTAGCGGTCCACAGTCTGGGAGACGAAGGTGGGCACGAAGACCGACGTGGTCTGGTACTTGAAGACCGTGGAGGCGGGGCACGTATGCTTGAGTGGGTCGAGGCAAAGAAGGACATGAAGTCACCAAAGGGTTCGAAGCCCGAGTTTCCCCTCCCCCTCCCCCTCCTCCCAGTCTCTCCCTACTTAGGTGACCTGATCTTCATCCCAAAGACCTGAAATTGCCTATTTCTTGGCTCCCCCACCCTTTCCTTTCTCTCTCCCTCCCTCCCAGGGATCCTCCATATAATCATGTCAACCTGACCTGTCTTTAGCACATACTTCAATGTACATATTCACAGCTTCTGTTTCTCTGTTGAATAAAGTATTCATCATTTGTTCAAACAAAACATAGTATGATACTGAAATGAAAAAACTCGAAGAAAAACAATTGAGACCTTTGCCAGCTTCCCATTACATCAGCACACTTACCCGCCTTTGTCATCTGCTGCGAAAGATAAAGGTGTCTCCGTTGAGGACTGCGTGATGTAAAGCACACTGTCCTTCATTGTTTCGGTGATCAAGGCTAGCTCCATGTTTGGTTAACAGCTTCACGATCGCCGTGTGCCCTGCTTGTACAGCATCGAGAAGAGGTGTTCGGCCATCCTTCCGCACAGCATCTGGGACAGATTTCAACGTCAGAAGGATATTGACGGTGGACAGGTGACTTGAACCTCCCTCCCTCTTCCTTCTTCTTCCTTCTTCCTTCCTCCCACCCTCTCCCTCCTCCTTCTCACCCCCTCCCTCCTCCTTCCTCCAACACCTTTCCCTCCTTCCTCCCAGCCCCTCCCTCCCGTTCTTCCCCTTCCTCCCTCTCCCTCCCCTTCTTCCCCCTTCCTCCCTCTCCCTCTCCCTCCCCATCTCCCCCTTCCTTACTCTCCCCTCCCCTTCTCTCTCTCCCTCCCTCCCTCCCTCTCCCCTCTGCCTCTCTACCTCCTTCTCCTTCCTCTCTCCCTTCTCCTTCCTCCCCTCCCTCCTTCTTCCTCTCTCCCTCTTCCTCCATCTCCTTCCTCCCCTCTTCCTCTTCCTTCTCTCCCTCTCCCTCCTCTTACCTCCCTCCTCCCTTCACTTCCCTTCCTCTCCCTCCTCCTTCCTCTCTGCCTCTTCCTCCTCTTTCCTCTCTCCCTCTCCCTCCTCCTTCCTCTCTCCCTCTTCCTTCCATCCTTTCCCCCTCCCTCTTTCACTCCTTATCCCATTCACTACAACTCCCTCCCCTTCCTCTCTCTCCCTCCCCCTCCCCCTCCCCCTCTTCCTTTCTCCCTCTCCCCGCTCATTCGCCTTCTCTCTCTTCTTCCTTCTTCCTCTCCCTATAACTCTCCCTCTTCCTCCCTCCCTTCCCCCTTCCTCCCTCGTCCTCCTTCCCTTTCCCTCTTCCTTCCATCCTCTCCCTCCCCAAACCTCCCTCCCTCTCCCCCGTCCCTTTCCCTCACACACTCCACTCTCCCTCTATTTTTCCTTCTTCATTTCCCTCCCTCCCTCCCTCCCTCCCTCATTCCTCCTCGCTCTCCTTCCTCCCTCTCTTCCCCTTCTCCCTCTCTCCACCTCCTCCCTATCCCTCATCCTCCTTCCTCTAACCTCTCCCTCCCTCCCTCCCTCCCCATTTCTTTTTCTCTCCACTCTCCCCTCCCCTCCCAATTCCTCCCTCTCCATTCCTCCCTCCCTCTTCCTCTTTCCCCCTCCCTCTCTCCCCCTCCCTCCCTCTCCCTCCCCTCTCTACCTCCTTCCCCCAACTTCTCCATCCCTCTCCATTTCTCTCCCCGCGTCTTCCCTCTCTCGCCCATCCCTCCATCCTCTCCCGCCCCTTCCTCTCCCGCTCCTCCCTCCATCCTCTCCCTCCCTCCCCCGTCCTCCCTCTCCATCCCTCCCTTTCATCTCCTCTCCCTCTCCCATCCCCTCCCTCCCTCCCTCTCCCATTGCTTCCCTTCCTCTACCACCCCCCTCCTCCCTTCCCATCCATTTCCTTTCATCTCCTCTCCCTTCCTCCTTCTCCCACCCCTCCCTCCCTTTCCCACCCCTCCCCCTTCTTCCTTCTCTCTCTTTCCCAACCCTTTCCTCCCATCCCTCCCTCTCTCTCTCATTTCTCCCTCTCCCCCATCCCTCCTTCTCCCTCCTACCCCCTCCCTCCCTCCCTCTCCCACTCGCTTCCTCCCTTTCCCACCCCTTCTTCCCTCTCCGACCCCCTCCCTCCCTCTCTCTCCCACCCCATCCCTCCCTTTCCCACCCCTTCTTCCCTCACCGACCCCCTTCCTCTCTCTCCCTCCCTTACATCCCCTCCCTCCCCTCCCCCAGTCCTCCCTCCTTACCCTCCCTTAATTCTGCCTGTCCTCAAGGATTTAAATTTTCAATGCACTAATGATAAACGGCACAGATATTTGTGTCCCTCCCTCTCCCTCCCCCAACTTCCTCACCCACCCCATTCCTCTTCCACCTCCTTACCCTCCCTACCTCCCTCCCTCCCTCCCTCCCTCCCTCCCCCTTACACTCCCTTAATTCTGCCTGTCCTCAGGGATATACATTTTCAATGCACTGGTGTTTAACGTCACCCTCTTCCTCCCTCTCCCTCCCTCCCCGACCCCCTTCCTCCTCCTCTTTGACCCCTTCCCCGACCCCCTTCCTTCCCCTTTTCCACTCCCTTCCCATCCCTCCCTTTCCCTCTCCCCTGCTCCCCCTTTCTTCCTCTCCCTGCCTCCCCTGTCACCTTCCATCCCCTTCCTCCCTTTCCCAACCCCTTCCTCCCTCTCCCATCTCTTCCTCCCTCTCCCACCCCTCTCCTCTCCCACCCCTCCCCTCTCCCATCCCTTTCTTCCCTCCCTCCCTCCCTCCCTCTCCCCCACTCCCGCCCTCCCTCTCCCCCACTCCCGCCCTCCCTCTCCCCCACTCCCTCCCTCCCTCTCCCCCACTCCCTCCCTCCCTCGCCCCTCCCTCTCCCCCACACTTACCCTTCCACTTACCCTCCCTTAGTGCCTTCCTTCCACTTCCTTCCACTTCCACTTCCTTCCACTTAGCTTCCCTTAGTGCCTGTCCCCAGGGATTTACTTTTCCAATGTACTGTTGTTTAACGACGCAGACATTTGAGTCCCTGGCCAAGCGTGTATTTGCGTAAACCATGTAGTAGTGAGCAACTTAGCCAAGGCTTTCAAGATACAAATCATAACTGAGCTTAGCTTTGCCTGACCTCAGGGACGGGGAAAAAGAAACTGAAACTATAACGAGCTGCTGTTGGGATAAACATTTGGCTCCTACGCACCCCTTTAAAGAACCTTTGCGGCTCGTAGCTGGGTAACTGGGTCCGGATGTGATTGTGACTGGAAAAGGTCACAAGGGAAAGACAAGGTCAGGTTGCCTTGGATCGTCCCTCTGGGATTATCCCAAAATAAACTAATCGAGATATTTGTGTGACCGACAAAAATTTAGTTTCATCTGCAATAACCAGCACTTGTGTTCTTGGAGACAACATTCATTGCGGTAAAGAGGTGGAGTCAGAGGTAGTAAGGGAGACATTTATGGATGATACACCGAAAACTTTTTTTCCTAGATTAGTCCCATTTGCGATAAAGAAATGTGATATTCTCTAGAGAAAGGAAACAGTGTTCAGACTCCTCCATGAGAATAATTTGAATCACTTGGGCTAAACCTCGCGCCTACTTGACACACCAATGAGTGTTACTCAGTTGCGACTGATGACATCCGAGCCATGTAGAATCAAACTTGAGAGGGCGACCCTGAGAACGAGGCCGACTTTGAGTTCCTCCTACGTGTGCATTAGCCGAAACTCTCCAGAATGATGGGCGAGAACTATTCAACAGATCAGATCTGAACAGGATATAGATACCTATCCATGTCGTCGTCGTCATCGTCGCCACCGCCGCCACTGCTGCTTATAATACAAAACTACGTAACATTTTATGTTGTCGCTGTGGATGATGGTGTTTTCATAATTTTGATAGTTTCATTATTAAGATCACTATCATTCTTACCGGAGCTTATTACCATTAACATCATTATACCATCATCATCATCACCATTACTATCATCGTCAATATCATCATCATTATTGTCATTTCACTCTTTTTCCTCCTTCATACCTCTTTTCTTTCATCGTCGTTGTCATTGCCATTATCATATAACCCTTGTCATTGTCATTTCGGCATGTCCATATATCGTGAAAAACTTGGTGTTATAAATAGGAATATATCAATAACAGTTTTTTACCCTCTGTTCCTGTTGATATCAATTAGCCTGTGATTTATGATTGGCCAACCCCACGCGTCCGCGAAATTGTTCCCGCCAGTCCCATTCAGCGCGAGTACTACTACTCCTCCTCCTCTCCTCCTCCTCCTCCTCCTCCTCCTTCTGCTCCCCAGCTGGCTGCTCCCTTCCTCCCGCCAGTCGTGAATGAAACTCAGAGCTCATCATGACGTGGTCGAGGGAAGCACCCGAGAGTATCAGGAGTAAGGATGGAATTGATAGAGAGGAAGATCGGGCGGTGAAGTGGGGAAAGATGAGGTCTTAGAGGAGAGGTGAGATTCGAGCATGAATGACATTTAACCCCTTCGTTACCAAAGGAGTTCCATGGAGACAGAATACCCTGGCAGTAGGTAAAATAAAAGGGAAAGTGCCACTCCGTGCGGAGAGGGTAAAGGATGGTTGGAGTGGCTCAAGTGGACACGTTTCTGGGAAAAGAAATAGAGAGGATGTGGTGTTGGGTAACTTTTTGTTTACATTATTCAAAGAGCGGATTAGAAAAAAATTAAAGTCAAATGTGACTCAAAATGCCGCTCTGGAAAGAAAATGTCCAATACAAATGAATGTTTGAATTTGAGAAAGGGAGAGCAGATGCCGAGTTGCCAAATATGGACATGGAAGGGGAATAAGTGAAAAAAATGGGTTAAAGTGAACTAAGGGAGATTGCTATGGGAGAGGAAACATAGCGAAGGTATATTGTGATAAAATCCAAATCATGAGGACGACTTGGGTTGTGTGAAAAATGAGGTGGCAGGGAGAAAAATAAAGCAGGGGGAATGATGAGTTAGGGGAAGAAAATAATGAGCGGATGGGGCGGACATTTTTCCTGAGAGAGATGATTATGAAGATGTCAGGAAGGCGAAAGGAGTGGCGAGTTGTCAGCACTGTGATCTCAAGTGGAGGGTTGCTGACGACGCTGTGAGATACTTCAAGGAAGGTAGCAAAAGCTATAGGAGGCGGAGGGGAGAAGGAGGAGGATTTGCTCCTGTCTTGGACGAGTGGAGGCAGAGGGGAGGAGTTGGAAGTAGAAGATGGAAGGAGAACGAGGTGAAAGCAGAAAATAACGAGAGAAGAAAAGAAAGAGGAAAAGGAAAGGCCTCGTTGGGAACGGAGAAAAGGAGTCTCCACGAAAGATGGGGAGCAAGATTCATAGGCCAAAGAGGAAGGAAAAGTTGGAGAGGGGAGAAAGTAATTTTTCAGATAAAAGGAAGGAGGGGAAGTGAAATTTATCTGGAACAGGAAGGAATATTAGTATTTAGTCGGAAATAACAAATGCTTCTATCCTTGTGGGCAATATCGAACTAGAGAGGTGGAGTCGTAGATGTGGTGTAAAGGAAAGATTTCAGAAAAGTAGCAGAATGGAGGAATAGTAGCAGTTAAAAGTGATCAGCATTCTTTTCTCAGTAGAGGTTAGTCTTCAGACCTCACGAAGGCTGCGCGACTTTTGTCCTTAGGGATGTCAATAAATTCTCTGAAATACTGACCTCATGAAATAGAGTCAATGCCCCATACAGCATGCAGGGTAGAACCGTAAGGAAGAAGCACTGTTCGGTGGAAGGACATGTAGTATAGGAGAAGAAAAATAAGAGAGAGGCGGCGAGGTGAAAAGAAGAGAAGGAAGGTGAGAAGAAGAGAGGAGCGTGAAAAGAAAGAAGAGCAAAGAGAAAAGATGAGGTGGAACATGTTCTTGATGAAGGTGGAGAGATGAAGGGTCTGATATGGAGAGACGAGCGAGAAGATAGTAAAGGGGAGGGAGAGAGGGATTCCGACCGAATTGGCACAAGTGGGAAATTATGGGTAAGGCCAATTGCAGGAGGAGGAAGCGGAAGTGGTGGAGGGGCACGAGGAGTAGAGGGAGAGGTGGGTGCCGAGTCCAATCTCGAGCAGGAAGGATGGGTAATGAAGAAGGTAGTCTGTATAGTTGGATGAGGAAGTTAAAGGGAAAGGAAGTGGAGGGAGAAGAGGCGTAGATATTCGAGAAAGAAAAAAAATGATGAGAAAAGGTGGAGTGGGAGGGGAGGAGAGCAAAGGGTGAAGGTCACTTTTCCAAATCAGGTGAACGTCTTGCGGATTCTTCAGGTAAACGGGAAAGTCCTATTTGCACAAATGAAGAATAACGGAGTTAGAGTAAGTGGTTGATAAGACGCGACACAAGCACAAGACGACACGGCTTCCGAGAAAAAGGAGTAAGATGGGAGGCGCACGTGGGGGGGAGGGGAAGGGGTTGACACATACACGTACGCGCTCGCGCGCGCGCACACACACGAGCACACACACACACACACACACACACACACACACACACACACACACACACACACACACACACACACACACACACACACACACACACACACACACACACACACACACACACACACACACACACGCACGCACACACACACACACACGCGCACACACACACACACACACACACACACACACACACACACACACACACACACACACACACACACAAAATGACTCAGTGTAGACCTTACTGACATGATTGTCGTTTCTGTATTCATCCTTTATCGAACAGACACATATAGCCAAGCACACTAAAGTACTTTGTGTTAGAAACGATCATGTTACTGATAAAGAACCAGGAACCTGACTCTTCGCGGGCCGTTGGGCACAGAAGGTCTCCTCTGAAAGGCAGTTCGTGATGGCCGAACTCGGTCCCAGAGCCTTGACCCCGGATCGCGCCGCTCCGTGCCGCCCTCCTTCTCCGACGGGGTACGCAGTCTTCCCTCTTCATCTACCTATTTCTTATGGTTCTCATAATGTGACAGCAATGTCGCAAACATGAAAGGCACAGAGACCATGCAGTTATTTTTATTTGTTGTTAGTTTGACTTTCCTCTCTTGGTTTTCTACTCGCATTTTGTAGATATACATTTCTTACCATACATGTAACCTTTTAGATTGAGTCGCCGTGGTAAGGCACAAAAGCTGTATCATTCCTCAGGGGATAGGCTGGTTCTGTTGTGGACCATGAAGGACGAACTCGTCTTCGTCCAGGGGAAGGATGCTGGAGGTGTTGCAGAGATGAATCATTTCCTTGTGTAAGTGAATATCTGTCAGTCACAGGACACGAACCAGCAAACCTTAATATACGAACCCACTACTCTAACCTCCAGACCGTCACGACACCCTTGAGTAACGTGTATGCCATTTCCCATTCTTCTTCGTAGACATATTTTGTCCTTCTTCGCTCGTGGCGTAATCGGAAGCACGTTGGTCTCGCGTTCGCTTAGTTGTGGGTTCGAATCCCGCACTCCTTTCCGATTCCCAGCAGTGATTGTTACCTTTCCCAACAGTCCAAGCGCATAGGGCAAAAGCGAGGGCTTCGGCCGCAGCTACGAGCCTCCTGGGCTAGGCTTCTCACCTTCTTCGACCTCCTTCTCGCTTCCACTTGCTGCGTCTTCTAACTTGGAGGCCTTCCACAGTAATTTAAAGACGGATGGCTATTTCGAGAACTCAGCTGAGGTTGGTATGGTCTCGAGTTTGATGCTTGGCCTCGGTTGTTACTTGCGAAACGTATCTGATCCGTCAAAACTCTCTCAACGGGATCCATTCGTCAGAACCCAATACCTCTGTTGTGCTCCCTTTTAATACAGTGACATGAAAAGTCAGGAACCTGAACATTTGGTAATGGACAAACTACGGGTGCATGAAGATATAAGAACATAAGAATGAAGGAGTGTGCAAGAGACCACAAGGCCTACAATAGGCAGTTCTATGTCCATTCCTATCTGTCATCCCCATCCATAAAGTTGTCTAACCGTTTCTTAAAACAACCGATAGTTTCAGCGCTCACTACATGGTTACTAAGTCTATTCTATTCGTTGACCACCCTATTAATAAACCAAATCATGCCTATTTCCTTATCAAATTTAAAATTGTTCAATTCAAATCCATTACTGCAAGTCCTGCCCTGTTAATAGAAGATTAGTTACACATGACTTACCCTTGGAGAAACCATGCTGTGAGTCACGAATCAAATTATGTCTCTTGATGTGATCTTTGAGTCTATTAATTATTATTGATTGAAGTATTTTACTATAACTGATGTCAAACTGATTGCTCTGTAGTTGCATATAAACGATTTGTCTCCCTTTTTGAAAACAGGAACAACGTTTGCCTGCCACCAAGCAATAGGCTCAAGACCAGTGTCTACCGACTTATTAAAAATTTCTGTTAACTGGCCGCAAATTTCAAATTTACACTTTTTAAACACTCTCGGAAGATTTTTCGTCTGGACCCGGTGATTTTGTAACTTTAAGTTAATCTGCTTGACTACTTCTACCTTACTAATGCTGATATTAGATAGCCTACTTTTTTCATTCCCACTGAATATCGGATCGCTGTCAGGTGCCTTATCTAATCTCTCCTTAGGAAACACAGAGAAAATATTTGTTAAACGCCTCACTCATTTTTCCTCCGATTTTATCATGACATCTTCGTCGTTTTTAATTGGGCCTATCCTGTCCTTTTTTTTTCTATAGAGATGAAAGAAGCCCTTTGGGTTGGATCTCGCTTGTCTGACAACCTTAATTTCACAGTTACGTTTCGCCTTGCGCGTGTTCGTTTTAATCAGTCTTGGCATATCGTTACATTTGGATTAAAGGTGTGTTTCCTCGTTTTTTATGCTTGCGTAAAGTCCTCTTTTCATTCCGATCTCATATTTCAGGCTGTCCGTCGTCCATCTGGGAGTATTGCTATTCTTCCGTATTGACTTGAGGGGAATAATTTTTTTTTTCTTTTTTGTGCATTTAAAATTAAAGCTGTTAGGTTACTGTACATTTCATCCAAATCGCTGACCGGGCTATTGACCTCGCACTTATAAATGACCTGACCCAAGGTGCGCATATTACCCTCCGTGACCCGACCCCTATCTAAGCTAATGACGTCCGGACTGACCGTGTATCTTATCCCGTCACAGCCCCCTGGGTCGGTCTCGTAAGTGACCAGATGTCTTAAATACTTTCTCATCATCAAAATTGGCTCTCCTGAAGTCAGGTACTAGAACATTGTTCGTACTATTTTATTCTTCCCAAATAACTTTATTTCTTGATGATTGCTTGAGCCTAGACCATCTCCCACTTTTACCTTTCTTGTTAGGTGTTCATTATTACTTAAAAGTCCAGTGTATTCTCTCCCCTCGTAGGATTGGTAATCATTTGTTTTAGGAAATTATCTTGCACCACATCTAAGTAATTTTGCGCTTCCTAGTCTACTAAAATTTCCCAGTCAGTGTTTCTATAATTAAAATCTCCCGTGATCACAACTTTTTTGTACTAGGACGCCCTGCGAATTTCATGAGTCAGAGGATCAGTCTGCTCAATGCTAAGGTTAGGAGGTCTATATAGGACCCCAATAATAAGTTTCTTATTGTTGCCTATAATCTCCACCCAAATAGATTCCGTACTATCCTCTTCCTTACTCGAATTGTTGATGATACAATTTATTGTATTTTTAACGAAAAGTGCTACTCCTCCCCCACTCCTGCCAACCCTATCCATGTGAAAAAACTTGTATCCTTCTATCTCGATTTCCGGAAGGAAATGTCTATCAGTCATATTGATCCAGAATTCAGTAATAGCTATAATATCAAATGTCACTACGCATGCTTTACCTCGCAACAAATAAATTTTATTCATTACGCTTCTGCTGTTTCTATAGTAAACTTTTAGTTTATCCTCTCTCCACCTGATTAGGTGATTCTCTTCACAGTCCCTCTTTGATCTGTTTCGATTGCCTAAACTATATTCTGAACTCCCCCCCCCCGACTCCCACTACCCCCAAAAAAATGCAGGATGCCTACTTCTCCAAAGGATTTAGCAATGAGCCGAAATCCTTTGGGTGACAAGTACACTCCGTCCCATGTGTATAGCTGATTCTTACCGTAAAAGCGATCCCACTTGTCGACAAAAGCCTCAATCATTGGCCTTGCAATGTTTTATCAACCTTTAATTCATTGCAATAGTCCTGGAATGCCACATGCCTCCAACTCTACGCTTCGAAAGGATTCCACATACAACAGGAAACCCTTCCTTATTTCTAATCTTATCTAGCGCATCCTGGAACCGCGCAAAAAATTCCTCACTCTCAAACTTACCTATGTATTTCCCCCAAGGGGAGAGTTGGCTTTGTTTGAAACACGGAATACATTATTACATCCGATGCTATCGACTGCTGGGTTTGTCTAATAGTTACCCTTCCCCACAAAGAGGTCTGTAGCCTCACGAATTCCTCCCAAAGAGTTGTGCTCATTTAAGAAAATAATCTCATGAATGACTCCCCATTTCCCCAATCCCACTCAAAGGCACGGCTGAATCTGCCACCAAACTTCCTGTTTTATAAACAACAATTTCAGTTCCGTCACCAGGATACTTTGAGCCCTTCAGACCAAGGGTCAATACATCTGGGTGAAATAGTACTTGGTCTTAATAAAATAATCTTCTATTAACCAGTACATATTAGGTAAAGTTGTCATAGTAAAGTGCAATAGAACTCAATATATACATTTTTGCATATTCATCTATGTACTATACTTGTTCGCTTTTGTCCAGTCTTCGTCAGTATCTTATTTATGACAATGATACTCAATGCCAAAGATCCCAGTGCTTCTGAAGAGGGGAGGGGGTGGCAGGGGTGATTGTAAGGATATCGGATAGTGGTATCACAGCACACCCTCCATCGTGTATATAACACCACTAGATTATTAAAGAAAATAATAATTAGTTGAACAAGCTGACTGTGCCATGATGTTCTCTAGAAAAAAAATGCGAGAAAATAAGGTGGGATGTGTTGGAGACCATAACAACGCAGAACATACAAAAAGTAGACACGCGAAGATGCGAAGGATGGGTGAGAAAAAGCAGAGAGGAGAAAGCTGGTGAGCGAGATGGTGAGAGGAAAGGGAAGGGAGTGGAGGGAGAAAGAAGAAAATGGAAGAGAAAGTGTGGAAAAGAATCTGGCACGCAAAAGGAGAGCGGCAATCAGATAGGCAGAAGAACAAAGCAGGTCTTTGTGTGTGGATAGATGCAGGAAAGCCGGAATAGGGAGAGAGACCTTTAAGAGTAGAGCAAAAACTGAAAAGAGACGACTATTTGGCCCATAAAAACCTCATGGGAGAGAACGGGCACGCACCGTGGAGGCAGCACGACCCAGCCAGCCATAATATAATAGGAAGAACAGGAAGACCCCGGCTTCAAGCAAGTCCCAGGGAGAAAGGATACCGTTGGCGGCAAGAGGGAGTAGGAGGTGGAGGTAGGGTAGAAGACGATATTTTTTTTTATTGTTCTACGTGTTATTATAATCTGTTACCGTCATCTTTGTTATGGTTTTATGGTCACTGCTGAACCAAGAGGTAAGGAAACTGGCAAAGTCAAACGATGAGGCCGTGATCTTGTCTTGAACTAAGACGCCAAGGTGATGGAGTGTTAGGCAAGCAGAACGTGAACGTAGGTTCTAGGGAGGGGGTTGGAGGTACGAAACATGGAGGGAAGGAGGTTGACAAGAGGTGTCAACCCCGGTAGACAATGGAAGACGTGGAACGATAACTTGCAGTCCGGAGTTGCGAGGAGGAAGAGAGTGGGGGAAGAGGGGAAGAGAAGTTTTGGAAAAGGATGAGTGAGAGGTGGAGAGGGAGGTGGGGAATTCCTTGGACTTTGCTGGAGAAATGTCGTTCTGCAGTTAACAGGGGAATGGGGCTATTCAAGGCTAGAGCCTCTCGTGAAGTATGATAAATTATTTCATTTTAATTCCTTTTACTACGTCCCAGGCGTCGCAGCCGTTCGTGTGAAGGGTGTATGGTTCACACAATGACATTTTTTATTTGTCATCGGGGTTTTTTCTACACTGGTCGTACACTCATATTATGCAAAAATTAGCTCAGCCCTGGTGTCTTACGATGAGCATGGCAAAGGATTTTGGGATGTAATAACAAAAGATAAAAGAATTGGTGTAGGATATGGGCACGGAAGATTGGGTTGAAAAGACAGTGAAAGTGACGTTGGAAATGGTATAGATTCGTAAATAGTGGAGAGCTTACAGGTGGTAATTTAGAAAAGGACTGAAAGGGATGACGTTAGAGGAGGGGAAGAAGGAGTAGGATGCGTGAGGGAAGGGAGGAAGTGGGAGGAGAGGGAGAGTAGGTAAGAGAAGATCAGAGGGCATGGGGTCGTGCGTGAAGTCCAGATTCGATCCGATGGCCGAACGGTATACACCTTTAAAGGTCGAGGGAGTAAGTACTTTGGTGGGCGTGGAAGGGGTGGGTGGGAGAAGGAGGAAGGTTTCAGTCCTAGATGGGCCGGTGGAGGCCAAGGCTGTAGCTTTGTCGTACTTGGGTGAAGGGGATGAGAAATGTAAGAGGTGAGGTCTGGCGTGAGAAAGGGAAAGGAGTTGTAGAGCTCTGAGTTGGTGTTACAGAGGAAACTTGCGTGAAGACGTGCAGGGACGAAGGTTGTGGTGTTGGTTAGGAATGCTAGGGAACCGGGGATCGGCACGACCAACCAACGTCAAGTTTGAAGTGGTGGGAGTGTGCAAGTACTCGATGGAATGGGAAGCTCTCCAGTCAGTGGTGGCGTTGAACATTGGCAGAAACCAACCCAGTCTTTTCATCTCCGTACCATATTCTACTTGTATACTCTTTTCCTATGTTTTTGCCACGATGGGAACTTGACCTATTTTGCTGCGGTTAACAGTAGATTTTTTTTTATTAGATCAAGGACTCAACCAGATTAGAAAAGCATTGATCCTTGGTCTGAAGGGCTAAATGTATTCTGATGACGGAAGTAAAACTGATTATATAACAGGAAGTTCGGTGGTAGATTCAGCCCTACCTTGGGGTGGGGTTGGGATTGAATCCGCCAGAGTGAGGGAAGTGGACTCAGGAAATGAAAAGTAATAAAAGTGCTGCTATTAAATTGATAATGGTTTACTACAATAATTACTCTCCTACTCCCGCTAATCCACCGAATTACCTTAACCTACTTAGTTCGAAGTGATGGCTGGATGGCGGTTGTTGTGACTGGTGTAGTTGGTCGACAAAGGAAGTGGAACAGTTGGTGTGAGTGTAGGGTGGGAGGGAGGGGTGCCCGTGGAGAAGGAAGAAGGCGGAAGCGGGGGCGAGGCACGCGGGTGAGCAATAGAGAAAACTTCCAACACATCAGGTGGATTGTTGGGGGGGAGTGGGGTGCCGGAGGGCAAAGGACGAATGGAGGGGGAGAGGTAGGGATGGTTGATGTCGGAGGTCGTGTTGAGCAATGAATTAGTGGTGCTGGAGGGCATAGTGTGGATACATGGAGATGCAGCCTGACGGCAGACTGATAAGAACCACATCCGCTAAGTGATAACGGAATGGGAGAAGAAAGTGTTGGTGGCGCGGGAGTACGGGTATCGGAGAGGGAGAAGGAGGAACTAAGTTCTGGTCTGCAAGACCCTACCATCCCCAGCATTATCTTGCTACTGTCACCGAACTAACATGGGAGGTGGGGTTGGATGGCAGTACGTCTCTTGCAAGTGTGGCGCGGAAAAGATTCCAGTTTGTTGTTTATTCACCAACCAGCGTCAAGTTTGAAGTGGTGGGAGCGTGCAAGTACTCAATGGAATGGGAGGCTCTCCAGTCAGTGGTATCGTTGAACACTGGCAGAAACCAACCCAGTCTTTTCACCTCCGTACCATATTCTACTTGTATGCTATTTTCCTATGTTTTTGCCACGATGGGAACTTGACCTATTTTGTTGCGGTTAACAGTAGAATTTTTTTTATTAGATCAGGGACTCAACCAATTTGAGAGAGAGAGAGAGAGAGAGAGAAAATACAGCGTACACTCCCTCACGACGATATGATCGGGTCGTCATACCTCCACCGGCCGGGGAAACATCGTGTATGTCAACTGTCGCCGACATGGTTGCAGGTCATCCCGTCGTCGCCAGCGTCTCTCTCAGTGCCACCGTCAGCTTCTCTACCGTGAACCGCCTCCGTTAGATTACACTATACGTATAAGTAAGCTTACTCTGCAACCAAGGCGCACTCAGACACCGAATAAAGAAAATGTACGTACTTCAAAACGAGAGACTAAGTGTTTGGGGATCAAAACATAGAAGACACGGGTCCCCGAGGTGGCGTGAATCATGCCGCCGCACGGGTGACAGTAGTGACGGCGCAATTGCCCAGAACGACAAGGCTCCTGTTCTCCTACGATGCGCCTGCAAGTAAACAGATGACCTATGCAGGAATTCACGAACGGGAATTGTGCAGCGACGACGACGTCGACAGAAAACGAAGAGGGGACGGCGGCACTTTGCCCAGTACGAGACGAGACGAGACGAGGGCGAGGGGCTGCGAGCACGACAGCAGCTCTGCCACATCCTCCTTCGTACTCCCTAAGAGGGACTCCTTGCCCGGGGCGGGGGGAGGGAGGGAGGTAGGAAGAGATGGAGAGGGAGTAGCGAGGGTGTCGAGCTGTGGCAGACCACTTGCCAAACGTACAAATTATACTATTTTGTGATTGATGCATTTCCTCTTCAGTAGATCTATATTGTTATTTGAAGGCGTATTGTAATGATAATGTCATTCATTTCAGGCGACACGGAGGGATTGAATGGTGCCTGGAGGTAAGAATTGTCCACCACAACGATCCTGGTACTTACACAGTTGCCAAGTCGGGATTTCAATGCACGTTATAAACTCTAGAACCGAAGTGGGAATATATTTCCTTTCTTAAATGCCTCTAAATACGATAAAATATCACACTTATTCCATTAGTGATTCAGGAGGTGAAAAAGTCGTACAATTGGTTGTCACTTGGGTGGAACAACTGTAAAACGGGGCTGGCAAATTGGTTTCCTGTTTGGCGCGCGGGGTCTGCCGACAACATTGCGAACGATGGAGGCTCGACTCGGCACTCCAGTGAGGTTTGTGATGTGCAACTGATAGACCGTGTGAGATGCGTGAGGGTTCGAGCCTTGCTCGTCACAAGAGAAAAATTTGAGTGTGTATTCGACACAGGGAATGGGATGAAATAAGAACTCAAGTGATTTTGGTTTGATACCAATTGGTGTAGTGGCGGGAAAAACGGCAAATTGAGTGTCAATGTTTTGAGTGCATAAGCTATCCTTAGTGTTCAGGGTGATCTTGGTGAATGAGAAAAAGTGTATCTGCAGTAGTGAAATACTAACGTGCATTCGGCTAAGGGCAGATCGGAAGTCAAGAGACTCAGGCGGCATAAAACATCTTCAGAACCACAAATTGGTAAGTAACTCGTTTCATGAGCGGCAAAGCGTGAACTAAGCTGTGTGCTGGAGATAAATTTATAGAAACAAGAAAAGCAACATGTCACGATTGGGCCTGGGACAACACAACCTCGGCCACGTCACGAATCAGCTGACTGCACAGAGCAGCCGCAGTTTGGGGTCAGGAGGGAATGAGGTTATTTGTTTTCGTGTTTCATCACAGTGGTAGATTCAGGATTGGTACTTCCCCGCAACAGACACACAACAGGTAGGGAGAGGCAAAGCAAGGCAAGGCAGGTCACTCTCGTTGTGGGTTGTGTATTCATTAGTATTGCAGTGAAACCACACTAGGAGAAGTTTGTTCAAATTGAGTTAAATGTGGAAATGGACTTTATTGGATAACTTGCGAGTAGCTTGCTCTGTAACTACCCAGAGGACGGGGGTGCATGACCACAGTGTGTCTTGGTAGTGTGATGGTCTTTTGGGGGAACAGGGTCCATTGTGGAAATGGGCTTAATCGGATATCTTGAATAAATTGTCTTGTAGCTACTCAAGGATGGGGGTGTATGGTCACAATACCCTACTACTGCAAAGTCCTGTTAGGAGGCACAGGACAAATTGATAGTTGAAGGAACAGTAGATGTGCATTTAAACATTTTGTATGAATCAGATTTCAAGTACATGAGATGATAGGGGATAAGTTTCACGTTTGAAATATCCTCGTGGAGCGCGCGCGCGTGCGCACACACACACTCGCGCGCGCAAGCAGCTTGCTGAAGTAGCGGCTAGTGTCTTGATTTCTTACATAGGAAGTCCGTACTCGCACACGTCTTGCAAAATTTATGTACATTGCGAGCCGTTCATGTTCATCTTGAGCAAAGTGATGGAATGTTTATAAGGTAAAAGCATTGTCCATTGGTCGATCTGTGCACATACCCATCATACACATCCATCACACACCACAGTGCACAACGAACTAACAACGCGCGCGCACACACACACACACACACACACACACACACACACACACACACACACACACACACACACACACACACACACACACACACACACACACACACACACTGGAAATAATTTGATTGTTGGAAATGCCATGCTTAAGCTAATTGCATCTGCAAATTTTCACACCTTAACCATTGGCGAAAGCATTGACGTAATTGTTAACAAACATTTCATTCTCTATTTCAAGTTCAGGTCCAAAGGTTGTAGTGAATATAAAACATATTTTGGTGGAATAATTCATTTGCAGGCTTGTGATGCCTCCTCCATTGTGTTAGTTATCAAACGGTTTTATCAAGAAAAGAAAATTTATCTCCGAAAAATAGTGAAGTTTACCTCTGATGGAGCCTCAGTGATGCTGGGCAAAGTTTGTGGTGTTGCTGCAAAACTTAAAATAGAAGTTCCTCATCTTTTACAGCAAAACTGTGTGGCTCACCATGAGGATCTGGGGATTTCTGATACACGGAAGGAAAATAAACTAATGTGATTGTTGTCATATAATATCCTTGGTGGCAGTGGCGTACCGAGCACAAGTGCCGCCTGGGGTAGATTTTTGTGTGGTCGCCCCTTAAAAGTTTTAATCGCACGTCAAAATGCCGAAAACTGAATAATACAGGTACATAGGTATGCAAAATATAAAGACAAACTGTAGCAACCGTTTATTTTACTCAGTTACTAATGTTTGAATATTTATTTGTTGAGTCACCATAAAATGCCGCCCCCAAAATTGTGCCACCCTCACCTCCCGCCCCTAGGTACGCCACTGCTTGGTGGAGGTAATATGTAATACAAACTTACAAATTGTGCTTATTTACTTAAATGATCAGATGCTGACTCGCATGGGTTTGCACATACTTTTCAGAGAAGAGCAAAGTTTGTACAGAAGCAAAATTCTGCGCACACTCGCAGCAAAAAAATAAGAGGGAACATTGGTTGGCTGACGTACTTATTTACTTATTTGTTATTGTCTCTAGTTTCACTGAATGGGATCCCTTAGCCCATAACGGCGTGCAACACTCCTCGGGCTCTTCCATCGATCTATTTTTGCTTATAGTTGTAGGAGAGGGGCTGTCATAGGTCACCAGCCATGTGAAAAAATGGAGGACCTTCGAAATTGTCAGTGTCTTAAAGCACACACACAAACACACACACACACACACACACACACACACACACACACACACACACACACACACACACACACACACACACACACACACACACACACACACACACACGTCACACAGTGTATACATATATATGTATATGTATATTTGTATATATATGTTTATATATATATATATATATGTATATATATATATGTATATATATATATATGTATATATATATATATATATATATATATATATATATATATAAATATATATATATATATATATATATAATGTATGCAGCATATGTGTATATTTAGCAATAGAAGTTGGTAGAACCCCCTAACACTGATCAACTGTAGACTCTCCACCCTAACATAGGTTAGGTAAGATTTGGTCGGGTTAGGTTAGCTAATGTATCACGAGCCATAATCAACTGAAGACTGTTAGATTAGATTAGGCTAGGTGTTAGGTTAGGTTAGGTTATGTATCATGAGCCACAATCAGCTGTAGAATGTCCACTCCAGCAACACTCCATTGTACAATATCCACCCCAAACGTGTGTGTTTGGGGGATTCTACAATAGATCCTAGAATTTTTATTTGGGTCATTAACTAAGCAAAAAGAGAGATGTCGTGAAGTTATATTATGCTCGAAGCTGTTAACCGAGGTTTCTGTAAGCTAAATACATTTCTGACATTAATCACAACATAATCTTTCAACTCCTACCCAGATCAATATGGTTAAATCATAAATCACCCATTACAGACCTACTCTCCACATTGTCGGCAAGTACTTGTCAATTCTCTTTTTTTTTTGCTATTACATTTGCAACCTACATCTTCGAGATCACCATCTCGTTCATATATATGAGTACACGCACATATGCACAAACACATACATCTTTTAATTTTTTATATGGTATACATATTATGACATGCACTGGGTTAGTGGTAGGAAGGAACATTGTTCTTCCGGGTTTACCTGTGTTTGAATGCAGTGTATGGATGTATTTACTCGTATACCTGAAAACTCACGCATCCGAACATATTTCTGTGCACAGGCGCAGAAAATCAGTGGTCCCTTCTAATAAATTATTTTTTTTTCTTCTCTGGTTTTTCTCTCGTCTTTTTTTTTTTTTTTTTAGAATTGGTGAACAACGGCTTGCCCGATGGGGCAACGTCTGCACGGCTGGATGGCAGCTGTTGCTCTCTTTGTCAGAACTTAATTTTTTCTGCTTTTAAGTTTTACACTTTCATTCAGTATTTACGTAGTAGCTTTCTTTGTCGTTTTTTCATTTTTTGTTTTTTGTTTTTCGTACATTAGAGCGGCAATCTATCCTGCTGGAATCCTCTTTTTTGTTGACATTGTCTTTGTTATTCTGACTACAATTATGGTAATAACAACAGTCATAAGGGTGGTAATAACAATAAGAATGATAATAGGTATATTGTAATGTCGATAGTGTTGATTACGATTGTAGCCAGTGTTAATATTATTAGTAGTGGTGGTGGTCACGGTAATGATGTGGGCCGGCCCGAAATGACCTCTATGTTGTTCTCGGCTTCCGCTCGCCCTTGCCGTGCTAATTAAACACGATTACGGATGAAATACCGCCGCCCTTTTTGTAACCTCGTACCACACATGACCGCTGCTCTTGATTGCCCCGATTGGCCTCGATTACCACTCGAATGCTTCCCGAAGAGGCATCGTGAGCACTCAGGACCTCTATGCCCTATACGTATGCCAAAGGTATCTTATGTCTTCAGGCGCGAGTCTTGACATTCTCCCAGTACGAGTACATTCCTCCACAAGTTTCCGGGTCTTGTATGTAGGATGAGCATGTATGCGTTGTCATGGGCTTCCTGCCATTATTCCTTTGGAAGAGAGGATTCCAGAAGTCTCGAATTGAAAGCATCTTTCTGTACCGGACGTCACCTTAGCTATTGTTCCGACTTCCACGTCACACACTGCGGACTATTGATAGATAAAGGGGTAAGTCGCACTGTCCCCGTCTTTGGTGGTCGCTTTAGACTGTGTGATGTCATGAATGACGTATTACTATGCTCGTTCAGTGAACGTGTTGGTTCAGCTGGAGCTTGTGCAGATGATCATTCGTGTCCGCCCCGTCTTCAGTAGGCAAGTTCAGCCGGACAGAGAGGAAT
>NC_134777.1:49693191-49695691 GCF_046742065.1 Oratosquilla oratoria | reverse complement strand
AGTAGTTCCATGGCAGCCAGAATAAAAGATAAAGTGACACACGACACTTAAGGGGTTAGCATATTTGGGATGTAATTTCTCTTTTACCTGTTCTCAAATGATCCATATTACCTGTCTCAGCGTCGTAGTACCCTTTCCTTTTCCTTGTGACGTGATCATAATCATTTCTTCCTAAAGTGTTACCGGCCCGTGTTTGGAGGACTTGTTTCTTTCCAGAAGCCTAACGAGGGGCACGCAGAAAGGTTCTGCAGAAGATGTGGGGGGGCTTGGGGGATAAGTTCCTAGAAGAAGTGTTGCCACTCACTGGTTTATATGTTGGCATCTTCTCAGTAGGACTGTGTAGCAACTGAAATGCTGACGATGAGAAGAGATACGTTGACGTCAGGCCGCGTCATGTGATGTCTCAGGAAGCAACTAATTAAACACCGAAGCTTACCTGCTGCTCTGTGCAATACCCCTCTCCCCTCTCTCTCTCTCTCTCTCTCTCTCTCTCATATCTATCATTTATATCTCTCAGCACTTTCCTCTCCAGATCATTTCACCCCATGTTCTCTAGTCACTCGTTTTCCATTTTCTCTCCACACTTTCTTATTCCTGCCCATCCCCCTCTCCTAGTCTTCATCCGTCAGCTTCACACTATTTCCTTTCTCACACCCACTTCCTTTATCTGCCCATCTATCCTTCTGCCCTCCCTCCCTTCCTCCCTCCCTCCATTTCTCCTCTCCTCTAGCAGGAAGTCTAGGTGTCCTCTATTTCCCTGTTCCCCCCCCCATTCTCTTCTCCTTTCCCTCCCTCCCCTCTTCTCTTCCCCTCCTCCACCGCCATGCCTTTTCCCGCCACTCACGATGGCGTCCTTTGATCGTATCGGCCACAGACGTAATATGTGGGGTTACCTGAGCTGTGTGGTGTGTGGTGCAAGTAGAAAACGTTCTCCTATTCCTTCTCCTCCTCAGCTACAGTTCGAGACTTGGAAAATAACCTTGATCGAATGGTTCCTGGTCTCGCTAAGAGTCCTGGCTCTACGAGATTGGTCTTCAAGTGTTATTGCAACATGAAGCTTGCTCCCGGGAACCTATTTGCATATTCTTGGAATAATAGGAAATCCCTCTTGAAGAGATCAAAGGCTTCTGGTCTCGAATCTGTACGCTTTTTCCGCTTCTTTCCACAGACAGTGTATCATTACTGATTTGAAAACTAGGCAAATACACCTTCCGTTAGCCAGAGCAGACGCCATGTTAGGATGGACCCTGTCTACTCTGATTATTTTGTCGGCAATTGCCATTTTAAATCACACCTTCCATTGTTGTTCTGTTGATACAGTTGTGTGTACAAGAAATAACTTTCATATTGCAAGAATTACTTTATATAAGTGATCAGGATAGGAGGCACTTTGCTGCGGCCTTAGTCTTCACCTTTACCTTATGCTCTTGGATTGCTGGGGCAGATAACAGTCACTGCTAAAAATCGGAGAGAACTTCTGGAGTCGAACCGGCAACTAAGAAGATACGAGGCCAGCACGCTTCTGATTCCGCCAACAGCGCCTTGTAATAGAAAAGAATTAAGTACTTAAGAACCAAAAAATTGATTTGTGGTCCTTATGTATCCTGGGTCATCTTCGGGGGTTCGCAAGCGTACTTAGTAGATTTAACACTCTTTCCCAGCCCTGGGGTCGCCAAGACACCTTGTATACTGAGTTTTTTAATTCATATTGCTATAATTAAATTAAATTATGTTAACTGTCTTTTATAACCTTACAATAGATTAGTGGGGTCACGGTCATATCATGAGGATCATATTTGGGTCACCTGAAAAAAAGTTTGGGAAACACTGTTGTAGAATGAAGAGGACGAGCGCTGGACACGAAGTAAACATGACCATACCAGAAGAGTGCAGTGCGCCAGACTAGTGCTAGAAGCATCTTTCCAATGTATTAACACTGGTTCCTTTGAGTCAAATAAATTTTTTAATGGTGTAGCCTGAACAAAAGTATTAAATAGCGTGTGGAATTTAGGGTTAGTTGATATTAGAATTTTGAGGACGAAAGTCGTTTATGCAGAATAAAACCTTCTGGCGTCACAGACTCTTAGAGTTAAAAATTAAACTTAACGGCTCTTTAAACTAGCTCTCTTGAGCCTCTCCTTCCCACGCCTCCAGCTAGGGAAGCAAAGTACCATGGCTTGGCAGATTATATGCAATAAATATCTACAATGGGAAATGTGTATATGATATAGGGTCCCTATGTTTACTGAAAAAATGGCCAGTCTCATCGGAACTGGGTCCCTGTGTTGATTATTACATTTCTCCTTTGCTAAAAATGTATGTTCTTCGGTCATCTATGCCTTCTCCTGATGGCACGCCATTTGTGATCTTGTATTGATAGTACAGGTTTCGGAGTCGTCGGTGGCGTGGTTACGCGGGACTTGAACGTGTGGATAGCATGTCCCGTTTGGGTTCATGGCTAGTGCTCTGTCTTGCCTCGTTTGTTCACATTTCAGTTTCA
>NC_134777.1:49673191-49688191 GCF_046742065.1 Oratosquilla oratoria | reverse complement strand
CGAAATCCAAATAGTGGATCACCTTGTTGTAAGGGGTAAAACTTTCTCGCGTATCAGAGTTCCCACCTACTATTCCTTCAGATTTGTCTCGTTAACTCGACTTAGCTTTGCGCATTTCATTGCACGTACAGTTGGGTTATACAAAATTTTCTGACGTTCTCGTGGTATCCTTATATGGTGATGGCACAACGATAGGTTACTTTACTTTTGCGATATTTTATTTATCTGGATACTTGCAACAGTAACTATGCGGCGAGTGAGGTCCCATCTATTAGCAGATGGGACTAGCACATAGTGTAGTCGAACTTAGAGGCCTGGCTATACTTGATCCACTTAAAACTTTGGTCCCCAGAAAGCGCTTTGCGGGTTTTACTTTCCAGCTCTGCTGTCATCGGCCTTTGGTTTGGACTTTACTGCCTGTCCTTTTTTTTTATGTCTTCGGTCATGTATGATGCAAGAATAGAATTATTTTCCAAAGAGTCTTTTACCCGATCTCTGAACTGCTGCACTCACTTAACTTTGATAAATGAAAAAAGAAAATGACATGATATGTTGAATGTAGCAGGAACAAAGACAATGTCAAGACAGGGATCCGAAGTATCTGAAGTCAAGGTATCTGAATTCAGGGAATGGACCAGCTAGGAAAGAATTGTTGTTTGGATGTATGTTGCCACAGTCGGGGTGGTCCTGATTAATTTTTCATGTGCTGTCGATAATGTTGGACATTTGTCAAGGCACCTAAGGTGAAGTCATAATTTCCCCATTTATATCTCCTGAGTGGTAATTCAAATGTCGTTAGTGTACGCACATTTACCTTGAGAGAAATATAAATTTCTAGCAGTTATTCTGCAGAAAAAAATCGTACTTGCTTTTATGGTACTAAATAAGTAAATATTGTGGTTTTTGTTACAAATCAAAGATAGGAATTTTTAACTTATTATTTGTTTACAATATTATTTGCGTTGTTAGACAAGAAAGTTTTGTGCTTTGGCTGATTGGAAAGTGTCAGCAATGGCTGTCATATAGTTGATTTATCGGCGACTAAAAGTGGGAGACGACAGGTAAAAGTTGGGATCCACCGATGAGTAAACGCTCATAGAATCGGATACGCTCACGTGGTGTTGCATTTATTTCATATCAATTCCAGTCAGTGTCAAGCAGTTTGATACAATAGATGTTTTGACACGAAATAAAACGGGATTTCAATCGCTTCTGACAGTTTTTTTTCCGACTCTGCTCCTTAACCGAATAAAATAATATAAAATTAGCTTTGACAAAAAATGAATAAGTACGATTGGGATTTTTATATAAAAAATTATGAATTTTGTTATTGTTGTTTAGTATTTGTTATATTCATATATCTCCTCTAAGAGAAGAGTGGTGAATACTTTTAACCTCTATTTCTCCTTTGCTGCCTTCCATAAATCTCTCCTTTACCACTTTTATGACTCCAAGTCCTCGGCGTGACACTCGCCCCAAGGACAAAAGTGTCGGTTTTCGGTGACCAAATGCAACACATTTATATATATGCAGCAGCTTTCTCATAATAAAAGTGATTTTATGTAAGCAAAATTTCATTAGAGCAACAGTACCGGAAGATGTATTTACATTATTTAGATATATCAAGGAATCGGGTTTTTACACTATTACGTGAAGAGCTTGACATGTCTGCGCTAAAGTGGCTCGGTCATGAGTCATTCAACATAACGAAAGAGAACGAGTAGTAGGAGGAGGAGATGGAGGAGGAAATAAAAGAGGAGGAGGTGCAGATCTCTCGAAGTGCCAAGCGCTCTATTCATCGACTTGTCACTTTATCCCGCGGTCGCGTTTAGGGCCAGGTCGACTCAAGAAGTGTCGAGTGGCTTCATTCAGAGGTCGAGTGCCGCTCCTCGCCAATCGCAGGCAACTATGATTAATGGTGGACGTGGCAGGGCGTGCATGGTGGGCTGAAGGGTACTCCGCACTTTGTGTTCGCCTGTCTCCGCCTGACGCTTGACAGGACCAGTTGACATATATATCTCTTCAACATGGTAACCTGTGCCATACATTTCTGTTTCGATTGATCCCGGGGGATTCTGCTCAGCTGTTTAGGGAAAGAAGGGTTCTCAGTCAGTCAAGACACCATATTGTCGTGAGTACTTTCACACCTGAATGAAATTGCCTGGTATTAGTCGTAACAGTAATCTACAAACGGAGTAGCGGGGTTGAAGGGTTTAAAGCATTGAAGCAATATCGTGTTTGACACCAAGTAATAAATAATTTTATTTTTTGCCCTTCCTGTGTGGAGAGCCAATCAACCAAACTACCCCGCTAATGCAACACAGCAGTGTAAGGTTTCTTTCCAAAGATATCTATGGGAGGTCCTGAGGACTGCTGGCAGTCACTGTGGAGCTCAGATCTCCCAGTCACTGAAACTCGAGGTAACAAGTATTATTATTACCAATAAAACTACACGATTTACTGCTAGACAATAGGGAAAGAAAAAAAATGAAAATCGAGGTCGTTCTCGGAGATCAGTCGTCTTTGATACTTCGCAGTCCAATTTCAAGTTAACCAAGTAACCCTAAATATCTAAGTCTTCTTCCATGAAACAATTATTCATATATATATATATATATATATATATATATATATATATATATATATATATATATGTGTATTTAATGGAGTGTTTGTGTATATATCTATATATATGTGTATGTATATATATGTATATATATATGTATATATATATATATATATATATATGTATATATATGTATATATATGTATGTATATATATGTATATATATATATATGTATATATATGTATATGTATATATATATATATATATATATATACATATATATGTATATATATATATATATTACACACACGAGGGAGAGTAAAAAAACTATCCACACTTTCGCAATCTTTATTATCGTCATATTGCATTTTGCGCATATATGCTTATAGTTGGTACTGTTGTGGTCACGTGATCGAAGTTTAAGCCTGATCGCGCTATTTTCCTCTCTGTCTTTATAGTCTAAACATGGTCACTCCACTTGCAGTATGCACCTAGGAAGAGCAAAGACCAGTGACCCGATTTCTCTGGTAGGAAGGTGTGTCAGGGGCTGAAATTCACCGGAGGCTTTTAGCACAATACGTGGGCAGTGCAATACCGCGTAGAACTGTGTATGAGTGAATCGAGAATTTGAAAAGTGGTCGCAACAGTACCAATTATAAGCATGTATGAGCAGAACGCATTGTGACAATAACAGAAATATGTTATTGCGAAAGTGCGGATACTTCTTCACTCACCTTCGTGTAATATATATATATAATACATAATATATGATATATATATATATATATATACATATATATACATGTATGTATATTCACATATATATAAACATATACATATATGTACATATATTTATAATACATAATATATATATATATATACATATATTTTATATATATATGTATAAATGTGTATATATATATATAGATGTATATATAAATATATATATATATATATATATATATGTATGTATATATCTGAGCTAGCCGTGAGATTATGTCCGGGGACCATTGACCTTTGGAGATGTTGAAGTTCGGACATTCTTCGATTAAGGCTGATTCAACAATTTTTCTTCTAAAGCTACAGTTGGACTTAAACAAAATTTTGACCTTGTTCCAGTCAAGACTGTGATTTTTGGTATTGAATTTTCCTGGGCATACCTAATGGATCTTTTGTGCTCCGTTAACCTGGTATTAAGATCCCTTCCGGTCTGACCAAGGTACACTAAATTACAATCTTTACAAGGATAACTATACACTCCTGGGGCCTCAGGAGTGTACTCCTTTGTACTCCTCATGTAAACTCCAGACACTCTTGAGGTGTTAGCTCTGTCACTAAGGTAACGCACCCTTAGACATTGTGAAAAAATAAGCGATTTTCATTCAGTTTGTGTGCACGTGTGTGACGAACTCATGAGTTGCATGTGGTAGTCATAGCGGGCTGCCGTTCTTCTTCATGTCCCATCAACACCCTCACTTCCTTTCTCGACCGGGACTCTCTCTATCGATGATGATTATCTTTCCTCCACTTTTCACAAAAGGAATGCTTACAAACTAGGACTGAACCTCTCCTCCTCCTTCTCCTTATCCTGTACCTCCGGCTCTTCCTCCTCTTTTTAATCCTACTACTTATCCCCTCCTCCTCTTTCTATTCCTCTTCCTCCTTATTTCACCCTCCCCCTTATCCTGCTTTTCTTCCTTTCCTCCTTATTCTCCTCTCCCTCTTCTTCGTCCTCCTCCTTTTCATCTTTCTCCTGCTGCCCATGCTTCACCTCTTCCTCCTCCTCGTCCTCCTTGACCTCTCCACCTTCTCGACCTCCTCCTCCCCTTCCTACTCTTGTTCCTCTCCTACCTTCTCTTGTTCCTCCTCTTCCTCTTCCTTCTCTTCTTACTCCTATTCCTACTCCTACTACTAATATTACTCCTCGTCGTCCCAACCAGTGACATAAAAATGAATGGCCTCCCCTATTACTACAGAGGCAACAGTCCAACATATCTTCCAAGATAGATTACTGTGAGACACTGAGGACCAATGTTTGTTACTTTGGGTCTGCCAGTTCTCAGTCGGTGAATGTCGGCAACAATAATCTATATCAATGTTGTTTTTATTATTAAATTATCAGTATCAATATCATTATCATAATCATCACTATCAATAGCATTAATATTATAGGGGAAGAATAAAATTGTACGAATAGTGCTCTAGTACTTGACTTCAGGAGGGCCAGTTTTGATAAAATGAGAAAGTATTTAGAACAACTGGTCATTTACGAAACCAACCCAGAGGACTATGACAGACGGATAGGCTGAAAAATGAGATCGGAATAAAAAAGAAGACTTTACGCCAGAATAAAAAACGGGGAAACACCTTAAATCCATATATAACTACGAAATTAAGGTTGCCAGACAAGCGAGATCCAACCCAATGGGATTCTTTCATCTCTACAAATAGATAAACAAATAAATGAATAAATGAATAAAGGATAGGCCCACTTAAAAACAACGAAGATGTCATGATAGGTTCGGAGGAAGAAATAAGCGAGGCGTTTAACAAATATTTTCTCACGGTATTTACAAAAGAGAGGTTAGATGTGGTACCTGACTGCGATCCGATTTTCAGTGGGGATGAAGGAAGGAGACTATCATAAATCAGCATTAGTAATGTCCAGGCGAAATTTTTCCAAGAGTGCTTAAAGAGTTTAAATTTGAAATTTGTAACCAGTTTACAGAAATATTTGATAAGTCGGTAGACACTGGTTTTGTGCCTATTTCTTGGGGGCAGGCAAACGTTCCTGTTTTCAAAAAGGGAGATAAATCGTCTGTATGCAACTACAGACCAATCAGTTTGACATCAGTTATAGGTAAAATGCTTGAATCAATAATAGTTAATAGACTCAGAGATCACATCAAGAGAGAAATTGATTCGTGACACACGACATGGTTTCTCCAAGGGTAAGTCATATGTGAGTAATCTTCCATCTTTTTACACTAACGTATATAAAGCGTCAGATAACAATGATAGTTACGATGTTATTTACCTTGACTTTAGCAAAGCGCACGACAAGGTGCCCCACCAGAGACTAAATAAAATCAAAGACCATGACATAAAAGGAAAAGTGTTAGAATGGATTAGAGTTTGGATCAGTGACAGAAAACAGCGGGTCACCATAAATGGTGTAAAATCCAAATGGAGTGTTTGTAGTGAAGTTCTCCAGGGCTCGGTTTTGGGTTTTCGGCCCCTTATTGTTCATTATGTATATGAACAACTTGAACAATGGGATTAATAGTGATGCTAACAATTTTGCGGACGACACTAAATTAGGACGCCGAATTAGGTCAGAGAAGACGCTGAGATTCTGAAGAAGGATCTTTACAAATTGTTCACATGGTCGGTGAAATGGCTAACGGACTTCAATATCTTAAAGTGAAGCGTGTTAAACGTAGGTTTACACAACCCAGAAAGCAGAAAACTGAGTGCGAGAGAGACTTGGCAGTTCTAGTGAGGCCTGACTTTAAATCCAGGAAACAGTGCATTAGCGCCAGGAATGGAGTTAACAGAGTATTAGGTTTCATTGCGAGGATCGATTACGAATAAAAGTGTAGAAATAATTACTAAACTTTATCTGTCGTTAGTTAGACCCATCCGTGCCTATGCGGTACATTTTTGGTCTCTGTCCTTTAGAATGGATATCAATTCACTAGAATTAGTATGGAAAAGAATGACCAAAAAGGGCTTAGGCACCTTAACTTAGACTCTCTGGGAAGACGCAGAGTGCGGGCTGATCTAATAGGTGTTCAAGTGGATCAAGGGTGACGCAGCCAAGGTCATCATATTAAAACAACAGGGCAGGACTCGCAGTAATAGATTTAAATTGGACAAATTTAGATTTAAGAAAGAAATAGGCAAGAACTGGTTTACTTATAGTGTTCAACGAATGATACAGACTTAGTAACCATGTAGTGAGCGCTGAAACTATCGGTTGTTTTAAGAAAAGGTTAGACAACTTTGTGGATAGGGATGGCAGGTGGTAATGGATATGAACTGCCTAGTTTAGGCCTTATGGTTCTTGTAGTCTCCTTCATTCTTAAGATCTTATATTGCTGTTGTTGTTGCTCCTGTTGCTGCTGTTGTTGTTTTTGTACAGATGTTCTTTTTATTGATGCTGCTGTTAGCGTGTGCTTGTGCTTGTGGACGAGTGTCCATGTCCGTGTGCGTGCCCTAAAAAAGGAACTATAGTGGGTGTACGTTTATGCTCTTGGACACGCCTGGTGTCAACAGAAGTCTCCTCTTTCCTCGATTGTTCTCCTGCGGCGTGAATGGCAAACGCAGCGCTCTGCAAGGCCTTCGAGGCCCTGAGGGCTGCAGGTTAGTGGGGGAAGACTGAGGAAGTTCCTTATGCACAGCTAACGATCAGAATATGGATAAAGGATTGACCTATTCCGTATGTAAATTATGATTCCCTAACTTGGCTGGGATACATCAGCAGTGGTGGTCCAAAAAGGAATGGTACGTGCGCATGAATACACACACACATGCGTGCGCGCACACGAATGCATACACACACAAACACACACACACATACATACACATACACATGCGTGCGCGCGCACGAAAACACACACGTGCACGAATGCATTATACACACACACACACACACACATGCGTGCGCACACACGAAAACACACACACACACACACACACAAACACATGAATACGCATACGTACGCACACACACACACACACACACACTTACGCACGCACACGCACACACATATGTGCTTGTACGCACGCACACTCATGTGCATATGCACGCACGAACACACACGCACATATATTGTTTTGGCAGAAAGTTGCACCATATCCCCGCGGGTGGAAGGCCCCGCTAATTCGCCCTCGAAGGTAGTAATTAAACTACCGTACATTATACGTTGCGTGTCTACGAGAGGAAGAGGAAATTGGATTCACGCATGGGAATGCGTCCAGACACCGGTTCCCGCTGGGCTTCTTTGGTCTTAATGTTTGCAACAGAAGTGTTACGTTGGTCAGCTCATATTAATTGGATATATCCATGCATTTCGTTTATATGTATGTAATTAGCATTAATATATGTGTGTAATGACAAAAGAAAATATTCAGTGAGGCAGAAGCGCTTCATTGTCGTACGTTTCGGCCAGATGCATTCTTCAGAGAAAATCAAATTATCAAGTAGGCAAACATACTCATGTCTCTTCATATGTGCTTCAGGAGGCTCACCTGGCTGGTCAACTAAGAATCTCGTGCTCTGATTGGTCCGCGTCGTGATTTCGGGTTTCTCGTCTTGTCCTGTTAGCGTGGTGGTAAAGATCAGTTACAAAGATTAGGTCTCAGGATATTGAGGAAGTTTTGCTACGTTCGGGAGAAGAAAGAAAGTAGATAAGTGACAAAAGGTGGGGATAGATTGGACATGTTAAAGTGCGAGATATTTTTAGAATGTAATGGGGGCCAGATATCAAAGTAGAAATCCAATAGGAAGGAACGAGGAAATTAATGTTGAATGAACTGAGGGCGGGCAGGTACGACGTAACAGAAAATAGTTTTTTAGGAAAATAAATTTTAACGTTTGACGTATTAGCTTACTTGGGATCCACTTTGGGTGGATAGATGGATAGACACATATATACTACTCTAGCAAAACAAATCAAATATCAAGACGTAGATCCATGTGCATCCTCAGTTGAAGTGAAGTAAAAGGAAAAGGGAGCATATTTTAAATGAAGAGAAAAGCACGGGGAGTCACCGTGTTGTAACTGGGGGAGGTCACACGTATGACCACGGAACAGTGGGAGTGATCTGTTATCATTGTTAACAATACAGGTTGGCGGAAACTGTACTTGGAGAGGTCACTCCCGCGTTCGGCCCCAATCTGCTTCTCAGTCTTTGAGAACGCCGTATAGCAGGAGGTTCTTCCCTTTGGCGGGGAATAGGAGGCCTCTGTGGAGGAGACTCCGATTTCTTGGGGTTGTCCATCTGGCTCCTCCGAACAGGTTTCATGCTAGGGAGGAGGGCGAAGTCATTTACTTGCCTATTAATGGCAGGTTGCAGATCCTTTATCCAGATGGCTTCCAAGATAGCCAAGCGCTGTGGGTCCTCTTCTTTTGCCACAACTTCGGTGTTTTTTTACCATAGTCTCCCTATCGAGGTGGTGTCGATGCTGAGTCCAGTGGTGTTGCTTAGGTCCTCCGTGTTGCAAGTGCAGGGAACATTTCTAATAAAAATTTCTGGTGACTTAGATTTATCTGCCAATTTTAAGTCGTTTTTTCATGCTGATTTCAAATATATAATCCATTTTTACTTACATGCTGTAGTTATTTTGTAATTTCTATTTTCTCGTTTCTCTTTACCACCACGCTAACAGCAAACGGAGAGGGTGCTTGTATAAAGCAAATACTTTACAGTACATAGCAGTAAGTGTTATTGTGCAAAATATTGACATTATTGTTTTTTTTTTTAGGTCTCATGTTATAGAGTGATGGCTTCGTCAAGAGGAAATTGCGTTAATGATCCAGACACCTCTGCTACATGCTAGTTCATCAAAGGCGCAATATATCAAACTTTGTGATTCGCACTTATAAGGCATATTTTGATGTTCCTCTTGGCGATCAAGATAAGAAGTGGGCCCCACATGCTGTGTGGAACATCTTCGTGAGTGGACGAAAGGAAAGATAAATTGTCTTCCTTTTGGAATCCCCATGGTGTGGCGAGAGCCAAAGGATCATGTATCGGACTGTTATTTCTGCCTGGTGAATATTAGAGGGATTGGTAGGAAATATCGGCACAAAATCGACGACCCCAACAGTCCCTCGGCGATCCGGCCAGTACCTCATTTTGAGTATCTACCAGTTCCATTTTCAGTGGATATGCTTCCTCCGAGGATGGAAATGATGTACCTGATATGGACGTCCACGGAATGGATTCAGAGTCTGCAGATTCATCATCAGATGCTGAACAGTCATTAGCTCCTCACTGTTTCAATCAAGAAGATTTGAATGACTTGATACGTGATTTGGCGCTCTCCAAGAAAGCTGCAGAACTTTTAGCCTCTAGCTTGAGTGAAAGACATATGCTTGACAGGTCGGTACGGGTATCATATTACCGAACAAGGAACAAGGAAGATTACATTTGTTAAGTATTTCTCTGAGGAGAAACAATTTGTATACTGCCACGATGTTCCTGGTCTGTTTACCGAGTTGCGACTTGGCACCTATAGCCCTGCTGAGTGGAGACTGTTTCTGGATGGCTCCAAGCGTAGCCTAATGGTAATAACTTTGATGTAGTTCCTCTTGGACACTGTCCATTTGCGAGAAACTCACGATGACATAAGAATGATCATAGATTTACTTAAGTACCATGAACACAATTGGATCATATGTGTAGACCTTAAGATGGTCAGCTTCCACCTTGGCCAGCAGAAGGGATATACAAAGTTTCACTGTTATATCTGTATGTGAGACAGTCGAGCCCGTGACAAACGCTGGACCCAAAAAGATTGGCCAGTTCGGGAAACTTTGGAAGTAGGAATGCCAAACATTGTTAATGAGCCAATCGTAAGTCGAGAGAAGATCGTTTTCCCTCCACTTCATCTCAAACTGGGGTTGATGAAGCAGTATGTCAAGGCGTTGAGCACTGACAATGATTGTTTTCAGCACATAGTATCGGCGTTTCCTGTTTTGTCATATGAAAAAGTAAAAGCAGGAGTATTTAATGGTCCCCAAATCCGAAGACTTCTGAGTGATTCTAGATTCGTGAACACCATGAATGAAAAAGAGAAGGCAGCCTGGCTCTCATTTTCTGCCGTTGTTCGTAACTTCTTGGGAAACAAAAAAGCGCATAACTACGAGGATCTGGTTACTAATATGCTTTTAGCATATCGTGATCTGGGATGCAACATGAGTGTGAAGCTGCATTTCTTAAATATTCACCTCGACCGATTCCCAGAGAATTTGGGAGCCGTGAGTGACGACAAGGGGAACGCTTCCATCAGAATTTGATGACGATGGAAGAGCGCTACCAAGGTCACTGGGATAGACACATGATGGCGGACTACTGTTGGAGAGTCAGCCAGAGAAGTCTTAAAAGAGAAAGAGTTACAAACGCAAATTCTTGCCCGATTGAAATAAAGAGGTGGTCCTCCAGCCTGATGTACGGTCATTAATAAATTTGCATCTACTTGGTGACAGTATTTGTAATCTTAATGTGTAATTCAAGTTTCTTCTCATATGCAATAAAATGTTTGTACAAAAAACCTGCTTTACTATAAATAACGCAAAAGGATGGTTCAAAATGACTTCAGGGCATGATGATAGGCTTGACAAAATTAAAATCTGTAGCATTTAGAGAGAATCTGATTTCAGATTTGAATTCAGTATGCTCGAATTAGGCAAGAAAATGTCCTTTTGTCAATTCATCAAATACATTGTCCCCCAGTAATTCATATATCCATTTACCAAAGCGGGTTTGTATGTGTGTTGTAAATACACATAATTTCATAACCGTTATCCTCAGCAAAGTGGTTGGGCCTGAGAGCATGGAAGTTTGGTGATTGCGACCTTGAGTTGAAGCGAAAAAAATAGCTATAGGGGACCTTCAATCAGATGGAAGTTCCATTCTTTAACCGCTTCACTATGGGCAGGTAACCTGAACTGAATAAAATCGTCATGCGTCAACCAAAATAAAATTGCGAAATTCGTCACCCCGATGAAAGGGTTGGCTTCCGTCACAGAGTGATGGAAGCTCGAAATCTGTATCACTCGGAGGGTCATCGTTCGGTGAAATACAAGCGATTGACATTAGCCAGAACGAATTGTTGATGTTGTTGTTGTTGCTGCCGTTGTTGCTGTTGTAGTTGTTGGTGCTGTTGTTGTTGTTTTTGTTAAACAGTATAAGTGGGTTAAAAAGAAGGCAAACACAATAGGATGCCCATCAGCAACCCCTACCCACCCAATCCATCGAAGACAAACAGAAGAAACACTTAAGGGTTAGTAGGAGAGGTATATGAGAATGCAGACTTCCACGGGGAAAAAAGAAAATATAACGAGGTCGGTTGAAAGGTCAAAGGTGACTCCAATGGACTCGGATCATTATTTTATGATTGCGGAAGCAGGTCTGGTGTCGTAATTCGCCTTTTTCACGATGAACAATCCGGCTGCCCAGAATAGACGTATATCATTATACCACAGAATACTTGTGTGTTGGATACTGAGTACACTGTTGTTGCCATCAAACAATATAAAGTAGCTTAATAGCTAGTTTTCGATATTTATCAAATTACAATAAAATGTATATTTTTATAAGCTGAAGATTATGTGTAAATGTTAAAGTAAGTCATATCACGAGTTGTATTTGTCATGAAATTATTGTGACAGTAACTGAACCAGAGGTGTTAGTTAAACCTTGATCTTTTGTAATAGATTGATCTCTTCCTGTGCAAGGGGTTTCTCTTGGCTGAATAGAAAAGTTAACCGTGATAGTTTTGTGGTCGTGATCATTGTGACACATTAATTATCACGATAGACGAGACATAACAAAAGGAACATTTTATAATAATGATGCTGCTGTTGTCTATCTGTCGTTTATATCGATTTCTACTATCTTCTGTGTTTGGAATATGCCAGGTCGTCTCCAGAACACCTACCACGCCTCTGAAACCACCCTAATTCAGGAAGGATGACAAACTTTCTTGGAGGTGACGGTTTGTGTGGATGCATGTGGATGTGTATTTGTGTTTGTGTATGTGCGTCCGTGCGTGTGTCCGTCCATTAGTGTGTGTACGTGCGTGCGTGCGTTCGTTAATGTGCTTGTGTGTGTGTGTCTGTGTGTTCATATGTGTGCGTGCTTGTGTCCGTCAGTTAGTGCATGTACGTACGTGCATCCGTTAATGCGTTTGTGTGTGTGTGTGTGTGTGTGTGTGCGTGCATGCGTGCGTGTGTCCAGTTGTCAGTGAGTGTACATACGTGTTTCCGTTAATGGGTTTGTGTGTGTGTGTGTGTGTGTGTGTGTGTGTGCGCGCGCGTGCGTTTGTACGTATGTGTGTGTGTGTGAGCGTGCCCGTGCGTGCGTGTGTGCGCGCACATTTATGCATTTTTGTCTGTAAACAGACACAGGCACGCACGCACGGCCTGCCTGTCGGTCACATGCTGTTGCTGGCGGTTCGGGAATGGCCGTGCGGTATGATGAATATGTAGGCTAGACCGTCCCGAGAAGCTTCGGTCTCGGTCTCCCACACATTATAGATGCAAAGCATCTGTGCCAGTGCGCTTTTTCTCTTGAATAGTCTGTTTCGTATTTAGAAGACTTCGAAATAGCTAGCGCACTTTTTTTTTCGAAAAAAATCTTTGCTTTGGAATTACCTAAAGGGATTGGTAATCCATGACTACTCTTGACAGTTTTTAATGTGTTGTTTCACAGCAAAGGTTTAGATTTGTTGTCCAAAATAAACAAAATTTAAACCTCTTTTGATCAAATGCAGTAGCATCCTCTTACAGTTTAAGATAGTGTAATAGTGAACTAGCTTGGTGACGGGGCAACTTGAAGAAAAGATAGAGAGATGAGACAGCAGAAAGAAGAAACAAAGCAGAATTCACCCCAGATTTATGAGTTGCTGCTGGAAAGCAAACTTCTTTTCGCCAAATCATGCTGCGCTACCGTACATCGAGGGACGAAGTCGCCGCTCAACCTTGGTGATGTAATTCAAGTTGAAGCACTCTGGATCCATATTCTGGCTGTGCACCAGTTCGATATACTGCACCATTGCGTGCACCTGAACCTGACCCATGATATATCAGAATTATGCAAATATATATATGTTATTACTGTTGCCTTCGTGCAGTTTTGTTTACCTACCAGCAAAGTTGCTGAAGGTAAACAAGCTCATCGCCACCATAAATGCAGACACAGGCCGTTTCCTCACTCCCCCATCACCGGCGAATTTTCTCCATGTTACTTCGATGGTAACATCAAAACACGAAAGCCCACGATGTCCCATCATCTCGCACACAACTACACTAAGGACGGCCACACACGTGCAGTTTAAACTGACAGTTACAACTGTTCACTTATAACTGTCAGTTGAAACTTCACGTGTGTGGGTATCTCAGTGATACTGAGATACCCACATACGTGCAGTTTCAACTGACAGTTATAACTGAACAGTTGTAACTGTCAGTTTAAACTGCACGTGTGTGGCCGGCCTAACCTACAGACAAGTTAATAACGACATCACTTTGTACATCCCTAAGAAGTATTTTCTGAAGCCCATGGACGTATTCTTGAACATTTTGTATAACAGACAACTCAAAGAAATCGTGTCTTCTTTCAATGTTAAGTTTGTACTTACTCAGGTCAGAGTTAATCACAGTTGACTATCAGTAATGTACTCCGCCACCCAGAGTCCTCGTTGTAATTCCTGGGAACTGAGAACATACTCTTTGTATGTATAACCGAGGCTCCCTTCAGAACCCATTCGGGACAACTGTACTACCAACTTCAAAATGTAACTAAGGGTTTGCCTTTAGGTTGTCCCTTTACGGATTTTTACAAGTACCACTCGGACAACTACATTCTTCAAAACCCGTTTCAAGACCTTTGACATAAAAAAATCAGATCGACATAGATATAGCACCGGGGTCAAGTTATTCCTGGGTTCTCGATTCCAAATATAAATGAATATTTATATCCAGAGTTATAAAAGGTCAAGTAAATACCACCAGTATCCGGCTAGTATGGGTGCGAAACATGGCGTCTTACAAAAGAGTCAGACAAGAAAATGAACAGTCTTCGAGCGTAGCAGCCTGAGAATGTGCAAGTACATACATATCTTGTATATATATGTATAATTATATGGATATTGATATGTATACTTATGTGTATGTGTGTATTCGTGTATGCATTCGTAAATGTAAATATATATATATATATATATATATATATATATGTGTGTGTGTGTGTGTGTGTGTGTGTGTGTGTGTGTGTGTGTGTGTGTAAATAGTAAATAATAATAAATTGACATGGCTCTGTTCGCAGCTGATGGTCAGCTTTGCTTCCCTGTACACAGTTCATAGCAAATTGAAATAACTTTATGCCCTTTGCTGGCACAATAACAACAGACGGACGTGCTACGCACGGTCTTCCGTTTTCGAGATTCGGTCGCGAGAGCTGGATTTGGTTATTTATTCCATAATTACAAAAGCGAGCCCAGTAAGTTTCCTTCTAGTGTTATCATGTCGGCTTCAGAGAGATTGAGTGAAGAAAGAGTAGCAAAAAGAGTGTGGAAGGCGGTAGTGGATGGAGTCAAGTGGAGGGGAAGACCGAAAAAAAAGGTGGATGGATGGGTGGAGGGGGGGGAGAAAGGGTCATTGAGTTGAAGTTGGGAAGGGAGACTGCAATAGATACAGAGTAG
>NC_134777.1:49660691-49670691 GCF_046742065.1 Oratosquilla oratoria | reverse complement strand
TTGTTTGATTTAACGTATGCATAGGTTGGATATGTACTTTTTTGTTTAGTCACTGAACATTCCTTCCTTCATATCTGTGCAACATATTCCATAGGATTCACCTTAATGCAGACAAATACTTCCCGGTACATAAGTAAGTTCCTCGTTGGTACTCAGTCCCTACTGTCCTTATGGAGTTCCTCCCTTTTTCCCGTTTCCCTCCTGTCCCCTTGCTCCTCCGTCATCCTTCTCACATTTCCAATGTTTTGGCATCTGGCCTCCCGGCCCTGTCTCCTTGGATCGAGTGGCAGGCAGGCAGGCAAGCAGGCCGATTGTATCGGTCTTGGTGGTTCTACCACAACTCCCTCCATCCGCTCCCCTTCTGTGCCCCGTTCTGCCTCTCTCCTTGCCCGACCTCCTCATGCACGTAGCCACGGACTGAGTCATGCTGTCGGCCTGCAAGAGTTTCCCCCTGAGGGAGTTCTGCGTATACAATTCAACTCATGGCAGATAATACGAATAAACCTTTCAGTACGGGGCCACTCTTGAGCTAAATAAAATGACCTGGTGTTAGCCAGGGAATAGAAAAGGATAAAACGTGACATCGTGAAGAACATGTTGATGTTGAGGTTGCCTTTGGCCTTGCTCGAGGTGTCCCGTTTTTGACGTTGGCGGTCAGTTCCCGCCGGCTAATTTCGTCTTTTTGCGGGTTCCCTTTCAACAGTAACTAATACGGTGACGTCTTATTCTGATTTCTTTCCCATGAAGGGAGGAGAAGTTTATGCAGTTCAGTGTGCTGACTGTATCCTGAACCAGGTCTTGAAAGATCAAAACCTATTTCACGCTGGAGATCCTTCATCTGCATCAAATCGTCTGCATTTAATCAGAACAATATCCATAAAGTATATTTTATTGTGGGGTGGGGGAGTCGTCTAAATCTGGTTGTAGTCTATTGAAAAATCCCATCCACGCGTGGCTCATCGTGCATGGGAGCATTGGTGTTTCGAGCCACGGCGGTGCACTGGTGCAAAGGAATTTATTCTGATCTTCCTAAACTCTTGTTTATAGAAAGAGAAGATAGATGTGAATATCCTCATAATCATAGAAATGGGTTATCATTACAAGAACAATAGATGAAATGAATAGGTAAATTCAAAGATTAAAATGTGTGTATTTATGACACTATATGTGGGTTTCTGTGTATTTGTGTACTTCCAATGACCATGTATATCTAGGTCTATGCTATGCGTGACTACGTCGAAATTGTTACATTTTTACGTGAACCTGCAGAGTTCGTAGTGTAGTAATGCATGTCGACATATTTGGATTTAGGCAAATTCTGACACTGGATGTCTGACACAGGAAGCTTTGATTTGTTCTGTGACTGAATTGTCGGGGTGGCCTGGTGTTTAGTGCTCAGTCGAGTTAAAAATATTCACGAGTTTGAGTCCTGGCTGGTAGAATTTCGCTTCTCATAACTTTATTAGAATCCTCTCAACTCTAAAAGAACTGGGGCAGATTGAGCTTGTGTAGCATGGATGGGAAAGCCATGTTATGGCTGTAGATCAGTGGTCCCGAAACGTTTTGGTTTTTAATCATTTTGACGTAGAAGGTCAATCCTGATGCCCCATTTCACAAAACTGTGTCAGTATTCATAATCACCGTATAGGTTTTTATTGTATTTGAATATATATTTGTAATACTATATACATGATAGTATAGGTATACAGTATCTTGCTGCTAGATGTCGCATATTTTTACTGGTTTCCTGAATTCCTTGGCTTTTCTCGCTCTTCTATTGCCTCTTTAAAATTACCATTTTACCTCCAGAGAATAATTAATCCCATTTTGAGAAATACTGTTTTGGGTGAACGGGATTGCATAGGAAGAGAATGAGTGGGGCTGCGTTCATAGCGCTAGTCTGTATCTCGAGATGGTGCCTGTTTCCAACTTCGCCCTCAAATGTTGTGGCTGACAATCAAGACTTCCGGCGAGTGTGGCCCAGCTCTAACGGAATGGTGACACGAGGGATCTCCCCCTAGGACGATGGCCTCTTGCACACATATCTTGTGTTCTTTCACTGTGCCACTCCCACCCTCAACCTTAACCCTAAACCCAACCCCACACCCCAACCTCAACCCCAACTGCACCACAACCCCACCACCAATTCTACCCCTACCCTCACCCCACCCTCTGTCTTTCCTCCTGACTGACTGCCAAGTAGAGTAGCCATTGAACGCTCATTGTTTATTGACAATATATTGTTGGTATTTTCATTATTATCAACTGCATCAGTATCTGGTAACCGTGTCTATTTTGTTGGTATTGTTATTTTTGAAATCAGTCATACATTATGAACCATCTGTATGAAACTTCATGAACAAGAGGTGAATATCCTTGATTTACACTATGTTGATCACGTGGAAACCCGTTTACTCTGTATATGTTGAATTTCTCCGTGACCTCCCGACCTCTGTCGAGGAAAAGTGTGAGAGCGAGAAACCAAAGTGGTCATTGAAACAGACTTGATAGGCTGCTGCTGCCCGATGCCGTCAGCCAAAACGTACCAATTAAACCCCAGAGTTCAAAGAAACAGAGCATGAATGATAAAGTCAGACGCATTGTGCCATAAGGATATTGTTCTGCTTTATATGTGTGCGTCCAGAGCGTGATATTCTTGCAGTCTAATGGCAAAGAAGGACTTGGTCTGCCTGATGCAGTCGGCCTCGTTTCCGCCTCTTGATTAGGAAGTAAGGAAAACGATCCCGAACCGGCGTCAGTAGCTGTCACTTGCCCTGGCTGTCCGGACAAAGGTGCTGTCTTCGACCACCTCCTAAGGAAGATGTGAAAAAATAATATGGAATAGGTAAAGGAAAAATAGAAAAACAAGAAAGATGAAAAGGAAGATGGGGAGGAGAAGTAAGAGAGGAGGAGGAGGAGGAAGAGGAAGAGAAAGAAGAGGAGATGCACCTTACACTTCTCGGACTTGTAGCTCCCCCCTCTCGTAAGCTTCGCGACTGTGTACATGCAAAATGTAGCAGAGCAAGACCGCACTAGTTATTAATTACTTAATTTCTTTTGAAAAGGAGTTTTGATATTGCTGAATCCTGTTGCTAATATAATAGGTACTAGCTTTGTGTGCACAATAAATTACCGTTTTTGAATAAAGTATATTTGCTCCTTAACTGAAGGGTGATAAGCGGTTCAGACTTGATATTGACTCCTATTTGAAAAAAACACCTTGAAAAATTGTCTTGATTTTTGTTTTCATCGCTTGTGATGAAATTTTGATGCATATTTCTTGTTGTGCTCGTAACATGTTCTTTGACAGTCATCCATTATTCGACAAAATTTCAGTACAATTTTTATGGTCTGCGTGACAGTATTATGCACTTCCTGATAGAAATAAAATAAAATGTAGAATGGTTAATACTGAAGGCGGGAGTGGGTGGACACAGCGACAGGAAGTTAGGCGTCGTAAGGGTGTGACCAGCCCTTTGTCTCTCCTTCCCACCGCCAAAGGGCTTCCGCCTCCTCCTCCTCCTCCTCCTCCTCCTCCTCCTCCTCCTCCTCCTCCTCCTCCTCCTCCTCCAGGGACTTGTCTCGCACAAAGCACCAAGTGAAATTAAATCATAACGGTAAAGGAGATAACATCTGTTAATGCTGGCTACCTGAAAACCAGAAAGGATAATGATATCCAACATGTTCATACGTTGTACGTATATATCATACTAGTTTCTTTCACTCCTTTGAGTTCTTGTGAAATACGTTATTCCAGTTTATCATCTAGATAAGGTTTGCTTTGCAGTTAGTTATACTAGATTTGATTGTCTCGTTTCTCCTTCTTTTTTTTAGTTTCAATTTTAGTTTTACATGTCTACCTTAATCTGTCGCCTGTTTACTAAGACTGAGAGTTTCCCAGAGCTGAATAAAATCGTCTGGAGAAAAGATATTATTTGTGTTTATTGAATTCTTTCTTTTTCATTTATTTTTCCTGCATAAGACCTCGTTATGGACCGAAAGGTTTGTCGGTGTGCTTTGCCGTTGGAATTAATTGCAATGCAAAGGAGACCACTGTTGTATATCGATCAAGTTTAACGAGTGGGGAGAATGATCGGAGCTGAAGTAGAACACCCAAGGGGGAGACCAGACCTCGCCCTCCTCCTCCTCTTCTTCCTCCTCCTCCTCCTTCTCCTCGTCTACCTTCTATTCCTCCTCTTTCTCCTCCTCCGCCTACTCCTCCTCCTCCTCCTCCTCCTCCTCTCCTTCTCGTCCTCATTTTTTACCTTCTCTTCATCCTCCTCCTCCTCCTCCCTCTCCCTCCTCCTCCTCTTCCTCTTCCTCTTTCATATCCTCCTCCCCCTTCCCCTCCTCCTGCTCTTGCTCTTCCTCCTCCTCCTTCTTCTGCTCCTTCTCCTCCTCCTTCTCCTCCTCCTTGTCCTGTCACTGAAACACACCAGGTTTCCCTCGAGAAAACTAAGAGGGACTGCGCTCACTCCCACCGGCTCTTCTGTGCGAGGGAGGGAGGGAGGGAGGCAGGTGAATGGTGTGGAAAAGACTCGAGCATCCGGAGGTGGAGAGTTTGATTGCATTACTTGTACATGATGGACGAGAGGGGGACGGACGGGGCGGGGATGATGATCAGGTGAGGTAGACCGAGAGGGTGTGATACCTTGACGAGGGAAGCGGAGGGGAGGGGGGGGGGTCGCCGTAGCACCAGAAAAGGGTCAATCTTGAGGATGATTCATGGTCGTGGTGGGGATGAGGGTGGGGAGTTGGTCGGTTGGTTGGTCTCTTGTGTTCCTTTGTGTTCCCGTGGCAGACAGGGGTATCCACTTCTTTCAGTATTACAGTTGCTGCATCTATCAGGGGAGTTTTTATCTGTCTGAACGTCATAATCACCTCCTCCCTTTACACAAACACACACACGCACACGCAAACCTAACCTTCATCTTCAGGATTAATACAAAATTGCTGGCGCCCGTTATTGGTAAGTCATTGTTAAATCAGCTTTCTCGTAAAGAACGTGACGAAAGAATTAACTTTTGGCAATCCGATGTAATACATCAGAGCACTGGGACGGGATTGTTTCAAAAGTGATTCCAGGCAAGATAATCATTGAAAGAAAACGGGTTCATTAGTGAGAAAAAACGGTGGCGGAATATTCCAGGATTGAAACTGGTGATGCAAATAAAACAAAGGAAAGTCAAATAAATTCTATGTAAAGACTGATTTTGTCAGAAGTGAAATAAATTTAAAAGTATCTCTCCTGTACCCTAAGTAACAATCTGATGTGTTATAGTACCAGGTGCCAGCCTATGTTTGTGTCTCTGTCCGTCCGTCTGTCTGTCCGTCCCTCTGTTTGTCTGTCTCCCTGTCTGTCAGTCTGTTTGAAGTGGACAGCCGAAAATGTAAACGGAAATTGGACCAAACATGGTGGAAAAAGACTCACGGCAAAAATAAATAAAAGCTTTTAATTTCATTCAGAATCACGTTCCCAGTTATTTTAGTTAGCCTTTCATTTTAATCCAGTTTAATAGCGTTTTCCGTTTACAATGATTTTTATTGATAATATTATGATTTTTTGCATACAGGTTATGTAACATAATAATGGAATGTCATTATCCAGACACAGATGTATAAATATTCAACATGAGTTCTTTTTAACGTATCCTTGTAACATATATCTATACCTTGGTTGAGGAAAATGGAAGAAAATCATTTCATGTTCACTTTGCCTTTTGACCCCCTTATATCACGAATCAAGAAGCTCTTCACACTATATTGGGTAGGCTTGATCAGTAATGGTGTGTTACTTAATGTGTTGGTAATCAATTACCACTGTGATATGATTTTCATATTTTTAGAATGTTTATGACGAACTCAAAACAAAAACGTTCTAGAAATGTTTGAATCGTACTCGTTAAGAAAAACATATCTAGGACATCTATTTGATAATTGTTGACGAGAGTTTTTTTGTGTGGTCTGGTGTCAGAGGAAGGAGGCGTTCGCTTGGGACCAGCTGGGAACATAAAAAAAGGGAAGAAGAAAAAATCAACTTTGTTCGCGAATGCCGGCTCTCGCCCTTGATTCTTTCATGAAAAGGATTGATCGAGTTGCTTCGCCTTGGCATTTTCCTTCCGAGTGTGATTAACCCATTAAACTCCGATGACAAGATTTTTTGTCATTTGGTCAAATAAAACAAAAAATCATAAAACACCAAAATGTTTGATCAAACACCAGAAAAATATGACGTCAGTCCTCGCTTCATGCAGGCCACTTAGCGTATACAGGAGGGAGGAGATTTGCCTTATGCCCTGAACGAGTGCTTCCAGGCTGTCAATCTAACAATGTAACAGTAGAACGGCAGGATTTAAACGCTTTTTCCAATGTTTTATCTAAAGCTTTCATGATAAAAGCACACATTTTATTTATTTTTTACATTGTTTTACTTTATCTTAGTTTGTCTTGTTTTATCTTTATTTGTTTAATTTGATTTTTTTGAATGGCAACTCTCCCTGTAGATAAAGATTGACTGACTGACGAGTAATATTTCAGTAACTCTTCAGATTAGATAATTTGCTCTTTGCCGTCATTGGCTCATAACCATCATCATCATCATCATCATCATCATCATCATCATCATCATCATCATCATCATCATCATCATCATCATCATCATCATCATCATCATCATCATCATCATCATCATCATCATCATCATCATCACCATCACCATCACCATCATCATCATCATCATCATCATCGCCACCACCATCGCCATCGTAATCATTGTCATCACAGTCATTACCATCCATCACCATCCATCATCATAATCGGGTTAAACGCCAATTGTTCTTCCACAACCAATAACACCATCACCACCGCTGCCGCCGACGCCACCACCACCACCTCCCCCCCCTACCCCACCCTCACATTGGTCATCTCGACAACCACCAAAACCCCTACCGCCAACAATAACATCATCCACACAACACCACCTTCATCACCCCCACCACTCCCAGTATTACTTAATCTCCCATCACTGCCACCACTCCCATCACTACCACCACTCCCATCACTACCACCACCCCCATCACAACCACCGCTCCCATCACTACCACCACTCTCACTACCACTTCCATCACTACCACCACTCCCACCACTCCCACCACTCCCAACACTACCACCACTCCCATCACTGCCACCACTCCCATCACTACCACCACTCCCATCACTACCACCACTCCCATCACTACCACCACCCCCATCACAACCACCGCTCCCATCACTGCCATCACCACCACCACTCTCACCACCACTTCCATCACTACCATCACTACCACCACTCCCAACACTACCACCACTCCCATCACTACCACCAATCCCATCAAAACCACCGCTCCCATCACTACCACCACTCTCACCACCACTACTACCACCACTTCCATCACTACCATCACTCCCATCACTACCACCAATCCCATCACAACCATCACTCCTATCACTCCCATCACTACCACCACTCTCACCACCAGTTCCATCACTCCCATCATTCCCATCACTACCACCACTCCCATCACTACCATTACTCCCATCACTACCATCACTACCACAACTCCCATCACTACCACCACTCCCATCACTACCACCACTCCCATCACTATCACCACTCTTATCACTACTACCACTACCAATCACTATCACCACTCCCATCACGATGACCACCATCTTTCCTCATAAAGGAGAGTGGTGTCACTGCCGGATGGTCAGTATGCTGCCTTTGCAATAAGACATTTCCAGAAGGTAAATACTGCATACAAAACGACATAACATGCTTAGCAAACAAAAAATCAGTCTGCATTGCAAAAACCACCTGACAATTCAAGACTTTCTGTTAGATGTACATCACTGACATCGCCATTTCCTTGAAGAACAAAAGCCTGTATTGAAGCAGATCTGCAAGGATATAATCTCTGAATAGAGTGAACAGCTGGCCTTCAACAGCACACTTGAGTGATGCATGAATGATTAATGTTTATCCTTAGAAAATACTATGTACAGCACGTAGGAACGTATATTAAAATGTGATTACGATAAGATATGAAATCAGTTACACTATTGTCTCTCATGAAGAGGTGATACTGGTGGTAGTAGTAGTGGTGGTGATGATGAGGGTGGTGGGATGGTGGGAGTGGTGGTAATAGAGATAGGGGTTGGTGGTAGTGGTGTTAGTGGAGGAAGTGAGTGCATGTCAGGAAGTGAGGGCGTCCGAAAACTGATCCCTGGGGCACACCGCGTGTTACGGATGTATGATCTGACACCACATGGATCACCTCTCGTTAATTGCTTATCCATCTGCTAGTCCGTCATCCACTTAGGGAGGATGCTTTGTGCACCATGCGTTGCAATTTGTCCCTCGTGCATCAGGGCGCAGCATTACAGAGAATGATTGATGACGACACTCTTGACGTCGTGAGGATCAGTTTCGTCTAACTCTAACCTGTTGCGCTTCATCCTATGATGTCCATCCGTGACACGCTTATTTTTTTATTTTATTTTTTTCTGAAATTACGGTGAGGTATAGGGGCCGTGTAGTCCCCCAGGGGATAGGCCGGCGGATTTGCAGTGGACCCTCAAGGCTGAACACGGAGCAGAACGTTAACATTTGCATCGCAAATATCTCTTCCGGTTTCGCGTGAGCAGCACCACCGTGATTCGGCGAAAAGACGGGTTATTGGCAGGTTGGGGGATTAGATTAAAAGAGAGAACTTGGTGAAAGAACTGGGTATTGGCCGGGTGGGGAGATTAAGTTAAAAAAGAGGTCTGTGCTATGAAAGACGATAGCTAATCAAAAGAAATAACTTAGATTGGATTAGCATGTTTTAAAAAAGAAAAGAGAGGATGTTGTACTTGCTGTCAAAAAGTATGTTTAGGAAAGGATGTCATGTATACTACGTCACTCTCAGACGAGGCTGGATATCTTTTTTCCTATGGTGTTGTACTTGACACAAGAGTGTGGAAATACCTGTTTATGTATTGCAATATCGGGCGTCCTTGAAGTTACACTAATAACCACCTCGCCCATTGCGTCCGGCACATCGGAGATGGAGGGAGGGACGCAGGGATGGAGGGACGCCACGCTTGGATGGAGGGGAGAGAGGGAGGAGTGAGGGAGGGAAGGAGGAAGTGGGTGTGGGTCCTTGCTACGTCAGAGGGGTGTGCTTGCTTGTATGTGCAATTGCTCAGCTGATTAAGTCTGGTTTTGCAGTTTAGTTAGAGTGTACAAGGACAGTACACTTGAGTAAGGGTTTCATAAGCCCGCACGCTACGTACACCTGAGTGAATGATACATATTTTCAGTGTACATTAAGGTACGCCACATGTGCATTGATGAAGATAGATTATGATGTCTACTTGTTATGTGTCGATGTGATATGTACTTGTCATTATTTTTGGTGTATTCAGTTCGTAGTCCTTTCTCATGGGATGACAAGGTGATGCAGGTCTTTGTATGCTAAAGATATAGAAGTTTATGGTTATATATTTCGTATATGTGTATCTCCATGGGCCTTGGATGTGCAAGATAAGGCCTACGTTTTCAGGCATGCACTATAAACCTATTTAGATTTACAAGTATATAACGTGTGCCTCTCTGTCTGTCTGTCTCTCTTTCTGTGTGTGTGTGTGTGTGTGTGTGTGTGTGTGTGTGTGTGTGTGTGTGTGTGTAATCTATGCTTGTAGAGTTGCGTTTCTGAGCTTCCACCATCAATCCTGATTTTGAATTCGCTTATGTACTATTTTTTCATCCTTGTTATACGAACGAATAAATCTATAGCAGCTTTCAAAGAACTTGATTTTTTTCAGTTCCTTTCCATGCTCTCTGGTTCTTCTGTGCTACAAGACAAAATGTCTACTTTGTCCATTACCTCTACTTCTTTCATAGCTTTGAAGAGCAACTGTATCTTCTTTTCTCTCCTTTTCTTCTAATGTTGGCAGTTCCAGTTTATTTATTCTCTCT
>NC_134777.1:49655691-49658191 GCF_046742065.1 Oratosquilla oratoria | reverse complement strand
AGACCTGGGATTAATTACCTCAAACGTTATGTCTTATAATCAAAATTGTCGGAGAATCCTATAACTTACTAAGATCAATAAAAGTGGCGTTTACATATTTGGATGAAGAAATTATTAAAAAAAAATATTAGTTACATTAATAAAGCCTAGACTGGAGTGTGCTGCAACATTATGGTCACCCAGTACCGAAAAGATTATAAAGAAAATTGAAAGAATCCAGAGAGCAACCACGAAAATGGCCTCAGCACTTTCAAACTTGTCGTATGAAGAGAGACCGGCTAAATTGAAATCGCCGACTTTGGAACAAAGAAGAGAGGCGACCTACTGACCATCTATAGAGTCATGAAAGGCACGGAAATACTTGATAGAGAAGACTTACTAAATTGGTACAAGAGAAACGCAAGAGGACACGGAAACTCAAAAAGGATAGTTATAGAAGAGATCTGAGGAAAAACAGTTTTCCACACAGAGTGGTGGACACTTGGAACAAACTGGACGAAACAATAGTGTGTGCAAAACCCATACACGAATTTAAGAGCAAACTAGACACTGCGAGATACAAAGGCGGGACACCACGAGCGTAGCTCTCCTTCCCGTAAGATACAACTAGGTAAATACACACACACACACACACATACGTATGTGTGTGTGTGCGTGTATATATGGGGTGGTTATGGATATAAGGTGTCAATGACTCCATGATTTTAGACAATGGAACTTTATTCAGAACCAAACGTTTTGACCCTTGAGCCTTTTGAGTCGAAACGTTTGGTTTTGAATAAAGCTTCATACTTTAGACTTTCATTGGCACCTCATCTCCATATTTTGTCAGTCTATATGTAAACAAAGTCGCATGTGTTAATATTGAGCCTTTTCTTGATTAATCTTTTTAAACAGTTGGTTTGCAGCTTTTAATTTTGTTTGAATTGTAGTTGTTAACAATTTCCTATTTCTCTTTTTCATGTATGTTTGTCAATATTGTTTCCTGAACGCCTAATATACCTCCGCCTAGTCAAGTCAAAGTGAACAGGCAATAATTTAATTTGTATTTTCTTTTCTCGTGGGGTTGACAAGGCATTGCCTACTGAATGAATAAACTGTTCGTGGTTAATTGATTTTGATGGTTACCTCGAGTTTCCCTAACTGGAAACCCGCAGCTCCACGGCAGTTGTTAAAAGCCTTCAGGCCTTCCCATAGATCTCTCTGGGAAGAAACGGTGGATGTGTTGTGTCAGTGCTGGAATGTTTCTATGTTGCCGGCTTATAGTAACAGTAAGAGGGAAGGAGTCCCCGGTTGCCATCTCTCCTTATGTGAAAAGATAGAGGAAATACTGTCGAATTTGATCTCTGGCTCAGTGTTGACACCGTGTCTGCCTCGAGAAGGAGGTGAAAGTGTTGATGGGTTTTGAATTTGTGTGTGTGGGGTGGGTGGGGGAGCAAATCGCTCTCCCTGATGTCCATCTCACAGACCATTATTTGTCGGTACTTGTCGTCGATCCCTGATGGGTAATCAAACCCAGTGAACAATCACCCATAACAAGATCTTAACGCACGCTGTAAGTGGAACTAAGAATAGTCCTTGGGCGTGGGAGTTTCGTTTATTCGAGTTTCATGTAAGATTTTAAGGATGTTTGTCTCTAATGACACCATGCCGCTGAGTCACATGGTTTTTATTGTAGTCGTTTCCCTCTTCTTGTACGAAAGTGAGGCTCGTAATACTTGGTATAGTGTTTTATGTGTGTTTGAGTCTGCATGCATGATTATAACTGGTGAACGATGCCACGTGTCAAGTAGAATAATCTGTCGATGGCAGAAACCCCCAGTTATCGAGGCATCCATTTCCTTCCAGGTTCTCGTCACTCTCTTCATTGTGGTGATGACATGCCTCAGGTGAATGAAAGCGGCCTGTCTAGAGGACGACCTAGTAAGGATGAGATTGATGGAGATTGTCCTAATCCCTTCGCTAAGGAGAATAAAAAAAAACAGTCTGAATAAAATCTGAGAGGTACGTCACAGTGAGATATAGATGTAAAGGGATGCTGCATCTTGGGTCGCAAGCTGCACGGTATGGGCAGCCATACTTTACTGACGAAAGAGACGCTGTTCAGTGTCAGATCAGCCACAGGCCCGGCGGACTCTGTACCACATAAGTTGATAACTGTACTTGCACACGCATTCAAGGGCATTGGAATGATCCGTTGGCCTTGTACGCATTAACACAGACACTCACGCATGTTGAGGTTGCACTACAGTGGCTGATGTCTTCCAGGGATCTGTAGATCTTTTGTATCTTTGGGTCGAAGATATACGATGTGAATGAAACTCGTATTCATGTGACCTGGTAGACGTGTCGTGATGTTAGACGTGTGCTTAATACAGTTTAGCAAGACGCCGACCACTGAAGTGCTTAGAAGTAAAGTTGCACAACTATGAGTCTACACTGCAGGAACAAATGTGCGAGGTGCCATGGTCGAGCATGTAGAAATGACGTAGTGATGTGA
>NC_134777.1:49643191-49648191 GCF_046742065.1 Oratosquilla oratoria | reverse complement strand
ATAGAGGTGGTAAAGGACATATTTAAAGAGGGAATAGTAGAACGTCAAAATGATCAGCTTAATTCTTGTTAACTCTGTGTTAATTAGTATTGTCCCAGTGTGCAAAGCAAAGGAGACGAACAAACCTTGGCACGTTAGTAAGCGACTCAGGAAATGAGCACATTTGGTAGCAGGGGAGAGACAAAAGACGAACACACAAAAGCAAAGTACACGGTGACAAAGCCTGTATACTCGAATATGTACTGTGACATTGAGAAGCTGCCGTTGTGTACAGAATGCAGCCAAACAAAGTGGGAAGTGTTTGTAACGTTTAGCCTCTGTGTGGTTTTGCAATCAGCTGTCCCTGGCAAGTGCTGCATGCGAGGAACACGCGCACGTACGGGTATGAGCTTAGATCACGTATCCAGTGGCGTCTGTACCCACACAAGCACAATCGACATCTACATTTTTGTCGTAAACAGAAACTTGTGTATTTGTAAACATGTATGCATGGGCATGACTATGCATACCCCTTATGTGAAATGCAAGTTTCTTAGATTTGTGGAAGGTAGGAAATTAATACATTAAATCGGCGTGAATATTATGACTGACAAGATAAGTTTTGTAAGTTTAAGTACAAGCGTCACTCATGTTCCATGTACAAGCTGTATAAAAAAATAATAAAACATGTATTTGCAGATAATGTTGACCTGCAAAGGAGGAAAATAGATGGAGCACCAAAAACCTTGTAATCATATTTAGAAAAAATATATGAATCTAACAAAAGGTGTCAAGTGTTAGAATAAAAACAATGCCACAATTGAAAAGATTCAGAGCAATATTAGAGAGGATACCAAATCTACAAGACCTGATCTAAAAAAAAATAATAATAATAACTAAAGCTGACAACACTAGAAGAAAATGAATGAAAAATAAGAAAGGATCTTCCTGTAAAAATGCGATAACAGTAAATACTGTAATTTGTGGACAAGGAACACTCGAAAAATATCAGTGGGGGAAATAAAAATTCAACCTCCTAAACAGTACTATAGACAAACAGGACAAACACCTGACGTCCGTAAACAAGAAATACGACGACCACCGAAAAAATGAGGTGAATTTGAAAAAGAAATGTTACATGAAAGTATTGAACAACAACAACAAAAAGAGCCGTATATACTCATAAATTCACACAGAAATGAGGAGAAAATGGGAATATATCGACAGAGCACACTTGTATCTACACATTCAAACTTGCGGAAGCGCATGCATGTGGGCAAGAGGAGATCTGAATTGGCAAATGGTGAACTCGCCCTGAGAAATTAGAAAAATCAAAAGAATTCATTAATTAGGTTTCATCTAGAATAAATAAGTAAATCGATGAATAAGTGAAAATAAAAAATGGGGCATTAGGTTTGATTGAAATTTCTAAAACTCGTGTATGGATGCACGTTAAAAAAAAAATAAAATAAAATAAAATAACGAAAGCGGGTTCGTTTCGTGACGCGAGGATGATGATGCCACTGTCAGTTATTCCTCGTTAATTATCTAATTAGAGCTAGGACTTCACTCAGCTGAGTAAGATCATTTGTCACGTGCCAGAATAATTATGCGAGACAACACATCACGAGCTGATTAAACGATATGCTATTATTTTCTTTTAAGTGATAGATTTGTCTAACGACACCTATGAATGGGTTAATTGAGATGGGTTCCATTTATTTATTTCTTAATCATAATATCTACACCTTAAACACAGTCTGTTCCTGGAGGGGTTCCAGTACCGGTTACCTGATGGGTGGCCGCCTTTACGTGCGTCTTCTTGTTCATTAATGAAGAGGTGTCTCCCCTTTCCTATGCAGTGAACAAGCCTTCAGTGCAGAGCCCGATGAAGTGGCGCCAAGGTTGGCCACCACGTCCTGCCTAGCACTTTGTACAATCAACGCATGGCTCCTGCCACCTCCACTTCCAACCCTGACATCCTCGGCTGTGCCTTAAACGCATCCAAATATTTCATAATTACGTCGGTATACGTCCAACCTCCCACTTGGAGAGTACTCATGTTATTCAGTTAGTTGGTATTTATTAATTTGTTAATTGATTTATTTATTTTTTGTCAGCACGGATTTACCTGTATTGGTTTTCCGACAATATTGATAACCCTGCCATTGCCGGGCATCAGGAAAATGAGACATGTTTCCCTACCGCAGGACCATACTCTATTTTGACGATGAAAAAACTACATTTACTTCCGTAAGACCCTTCAGCATGATGATTATCATAAGCAATGCCCCAATTATTAAAGAAATGGCACACATACACTTGGTACACGAACCAGTGCAAATGAAAAGGTTAATTTTTTCATTTGTTATAGTTTGCACGGAGGGCATAGAATACAAAAGAACCTCTTCTACCGGAATTGATCGCGGTTGTGAGGCACAAGGAAATAACAGTGAAGACTAATTCTTTGCTTCATTTCAATTTTTTTTGCAGGAATCAAACTCGAACCTGGCAAACAAGAACCCAGACACTCTTGAATGTAGATTCTGTCGCTTCAGACAAAATGTACACATGTAGACATAGTAGGTAAAGATGTATAAAATGTTTAAAACCTTCCCTTGCCTCTTGCCGACTAAGTCTGCATTATCCCTTGCGTCGCTCTGCGTCCTGCGATGCCAAGTGTAGTTTATGACTGTTGGAGGAAGAGGAGAAGGAAGAAAAGGAAGAGGGGAGAGAAGAGGGAGGGGATGAGGAATAGTGGGAAGAGGAAGAGTAGGAGAAGGAAAAGGGAAAAGAGGAGGAGGAAGAATAGGACGAGGAAGAGGAGGAGCAATGAAAATAATAAGTGGAGGAGAAACAGGAAAAGAAAGAAGAGGATGATTAACAGGAGGAGAAACGGTAGGAGGAAGAGGAGTAATAGTAGGAGAAGGAATAGGAGAGTCCTGCTTTCGTTGCTGCTGTGTCTTTGTTTGTTCAGCGATGATCTGGCGAGTGTGTCCGCCGTCTGTCAGGACGTGTGTCTCCATCTCTCGTCGCCTGCGCGTTGTCATGGTGAGGTCCTGTAACTTCGTTGGGACGTTTTTGTGTGTGATCCGTACGTCGCTCCAGGTCTCGGATGTAGAGTAGGTGCCTTAATGAAGTTCTTTCCTCTACAAAACATGTTGATGTTAATTTCGTTGACGGCAAATACGATTTTTTTTATTTTTTTTCATAGCAATTCCAGTGTGTGTGCGTGTGTTTGTATGTATGTGTGTGTGTGTATGTGTTTGTATGTATGTGTGTGTGTGTGTATGTGTGTGTATGTATATGTATGTGTATGTGTGTATGTATATGTGTGTGTGTGAGAGAGTGTGCGTGTGTGTTTGTATGTGTATTTATTTACCTAGTTGTATTATACAGGAAGGGGAGGTATGCTCTTGGTGACGCGTCTTTGTATCTCGCAACATTTAGTTTGTTCTTAAATTTTTGTATGGTATTTGCACAAACTATTGTTTCGTCCAATTTGTTCCAGACATCCACCACTCTGTGTACCTTTTTTTCAGATCTCTTCTGTAACTATCCTTTTTGAGTTTTTCATGTACCCTTGCTTTTCTTCTACCCCACTTTAATAAGTCTTCTCTGTCAAGGACTTCCATGCCTTTCATGATTTTGTAAATGACCAATAGATCACCTCTTTCTTTTCTTTGTTCCAGGATTGGTAGTTCCAGTGTGTGTTTGCGTGTGTATTTACCTAGTTGTATTATACGGGAAGGGAGCTATGCTCGTAGCGACCCGTAGCGTTTGTATGTGTGTGTGTGTGTGTGTGTGTGTGTGTGTGTGTGTGTGTGTGTGTGTGTGTGTTTGTATGTGCGTGCGTGCGTGTGTGTGTGTGTGTGTGCATGTGTGTGTGTGTGTGTGTGTGTGCGCGCGCGCGTGTGTGTTTGTATGTGTGCGTGTGTGTGTGTGTGTGTGCGTGCGTGCGTGTGTGTGAATGTGTGTGCATGTGTGTGCGCGCGTGTGTGTATGTGTGTGCGTGTACGCAAGTACATGCATGTGCATGCGTATGCGTGCGTACGTGAATGTGTGTGTACGCGTGCACAACGCGCAAAACAGGTGGCTAGCCTACAGTCCGCACAAAGTCCCGCGCTTCATGAAGACCAAATTCCCTCAGACTGTGATGGTCTTTGGGTGTGTTTCCAGTGAAGGCCACGTCATGTTGCCCCACATCTTTGAAGAGGGACTCGCTTAAAATGGCTATATTGAGTTGCTGTTCACTGTTGTCAAGCGCTGGGTGGAGAGGGTGGCTGCGGGAAAACCATACGTGTGGCAGCAGGACTCAGCTCCTTGTCACATCTCCGGGAAAACCCAGAAGTTGCTGTCTGAGAACGTCTACGACTTCACCAGTCCCAACATCTGGCCCCCCAACTCGCCTGATTGCAACCCCATGGACTAATGTGTTGCAGAAAAAAAAAAAAAAAAAGGCAGTGAACATAAAGCAAGTGTGATGTTTTGATGTTTTTTGTCACTGCCATTTAACTTTTTTTTTGGGGGGATGGGGGGTTATTTGTCTGGTTGTAATTCAGCCGTTTGCTCTTGACACTTTTTTGCGGACATTTGGTCCACTTTCATTTGCGTCTCTGTCCTATGTTCAGTTTTCACGTTAGTGTTACGTTTGAGGCTTTTTTGCACCCCCATTTTTGTTCACAGCCATGTAACTTATTTTATTTGTATTTTTGTAGTGGATTTTGTTTGTAATTTAGTCGTTTGTTCTTGACACTTCATTGCGGATATTTGGTCCACTTCCATTTACATCTCTGTCCTATGGTCTGTTGTTTTTATGGTAGTGTCACGTATTGTTACTTTTGCTTCGCTTGTTTTATGTTCAAAGCCATGTAACTTTTCATTCGTATTTTATTTTATTCTAATTGGTACCAATATTTAATTTCTTTTGTAAGGTATTTATTATTGTAATGAGGTATGCTTTGTACATGTGATTGAGAGGGTGAACCTTTTCCAGGTTTACCATTTCGTCGATTTATAAG
>NC_134777.1:49635691-49640691 GCF_046742065.1 Oratosquilla oratoria | reverse complement strand
CAAAGCAAATGACCTCAGACCTTCAAACTGAGTCCAGGTGGGCGCTATCTGAACAACTGATGAGCAATTTTTCAGTCATGGATGGATGTAGAGGTTGCTGTTAACAGAATCATTCGTTAACGTTAAATGCATGTGACATGCATAACTGGTATTGATATCACTCACTAGGTTATCTACATGAGAGAATACTCCTTAGAGAAGGCGAAGGGGACGTCCAGAGAACTCATGGTTGGAAAAACTTGACCAGCCCTGTCGAGAACTGTTTGGAATGGGAAGGTTGGTTGTTTTGCTACAGTTGTAGCGTGCTTGTTTGGCAGCAGCTAGGGAGGTCAAGTCCGTCAGTTTTAATCCTGGTCACGGGGCAGAGATTAGGAAAGGCGTCCATTCTGAGCAATAGCTCTGAGCTGCTAAAATCAGTGCCATTATGCAAGGCATCGCCCAAGTCCTGAAGAAAAGAGTTTGTGACATAAAATGGATTCAGTCATACGAACGAGTGAAGAAAGATTAGTAAAAGAGGCGTGAATGGTAGAGGTGGATAGGATGAACATGAGGGGACGACCAAGGATGAGATGGATGGGTGGGGTGAAAGGGGCGTTGAGTAAGAGGAGAATGTCTGTTGAGCATGGAAGGGAGCCAGGAAAACACAGAAAAGTTTTTAAATGCTGAATAGAATTGTCAGTCGCTAGAACAAAATTCCTGTAGAGGGCTAAATGCACGTATGCACAGTGTTTCACCAAACCGAAATAAATCGTTTGGCATTAGCCAGAGCAGTATTCTAAAGAAGGCTAACTGCCCTCGAGTGTTAAACGGACTTGTTTGGTCACTACAAAATCGTGGCGAAATGGATGGATAAAGAATAAACAATTCATGATTCTCTTTCTGCGTGATCGTCTTTCGTACAAAAAAGGTGTAAGAGTAATTTCTTGCAGAGCATGTTTATCAGCATTTTCCTGTTAGCCTTTTGAGTATTTTTTCAACTGAATAAAATCGTCTCGTAATTTTAAATATTTACCAAAGGTCCTCTCCCCCCTTATAAGGGGGTGGCCAAAAAGTACACTCCTTTTTCATACCCATTAAAACACATCTAACGCCCCTCTCTATTCAACATCTCATGGGTGGTGTCAACCCAGGCTTACGCCACACCTCTCAGGTCGAGGGCAATGCATCGAGGTTCAGTGCTTCCAAGAGCTGGAACTAGTTTTCCCCAATCGATGGTATTGGCTAGAATAAATGTATTACATCACCCGTCAACGGGATAGTCCAAATGGGCTTTTAAACCTTTAGAGTTTAGATAATGTTTTTTTTTTCACACATGAGTAACGTCATGTCGTGTTACCCAGACTAAATCTACAGTCACTCTACCAGGTGAACCTGGACAGGCTGCCCCAATTTCAAGAAAGATGATGGGAAACAGAAGAATGGATAAAATGTATCTATGGAAAAGTACATCCTGAGCCACACAGGTTTCTAAAGTCAAGCGACACCGATTGAGACTAATTGCAATAGAGAGGAAGGGAATTGAAGATCGTTCACAAATGAAGAAATCCTGTAGGCAGAGACGCGGCGAAGTTGGTCATACGTGTGCAGAGCCTGAGGGCAACAGACGCTGCGTCGTAGTGAAGGGCAAAAGTAAAAAGAAAAAAAAAATAATGAACCAACAAGAGTTTTTCTTTCAAATTGAACGTTTCTTGTATAGTATTTGATATATTTTTTATACGTGAGCGAAAATTTAGCACAATTTGTTTAATTGTATAGGAAAATGCACGTAAAATATGCAATGAATGTTATAGTTGTGTAGTGATAACCACAAAATAGTTGTAAAGTTTTGAAGGTGTAACGTTGGGATGTATGGTTCCGACACAAAGGAGCAAAGTTTCAGCACCCATTTCCCGTTTTCTGGGCAGCTTTTTCCTGCGGTTCACACGAACAAAGCGGGAAAAGCTGACGAGAAAACGGGAACTGGGTACCGAAACTTTGCTCGTATGAACCACGCTTTACTATGATTGGATCCCGACGCTAGGTTGACTTTGACTAAGAGTAATAAAATCGCCGAGCGTCCATCAGGACGGTAACAGAAACGTACATCACGGTACACACGCATACACACACACCCCACACACGCACATATACACACAGCCTACACACTCACGGGCTCGGATACACTTACGCAAACACACGATTCGATGGCGCGGTTGGTAGAGTTCCCGGCTGCTTCAACGGAGGTCCGGGTTCGAATCCCGCCCATGGCTGAAATAATTTCAATATCGCTGCTCTCCGAGTCGTTACTCCAACTCTCGTGGGCAGGGAGTTGGCTGTGTGTGCGCGTGGAAGGTCACAGTATTACCTATAGATCGGTCATATATGAGCTCTGAGCTCTCTTCTGGGAGAGAAATAGCTGTCGATCACGAGCCCAACACGTGATCCAAGACCATGGTGGTGAATCACAAACACACAAACGCACACACACACACACACACACACACACACACACACACACACACACACACACACACACACACACACACACACACACTTTCAACGAACGGACGGCTTGACGAACGCTCTGAAGAAAAGTGCAGATTGTGGATACCAACGCAAAGAGAAGTGCCTTTTTGTATTTGCAGGGGGGGGGAATTGCTCGTGAGGTAGTGGGAAAGTAAGGAAAGAGGAGAGGGGGAGGGATTACTGGGGAAATGGAAGGTAATGAGGATGTGGAGGACTTGGCCCAGGCAGACGGGCGGAAGGTCAACATGAAACGACCACCGGATGACGAAATGGCAAATAAAAATGTAAAGATTAGAAGTATAGAGAGGAGAAATACAGTAGAAAGTGACGAGAATATGTTCCAGGGATTTAAAGAGGGTGGGGGGGACACAACCCCCCCCCCGACTGATAAGACTAGAGGAGAGAGTTGATAAGGTGATCGAGGACTTGGAACGTAAGTTAGGTAATGTAGGCTCCATTCTCCAAAGAATTGAAAGATTGGAACAACTAGAGAAGGCTAACAGAAACTTAACTGAAGAAGTAGAGGACCTAAAAAGACAGTTAGGAAATGTAAAGGAGGAGAATGAGAAAAGAAGAATAGTAATGAAAACAGTGAGAAAATAGCTACAGAAGCTAAAAATTGGAGAATAACTCAAGAAGGGAATAAGGTTTCATTCACTGACATAGTCAAACAGCAATTGAAAGAACATAATGAAGACTCAGTTATTAAAGTGATGAGACAGAAGGAGAATATAGTAAGAGAATTAGCTGACAAAAAGAAATGTATAATTATATTAGGAATGGAAGAGAAACATAACCCAGATAGAACCGCAAGAATCAAGGAGGAAAATGAAAGGGTAAGCAGTTTATTAAAATTAGTCCAGGAAGATGAACCAGAAATTATAAAGGAAATTGAGGAAAAATTCAGACTCGGAAAATATAGTACAGATAAGACCAGACCAATTAAGATTAAATTCAGGTCACAAACAACGGCAGAGAAAATTCTATCCAAGACAGGGAAACTAGCAACAAATGATCAATATAAAAAGGTATGGATAAAAAGAGAAATGAATAAGGAGGAAAGAGAGGCAGAAAAGCAGAAAAGAATTGAAGCTAAGGCAAAAAACGAGGAAAGAACGGAGTCAGAGAAAGAGAGATTCTATTGGAGAGTAGTGAACATGAAAATAAAGCAGTTCGACATACTAAAGAAAAACATAAGGGAAACAGAGAACACAATGGAAGTGGCAGAAAACTAAGAGTGTCTTACACAAATATAGATGGATTGATAACAGGATTGAATGAACTGAATGATTATTTGAAAGAAAAAGAACCGGACATAATGGGAATTGTAGAAACAAAATTAAAAGGCCCACTACCACCCAACAGTGTAGGACATGATACATACAATTATTGGATTAGAAACAGAGAGAAAAAACAAGGGGGTGGAGTTATGTTCCTGACAAAGAAGGATATAAACGTGAAAGGTGTCATATATGGAAAGAATACAGTAGAGATGATTATGATAGAAGTGGAAGACCGAGATAAGAAGAGCAGAAAATTTGTGATCAACTATGTGCCTCCGAAAACAGCCTCATGGGAGGAGAATGAACATAAAAGTATGTTAGAGGACACAAAGATAGCATTAACTAAAATAATGGAAGACGGAGGAAGAATAGTTATGATGGGCGACTTTAATTGCAAAGAAATCTGCTGGGAAGAAATGACAGTAAAGAGTGGTGATGACTCATGGGGAAATGCTCTACTTGAGATGATTACTGACCATTCAATGACACAATGGATACAAGAGAACACTAGGTATAGAAATGAAGAAGAACCATCGAGGCTAGACTTAATAATTACATCTGAACCTAGAATAGTGGACAAGATTGAATATAAAACACCAATAGGTAAAAGTGACCACATATTGATTGAACTGGAACTTAATGAAGAAAAATATATGAAAAGAAATGAACAATATAGAAAAGGAAGAATGATGTATGAAAAAACAAACTTTGATAAAATAAGAGAATTCTTCCAACAAGAAAACTGGGAAGAAATATACAAAGAAGAAACATCAGTGGAAGAGAAATGGAATATTTTGACAAAAATTTACAAAGAAGGAGTGGAAAAGTATGTCCCAAGACAAAAACAAGAAAAAGAATATGTAAAATGCTGGTACAACAAAAGTTGTAGGGAGTTAAAAGACAAAAGAGACAAAGCCTGGACCGGATGGAAAAAAGACAGAAGACCTGAAAAATGGAAAATATATACTAGTTATAGAAATGAATATGTACAAAAGTGCAGAGAGGAAAAAAGAAAATATGAAAAAGATGTTATAGAAAAGTGTAAAGATCAACCAAAACTATTCTACAGATTTGTAAACAATAAACTGAAAAACAAACAAGACTTGGAGAAATTAAGACAAGGGGGAGTTGAATACACTGAGGAAATGGAAATGGCAGAAATTATGAACAAACATTTTAAATCAGTGTTTACAAGGGAAAATATACAACCTG
>NC_134777.1:49623191-49630691 GCF_046742065.1 Oratosquilla oratoria | reverse complement strand
ATGGACAGATAAAGTTAAGCCTTTCGCCCACGTGGATGAATGAAATCATTTTACGACAAACATAAGAATAAAAAAAATCTCCCAGCATTTATTTATTAATTTATTTATTCTATTTATTTATTTATTATCGAAGCCTCCTCCGTAGGGCGATAGTTCATACCATGACTTAACCCCAATGAGTTGAGGTTTCCTCAAGGTTCTTCAGGGTTAGCCAGAATGAAATTTTAAGTGATAACATTGAATAAGTCAGTGGGTCAATTGACCTATATTCCCATTAATATATCCAGGGTTTACATTTTCTTATAGAATAAGTTGATTTATGATCAAGTGAAATTTGTTCATTGTTTTGTTATTGAGCAGTTTGAAACTAACTTTGAGGATAGGGGAATGCCTTATACAAGATTGACCATTATATACGAAGGTGGCTAATGAAAGTATATTACAATGGGAAACAGTGTATTAAATAGTTTAAAGCACTCCAACAAAACGTGCGTACACTCGGATGGCGTTACAGAAACTGCTTTGCGTGAATGCAGCCTCGCTTGGCGGGAAGCATACACGCCCGCATGGTTCCTTTACAAAATTGGCACGTGCAAATCCAGTCAATACAATAGTTTTAATAGATTGATATAAATAATTTTAATATTATCTATATACAAAAGGGGAAAGCATGTATGACAATTGTACAATGCCATTAGCATGCATGTACATCACAACACCATAAATAAGAGGCAAGGGGTGGGTGGGAAGGGAATGCATGAGAATTCAGAAATCCCTTCCTTGAATATAACCATTTGGCCACAATAATCAATCAAGAGGAAGTAGCGTTTCATTTCAAACATCATCCCTAGGACACTGAATGAAACGATTTGTCGTTAGCAAGAACAAAATGTATAGATAATGATTCTCTTCAATAAAGATGAAAGGGTTGATCAAAATCCTGCATCCCTTTACTCAGAGAGCCCCTGAAGTACCGAAAGAAATCACAAGTCATTGGAAAGAAAATGGGCTGTGTAATGCCACTGTGTTGGAGTGATTCACGCCGTGTTCTAGGAACCGCTGAAGAAGTGAGCAGAAAATTCGAGGACTGGGATTTCTGTTTTCTTGAATCATAGTTGTAATAATGTCAAAAGTCAAAATAAAACTAATTACATCAACGGTAGCTACACGTCCATCGTAATAAATGTATGAAATTGTGTAGGACTGACACCAGGAGGCGCTTATTTACGTACAGCCAGCCAGCTTGGCAAGCTTGTTTGTTTATTGTATTTTCACTCGGATGAGCTTGATCAAAGTTGTGATCGATCAAGAACATGGAAATTAGTTCGCCCCACGTTAGGACTGTGTTATTTCCCAATAGTTACCAATTTCACCAAACACAGTGATAGGCTGGAAAGGTTGCAGTGACAAAATTCTAATTTATTCTAAACATATGATCTGAAAAATGCAAAAGTTTTCGTATCTGTGTTGATAAAAAAAAAGAGGCTGAGATGGAACTTGATACAGGTCTTCAAGAATTCAAAAAAGGAATAGATAACACCAAAATGGTATGTATTTTTACAGTGAATAGTAATACAAGAACCAATATTATTAGGCTGTAAATTTTGTTTTATTTTAGAAGTAGGCGGAAACAGTCTCGCCAACAGTTTAGTCAGTGAATTCTACATAGGCTGTTACGTATCTCATGTACTAGTAGGCTACGGTACGAAGTTACAAGATTCATTTGTATAAGCATCTGCACTTAAATAATCACCTGTAATGTCTCTCAGTTAATTTATTTGACTGCTCGTTTACTTGTCTATGTGTTTATATATGTCCAGTTAGTTATTATTCTGCATCCGGCTTTCTTGTGGACCGATAACTGTTTTGCCATTGTAATCCATGGAAACTATTCTAACAGGAAAAGACTGTCTGGCGTTTCCTCTAGCAATAGCTTTGATTTGCGCCAATGTGCTGAAAAGTTTTAGTTCCTTTATTTCGGTGGCATACCTGTATTCTGCAGATCGTGTTTTGCTAGTGAAGGGGATAACACTAGTCGATTTTACTCAACCGAGACGTAGCCCCATTAGCTGGGAAAGTATAAGCTGTATCGACAAATTCTTTCAATCTAGTAGAGGTTGCTTTGTGGACATTGTTGGCCCAACACTATATAGTTTCATGCAACTGAAAGGCGGCCTCGAACCTGAGGCGACGTGCACGGGTGCGCCTTCCATTTGTCAACAGGCTCGCCCATCCATTCACTCATCATCGAGCTCGACAAGGTCGTCCGCCGTGTCGCTGCCTCTCGCCTTCTTCCTCCGGAACAGACAATGATAGGCCTAAAGTGCTCCTTCATTCGCCTGAAGGACAGACCCACTGGGGGGTGGGGGTGGGGTCGGGGCTGTGTGCAGCCACTCGTGTATGTATGTGTTTGTTCCTGTACACCAGCACTCCCAGCTCACTCATAGGCTCGTCTAGTCAGCAGTGAAAGGACAGTCTGTCTGCCACGGGAATGAGGAAAAACTTCGTTTCTCTTCCAGTTCGGGTCTTTGCTTCTGGCACGCGTCCACCTACCAAGGGTCTTCTCATTTATAAGCTATGCATTCATTTTATTGTCGGGTCATTTGTCATCCTCGTTGCGATGCATTTTGTATCACTAGCATAGTGCATTTAGACCTCATTCAGGGTCACTGTTCTACCTTAGCTACGTACACTTAAGAATTTTGTGGCAGAGTCTCTATGTTTATGTTTTGCACGCTCAAGCTAGTGATGAAAAAGGGAAAGTATAGATGACAGTTGCCACAAAAATACCTGATTTAGATAATACAAGACATTTTTTTCTTTGAATTACATCAGCTCTTGGATAGTTTTCCCAATACTTCTCCGTACTTGCCTTCATCGCATGTGGGTAAAGGTGATTCTTACAACCTTGAACAGGTTCATTACAGGCAGCTAGTAATGACAGGAACACAAATCCCAAGACAACACTCAGAGGAGAGCAAATGCGTTTTAACACCAACCTACTCGTATAACCCACACCTGCGCGCACGCGCGCACACGCACTCGCGCGCGTCACACACACACACACACACACACACACACACACACACACACACACACACACACACACACACACACACACACACACACACACACACACACACACACACACACACATGGAAACACAAGTAGACACGTAGGTAGACATGTACGTACGTAGTACACAAAGGACGTCAGTTTGGTGGGTGTTCATGTAAAGGATGTATATACTCTCTATTTGTTTTGCATGCAGCGCTGTGTGAAGTTAACATGTAACACCATGTTAAACGCCCGACTTAATTCTTGAGCGTTTCAGCTTTTGCTCCTTTGAGCTCAGTAAATACAAAGATATAAAGAAAAAGAGTGAGTTTGTTACAATTAACTAATGAAATCTGGTCGCATCCTCGCCTTACTCGTCTCGCTAATGAGTCATGAACGCTTCCGTCCGCATTCTTTTATGTTGTGCAGTCTGAGCTTCGGGAACTTCATTAGAATTGCAGACCGTATTCTCTCCAAGCCTATTGTGTTTTAGGCCCTAAATATTTGTGTAATGATACAACATTTATCTGAAACAATGAAAACTTGGTTATTACGAGGTGTGTCAAAAAATTCCAGGACAGGAACTACAAACTACGAGTTTTCCTCGTATAGTATATAACTCTCAGTTCACATGCTTTTATATACATATCCTCTGTTTCATGTCGTCAAGCAATGGGCACAGAGCAACGAACAAACTTGAAGTTTCTGGGGGAAAACTCCGTCAGAAGCACTGGGACTGCTGCAGCAAGTGTACGGAGATGAGACGATGTCACGCTCATTTGTTTTTGAGTGGTGCAAGAGGTTTAAAGGGGGACGCGAGGATGTGGAAGGCGATCCCAGGAGTGGAAGGTCTTCAACAAGCAGGACTGAGGACAACGTTGAGTGCGTTAGGCAGATGATGCGTAGCGATCGTCGGCTGACTGTTCGACTGATCGCAAATGAGCTGGACATGAATCGGGACAGCGTCAGCGTCTGGAAAATTATCACTGAAGATTTGGACGTGCGGAAAGTCTGTGCAAAGATGGTACCGAAACTGCTGAACGATGACCAGAAGGAATGACGCATGCAAGTGTGTCAGGACATCCTCGAGCGTCTTCAAACCGAGCTAGACTTGCTAGGGAGAGTTATCACCGGTGACGAATAATGGATCTTCGAGTACGACCCGGAGACCAAACGCCAGAACCTTCAAAGAAAGCGTCCGACGTCGCCAAGGGCTAAGAAAGCAAGACACTCGAAGTCCAGAGTCATCTTGATCGCATTCTTTGCCCACTGCGAGTTCTTGCCACAGGGCCAGACGATCAACCAGCATGTCTACAAAGAGATACTGCTGCGTTTACTCCGTTCAGTGCGCGAGAAGAGGCGAGAGTTGTGGCAGGACAACTCGTGGCTGCTTCACCATGACAACGCGACTGCTCACAATGCCCTGAGAATCCGACAGTTCCTGGCCGAGAAGAACATCTCCGCACACGAGCAACCGCCCTACTCACCCGATCTGGCTCCGTGTGATTATTTCCTCTTTCCCAAGCTCAAGGGGGTCATCAAGGGGACCCGTTTTGAAGACGTGGACGACATCAAAAAGGCCGTGACGACGGAGCTGCGGAGGATCCCGGAAGAATCCTTCCAGGAGTGCATGCAAGCGTGGCAGAGAAGGATGGGAAAGTGCGTTAGACTCCAGGGGGATTACTTCGAAGTTTGTAGTTTGGATTTGAAATAAATCTTTTGTGACACCAGTCCTGGAACTTTTCTGACACACTTTGCATTATGGGAAAGGTGGAGGGGGAAACACGGGTCTTTATCTGAATATCGAGTTTATTCCTGACCGGTTTCGCTTACAATAGCTTCCTCAGAGTAAGCTATTGTAAGCGAAACCGGTCAGGAATAAACTCGATATTCAGATAAAGACCCGTGTTTCCCCCTTCACCTTTCCCATAATTTGTCCCAATGTCTCAACACTTTGTATTGTCAAAGATGATGCACAATAAGTGTCACCTGTTTCAGACTAAGAATTTATAAATGCCATCCATGGTAGCGAGTGAGGCAATAGAGGAGAACGGATTATAGAATAAAGTGAACAAACTGGTCAATCACATGTGACGTGGTATAACGACTCATAAGTACTTCTTCCATGAAATGAAACAATCTCGAGATCATCCTTGAGATCGGTGCGTACCGCTTGAAGAAAGAGGTGAGGGTTGGCTGGCACGTGTCTCCCCGAATGACCGGCACCTCACCACTGTGGCACCACCGGTCGGGGCTTGAGTTACCGAGTCCCACAGGATTGACCACAGTGCTGCTTCCTTGTTTATGGCTTGCATGTGGGTCGTACTGTCGTGAGTGCGCATTGTGTTGTCGTTGTCTGTACATACTAAGGGTCACAGTATGTAAGCATTGTGCGTTCACGGACTAGATGTCACCAGCTAAATGATGGAGCAGGAGGGTGCGAAGAGTAGTGGGGAGGAGAAATAGAACAAGAAGGTGGAGTAGGAGGAAGTGGAGGAGGAAGAAAAGAAGGAAGAGGTGAAGAAGGGAGAGAAGGAGAAGGGAAGGGAGGAAGGACGGCAGGATGAGAAGAAAAGAAAGGAGAGGGGTGGGGATGCGAGGTAGGAGGAGGCGGAGAAACTGGAGGTGAAGGAGGAGGATATAGAGGAAGCGGCGGAGGCAGTCAGAAAAGGAAGAGGAGTAGTAGTAAGAAGAGGAGAATACATTAACGAATACTGGGCGAGGGATTTAATGGGTTAATCTTGTGTATAATCATCCCCAACGACTTGAGATTCCTCCTTCTGGATTTTCAAGTTCGTAGGGAATTCGTTATCCTTGCATGTACTCTGGAAAGGACCAATGATAAGTAAATAGCAGAGGTGATCCTGTGAGATGAACTTCGGAGAGACCCATCTTTCCGCTGCCCATCATAAAAGATATCGACACCCTCATCTCCACCGAGGAACTGGCTTACGATCTACGGGCATGACCCAAGATGTCCCTATCACTTTCGACTATTTTCTCACAATTTTTCACATAAAGAGAGGTGACAAACCTGTGCTAATACAACGTAAACAATAGCTCAGCGTTTCCTCCCAGAGAGATCTATCGGAGGGCTAGAGGATCGCTGCTAACTACTGTGGGAAAGCGGGTTTCCAGTCAGTGAAAATCGAGGCAAGTTGTAGTATTCCAGAACTTTTCTCATTAGACCATTGGGAGGCTGAGTAAGTTTATTTCTCCAGGCACTGGGGCTGGGAGCAGAATGTTATTTAAGAGTATTTTATCAAGGTAACAAACCAAACTATTCTCAGTCATTCCTGTAAGGGATTGTATAAACTCTGTTTCCACAAACTCTAGAGGATTTTGCGTTATGTCAGCTGTCGGGCGGACATTTCTTCAGACCAGCGTCTCGGTCGACCAAAGCCTCCTATCAGTCGCGGTTTGAGGCAACCGAGGATCAGGAAAGATCCATCTAAGAGGGGATTCGATTGTACAAATCCCTCTTTAATCCGGAGTCTACTCGCCTCTGAGGCTGCCTAAAATTGCCTGTCTTTGGTCGAAACAAGATGTGAGCCATTCTTTCTTTATTGAAGGGGTATAATGACAAGGAAGATGTACATCGTTGACCTACATCAACAAAAGAATATTACGAGAGGCCTGTTTCGTTCCGCCAGAATAAGATGAAATTTAATTCAAAATGATCTCGTATAAATGAGAAAAATATACATTTACAGGAAGGTTTGGAGGAAAGGTTTTTGTGGTGCTCGGTGAATAGAGTTTGTACATTCTTTTTATGCCAACAGGGCATGTGCCAAATGGAGATTTCGTCTGTTGTCTGCGAATCCAGATGGATGGTCTTCGGTCCGTAGACTAATGGAGCAGTAATGAGACAACACATTCTTGAAATGGCCAATAACTGGTTTACTAACAGAGTGGTTGACGAATGGAATAGATTTATGAACGATGTAATGAGCGCTGGAACAATTAGTTGTTTTAAGAAAAAAATTAAATAACTTTATGGGTAGCCATGAAAAGTGGTAAGTGACATGGAGCTGGTTAGTGTAGACCTTACGGTCTATTGTAGTCTCCTCCATTCATGTTCTTATGAAAAGAAAATTTCCGGTCAAAAGTGTTGAGTTATCTTATCATATTCCACTACGTTAATGCCACTATTGTTTCTGATCATTTAGTAGAATTGCTAATTAGGAAAATAATATACTGTATAGTAACTACTGTGTAAAACAAAATATCAATTAGGTGCAAACGTTGTATTATATTTGTGTAGTGAAGACCAGTGGGCAACATTAGCTACTGGAGAAGTAAAGTGGAAAACTTTGAGCAAAGTGACAGAACTATGGAGAATACATGTTAAAAAAATGTCGAATATACTCTGAAATTGTACATAAATACTCGTACCCTCATAATATATAGAGGCATTAAAACTCAAGTATTTGCTATTACATA
>NC_134777.1:49603191-49610691 GCF_046742065.1 Oratosquilla oratoria | reverse complement strand
GCGCTGGTAGAGTAGGCCTAATCGGAAGCGTGCTGGTCTCGCATTAGCTTACTTGTGAGTTCGAATCCTGGAGTACTCCTTTCAGATTCCCAGCACTGACTTATCTGCCCCAACAATCCAAGCGCATAGGGCAAAGATTCTTTGGCTAAGGTTACGCGCCTTCTGCTGTAGACTTCTGACCTCACAGGACGACGAGTCCCGTTTTTGTCAGTTGTGTCCGCTGCTTCATCCGTCCTATTCTTAACTGTGCTCCTCTGTAATCGTATGCCGCTGCATCTCGCCTGCACTTTACTGACATTGTTTTGCTCTGGTGGTAAGGTGTGGTGTAATCATTTGCATCGTAGCAATGTCAGCAACGTTTGTATACTATACCAGATTCGCGACGATTGACATGACCCATTGTACTGTACATCTCGATCTATAAGTGCAAGAGCACTCGGCATAGTTGTAAATCGATTTTGCTTAGTCTGCAGCCATTCAGATGTCGCAACAGATAGTTTTAGCGAACCTGATACGTCTGTGGAAGTCCTTGTGAATAAACACGGGCATCTGCCTAAAGAAGTTCAGATCAATAGCGAAGAAGATATTGAAAGTTATAACACCAACTTTGCCTTGTCACATTCCTGGTAAGACGATCATGCAAAATTTTTACATGTTGATTTTATAAAATTTATTCTTGATACATTCTTGGTCGGACGATCATGCAGAATTAGTATAGTATTTTATTTTTAATTGTTTAGCCTTGTTTTTTGCCAATAGCTATCAGCTATTGCATCTGAAAAAATCTTAGCATTTGATCACTGTTACAATATCGGTGACTTGATTCTTCTTGCATGAGTTTGCGGTCTTGTGTCCCTTTAATCCAACATAATTTTCTTCCGTTCTTCTGCTTTTCTGGTGTGTGAGGTTTGCCGATGAGCAGCCAATAGTGTTTACGGTCTTCTCAATTCATCTGCTCTGTATAGATCTGTAATAATCTTAATAATGATCAGTAATGATAACGATAATGATAATGAAAATATACTCTGTTTCATATCCATGGTGGTTGTTAACATAATAAATAAAAAAGACTATTCACCCCCTGCATAAAACAAGTCGAAAAACTATATCAGAGAAAATATGTTACCTTTTGGTTGAATCTCTAACACGGTGCGAGGTGAATACAACTACAGTTAGTGGAAACAACTCAGTGAATACGTGTGTTCAAGAAGTAGGATGGGCCGATGCAGCTGCATGAGAGCTGCTGCTCACTCATGTTATTGCAGGTTATTACGTTGAAATTCTGATAGTCAGGTTTGGGCGGGCGTAGTGTCTTCTAGTTAGAAGACCTGTGCAAGCACGCACGCACACGCAAACGTGCATATACAATACATACGCGCACCCACCCACCCACGTAAACGAACACACACACACACACACACACACACACACACACACACACACACACACACACACACACACACACACACACACACACACACACACACACACACACACACACACACACACACACACACACACACACACATATATATATATATATATATATATATATATATATATAATGTACATGTATATATCCACTATAATAAAGTAGTAGCCTCTGTCTGCCCGTCTGACCCCCATAACCATATTTATTCTGATACCCTATCACTCCAAGTACTTGGATAACTATATTTCATTTCCAAAAGAAAAAAATATTATTTTGGTTAGGGTTAAGGGTTAAAGTTAGGTGGGGTCTGGTTAGGTTAGGGATTATTCACGAACTCCTCCTAGATTTTTGCAGATAGACCCCTATAACCATATATATTCTGAAACCTTATAACCCAAGGTACTTGGATAACTATCTTTCATTTGTCTGTCTGGCTGTTTGTATATTCACGAATTTCTCTTAAGGTTTTGGAGATAGACCCCCATAACCATATATATTCTGATACCCCTATCATTCCAGGTACATGGATAACTATATTTCATTTATTATTATTTTTTGTTAGGGTTAAGGGTGGGGTCTGGTTAGGTGAGTGATTATTCACGAACTACTCCTAGGTTTTTGCAGATAGACCCCTATAACCGTATATATTCTGAAACCTTATAACCCAAGGTACTTGGATAACTATCTTTCATTTGTCTGTCTGCTTGTTTGTTCACGAAGTCCTCCTAGGGTTTTAGAGATAGACCCCTATAACCATATATATATTCTGATACCCTATTACTCCAGGTAATTGGATAACTATATTTCATTTCCCCCTAAAAATATTTTAGTTAGGGTTAAGGGTTAAAGTTAGGTGGGGGTAATTGTTAGGTTAGGTGAAAGGACGCTACCCTGCTTGACGCCACTTGTCACCTCAAACCAATTCTCATATCCCTCTTGTGTCACTACAGAAATTTTACATGTGTTGTACATTGCCTCGACATTCTCCCTCAGCTTTTTGTTTACTCCATATTAAGGGTCTGCTAGTACTTGCTACAGCTTTCCACGGGGCACTCTATCAAAGGCTTCTGTTAAATCAATGAAAGCTACAAATAGGGGCTTGTGCCACTCCCAGCTCTTTTCAATCAACATCCTTAGAATGAAGATGGTATCAGTGGTGGTCCTATTTGGTCAAAATCCAAATTGCGCCTCATTTAGTTTCTCTTCATTAACCGCCCACAACCTTCCTTCGATGATTCTTTCGTAGATCTTCAACGAGTGACACAGAAGCGAAATTCAGTGAGACCTCTCATTAACGGACGTAAATTAGCTGTGTTTGCGGTGTTTTCGCTGTGTTTTCGGTGTTTTTGGTGCTGTTGTTTAGTGAGTGCAATCACTATGCCACCCAAAAACCACTCCAAAACATCGAAAACACAGCGAAAACACCGCAAACACAGCTAATTAACGTCCGTTAATGAGAGGTCTCACTGTTCCTCGGTAACTTTCAGAAGCATGACGGTCTCCTTTCATAAAAATGGGGCAGATCAGAGCTTTTCCCCGCTCTGATGGTATTGTTTGTTGTTCCCAGGAGGTCTGTATTACTATGTGCAACCAGGTGATGTAAGCTGGGCCCCATACTCTATCAATTCCACTGGGATTTGATCTGTACCGGAGGATTTCCCATTTTTCATGCTTTCGATGGCCTGTTCGACTTCTCAGATTGATTTATGGAGTTACACGGCGTGATAGGGTTAAGAACACCACATTCTGGGAAGCCCTTGTCATAGAACCTATCGTCGAACTCATTGAAAGATCACAACTACGATGGTACGACCACGTAAAGAGAAAACGTCAAGATGAAGAAGTACACAGAATATTAACTGAAAAGACAACTCGCTTTAATACTAGATGACACTAACACATTTAATCATGTCCGAGATGTTTTAAAAAGGATAGTGAAATGTGAACAAAGAAAATCGTGCCGTGTTAGACGGGCATTAGTACCCCGGCGGATATTCACGACTGAAGTGGCATTTGGTCCTTGTGACGACTTTAGATTTACCTCCACCATCTTTGGCCCCTTTAAGACCCCTTCCCTCCCTCCTGCTCCTTCCTTCCCTTCGTTTCATTCCTTCCCTTCCTTCCCTCTTTCCCCTCCCTTCCCTTCTCTCCCCTTCCTCTCCTTCCTCCCCTCCACCCCACTACTTATACACAATCGTTAATGCCTGTTCCCACCCCTTCTCTCTCTTCTCCAACCATCTCTTTCCCCTTCATTTTCCCCGTCCCATTTTCTATTCCCCTTCCCCTTTCCCCTTGCCTGTGCCTTTTCTCCTTTTCCCTTTGTAGTTTCCCTTTTCTCATTCTCTATTCCTTTCCTAGTTCTTTTCCTTTTCCCTTTTCTTCCTCTGTCTACCCTTTGTCGTGAACTGCACACCCGCAGAAACCCCAGCGAGTCTTACCTGTCTCTTCTATCTGCGCCTCTCTCAACCACGCCTTTGTATATGCTCTCCAGGGTCGTGGTCTGGTCCAACGCAGGTGCCGAACCCAACTCAACCACAAAATCGAGGCCACTTGATTTCAATATTATATTTTCATCTGATTCTATCATTCTATTGCAATTTGGTTTATTATAATTGCAATCATTATTGTTATTATCGCTATCATTATTGCTGTTGTTATTATTACTGTTAGTATTTTCATATTCCTGGTGAGGCCTTCAGACATTCAAGGAACTTTTCCTTCACCTTCTGAGAAACCCTTCAATACTGTTGTTCTGCACATTTTCTAGATTTTGCCCTTGTAAACGTCAGACATTTCTTAAGTGAAAGACGGGTGGACACCAGCTTGAACGGAGTCTTAGCCGATCGAGACCCCATACCCTCAGGCTACCGTTTGTCCATCTTTCTCTTGAGCAATGAAGTATCTATCGATTGTCTCTGCGAAGCCTCAAACGTGAACCTCGGTACTGAACAGTCATCTCAGATGCTGTGCCAATGCTAAGAGGGCAATTCTGTTGGAAAGAAGTCGAGGAGACAACCATGGACGATATGTTTATGTATCTATTTATTTGCTTATATTTATATGGTTACTTGTTTATTCATGTATCCATTCATTCAATTTTATTCGTTGAATATTCGATTTAATTTTGTTTTATTTTATTTTATTTTTATCTTTTATTCTTTTATAATTGTTTGCAATGACTGATTGGCCCAGTGCTGCACCTTCTCACTCTGAAGACCCTACCACGGTACACCCCGTATAATGTATTGACTGTGTAACAATAGACTAATTTTCCTGATAATCCGAATCCATGATAAAGGTTGGGCAAGCGTGATGCTGTAGTTGAGAACCCTTTCCCCCTTATAAGGGGGGAAACGAAGTCAAAGCACACACCCATCCCACTCCCATTCCGCGCCCATTTAAAACCTGTTTATTGCCCTTCCCTGCCCTAGCACGGGTAGTGTAAATATTGCCGATACGATCCCGGTCCTACGGTGTGACCATTTGTCACTTTAGACAGGGGTCATCGAGAAAAGAAAATAAACAAATAGATAAATTAGATAGAATAAAAGAAAAATACAAATTAAATAGATAATAAAATGTAATAAAAGTAAATATACATACATGCAAAAACTAGAAGAAGAGGAAGAAGAACGATAACAACATCGACAACAACAGCAAATCCAACAACAGCAAATCCAACAGCTAGTCCAACAGCAGCAAGTCCAACAGCAGCAAGTCCAACAGCAGCAAGTCCAGCAGCAACAAGTCCAACAGCAACAAGTCCAACAGCAGCAAATCCAACAGCAGCAAACACAACAGCAGCAAATACAACAACAGAATACAAAAGTGCGTTTCCCTCTGTGGTGTACGCAATACACATCGTTGAGTCGATGTAACGTTTTGTGTGCCTCCATTACACAACATGAAATCTTTCAAATTTTGTCGGTGACATCAGCTTTTCAGTCCTTGGGGATAATATTACGCCGAAAAGGTGTCGTCATAGAGGTGCTAAAGGAAGGATTTAGTGTGGACAGTATGTCACTGGAGGAGAGAGTTCAAACGAAGCTGAATGAAACACTCGCAATAGTCTGAACCAAGTCTCTGGAATAATTCACATCCACAGAATGAAACAAAGTCTTTCGTGGTGAGATGGTGCCCGAAAAAAACGGGATGATCTGTGTACCTTGTAAACCGTTTGAAACACCAATAAAACTTAGGGGTCCTTTACTCATGTCCGTTTCTTGAAGCTTAGGTCTCTCCTCATTTTCATAACTTGAAACGAATTAGTCTTTATTTTCTGTTTATCCTAGCCTATCACAACCAGGATATATGTATTTATAGTTTTTTGTTTTAAAATAGGTTATAGAATAAAAGGTGACCATATTGGTTTGATTCTACGTAACTTGATCTGTCATCCGTGAGACCCCTGCAGGGAATGTCACCTGTTGCATAAAAACGACAAAGGAAACATGAACTGGAAGTGAAGCGTTTATTCCTGACGTTTCGTCTATTGACTTTCTCAAAGGACTTTGAGAAAGTCAGGAATAAACGTCAGGAATAAACGCTTCACTTCCAGTCCATGTTTCCTTTGCCGTGTTTATGCAACTTGTTCACATGGATTTTCAAATGTCACCTGGCCTCCCTAATGCAGCCGTGGACGACCCTCCCCGGCATTCCCTCCGTCTGCTCTGCAACTGTTGCTCGCCGTCTTCCCTCTGTCCTTCCTTCTCCTTCCCTACTCCTTCTTCTGTGCCCCCTCCTCCTCCATTTCCTCCTTCTCCTCCTCCTCCTCCTCCTCCTCCTCCTCTCCCTGCTCTCCTTATTCTCCTTACTCTCCCTACTCTCCCTCCTCCTCCTCCTCTCCCTGCTCTCCTTACTCTCCTTACTCTCCCTACTCTCCCTCCTCCTCCTCCTCTCCTTACTCTCCTTACTCTCCCTACTCTCCCTCCTCTTCCTCCTCCTTCTTTTACTCCTTCTCCTCCTCCTCCTCTCCCTAATCTCCCTCCTCCTCTTCCTCCTCCTCCTCCTCCTCCTTCTTTTACTCCTGCTCCTTCTTTTACTCCTCCTCCTCCTCCTCCTCCTCCTCCTCCTCCTCCTCCTTCTTTTACTCCTCCTCCTCCTCCTCCTCCCCCTCTTCCTTCTCCTTCCCCACTTCCATCTCCTTCCCCACTTCCTTCTCCTCCTCGACCCCCTCCTCCCCTCTTGCTTCTCCTTTTCCTTCTCCTTCCCAAACTCTCTTCCTCCTGCACCTCCTCCAATTCCTCTTCCTTCCCCTCCTCTTACTCCTGTTCCCCCTCCGCCTCCATTTCAACTCCCCCTCCTTCAGCATTTTTTTCATTTCACAAGTTTCTCTGGTTCTCTTCCTGTTTGCCTTAGTTCGTACCACTTTTTATAGCATGTAAAAACCATCAGTGTTCGTTAAAGTCCTTCCCTTCGTATTCCATTTACTTATCGTTCCCTTCAGCTCGGGACACGTCTTCAGTGAAATAAAATCTGTAATTCAAGAGGTTATTGTCCTATTATGGCAAAGAGGGGTACAGATCCTGTCTCGTTGCCCTGTTTCGCTTTAATTCCCGCTGCTTTAATCTCTCCCGTATGATCTGAAGTTAACCCATTAACATTTGTTCTTATATTCTGCCAGTACCAGGCTATTTGATTCAGCTGCACGTGACCCCTTTGGTCAGAAAAGGTGTTTAAACCTTTCATCATTAACTGATCGTTGTTATTTCCTTTGCACATGTTGGGATATATAGTATTAGGTGGCTATCAACTAGGACAGTCCTCAGACTAAGGGATAATTGTTTTACAATGCAGCCACTGTCCCAGACACTTGATGATCTCTTCTTGTATTCGTTCATGTTTTGACGGATTGTTTATTCATTTATTTATTATTGCTAGTATTATTATTGTTTTGTTATTATTAGATTTTTTTGCCTGTAATGGTTGTGCGTTGACGCGCAGATATGTTTGCAGCATAGCCAGGGAAGAAGACCACAGGCAGAATCTCGCTAGTGAGATCAGTTTTATCCATAATTACCGATTACCAACCGCCACCACCACAAACACATACCCAAACAAGAACGACA
>NC_134777.1:49593191-49598191 GCF_046742065.1 Oratosquilla oratoria | reverse complement strand
GTCTCTCTCTCTCTCTCTCTCTCTCTCTCTCTCTCTCTCTCTCTCTCTCTCTCTCTCTCTCTCTCTCTCTCTCTCTCTCTCTCTCTCTCTCTCTCTCTCTCTCTCTCTCTCTCTCTCTCTTTCTTTCTTTCTTCCTCTCTTTCTTGCTCTTCCCTCCCCCTCTCTCCCTGTCACTATTTCTCTCTCTGTCTGGTCTCTCTGTCTCTGTCTACCTGTCTTTCTATCTCTCTCTCTCTTTCTCTCTTTCTCTCTCTCCCCATCTCTAATTCTCTCCCATTAACTCCTTTAACACTAACAAGTTTAGGCCTCAACCAGCCTATAGATGTTAATGTGGTTATTCTAATCTTTAAGAATTTAAGTAATACCAACTCATTCTGTTCAGATGGGATCCCTCTAAACTTTTTAAGAGATTCCCTTTCAGTTTTAATCTTTAATATTACTGTCGTTGTGAATACCTCTATAGTAATAGGTATTTTTCCACAAGCATGGAAACAATACGTCATCCCATTATTCAAATATGGAAATGTTGATAACATTAGTAATTACCGTCCTATATTTCTACTTATGTCTTTGCTGGAGTCAACCTGTTGTCCAAAAGCCAGCATGGATTTAGAAAGAACTTTCCAGCCGAAACTGCACTCATAAAAGTAAACGAATACATATACGATAACAGTGATAATCAGAAAATATCATTACTGCTCTTACTATATTTGTTTAAAGCATTTGATTGTGTATGCCACAAAATTTGTATGGATATATGCAACAAGTTGAACATTGATCAATTTTGGTTTGAGAATTATTCAACCCGTAAAGATCGACTCAATTGTCTCGTCGTCAAGAGAGATCAAATATGGAGTACCCCAAGGATCAGTTTTAGGACCAATCTTATATTTATATAAATGATGTGTCGATGTTCTGAAAAACATTTCATGATATAGTATGCAGATGACTAGGTAGTTCTGACAGGGAGGTTTAGGAACTAAACAACTTGATCAAGCGTGACTAAAACGCGCTAAATCAAAGAATTTTTTTTTAGATAAATGGGGCGAATGTGAATGAACAAAAGATACAATATGCATTCATCAGTTCACGTCATTAGATCAGTGGTTCTTATTTCTTTTGCCAATCTTACCTTCATACACTTAAAAGGGAAGGGTAGATGCTGGTAGTTTTTTACCTTAATTAAATCGTCTGTCTCAATGTTTAGCTTAATCTTAGATAATAATGTCTTAGGAATTTTACAATCAGGATTAATATTTTGATAATATTTTGAATTAGAATATCGGCAAAACAATTTCACAAATCCTTGGTGACCCAATCAAATGGTTTGCATGGCGACCCAACTTTGGGTCGTGACCCAAGGGTTAAGAACTACTGCATTAGATGTAAAATTATGTTTTGGAGAGACCGCTATTATACCATCCCAGTCCGTAAATAATTTAAGTATGATCAATATTTGTTGTTTGACATCCATATTAACCACATATCTCGTAAAGTTAAAGGTATTAATTGCTCTAAACTGCATAAAATTGGGATTGACAGAATATCAAGATTGATTATTGTTCAAGCTATAACATTAAGTATAATAATTGTTCTCGCGTGTAGGCTATGACAACATAAGAACAACTTGAACACGCCCAAAAGCTACAAATTTTTTGCAGCAAATATAGGACCCGGAACATCCAAAAAATATGACCACGTAACCCTTATTCTTAAATATCTTGAGTGGTTAAATGTTGAAAAGAAAATATTTGATATATGCGAAATTGCATACAAGATTTGTAATATTTTGTTGCATAACTCTCTTCTCTTTTCCAACTATTCAAGAATTAAACTCGTGTAGCAGCCCTGCACGACAATGTAAAAACCTATTTGTAGCACACACAACAACCAGTATAAGAACAAGAGCAATTAGGGTAAAGGAATCCAAAACTTGAAACACAATCCCAGTCACTATTCAGAACCTGCCAACATTAAAAGCTTTTAAAGATAAATTAAAGGAATACCTTCTCGACATATAATATGCACAGGTTTATAATATCTTTTGAGACATTATATTTTCATTGGTGAAATGTTTCTCGCAATCGTACGTCAGAGAATTATTTATTCGAATTGTTTGTATGTTTATTGATGAATGTTTAAGTTACGAATGTGACCATTTGCTGTTTTATGTAAATTGTTTAATTTTTTACTGTATAAATTCTAATACATTATTAATTATAAATTGGTTATGGTAGCCATAGACTTATTATTTGTATGTTTTCAAGTATGATAGATGTTTAACTATGTAGAATGTTGAATATTTATTCGCAATTTTATCTATAAAAATGAGTTTTAGTTTTTATTCGTTACCCTTTATTTATGTAAAATTTTGATTAATGAGCACTCCGCACAGTATGTTTGTGAGAATGGATCATTCCTTATGGTTTTTAGAACGTGTGAACGTGTGAACGGGGTATTTGGTTGTCGAACAACGTGTTCGACAACCAAATACCCCGTTCACACATCACTTCAAACACGTGTCTGTCGAACCGCGTTCGACGAACCGTTAGACCGTGTAAACCACCTCTAAGACAAAAAGGAGAATGTGGATGTTGCTAGAACGCCAGTTATCATAGTTAATAATGACGGTACTCCTCGTTTTATTTCGGAATATTGTCATTCCCCTAAAATTTAAACTATACACTTATATAATTATACATATACCTAACTACTTCCATTGTAAAGTGAACAACTATTGTATAAAAATGGAAAAAATATTTGATGATTTGACTCTTTCTACCCTCTCTCTCTTCCCTGTTGAGCATCGGGGAAGTCAAGGGAAGTAAATTGTGTGATGCGTCAATTGGAACCTGTGCATGAGACACATCGGAAGTAATGGTACAAACAGGGAAGGAAGAAGAAGAAATTTGGTCATCTATGACTTTTGCCTTTGAAGGGTACACTAGAAAATCACATAAGTTTGTACCAATTTTAAGATGTAGGGGAGATATTAGTGTCATTGGCAACTAGAAAAGAAGTATGACCCTTCTTGGTTGTAGAGAATAAGGCTGAAACTAGTGATATGCCATTGGTGGATTCTGGCATACAAAGAACATCGCATTCCGGAGCTCGGAAAATGCGATGCTGCACTTTGCTATACTCATGTGGTGGTAGAGTCATAGGTCTGGTTAACACTGCACGAGTAAGACGACTCATGGTGCAAAAGCACAGTGGAGACAGGGGAGGAGGTAATTACCAGTTCATCAAAGGGAGGAGATAAGAAATGCTTTGTTGGAGAGAATTCTAGAGAAGGGGAGAGGCATTTGGTATTCCGTTTCCTAGCTTTGGATATGCGAGAAGAAACGCATTCGCTTTGTACGGGTGGAAGACTTGGTCAAGACAGGTTCACTGAAAGGAGGGAGGAAGTATGATCTGAAGGTTCAGACGAAGGTTTGACAGTGTCCTGTGAAGTGGAATCTAGAGCAGGCAGGGAGGAGGGAATATCTTTTGAGGTGACTCAACCTGGTCAGGGGGTAGAAGGAGGAGCAGCAATAGTGGGAACAAAAACAACTGGCATGATTTTGTTAAAGTGAGGGAGATTGCTCAGTCCAGAAACTGTAGGAAGGGGTTCAGGGGAAGGCGCTAAAGGCAGGACAGGAATGAAATGATTACCATAAGCAATCCCATGATATAAGGGTAGACGACAATGCCATATTGCTGCATGGTGTGTAAAGCTATATGCACATTTGCAGGAAACTGTACATCCGCAACATAAAGGGGCCATACCAAATTTCTGGTGGAAATTCAAGTTCCAGGACCGCTATTTCCACCAGAAATTTGGCATGGTCATGGGTTCTCCGTTGAAGAAGAGTGCAAGATTATTAAAGAAACGTTTTTACATCTAAAATTTCCAGAATTTCTTTTGGATAATTGCAGAAAACAGGCCGCTAAGATTCGAGAAAGCCGTAGGCAGCAGGACAGCACAGCAAAACGTCTCGTGTTGCCAACCAGTCACGTTGCCACCAACCTGACTCATATTTCAAGAACCACCAATTTGGAAGTAGTGTGCCAGACCAGCAGGACGATCAAAGATATCACGAGGACGAGAACATACAGCAACCAAACACCGGGTACCAAAGCCGGTGTTTATCGTATTCCGTGATCGGGATGTGATAAAGCTTACATCGATGAAACGTCACGCGACCTGAATACACGAATACGTGAACACCGTTACGAAGTCAGGCATGATGTCACCAATGCATGTGTGACACATAGGAACATGAAAAACCACCTGATAGACTGGAAGAATGCAGAGCTGCTGATACGAGAGCCCGACAAGATCTGCAGGAGGTGTTTGGAAGCAGCGATCATTCAAGGAACCAACACTATTGAACAAAAGAGGGGCATGTTCAATATCTCACCCCACATAATTCCTCTAATACCCATGGCCAACAAAATTTTAAACCACCCTTTGTGAGCAATTTGCCCGCTGACGTTTGGGCCAGCCTTCTCAATCTCTCCCAGTATTCAATTCCCCTTCTCCTCCTCCTCCTCCTCCTCCTCTTCCTCCCCCCTCCACTTCTTTCTTTCCACGTTCCCTCCATTCCTCTTATTTAATCTCAGGCTTGTGTTTCTCAACTTGTACTTGAAAAAACTAATGAGCGAAATGTCGTACAAATAAAGGCTCTGTCCTTATATGGTGTTTAACTCGTCAGTCTTGTCGGCAACTGCTACTTTCGTGAAAATATGTATATATATATATAATATTTTTTTTACATGTGTGTATATATATACATTATATATATATGTATATATATATATATATATTTATATATTTATATATATATTTATATATTTATATATATATATATTTATACATTTCTATAATATATTTATATATATATATAATATATTTATATATATGTATATATATGTATATGTATACATATATAAATATATATGTATATATAAACATATATATATATATTTATATATGTATATATATTTATATATACGTA
>NC_134777.1:49580691-49583191 GCF_046742065.1 Oratosquilla oratoria | reverse complement strand
CCGGTGGTTTCTGCAAAAATAGTTCATAACGTATATATTGTGATTTCTTTGCATATATATATATATATATATATATATATATATATATATATATATATATATGGATGTATATATATATATATATCTATATATATACACTAAAAAAGTCCAAAAGACTATAAACTAACCGAGCAAGTGGGTCTGCCCCACATCTATCATAACTCTTACTTCCTTCCATTTCACTCTTTCCTTCCACTAGACCCCCAAATCCCCCCTCCCACCCTCTCCCCCATCTTATCTATCCTACCCTCTAACTATATATATATATATATATATATATATATATATATATAATGTATGTATACATGTATGTATATAGGCAAGACGAGATATCTTTTTGGATTAAATTTGGGCAACCTTCACAGTACTTTGGTTTTCTGCTTGTGGGTTGTTGGTGGTTTTGTTTTGTTTTGTTTTTTCTTTTTTCTTTAATCAAATTTTGTCACAGCCTTTTCATCAACACTGAAATATTAAACCCTTTCTGAACATGTGTCTAATGCTCATTATGAATCTGAAAAGTACAAAGAGTAAATGTGACACTCAAGGCTGCTGACAATTCTTGAACGGCGTTGACAGACAAGCCTTGATGGATGTGATGTATCGTTTTACTGACTCATACACTCTCGTCCTCCTCCTCCTCCTCCTCGTCCTCTTACTCCTCCTCCTCCTTCTCGTCCTCTTTCTCCTCCTCTTTCTCTTCTTCCTCCTCGTCCTCGTCCTTGACCTTCCCGTCCTCGTCTTCTTCCTCCCTTCCTCCTCCTCGTCTCTTTCTCCTTTTCCTAATTTCTCCTTCTTTTACTCTTCCTCTTATTACTACCCCCTTTGTGCACCTCCTCCCTTTCACCTTGTTTTCCTTCTTCTATTCCTCCTCCTCCTCCTCCTACTTGCTCAATTCGTCCTATTCCTCGTCCTCCACTTCTTCCTTCACCGCTTCCTACTCTTCCTGTATCCCTATTTCTACTCCTCCCTTCCTCCTTTATTCTCCTCCCCCCTCCGCCTCCCCTCCTTGTTCTCCCTTCCCCCTTTCCGTTTTCATCCTTCTCCTTACTTCCTCCCCTCCTCTTTTTTGTCTTCTTTCTCCTATTCCTCCCCATGCTCTTCCTCTTCTTCCCTCTACCCCTTACTCCTTATTTTCCTCCTCCTTCTCCTGTTCTCTACTCCTCGTCATTTTCTTTCTGGTATTCCTCCATTTTATCGCCGTCCTTCACCGCTTCCTCCCTCCTCCCTCACCCTCTCCTCCCCTTTGTCCTCCATCTCCTCTTCCTTCACCTCCTCAACTCCTTCTCCTTCTCCTTCTTCTATTTCTGTGCCTTCTACTCCTACTTCACTTTTCCATATTTCTCCTTCTCATCCTTTTCATCCTCATCCTTCTCCTCTTCCACTTCCTCCTCTCCCTCTTCCTCCTGCTCCTCCTTCTCCTCCTCCTCCTCCTCCTCCTCCTCCTCCTCTTCATCTCCCCCTCCTTACTCTCGTCCTCGTTCTCCTCCGCCTCTTCCTCCTCCTCTTCTTAATCTGCCAGTAGTCCCTTGGTGCCGCTGGTGGGAGAATGTCACACTCGTCTGATGTACTTAACAACAACTTGCCGGGGCCTCTGTTAAAGACATTAATTCGCATTCCTAACTTGCTCGAGCCAAAATGTGTTGCATGGCGCCAGGCCATAATCATCCCTTTGCCTTTGGGCGCAAGGGCCAGAATCCCAGTGAGCTTTGGTGCGGGTTGAGTACCTAAAGCGTAAAGAAGCTGTCTCAAGTTGAAAGGTATTGATTTACGAAAGAATAAGAAGAGTTTGGGGGTCTCAGAGCTCGAGCGCAGAGTTGTGGTTGCTGCTGATGGCCAACTGCTGAAGAAGAGAAAGGCGGCTGGGCCTCAGCTGCGCCTACGATGGGACTTGATCGGTCGCGGAAGTGTCTGTCCGCTGGGATGAGCCGGGCAATGTGGCGAGGGACTTGCTTGCTGGGAAAGGCAGGTCTCAGGGTCGGGGCGAGACGGGAGACAGACTCCCTTGCATTCCTCATGCAGCGGGGCTTCACGGTCACTGCTGCCACAGTCAGAGGAAGGAAGAAGTCCTCAGCGTTTCGGGTTTCGCTGCTGCGATGCAATCTCAGCAGGAACGTCAGCCGTAAAGATGGTCTTACGTTACCTCGGGGAACTGTGCCAGGGTATTAGCTGCCCGACGGAAGAGCCGGCACCGAAACCGACGATATGGAGGTTTCTTTCGGTCAGATTACGTTCCTCCGAAGTGGATGACTCTTGCTCTGGTACTTTAACTCTAGTATGATTAATTTTTTTAATATAGGATCATTGTTCAGGGTTTATGGGGCTGCTATTCAACACATACGGAAGTTTGCCCAACGACAGAATCACTCAGGTATGCCCACTGGAATCTGTGGGTAACAGAGTTCATCTTTTTAAAAATAAAAAAAGGAAGCTATGTGATTAGAACAGTATTTGCCAAAACTTT
>NC_134777.1:49565691-49575691 GCF_046742065.1 Oratosquilla oratoria | reverse complement strand
ATGTGGAGGGGAGATCATGCCCGGAAAATTTTAACGGCGTCAGTGATGATAGTGCTCCTTGTGGGACTCCGCTATACAGCCCCTTGATGTGAGGAATTTGTGAAAATGTATTCTCTTCCAGCTATAAACTTTGTCAGCCATTTCTTACCGTTGTTGTGCAGACCTGTTACTATAATCTCTCCCGACAGTATGTGTCTAGGGGCAATGCCAAAGGCCTTGTGCATGTCACCACTATTACTGTTCTGTGTGGTGGTATTTCTTTGCTAATACCACATTTTAATTGTGTTTGGTGTGTGACTAGAGTGCTGGTGATGTGGTCTTTGGATTCATGTATGCTGGGTGAGGATATGGTTGAAATTTCATTCTATGATCAATATCTCCACTAGATTTGATGTTTTTAAGATGGAAATTACCTGTAGGTGTGATCTTTTCCAAATTGCTAGTATTCACGAAAATACTAGGAAGAAGAAAACAAATATTGACATTGATTGTGATATACAATAAGTACACCTCATGTGCTCGAATAAAGTGAAATATAATTAAATATCCCCATAATTTAAAGAATGAATTCCTAAGCTACCGAAGTTAAAGCAACAGCGGCAGCTCGCCCAGCCTACTCATGGGGAGGGGCCAGGACCTACTCAGGTAGTAGACATTTACCCCTAAATGAGGAAGCAATTCAGACGACCCGTCAGACTGCAGATGTTGTCTAGTTCACGCTTGACACAGCACACAGCAGTCAGTTTAGATGAGTGATTCTTAACCGAAGAAATGGGCGTCATTGATTGCCAGTGATGTATTGATTTCTGTACATGTATATGGAAATCTCTTAACTCTGTAATGTTGTACTGTTCTCTTTGTTGCGTTGGTATGGGGTTGTTCTTATCTCGCCGGTTGTTAGCTCTCCATGTGGAAAAAGACCTAGAAAATAGGGCTGAATTTGATAGTGATCTTTAAGCCGAGTCCGGAGGACGTATGTCAGCAGATTAATGATCATTCTACATTATCCGTGATGTCCTTGGTTGTGTTAGCTTTTATACATCTGGGGGTGTTGTTGTTGTTATTAATAATATTAATATTATTATTATTGTTATTGTTATTATTGTTAATTATGATAATAAGAATAATAATGATTTAGATTTTGTATTTTATTAGGTTAGTTCAGGTTAAGTTAAATTAGATTGATTATTACCTTTAACATCACAAAAACTGCCCACACTTTCAGTCGTGATGTATCATTCATGTTGGTTTGAAAATTAAATAAGGATTTATTGTTTCTGATAATTTCTTACTGAAAAAATTGAAATAGCAGATAATTTTAAAGCAAAGTAGTGAACACAGTGACCCTGATTGTTGTCCCAAACTCCATGTTTACCATCGTGTTTAGTCACAGCTCTCTGCGATGCCATCTTGAATTGCAAATCTTCATCGCCTCTGTCATCTGGATCCTAAGTGTCAGCAGAGTGACGATATCCTACGAGTGTAGCCCCCTTTTCTGTAAATAACGATTGGGTAAACACAATAAGGGAAGCACACACCACACACGCGCGAACACATACACATACATACACACACGCTTACAAGCACGCACATACACTCACACACACGCGCACAAACACGCGTACGTAGGTACTCGCGCATACACGCACCCATGTTTTTTTTTATCTTTTATGAGAGACGTTACTGGGTGTATGTGTTTAGCAAGAGTGGCGGCACTTGGTCTGGAAGAGGAAAGAAAGGTCACCTTTCTAAAGAATAAGGACCACGATAATTGTTTAATATATTCAGATTGTAATGGAACCACCTAATGTGGGTCTGGAGGTAAGGGGGGATCGAGGGTGCCTTGTATGTGTTCTGGTTGCTCTCAAAGCCGATTTTGTTTTATCTTGCATTAAATACGTCTAGTGTTATTTGATTTGTGGTATTCAATGACTTCAAGTGCTTATCACAGCGGGTTGGCTTTTGTTTGCGAAATAACAGTAAACACTAGTAATGGGGTCATTCAATACTCAGTAATTGATCAGTGATTTTGGATACGGTTGTAGTAAATGGATATTAAAGTAGCTTCCATCAATAGTATTTATGTTTCAGTTGTATAGATTCCTTTTTGAAAGCAACGGATGAAGGCGTTCAGGGTAATTTTGCCTGTGATAGTTGAAGCTCAAGCAGTTATTTATGAATTTGTCATTTAGAGTGACAGTAGTGCTACCGCAATGTTTCCCAATTTAGGGGAAATTTACCCTTGGAGGAAAAAAAAAAGAAAAGATGAGGGGGTCAGGTTATCCTGAAGCACCGATAAGTAAGAAGCAATTTCATTAATCCTAGTGTGTCATGTTGTGTTACAGGCAACTAAACGTGTTTTAGTAACAAATTAGATAAAAGAAATTTTGATATATTAGTTGTTTATGATGCTATTTGTGTTAGTAAGAAAGTAAAATTTGTATTTTGGCTAATTTTCCCCATACCCACATGACTGGAGGAATTCGGAACTTTAAAGCTATCGAAGAGGGAACGACAAAAAAAAAAAAAAAAGGGGGGGGGGGGAGAAAGAGACCATTGACGAGTCTCCAGTAACCGAAGTAACGCGATGGATCGTGACAAGAATTTGAAGGCGAGACAGGAAAGAGGTCCAGCGAACTTGGAAAAAATTAAAGATAAGGAATAAGAGGGAGGGATGGAGTAAGGGATGAAGGCAGTAATGACTTGATGGTTTTGTGTTGGTGTAAATGAGTCTTTGTTTTACTGTGTTTTCTGGTGTTAATTCATTGTGACAATAACAACCTAGTGTCACATACATTTATTCTATTTCCCTCCCCACTCTCTCTCTCTCTCTCTCTCTCTCTCTCTCTCTCTCTCTCTCTCTATATATATATATATATATATATATATATATATATATATATATATATAAATATATATATATATATGTATATATATATGTATATATATATGTGTATATATATATATATATATATATATATATATATATATATATATACGGTACACATACATATGCCAACGGCTTTTTCCCCCTTACAAAGGAGGTAGCCAAAAACAAAGGCATAGAATACACTTCCACCCATTTCAGCCCCACATTCTCCACTCCCACCACTCCTATTCACCCCACTCCCTCCCTCTTATCTTGGTTCCTCCCAGATGACGGGTCATCCCTGCATCTCACTCACTACCTTGGGTCAGAGGTAATGTAGCAAGGCACACCACATCCTTAACAAGGCCGCTTACATTTAATCGGCGACCCCCCGTCTCCGTTCACTCATGCAGAAAAAGAGAAGAAATCCCTTCGGGCTGCGTTAAAATATCATTCACACATACTTCCTCACCACCCATCCCCCACCCAGTCCCTTCCATGCATCATAGCATCATCCATACACAATCATTCTCTACTCACCCCTATCCTCTGTCTTCTCCCTTCCTTACTCAACAGACATTCCCCTCTTTCCCAGTGCCCCTTTACACCATCCATCCATCTCATCCTTGGTCGCCTCCTCATGTTCACTCCTTCCACCTCTACCTTCCACACTTCTTTTAATAATCTTTCTTCACTCATTCTTTACATGTGTCCAAACCATCCCTATATTCTTGCATCAACCCTTTCTCCCAACTCCCTTTCCACCCCTATTCTCCTCCTCACCCCCTCGTTTCTCACTTTATCCAGCCTAGTAATCCCAACCATACTTCTCAGGCATTTCATCTCAAACTCGTTTAAACTCTACCTCTCTAATGCCATGTTTCTGCCCCATACAGTGCAGTCTGCACAATCACTCCCTCATACAATCTCCTTTTAGCATCCATTCCTAAATGTCTATTTCTCATTAAACTTCGCCAGGGATGTGATATATGGCCTTGGCTGTTCAATATACATGGATGGGGTGGTGTGAGATGTAAACACAAGGGTGACGGGACGGGGATTGGAGACTATTGAAGAAAGTTGAGAAAAATGGGAGATATGCCAGATGTTGTTAGCTGACGACAAAGAGCTTGTAGCAGGATCAGAGGAGGGGTTAAGGAAATTAGCGACGGAGTTTAGGAAGATGTGCATAAGAAGGAAATTGAAAATAAATGTGGGTAAAAGTAAGGTGATGAGATGTAGAAGGGGAGAATATGGCTGCAAATTAGAAATGAGTATTAGGGGAGAGAGCTTGGAGGAAATGGATAGCTTTAGATACTTGGGTGCGAATGTGGCGGGAAAGGGAGGAGTAGAGGTGGAGGTAGAATGTAGATTGAGGGAAGCAAGTACAGTAAATGCCTTGGGGGATTAAAAAGTGTAATATATATAAATATATATATATATATATATATATATAATATATATATATATGTGTGTGTGTGTTTGCATGTGTGTGTGTGTTTTACCTAGTTCTATTTACCTAGTAACCTACAGGAAGGGGAGCTACGCTCGTGGTGTTCCGTCTTTGTATCTCGCAGTGTCTAGTTTGCTCTTAAATTCGTGTATGGTTTTTGCACACACTATTGTTTCGTCCAGTTTGTTCCAGACATCCACCACTCTGTGTGGAAAACTTTTTTTCAGATCTCTTCTATAACTGTCCTTTTTGAGTTTCTTTTGATGTCCCCTTGTAATTCTCTTATCCCAATTGAGTAAGTCTTCTCTATTAGGGACTTCCACGCCTTTCACGATTCTACAGATCATTAGCAAGTCCCCTGTTTCTCTTCTCTGTTCCAGAGTCGGTAATTTCAATTTTGACAATCTCTCCTCATATGACAGTTTTTAAAGTGTTGGGGCCATCTTTGTAGTTGCTCTCTAGATTCTTTCAATTTTCTGTATATTCTTTTTGGTACTGGGTGACCATAGTGTCGCAGCATACTCCAGTCTAGACCTTCTCAGTGTGACTAGTATTTTCTTCACCATTTCTTTGTCCAAGTAGTTAAAAACCACCTTTATTGATTTTAGGAAGTTGTAGGATTCTCCGACAATTTTGTTTATTTGTTTAGCAGAAGACATGTCATTTGTGATGATTACTCCCAGGTGTTTTTCAGATCCCACTTTCTTTACTTCCTTTGTACCGATTTTATGCTGTCCTGATATTCTTCTTTACTTTTTCCAAATTCCATTATGCCATATTTCTTAATGTTGAAGTCCACTTCCCACTTTTGACTCCATTTCCAAACCTCGTTCAGATCTTTGTAACGATTCACAATCCTTTTCAATGTTCACTTTCCTCAGCAATTTTGCGTCATCTGCAAAGAAGCTCATGCAATGTGTGTGTGTGTGTGTGTGTGTGTGTGTGTGTGTGTGTGTGTGTGTGTGTGTGTGTGTGTTTGTGTGCATGTAAATATGATGTGTGGATGTGTGTATATATGTGTATGTGGACAGGAAGCTTGTGCACATAATAGCATGCAATTACCATTATTTGTTGCCAGTAGGACCTCCCTCTGTGGATTTACAATCCACGTTTTGGAAGAGGCGGGGTTTTAGCGTGTGTTATTGCTACTGTGTTATGGTGAAGCTGTGTTGTTATTTTTGTTGATGCGACAGGACGGTCCGGATAGGCCATTAGGGAGGAGGCGTCTTGTTGAAGGAAGAGGAGGGGGTAAAGGGAAGGGGAAGGTAGAGGAAGAGGAGGGGAAAGGAGGAACTAGGAGGATGAGGAGGAAGAGGGGGAAAGGGAAATGGGAGGAGGTTTAGGAGGAGAAAAGAAAGAAGAAGGAAAATAGAAGGGGAGGAGAATAAAGATAGGTGGACTGGAGAGGAAAAGGCAAACGGAGAGTGAAAGCGAAAGCAGAGGTGAAAGGGTCTGGGAAGCATCCTAATTCACCAACACTTCCAGTTACGTGCAGAGTCAAATGGTGCCAGCGGGCCCCCCAGCCAACCACATCTGCAATGCAAGCGTAAGGGTGCATGGTCCCCCTGGAATGCATAGTTGTAGGTCGCCTTTCCAGCGGTCGTGGCTGTTTTGAACTCGTCTTCACCCTATTTTTCAAACTAACCACTCAGTTGCCTTCGCCCTCAGTTGGGGTGTATCGTCAGGCTATATGCTGTGATCTTCACCCACGCCCGACACTCCCATTGACAGCTCCATAACCTCTTCCTTACAGCGACGCTAGATTCAGACGAACAAGGTCGTTAGCCAAAGCAAAATATTTTATATAACCGTGTCAAAAGGCTCTTGCAGTACCGTTGCTCAATTTTAACCTAATCTACCAACTCACCCTTGCTTCCCAGTACCCACTTGCCCACCCACCTCCTCCTAATTCTACCCACCATTGAAACAACTTCAACTCTCGCTTCGTCACAGGCCAAGTGTCTTCTTCCTGTGGCGGGCAAGTGTGAGGGGCCGGACGGACGCCTTCTAGCATCTGCGGATGGGGACAGGGGTACTCTCTCTCTCTTTCTCTCTCTCGCGCCCCGCTCTTCCTCTGCTGATAGTAGTCGGCGGCGACGCCAACATGGCACGTCTACTACAGACGCCGATGGAAATAGGAGGGTGGGGGTGACTCATTAGTGAGGTTTATCGCCTCTTTCGCCGTCGCTCTGTTGCAGCCATTGACCTTTTTAGCAGAAGGCGGGCGATGACGGCTAATAGAAACGCGCGAGCGGCCTCGAGGGCGACCGGGCAGGCTTGAGTCATACTCGAGGGTTTGACTGGCTGGCTGGCTGGCTCGTGGAGACATTGCTTCGCTCTTGACGTCAAGTGGGACTTACTTCTCCCCTCCTGTGAGACGCCCAGGCCATGTCCGTAGTACTCTTTTCTACGGTCCACTTTTAGTCCATGTTTTGGTCAGTTTTCAGGTAGTCAAACATTGAACTCCGCTTAAATATTTTGTATAAGGATACTAATGATATTGTGGACGGGTGGTTAGACACAAAAAACGTTTGGAGTATTTCTTTTTTCCTTTCTGACAAAGTTGTGGTAAGGACGAAACGTAAAGAAATAAAGATTCCAAATGTTTTCTGTGTTTACCTCACCACTCTGCCACTCATCTGTCTTCCATACTTCATAATGATGATGTGTTTTACTCCTTGCTCGTCTGTTTGCACAGTAATATTTATGGGAAAAGATGCAGAGAAATACATTTTCATTTTGGGAAGAAACTATTTCTAACAGAAAGAAAATAAATCGTGATTATTGACGTCACGAATTTGGTGGAGGTTAAATGTCAAGCTTTAGCCGAAGGATTATAAGTTAAAGCCCACTTAACTGTCAGCCTAGGCTACGGGCAAAGTAGGGCAGACTCGAGTGCATTGTGAAGGTGTAGAGTACTTGGGAGTGATACTGAAGGAAAGGAGTGAAAGTTAACATTCTTGGGTTGAGAAAGCAGACGTGGGAAGAGGATCTTCAAATTCTGCACTTGAACCTGCCAGTAGTGTAGTATATTGGGTAGATTTTCTTGTGAGTGGTAGGCGGGTTCGTTATACGCGTGAAGAAAAACAGATGTTGACCTGCACGGAGCCTTAATCAGTGGAAGCACTGTTAGTGCGAGAGTCTGCAACTTCCCTCAGCTGTTTAATGAGAGTCTATTGTTTGGTACTAAATGATTCATACTAACCATTCTTTTCTTTCTCCAGTTCTTCTTTTGTTGACATATTCTTTCCACTTTCCTTCTACTTTTCCCCCTTCTCCTTCTCCTTCTCCCTCCCTCTCCTCATTCTCTCGTCCCCTCCTCCTCCTCTTCTTCTTTTCCCATTTCTCCCTCCTCTTGTTCCCCCCTCCTCGTCTTCCTCTACCTCCTCCACTTCCCTTGGCGTGATCGAATGTGTTTCTTCGTGACGGTCATTAGTTTCTCCCTGAAACCTATCTCTCCTTTCTTTTCCGCTTTTCTCACATCTTCCAACTCTTTTTTTTTTCTCTCTTTTCTTTCCTTGGTCCCCACTTTGCCTTCTATAATTTCTTGTTTATTCATTCCAGTTCTTTTTCTCCCACCATATCTACATGTATACACAATCACAAGTACAAGTTTACACACACACATTATATACATGTATATATATACACACACATATACACACGCACACACACACACATACACACACACACACACACACACACACACACACACACACACACACACACACACACATATATATACATATACACATTTGTATATATATATATATATATATATATATATATTTTATATATATATATATATATATATATATATATATACATACCACACGGCTGTGTGCGCGAGCGGTTGCACATGGGTTTGACGTATTGGGATCGACCCGGCACGGAAGGGAGCGTTTACAGAAACAAGCAGTCGTTCTCTGTAACTGTATCTTTCTCGTTGTAATACAAAAATTGTCAACATCTTCGGAAATATAACATCTTAAAGATTTTGTTCTAGTTGGCTGAGGTGCGAGTGCATTCCATATGTAAGATTATCATGCTTCACAAAGACATTCACTTCAGCATAACAGTCCTCAGGTGGTAAGCAGAAAAAATGATTTGACGTGCGCCAGCATTTTATACAAGTGAATCTTTTGCACGAGGTTTCGTCACAGTCGAGGTCGTTTTTCAGCCAAAGAACGGAAGTCTTCGTAAGACATCGACATTTCACACCGATGTTGTACCGGTATTGGACTTGTACCTTAAGTGGCTAGATAGAATTTTTTTGTTTTCTTTATCTTTCAGTTGTTTGGGTTACGTCACACATGATGTTTTCTCTTGGCATATATACGTGCGAGGCTTCGTGGCAGGATTGCAGAAATAAAGAAAAGCTCTCTTCTTTCAGCTACTGGAGTGCTTGGCCGAAGTCCGAAGTCGAAGATTGACGGATTCGAACACTTTTCAATAGACTTTACCACTGCAAGGCATTGATTATTCCTTGTATGTATCTAGCGCAGCGTTGCTCGACGTGATTGCTGTAAGGAAGGCAGGTGGAAATACGGATTCCTGTGGAGCGCGGATGGAAATAGATCCCAGAGCGACAGGTAGATCAATTAAGACGGGGATATCGCCACATTCACCTTCATTTCCTAAATTTTATGAGACTGTTTATGTTAGGTTGGCGTTACTATGATATAAGAAAAAAAAAGAAAACCAAGAAATTGGCTGGTAGTTACAAAACATCGCCATACCGACGGTGGTATTCAAACATGACGTGTTGACATTGCGACCAAGGTAAAACGAATACTATAAGGTACGTTAGCGGGGGAGGGGGGTGAGGGAGAGACAGAAAACCTCTCCACTGCGCAGGTAGATGATGACGTCAACGGAAATATCGAGACCAGGGTTCCGCGGGTCGAGAGCTGTCAGTCACTCACACACCAGTGTGTGGAGCGAAGCTCCATCTTCTAATTAAAGGGGTAGCTAAGGCAGATAAATAACATATGAAAATTTCAACAGTTTGTTTAGTGCAGAAGTGCAATGCCCTTAGACTGAAAGGTGATAAAAATATACATTTCTTTTCACTACCCAAAGATAAAGAATTTAGAAAGAAATGGATTAAATTATGTGGCACACACAATACTCGGTCATCTGGATATGTATGCAGCCGTCATTTTGAAAGTAACTATTTATTAGCAACATTTCCTGAAATTTTCATTCAATTGCAAATAAACAGACTAAAGAATCCGGTTAAAACATAACTGAGCTTGGTGGAGATAAAGGTCTGCATATAAAATCCACGCCCCACGCAAATCCAAAATGTAATATAATAAAAACCATATGATGCTTTTATGTGTCATTACTACTGGGTTTATATTCAGCTAGTTGGTGTGTATCAACAGTATGATATCTTACTCATCTACCTAGTCAACATATAAATTGACATGTCATCCCATCTAATAACTCGTCATGTTAATATAATCCACCTAATGTGAAAGCATGGAAAACATTTTTATAACTTTTCTGGCGGTCATATCTCAGATACTGATAATTTGAGGATAAGAAAGTGATACTGAGTAATTTCAGTATTATGTGAACATCATAGTGTAATTTTAAAGTTTACCATACATACAGATGGTTTTCTTTAAAGTTTACATTTTCTTTCACCTCTCACTCTCTCCCCCTCTGGA
>NC_134777.1:49558191-49560691 GCF_046742065.1 Oratosquilla oratoria | reverse complement strand
AAAAAGCATGTCTGGACGAGGGCGATGCTGCAACACGGGGTTTGCAAGTTTCTGACAAGCGTTTGGTGTTAGACTTGCAGATCAAAGTCTGTTTAGAAAGTAAGTCATTTCGGGATTGGGGGGACGAGGGATGGGGGGGCGAGGAGTGTGACTGCGAAGGAAGAGAGCCACCTTTTGAACTGCGGTGGAGAGCTTGTGAATGACCTTGATCCTTGTTACGACCTTGTGGGACGCCGAGCCGCAGGCAGGCAGGCCGGCCGGCCGGGCTTCGCGCTGAGGCAACGTCATAGGGAGGAAAGAAGAAAGGGAGGAACAGGATCTTTTCACTCAGAGGATCATCCTCTACTTGGGGAAGATCATGTAACTTAACATAAGGTTGACCTTGACGTGTAGTCCTTGAAGAAAAAAACCATGTTCCTCAACACTGACCTCTTAAATACCGAGGGGGCGACACGGGAATGAATGAACCAGACAAAAAGAATATGTGCCACGCGGCACGGTTGGAGTTAAGAAGGCAGTGTTTTGGAGATTAATAGAATATCCTGGTGGCAGCCATAATGAATGGAGTGACGCCACGCGGTTTGGAAGGGGTTATGGTTGGGGAGGAGGGAGGGAGGACTGGGCCAGCCCGCATTCGGATTATTCCAAGTAATCCGATTCAGAAAGAGTACACTAAAACTCCCACGGAACAGGTTAAGGAGACTGGCACGTCACATTCTCCCTCCCTCCCTCCCTCCCTTTCTCTTTTTCTACCTCCCTCCTTCTTTCCCTCCCTACCTCCCTTCCTCTCTCCCTGCTTCCCTTCCATTCCTCTCTTCTTCCCTCACTTCCCCACTCCCCCAGTCTCTTTCTCTCTCTCACTCTTTCTCTGTCTCTCTCTCGTTCTGACTCGTTCTTTCTTTCTCTCCTCTCTCTCTCTCTCTCTCTCTCTCTCTCTCTCTCTCTCTCTCTCTCTCTCTCTCTCTCTCTCTCTCTCTCTCTCTCTCTCTCTCTCTCTCTCTCTCTCTCCCCTCTCTCTCTCTCTCTCTCTCTCTCTCTCTCTCTCTCTCTCTCTCTCTCTCTCTCTCTCTCTCTCTCTCTCTCTCTCTCTCTCTCTCTCTCTCTCTCTCTCTCTCTCTCTCTCTCTCTCTCTCTCCCTCTCTCTCTCTGTCGCCCTCTCTGTCTCTCTCTCTCTTTCTCCCCCCCCCCGCCTTGGCCCCTTTGACCACAGTAATACTCCTCAGGTGAACAAGTTCCTCTGTCGTTAACCAGAGCAAAACCCATGAAGGGCGCCATTATAGGGAAGAAGCTATAGTTTGTGTGCTCCAACGAGTCTGTTCAGGGTGTGGCATACGTCGTGATTTACTACTGACCATTCTGACAAATCAACCTTCGTACATGCCCATCTTTCTCTTATTTCCTATATAGGTGTTATTTTATTTCTTTTTTTATATATTCAGTACAGCAAAGGAAGATGTTCAGTACAATGAGTATTATTTTTTAGGTTTAGAGCAACGATTTGAATCAATTCTATGACACGTGGCATAACGCTTTTTCCTCCATGTTGCTACGCCGAGGTCACACGTGGGATGGGATGGGTAATGGTTGTTACCATCCTAAAAAGTGATACCCATTGTACTATACTGCTTCCTTTACTATAGTATACAGAATGTATAAAACAAAAAATCAAATGGCACATGGATGGGAAATAAGAGACGAGAGAGAGGCGTGTACTAAGGTTGATTTGGCACGACGAATGCCACACCCTGAACAGACTCCTTGGGACGCTCACACTGTAACAAGTTCCCATGAAATGACAACCACAGAATCGTCTTGCATTCGCTTGGTTCTCCTTTTCGTTTTCAGTTTCTCTGGCTTTGTAACAGATCAAATGGTCCTCTACTTGTTTGATCCAGTGCTGCAGTTTTTTTTATTTCTTTTTTACTTTCTGGTGTTCTCACAACCGTTACTGTGAACGGTAAACCTGGCACTCCAATGTAATGCTTATAACGCTGTTGTATGGCGTCGGTAGACAACGAAACCGTCGTCGTAATGTCAACATATCATGTTCGAATACCGCCGTCGGTATGGCGATGTTTTGTAACTACCAGCCAATTTCTTGTTTTTTCTTATCTTTTCTCATATTAAAGTAACGTAAACCTAACCTAAACAGTCTCAAAGTTTAGAAAATGAAGTTTGAACGTGGCGAAATCCCCGTCTTAATTGATCTACCTGGCGCTCTGGTATTTATTTCCATCCGCGCTCCACAGGAATCCGTATTTCCACCTGCATTCCTTACGGCAATCACGCCGAGCAACGCTGCGCTAGATATATACAAGGAATAATCAATGCCTTGCAGTGGTCAAGTCTATTGAAAAGTGTTCGAATCCGTCAATCTTCGACTTCGGACTTCGGCCAAGCACTCCAGTATATATGCCAAGAGAGAACACCATGTGTGAAATAACCCAAACAACTGCAAGAAGAAGAAGAAAAAAATTATCTAGCCACTTAGGGTACAAGT
>NC_134777.1:49520691-49543191 GCF_046742065.1 Oratosquilla oratoria | reverse complement strand
AACGTATGTTAGTGTAAGACGAAGCAAGTCATAAAAACCTGTATGACCTTGGTCGTAAACACGTTTAGTAGAACGTGGATGTGAACGTGGTTGTATTATTTCTCGTTTTACAGTTTTACTAAATTTCAAGAAAGAAAACGACCATTTCTTAACGGGTACTAATATTATTGGAACGTTTACAAGTATTTTTGGGTCGTAGATGAAAAAAAAGACGAGATGAATGGCAACATGCGTGAACCGTTTGTCGTTTCATTCACTCAACATTCAACCGTTTTTCTTCTTTTGTATTTGACCTGGGAACAATTTCTGATATGCATTACATAACCATTAGTAAACCAGTGAAACTCACAATATGATATTGTACGTTACAAAACAATATTTACTGCACGTCCGTCTAAACGAGTTGGCCAATCAGAATGCACGTATCGGTATGACGTCACATGGCGGGAGAAAATTCCGGATCGCTTGGACACCGGTATCTGCTAGCAGAGATTGAAAGGCTGCTTTCGAGATCATGGGGTAACATTGTATAGAAAATGTTTTTCGTTTAGTGCTAATGGAAAAGACAAGCATCACGTCGGTTGCATAATACACTGCGTTCATGACGTCATCATTAGTTCATTGGTTACGGTTTTGATTTTTTAATACATTTTATCATATAGATCTGATATATATATCAATCGATTTTTTTCAAGATTTGAGAAAGAATGTATTTTTTTTAGATGATATGATTAAAGTACATACTGTTAATATTAATTAGAAGATTAATTTAGAATGTTTAATTTTCATGGAGGATGTTTTTTTTTTTCTTTTTATAAAAGATAGTGTTTCTTCCTTTGAACCTTCGAGCCATTTTCAAACATCGTATGAATGAAATTGTTCCTTTGATATGGACGAAAAAACAAGGAAATATAAATCAGACGGTAACTGCATTACTTCATTACCAGGACTGACTTTTTTCTGAATTTTTTCATCTAGGTGTTGTTCTTATTTTTTTGGATTTAATTTCTTTTCCATATATTAAAAAACACAAAAGATGTAGCTCCCTGAACCCAGTTAAACAAAACATTGTTTAACTTTATTGTTGTTGAATTTTGTTTATATTAGCAAAGTTAACTTCTATCTCAAATCATTGCTTGAGGATGCTTCACAATGACGGCTTGTAGTCTAAGTATCTATCCTAGTACTCGTATACAATTCTTTTTGTATAGTCCCTTTTGCACTTAGGTAGCAGACAATTGACTTGTAGTACAAAAAGGTAAGTTTATATATATATATTAAACTCAAGTGTTGAAAAAATGAAACATGACATATCATGGTGATGAAATTGACTTCTTGACTTATGCATGAAAAATGTATGAACATAGCAAAATAACTAATATACCAGCATGATAAGAAATTTGGGCGACTGAAACTCACGTAGACATTGACAACATAGAATCAACTTTAGGGTCACGTGAAAATATAAACTAGAAAAAGAGAACTTTGTTGGTTCTCTTCCGCAAAGTAAAACTTGCAATCCGGTGGTTCTTGACCATTTTTCTATTAAAGATATTCTTTGCCTCCATGACCACTCAAAACGGTTACAATACTAAAATAATAGTGATGATGATAATAATGATATACTAAAAATCATGGTAATAAAATAATTATAATTATAATGATAATGATGATAGATTAAAACGAATAAATAAATGTGTGTGTACTTGTTCATTCTCATATATACTTAGTGAAACGAATACTCTCTCCTCTGTGCTCCCTTGATAATTACTTACTCCACCTAAGGGGGCGTAATCCCCATATTTGGAACCACTATACGGTTTGTATTACACGTGGAGCACGAGAGACTAATTTCAACCAAGTATTATTGTTTAATTGTTATATATGAAGGTCGATCGTTAATGCATTCTCAAAAATCGCCAAACTACTTGGTATATTTATATTTTATTTGTTTATTTGTTCATTTAAATGTCTGTTTAGTTATTAATTTACCATGTTGGTTTAGCAACTTGGTGGAATTTCCTAGGGCTCAGAATCATGCGGCATTCTTTTGTGAATGGAAACTAATTTCTACTAAAAAAGAATACTGTTATGATTCTGAACTTCACAGGAGATTCTACCCTCCTTAACCCGAATCTCCTCCTTATCATTTCTATGATTTGAACGCTTTGGTGTGATAATAATTCAAAGCATAGAAGCGCGAGTTGTCTGTGAGGAAATACACAATTTCTTCAAGATTATATAAAACTTTGACGGACTTGACGATAATCCAGTTTTCTTTGTTTCAGATGTTTTGGAAAGTGGCGGGTTCCCTGCGTAGACTTACGACAGTCGTGGCTGCAGCAGCAGCCGCCGCAGCAGCAGCGGCACCAGCAAACCTCCTCGGCTTCAAGAGTAGGGCTTAGGAATATCTGAGGAGCCGAGCCCCAGGTACCAAATCATGTGCCACCACCGCCACCACTAGAACCGGAACTAGTAGTGGAAAAGAGTTGAAGAAGTCGTTGTCTGGAGTAGCCTCTGGCAGGAGCTGAGAAAACCACCCGCTAGCTTGAGTGGCACCTGGTTGCAGTGTGGGGCAATTTTCGGAAGGAGTGGCTAGGAAAGGGACCTTCCAAAATTACCTAAAATACTTGTGTTTAGATGGTCACTGTTTAACTGCGGGAGAAAATTTAGCGTGACTGTCTCGACCGTAGTGTTCTAAAGTGGTGTCCGGAGATGGTTATTTAAACGTGACTTTTATCATTGTCGCTGTTATGTGTTTACCAAGTCGTGGGGCATTTTGGATGCATCGGACAGGTCCCACGATCATGCTTTTGGGCAAGTCTCTCGCTGCTTCTGCCGCTGTGCGCTGACGGTGCTCCTGTTTATATTGTCGTCATTGTCGCCACTGGCAGGAGGGCGTCAACCCCTCCCTCCCGCCAAGGTTGACGTCCTCGTTGTCGTCACCTGTTGCACCAAATGTCGACTTCAATCTTCATCAAGTCCTTGCGCGACCACAACTACAACTACAACAACATCCGTCGCAACTCACAGCAGCAGCAGCTCCAGGGCGGCACTACCCCGGGATGCGGAACTCCGTCCAAAAGTGGCTACTCCTGCTGCGACTGTGCTCGAAGGCACTCCCGCTCGTCCTCGTCCATGGGGAGCGCAAGCACGCCTAACCTGGCCAGCACGCCCTGGGGCGGCGGCGGCGGCGGCGGCTCCACGACAAGCCCACCCAGCCGCCGTGTCCTCACTGAGAAGCTGCTGGTGGCCAACGAGGCTAACGGGGTGACGACAACTCGAAGCCGCGCCCTTTCCTCCTCCCGATATCGCAATTACAAGGGCACGCCCAGATGGGGACTCGACGGGAAGGTGGGTAGGCCATTATTACATGTGTCATTCTCTATTGGCCCCTTCTTTCTCCTTTGGCAAGTTGACGTCAGCAAGTCGTTTGGTGTTGCTCAGACCATGAGCACAGTAGCGAGTGATTACTCAAAATTGTCTTAGAGCTGTACAATCAAACGTATTGCCAGTACTGGCGAATGCTTTCTTCCATCAGGAAATAGAATTTTACTTGGTTTTCTAGTTAGATTTATCTGGTGTACTGGGTTTATCACATCCAAACCCTCCTATACATCTTCCTCCTCCCTTCCTCTTCTTCCTTCTTCCCTCTTCCTTTTTCTCTTTCTCCTCCTCCTCCTCCTTTTCTTTTCTCTTCTTCTTCTCTCACTTCGTTTTCTTCTTCCTCATGCTCTTTCAACTCCTACTCTTCCGTTCCCTCCTCTTACTTGCCCTCTCCCCACCTCCTCTCTCTTTCCCTTCTCCTCCTCCTCCTCTCTCTTTCCCTTCTCCTCCTCCTCCTCTCTCTTTCCCTTCTCCTCCTCCTCCTCCTCCTCCTCCTCCTCCTCCTCCTCCTCCTCCTCTGCCTCCTCCTCCTCTTCCTCTCCCTCTTCTTTTTCCGCTTCGTTCTCCTCCTCTTCCTCTTCTTTTTCTTCTTATTCGTTTTCCTCTTATCTCCTCTTCCCTTCCTCACGTTCCTTCTCTTCTCTTCCCTCTTCTCTTCCTCCATTGCTCTTTCTTCTCTTCTCTTCCTCCTCTTCTCTACCTCCTCTTCTCTTCCTCCTCTTCTCTACCTCCTCTTCTCTTCATCCTCTTCCTCGTTTTCTTTTTCTCCTCTTCCTTTTCCTCTTCTTACCTCCTCCTAATCTTCTTCCTCCTTCTTTTTCTCCTCTTTCTCCTCTTTGTCTTCCTCTTCTTCCCTCTTCCTCCTCCTCTTCCTCCCTTTCTTCCCCTTCTCTTTATTTTTTTACCTTTTCACCTCCTCCACCTCCTCCTCTTCTTCCTCCTTCTCCCCCTCTTCTGTCTTCACCTTTTCACCATCTTCTCTTCTGCCTTCATCTGGTCATCTTCTCCTCCTCTTCCTCCTTCCTTCTCCATCATACCTATATCACCTGCTCGCCTTTCTCCTTATCCTTATCTTCTTCCTCTTTTTCCTTACCCTTCCTCATACTGAATCTCTTCCTCTGCCCCTATCTTATCATTTTCTTCCCTTTTTCATCACTCCCTCTCCTATCGTTTCTGCTTCTACTTCCACGTCGTCTCTCTCGTTTTCATCGTTTTCTTCTTTGTCTTCCCCCTCCTCCTTTTCCATCTCATTTTCCTTCACATCTTTTTCCTTGTCCACCTTGCCCTCATTTTCTTTCCTTTCTCCTACTCTTTTGCTTTTCTCTATCTTCTATTGTATATATTCAAATAAGTGGGTGGAATAGTATTAGCTGATAATTCGTATAATTTGATAATTATAGGAAAGAGGTTGGAGTTTTAAATTTTTTAGATGTGCAGAGTGTTGTTCAAACAGAGTAAGTCACAAAGAGGAAGATGACCGAGAGATGCGAGCGAAGGGTATTTGGACTGTGGAGGGAACTTAAAGGTGAGGAGGCAATAAGTAAAAGAGAATAATTGAAAATGTTAAAAAAAAAAAAAGCGGAGGAGCTGTAATACAAGTAGACTGCGAAAGAAAAAAATATATATATATAAACGAATGATGGGATGAGGTGATTATAGGTGAATATGATATGTAGTATACAATATCTAATATATATATATATATATATCAACAGTCCATCGGTTATGATGAGTGCGGTGTGAAGAAGTTGTTTTTTTTTTTTTTTTTTTTTTTTTTTCTGATTGGCAAGCTCTTCTGTGGGCCCTTAGTTATGCCTTTGCGCGGCAAATATCTCCGCATAGGATACTCTGAAACTGTGTCGTTGTTGGTAGGGTGTGTGCGTGAAGAGTTTCGTGTTTTCTTAAGGTAGGACTCGCGACGTTTCAGCTCTACAGCTGTTTTGGATCCATTGACATTTTGTCAGTTATATATAATATAAAATGTATAATAGACAGTATACAATGTATAGTATATAATGTACAATGTATGATATATAGCATATAGTATGATATATAGTATATATATATATATATATATATATATATATATATATATATATATATATATATATATATATATATATATATGTATATAATAACGTGTGAGTGTGTGTGTATGTGTGCGAAGGAGGAAGGAGGGGTGGGCTGGGGGGGATGGGATTGTGTACTGCTCTTCTGTGTGTGTGTGTGTGTGTGTGTGTGTGTGTGTGTGTGTGTGTGTGTGTGTGTGTGTGTGTGTGTGTACGTGATTGCATGAGTATGTGTGTGTGTGTGTGTGTGTGTGTGTGTGTGTGTGTGTGTGTGTACGTGATTGCATGAGTATGTGTGTGTGTGTGTGTGTGTGTGTGTGTGTGTGTGTGTGTGTGTGTGTGTGTGTGTGTGTGTGTGTGTGTGTGTGTGTGTGTGTGTTTGTGTGTGCGCGTGAATACTTGAGTGTGTCTGTGTGTGTGCGCGCGCGCGTGGGTGAGTGCGTGCGTGTTATATATGTATATACACAAATCTTAACTTATCGAAGTGGAATCCATTATTTTGATCTCCTTTTTTTTTCCCGCAGTCGCGGCGGTCGACCTCGTCCGATTCGGTGGCTTCGTCGCGGTCTGACCGTGACCGCGACCACCCTGAGGCGCCACCGCTGCTTGCGCCGCGGGCCGAGCGCCGCGAGAGCAGGCGGCGGGGCTGTTGCCAGGAGAACAAGGAGGAGCACGAAAACACCTGGAGGAAGACAAAGGTAAGTCTCCATTTAGTGGCTTTCTACTTTTCTTCGCTGGTGGCGTAACCGGAAGCCTGCTGGTCTCGCATTCACTTAGTTGTGGGTTCGAATCCCGCGCACCTCTGCGATTCCCATCGATGGCTGTTACTTGTCCTCAACTACCCAAGTACAAGGGGCAAAGGTGACAGCTTCGACTTCGGCTCTTCAGTGCCTCCTGGCGTAAATTTAAAAAAAAATCTTCGGTTTTTGGTGGTTTGTGGTCTTCATGTCGTTGTATAAATAGCTTGTTTAATGGGTAAAACTGTGTGGGTAGGGTTTGTTTAAAGTTTTGTACCGAATAGTATAATAGTATTCTGGCTTGTAAAGTCCTTGGCTGTAGGAGCCAATATTACACTATAAATGCAGAATGTGAACATTGGTATGGCCGAACTAAACGGTTTATATTCACTACTATATGGCGAAGGAGCTCTACTTCATTAGCTTATTTTAATCGAGTTTACTATACGAAAATAGAAAAGTTTACTGCAAAAAAATTCCCTTAAATTGAGAGCCAACAGAATATTAGGTTTCATTGTTAGGCCGTTTACGAATAAAAGTGCAGAGGTAATTATCATAATACCTGGTAGTCTGTGGCACGACGATGAGGCATACTAAAACACAGGATGTGTTTTAATCGTCTCTTTATTGAAACTATGATTATAACGGAGCTAAAGCTACTACTCGCTACTAGGGAGAACACGGATGTGGGAACTTACTTTTGGGCAGAAACGCGTACTCCTTGTATACAGCTGTTCTCTCTCTGGGATCCAGGGGCCGAAGTGCTTGCCCTCTAATCTACGCGGCCTTTGCTTGCTCTGGGCCAGTCTACCCGCTTGGGCAACTCGCCAGTCATCTCCCAGGGCAGCAAATCACGTGACCCAGCCTAAGTGGCGGGGGGCGGAGCCAACCCCTGAGGCACGCCACGCCTGGCACCAACATGGGTCAAGGTGGCTGGCATCACGTGGGTCCGAAAAGTCCGCGAAGGCTCGTGTGGTGAGAAGAGCAAAAACTCACGCGAAATACACGTGGGGAATAGACGCCAAACTCACCACAGCGTTAGACTAATCGTTGACTATGCCGTACAATTTTGATCTCCGTCCCATAGAATTATCAATTCACTAGATTCAGTACAGAGGAGAACGACCAAACTGATACATGGGCTCAGAAATGTACCTTACGAGGGCAGACTTACGCACCTTAACTTTCGCCATCTGGAAAGACGAAGAGTGCGGGCTGATGTAATAGAGGTGTTCAAGTGGACCAAAGGCTTTAACAAGGGTGATACAAACAAGGTCATCATATTAAGACAACAGGACAGGACTCGCAGTAATGGATTTGAATTGGACAAATTTAGGTTTAAGAAGGAAATAGGCAAGAACTGATTTATCATTAGAATGGAATAGACTTAGTAAACATATAGTAAGCGCTGAAACTATCGTTTGCTTTAAGAAACGGTTAGACAACTTCATGGATAGGGATGACAGGTAGTAATAGGCATGTAACTGCGTAGTGTAAGAATTATGGTCTCTTGCAGTCTCCTTCATTCTTATGTTCTTATATATCTCTATTACTAAAAATCTGTGACCCGATCGGTTTTCCCCAATCCGTTAGAACCCGGCAGAATGCGGACACGCTGACCCCTGTCCGAGAGTAAAGGTCTATTCGATTTTTTTGGCAGGGCCCGACGTGATTTCAAGGGCACGTGTACATTCAACCTGTGAAAGATGCCTGAAACTTCAGCAGTAATGAAACGAAGAAACCGCCATTTTTGGAAATGGGTTACAGAAACGAAAAAATAACAAAACAGCACCTGTCGAAAAAGCAAGTTGTGTTTTTAAAACGAGAACATGCCGCTAAATTTCCAACGTTATATAAAACTTGTAAGGATTTCTCCATCAAGGAAATCAATAAAGTCATTTCATCGTAAATTTTTTGTTGTCTTATAAATAAAAGGCGGTTTCGTGACTGTCTGTCTGTCTGTCAGACTTTTTTCTCGATTCGATCGATCGACTAATTTCGATTTCGACGACTCAACCTTGAGCCGTGGACGATCATCGTTAGGCCCATGGACGCTCATCGTTGAGTCATGGACGATCATCGTTGAGCCCTGAACGATCATCGTTTTGCAATTGACGATCATCGTTGAGCCCTGGACGATCATCGTTGAGTAAAGAACGATCATCGTTTAAGCCATGGTGTCGAAGTTCTCGAAGCTGCCGAAGTTCTCGAACGTGCCGAAGTTCTCGGAGGTGTCGAGGTTCTCGAAGTTCTCGAAAGTGCCGAAATTGTCGAAAGTGCCGAAGTTCTCGAAGGTGCCGAAGTTCGCGAGGGCGCCGAAGTTCTCGAAGACGCCGAAGTTCACGAAGGCGCCGAAGTTCTCGAAGTCGCCGAAGTTGTCGAAGGTGCCAAAGTTCTCAAAGGTGCCGAAGTTCTCGAAGGTGCCGAAGTTCTCGAAGGTGCCGAAGTTCTCGAAGGTGCCGAAGTTCTCGAAGGTGTCGAAGTTCTCGAAGGTGCCGAAGTTCTCGAAGGTGCCGAAGTTCTCGAAGGTGCCGAAGCTCTCGAAGGTGCCGAAGTTCTCGAAAGTGCCGAAGTTCTGGAAGGTCTCGAAGTTCTGGAAGGTCTCGAAGTTCTGGAAGGTCTCGAACTTCTGGAAGGTCTCGAAGATCTCGAAGTTCTTGGTGTTCGTATTTCTTCCGAGGTTGTAGAAAATTTCAAGAAGCACTATTACGCAGGCTACAAAAATTTTTGTGGTAATGGTGGAAGAGGACACAGGCAATACCAGTTGTACTATTTAGAGCGTAGGTTCAAGACATTTAAAAGAAAGTACCCCAATCGTGGTCAAGGTTGCACGTTGGACACAATGCCTCTGCCCGTTTCCAGGGGCGCCGAAACGGAGAAATGATAATTCGTATTTGGACCTATACTTTTATTATGACAGAGACCAACAATTAAAGATTAGAACTGCCCGTGTAACACGAAAGCGAAGCGAGCGATCCGCGCAGCGGGTCTTGCCGAAGGCCAAGCACCCCTGGCGTAACCAGGACTGGCGTAAGCCAGGTGCTTGTAATAGAACATTTTGTAATAGTCATGGGCACGCACATGAAATTCGGGTCGACATTGGGTTGGTATGTATGTTTCTACCTTGTAATTACGAAACTCCGAACCCAGCTAGACATCACAAATCATTGCACGACAGTCATAATCGGATCCAGTACCTTGCATTTTGAAATTTACCTTAGATGAATATAGTCAAGAGGAGAGCTTAGGCAAGTTTTTGTACTCCTTTGGGATATGTGGGAAGCGTAGGAAATTTTGAGATTAAGATCTAAGAAAATGCATTTGCAAATAACGATCGTCTTATAATCGCGGTCACATTGACAGTCAAAGAACTTCGAGAGCAAGTTCCAGTCTTCAGTACCGGATGAAAGAGGGAAGTGACCCGTTCGTTCTTCTGTACTAACACAGGAAGCTGGATGTGGGAGTTATAAACCCCATATATTTAGATATGTTAGCAAAGTCTTTTATTAGTTGCATTTTTTCCACAAATGAGTCTCAAACTCACTCATCACTTTTAGGTTATACGAGTATCTATCCCCTAAACTAAAAGAAGAGTAATGACGGGCTCTTTGCCCCTTAGGGAATGAGAAACTAAATTAACTTGCCATTTCCTGGTCTCACTCTGTAACTTGCATAACAAGATTTACCTTTCCTTCACTTTCCTTCCCTTTCCTCCCCTTCCTTTTCTTGTTTTTTCCCTTCCCTTCCCTTTCCTTCCCATTTCTTCTTTCTTTTTCTTTCCTTTTTTCTATCCTTTCACTTCCTTTATCTTCATTTCTCTTCCCTTTCTTTTCTCTCCCTTCCCTTCCCTTCCCTTTCCTTTCCTTCTTTACCCTTCCCTTGCTTTCCGTGTTCTTACTTAACTTCCTTTCCCTTCCCATTATTTTCCTTCCCTTTACTTCTCTTCACTTTTCTTTCCCTGCCCTCTCTTTCCACCCCCTTCCCCTCCCAACTTCCACTCCGTTTCACTACCCTCCTCTCCCTCCCCTCTCCCTTTCCTTTCTTTTCCTCGCCTCCCATCTTCCACCCTTCCTCATTCCACTCGCCATCCTTCACATCCCACTCCCCTCTCCTAACTTCCCGCTACCCTTCCGTCCCCTCCCCTCTCCTCCCCCTACTCCTCCCCTCTCCTCCCCTCTCCCCCCTACTCCTCCCCTCTCCCCCCTACTCCTCCCCTCTCCTTCCAACTCCTCCCCTCTCCTTCCAACTCCTCCCCTTCCTTCATACTCCTCCCCTCTCCTTCCTACTCCTCCCCTCTCCTTCCTACTCCTCCCCTCTCCTCCCTACTCCTCCACTCTCCTCCCTACTCCTCCCCTTTCCTCCTGTTCCCTTTCCTTTTACCTTTTTTCCTTTCCTTCCCCCACCTCCCCTCCCTCCCATTTCCTCCTATACCCCATACCTCCTTCCCCCTTTCATCACCTCCCCTTACTTTTGTTCTCTTCTCTTCCCCTCTCCTTCCTCTCAACTCGCTTCCTCTTCCACTCCCCTACAACTCCCATACCACTCCTCTGCCCTCCCGCTCCCCTCCCGTTTCCTTCCCTCTTCACTCCTGCTCCTGTGCCACTCCCCTTCCCTCCCATTCCACCTTACCCCCGCCGCTCCCCTTCCCTCCAGCTCCCCTACATCTACCTTCCCGCTCCCCTCCCGCTTTCTTCCCGCTCCCCTCCCGCTTTCTTCCCGCTCCCCTACAGCTCCTCTCCCGTCCCCCTAATGCTCTTCTCTCGCTCCCTTCCCGCTCCCTTCCTGCTCCTTTCCTGCGCCCCTCTTGCCCCCTCCCTCCCCTTCTTCTCCCTTTCCCTTCCCTCTCCCTTCCCTCTCCTCTCCTGCTCCCTTCCCTTCACCTCCCGCTCTCCTGCCGCTCTCTTCCCGCACCACCCCTCCCCTCCCGCTCCCCTCCCTCTCCCCTCCCGCACCTTCCCGCTTTCCTTCCAATCCCCTCCTGCACCTATACGCTCCCCTCCCGCTACTGCTCCCCTCTTCTCCCACTTCTCCCACTTCCCTCCCCTCCCCTCCCCTCCCCTCCCCTTTCCTCCCGTTCTCCCCTCCCATCTACTCTGGTCCCTATCCTCTCGCCTCCAACAACGATTTGCCAAAGGAATGTCACACGGTAATTATGTGAATGAGACTCGTATAGATCGTTAGATTATCTGGTATCTTCCTGCATTGGAAAGGGGTAGAATTAAGGAAAAATAAAATACATCTGTCTGACACATGCAGTTGCAACATAACTTGAAATTACTTTATGTAAGTTGAGTACATTAGGTAGATATTCAGTTAATTTGATGGGAATGAATGTCTCGTCGAGGCTACCAGTCGTTTTAAGACGAATTTCCAGAAGCTTCTGGTCGATGTTAATTGATGGCCTTGAAGATTTATTTCAAAAGTGTCACCCTTCTTGCAGCAACAGTTGCCAGCGTAGGGATGGGACGGAGGCAAGCCTGGGAATTTGCCTGTCCCCGCAAGCGCATTGCCTTGTTTGCGATGATTAATGGCGAAGTTAATGCTTTGGTTGCCGTATTTGGAGAGCCTCGACTCCACAGGAACCCCCGTTAGACCAGCCTCTGTTACCAATGGACTGGTTGATAGTATACAGTAGCCATTACTACAAGTCTCTTTATTCAACGAATCCGAATGTGGTACCGGGTGTTCTGCGTTCTCCTTTCTTTAGAGCCAGGAAGTTCGCTTAAACTCTCATTCCCAGAAATGTACGTCCATCCAAGCATGCAGAGATCTCCAAAAATTGGGAGAGGAGTTGTAGTAACGTAAGTGAATTTCCTCCAGGAAGCATATCCCTGTGGTGAAATAATGGTAAGTTGCCAATAACCTTAATAGCACATAATGTTCTGGATGAATTGAATAAGAAATAATCTCATCAAAAGAAACGGATGGAAAGATGATCTCTGTGTATTTTTTGTGCTGAGGGTTGGCAAAAAAAACAACTGAGGAATTCGCACGTTGGTCTCTCCACTTGCTGTGCTTGGCGAGTGTGCGCGTGGTGTGATTGTGTGCGTTTGTGTATTCTTATGTACGTAGAGCTCTTGTGTGTGTGTGTGTGTGTGTGTGTGTGTGTGTGTGTGTGTATTTGTGTGTATTTACCTAGTTGTATTTTACGGGAAGAGAGCCATGTATGTGTGTGTGTGTGTATATGTATGCGTGTTTGTGTATGTATGTGTGTGTGTGTGTCTGTGTGTGTGTGTTGGGGTGTGTGTGTGTGTGTGTGTGTGTGTGGTGTGTTTACCTAGTTGCATTTACGGGAAGAGAGCTATATGTGTGTGTGTGTATATGAATGTATGTGTGTGTATGTATATGTGTTGTGTATGTGTGTGTGTGTGTGTGTGTTGTGGTGTGTGTGTATGTGTGTGTGTGTGTGTGTGTGTGTGTGTTGTGTGTGTGTGTGTGTGTGTGTGTGTGTGTGTGTGTGTGTGGTGTTGTGTATGTGTGTGTGTGTTGTTGTGTGTGGTGTGTGTGTGTGTGTGTGTGTGTGTGTGTGTGTGTGTGTGTGTGTTTATTTGCCTAGTTGTATTTTACGGGAAGAGCTATGTGTGTGTGTGTATGTGTGTGTGTGTGTGTGTGTGTGTGTGTGTGTATGTGTTTACCTAGTTGCATTTTACGGGAAGAGAGCTATGCTCGTAGTGTGTGTGTGTGTCTGTGTGTGTGTGTATTTACCTAGTTGTATTTTACGGGAAGAGACCTATGCTCGTAGTGTGTGTGTGTGTGTGTGTGTGTGTGTGTGTGTGTGTGTGTGTGTGTGTGTGTGTGTGTGTGTTTGTGTGTATTTACCTAGTTGTATTTTACGGGAAGAGAGCCATGTATGTGTGTGTGTGTGTGTGTTTGCCTAGTTGTATGTTACGGGAAGAGAGCTATGTATGTGTGTGTGTGTGTGTGTCTGTGTGTGTGTCTGTGTGTCTGTGTGTGTGTCTGTGTGTCTGCCTTCATGCTGTATTTGTTCTCTAATTCACGGGTACATGAATGAATGCAGACTCTGAACTCACACCGTAACAATTCTTTGAAGGTTTTCTAACTTGTGTTATTTATTTATTTATTTATTTATTATTATTATTTTTTTTTTGTGTGGGTCCGTTACCGTTACATGTCGCCCGACGCTGGGTCGCAGGTACGGTCGTTAGTATTTTGGGATTCATGTCAGTGTAGTTGAAAACCAGATTGAAGTTTCCTCTTGTCATATATTCAGCTATTACTTGCTCTGCGAGGTGACTAGGTATGATTACCTCTGTCGGAGCTCGAGGATTTTTAAGACCGTATGCTCTTACTGCCTTTACGGGTTGACTAGTGAGACTCGAACCTCCATCCAGCTCCTCGCCTATAGGCCTCAGCTATTACTTGTTCTGCGAGGTGACTAGGCATGATTACCTCTGTCGGAGCTCGAGGATTTTTAAGACCGTATGCTCTTACTGCCTTTACGGGTTGACTAGTGAGACTCGAACCTCCATCCAGGTCCTCGCCTACAGATCTAGGCGCCCTAGTTTGTTCCCCCCTATTGAAGGTTTATAGGTCTCTGATAAATTTTTTTTAGCCAATTTTCTAATACTTTACCTGGATGAATTCCTCATTCAACGTCGATCTTTATGCATCGTATGGTATTATATTCTACTTGTCGGTTTTGATCCCATTGGTCCATTCATAGGTGGCGATAGATGACGGGAGGAGGAATATACAGCGGACGTTGTATGAGTTAAGAAAAGAATTTAAGAACCGGGACCGAGCTATGTAGGGAAGGGGAGGAAAAGTTTGAAAAGAGAAAACGGGTGTGGGATTGTATGTATAAGGAAGAATGGAGGTGTGCATTCTTGGATTTGCAAGGTAGGTTAATGAGATGTGTGTGGGAGGTGGATGAAGTAATATAGGAGGAGGGAGGGGGTGAAGAGAAGAATGAGGTGTGCATAAAAGGTTGTAGTGATAAGAAGAGAGAGTGAGGGTGGAGGCCTGTACTTTGTTTATTAATGTTCTATTGTTGATGCGAGAGATGAGAATGGCGCAGGCCAATCTATGTTCATCTTGGATGGCATGAGGTCGGGGTGCCGGGGAAGTGGATAGGATTGCGCTTGGCACACAGGATACTGTAGGAACGGGGACACCTGTGTTGTGGACGGACACAGGGGACGCAGAAAGGTCGTGGAAGAGTTGGAGCTCATCTAGGAAATAAAAGAGACGTAAATAAGGGGTTTGTAAGCAGAATGAGAAACAAGATATTTGTATTGAGAGGTCTTGAACCTGGAACAACTTATTGCGGAAAGGGATGGGTATGTAGGCTTAATGAAGTGAGTTACCTTGGGGAAAGACCATTTAGGATGGGTAACGGTAGGAGCTGGGTGAATATAGGAGAACAGAATAAGAATTAACCTGCCAATGGAAAGTAAGTGAACACTGTTGGATGGCGTTGCCACGGAAAAGTTGAGTGGATGAAATGGGAGGGTCGCCTTGTAATGAAGCGTAGGGGGTCATCTAGTTTCGGCTTTCCGGCCCTGTTATGGAAATGCTCTATCTTGCTGCATTACTTCTGACCAGGGCAGTGAGTGGGGAACAGGAATGACCTTTTACCCGAAAGAAGCTAAGATATAGGGACAACAAATGGGTACTGGAAAGGTGTAAAAAGGTGTGTAGTCTGGTTGTATGCCTTGGTTGGACACCCGCCTTACAAAGGGGAAAGGTACTTTTGGTATATGTATACATAAATGTATATATATAGTATACATTTATGTGTGTATGTATGTACAGTATGTATTTGTGTATTTATGTATACATGTATATATGCATGCATGTATGTACAAGTATATACATATATATATATATATATATATATATGTATATATATTATATATATATATATGTATATATATATATATATATATATAATATAATATGTACATAAATATATATATAATATAATATGTACATATATATATATATGATATAATATGTATATATATATATATATGTATGTATGTATATATATAATATATATATATATATATATATATATATATATGTATGTGTGTGTGTGTGGTTGTATACATTAGATTGCACTAATGTCGTAACACATTGGTAAAATTTAAACTTAGAACCTACTGTCGGTGGAAAAAGATAAAAAGTGAGAAGATTGTTCCTGTATATTTCGACCACTCTCTGTGGTCCTCTTCATTGGATTCCGGACTGTATTACATCATTAGCAGTTAATAAAATATGTTCAAACATTATTGGTTCCAACAACGATCACCCTACCTAGGGTATATTCACCTGTGTCTTCCCATGTCCCCCTTCATGTACCTCTTTACTATGTATAAATTCTTGTACTATACCTTTGTAATCATTCTGCTGAAGAGGACCACAGAGAGTGGTCGAAATATACAGGAACAATCATCTCACTTTTTATCTTTTTCCACCGACAGTGGGTTCTAAGTTTAAATATATGTATATATATATATATATATATATATATATATATATATATGTATATATATATGTATATATATGTGTGTGTATATGTATATATACATATAGATATATACATATATATAGATATTATATATGTATATATATGATAGTAAACACCTGATGTTATGAACATATGGTACACGGTATATTTGAAGGGGTAGGCACACGGGCATAAGTAAGAAATGGAGGTTTCATTGGAGTGGCACACGATAACAACAGAAACGAGGGATAGTAAATGATAACAAGTGGCTCTGCATTCCTCCCGGAATGGAAGTTTTTCTCTGAACACAAAAGAATCTTTCGCAATTCTGGTGCTGCTACAGTTCATAAAATATTAACTCCATATAAACGTGCAGCACATATCCCAAAACGGGGTTTAGGAAATATAAAATTCTTATGTAAATAGATATATCTGAATAGCATGTGCTCTCTTACAATTCGAGAAAGATTCCTCTTCTCAGATCCATCACACTAGAGGACTTAACCAGCAAGTATCTTGGAATACTGTCCCACAGGAAGAGAAGGATGGGCTAAGAGGAGAGAAAGAGTTTGCACAAAAGAAGGAAGGCCACAGGAATAATGGAGATGGGCAAAGGTAAGAGCGTGCATTAAAAGAAAATCGGAAATGATGATGGAAGAAAAGGATTGAATGCATGGTATAAGGCAAATCTAACGCTTGAAGTAATTTAAAACGAGGCAAATTTAATTTCGGACTAAAAACACGATATTGGGTTTGTCAGTTTCTTTTTTAATTTGATTCGGAGACGAACAAGTGGACGTCAGACAGTTGAATTATTTATTAATTCCTGATGGGGCCTCAGTTCATTCCATGACCACATCTATGTGATATTACTACAAAGTTGCAGCCCCATCATGCGCGAAAAACACATATGCGCTTATATACAGACATATCTCGAGGAAAACTTTTTAAGCGAAGATATGACGGTCTCGGGATTTAGGTTTTGTGTGGGCTCGCATGCTGTAGGTATCTATGACATCCTGCGGTAGCGTCTGCCCAGCGTCCTCAAGGATGCTGGGTCCATATTATATGGTTTTGGACGCCATCAGAGGAGGCTGGAGAGTGAGCATCTTTCTCGTCTCCAGAGCAGATACAGGTTACCAATTCAGCAACTTATTTTCTTCTGAAATTACGATCTTTATCTTGTACTTTGCATGTGATCATTTTTGTTAATTTTGTAGCTTCCAACTCATTAGCCTTTGTTAATAGTTCACGACTTATCCACTTTAATGAATCTTCTCAGGGTCGGTCCGCTTGAGTGCGTCTTTCGTCACTTCAACGCTGAAGAGTACGTCTTCAGTATGTTATGATATTTGCATGTTTCTCCTGAAATGTTCGAATCGCGTGATGAGGGTCGCCGCTACAAGAAGGCGCCCAGCATTCCAGCCAAGTAAAGTCGAGTCAGCGCCAGTAATTGTCTCGCTCTCCTTGTGGAGTTTTACTGCGACGCACTTTTCCTCGTCTTAAAAAAGTGCCAAAGGCAGTAGGAACATTGGAGTAGGAACATTAACAGATTTAGCCAATTCTTTTACTACCGTGATGGTAGCCTATTTGTGTTTCGCGCACTAATAAGGTGTCATTTAGTCGATAGATAAAGAGCTTAGGTTTTGAGTCAGAGTCTTATCATCTATCAGATGACCCTCGTGAGGCACGACGGAACACGCAGAGGAGGGAGCCGCTGCAGGGCGTGATACAAGATCGTGGCGTCAAAAAAAAAAAAAAAAAAAAAAAGTCCATGTGATTTGGGGCACCGAAACTGTGGCCAAGGGGTCATCTCACCGTCCTAACTCCGAAACAAGGAAATTTGTAAAGTAACGTAGGCCACCGAATATTATTCTGGCTGCCGCCAGGCGATTTCATTAAACTCGTTTTACTAAGCCAACAGGGGCCTCTGGTCCTGAAGGGATTAACCTCTGTGATGGACCCTAACGAGTCCAGAGGAGGAGGAACCTGCTCAAGTCGGGTAAGGCAGAGGTGGAAGAGTGAACACGAGGGGGTGACCAAGGATGAGATGGATGGATGGGGTAAAAGGGGCAATGGGAAAGAGGGGAATGTCTGTTGAGGAAGGAAGGGAGAAGACAGAAGATAGGGGTGTGTGGAGAATGGTTGTGTATGGATGAAGGTGTGATGCATGAAAGGGAGTGGGTCAGGGAGTATGTGTGAATGATATTTTGATGCAGCCCGAAGGGATTTCTCCCCGTCTTCCCTTTATTAGCATGAGGGGACGGAGAGAGGAGGTCGTCGATTAAATGGAGCGTACTTGGTGTGGGTATGCTGTGTCTTGGTACATTGTTTCTGACCCAGGGCAGTGGGCGAGATGCAGGGATGACCCGTCATCCAGGAGGAGCCAAGAAAAGAGGGAGGGAGGGGTGGCGAATGGGAGTGGAGTATGTGGGGATGAAATGGGTGGGAGTGTATTTATGCCTTTGACTTTGGCTACCTCCCTTGTAAGGGGAATAAAGCCTTTGGTATATGTATGTATGAGCTTTTGTTGGTCTTTCATGCTATACAAGCAAATCTTCTCTGTCCATTTTTACATACTTTTCTCTGATTCAGATATAATGATGCCGATTCTCTCTCTTCGCTCCTCCAATGTCGGAAAACCCAGTTTTCTCAATCTCTCCTCATATATTTTGTTGCTTAGACTTGTGATCATCTTGATAGCCACCTATTTGCATTCTATTTTCCTTGTAACTTTCTTTGAGTGTGGTGACCACACCATTGCTGCATAATCTAACCTAGGACAAGTCAGACTTTCAATAATCTTCATCATATCTATTCCATGTATTGAAGTGCTGCTCTTATATTCTCAAAAAATTCTATTTTTCTTCTGCTATTTTCCTTATAGTACTTTCTAAAAGTAGAACCTCCCTCATTAAAATCCCTAGGTCCTTTTCCTACTTCGCTTTATCTATTAATCAATTTCCCATTTGATATATTTTATATTTTGGCCTTGTTCCAACATTTTATTGTCTTAACACGTGTTTGTTTGTTTGTGTGTGTGTGTGTGTGTGTGTGTGTGTGTGTGTGTGTGTGTTTGGGTATTTGTGTGTGCGTGCATGTATGTATGTATGTATGTCTATATGTATGTACGTATATATGTACTGTATGTATGTATGTATATGTATGCATGTATGTGTGTACACGTGTGTGTGTGTGTGTGTGTATGTGTGTACACGTGTGTGTGTGCGTGTGTTGTGTGTGTGTATCTATGTATATGTGATTCACCATGGCCTTGGATCACGTGTTGGACTCGTGATCGACAGCTATTTCCTTTCCGGAGGAGAGCATATATATATATATATATATATATATATATATATATATATATATATATATATATATATATATATATATATATATACATATGGCCAATCTATGGGTAATGTTGTGACCTTACACGCACACACACACCCAACTCCCCGTCCATGGTAGTTGGAGTAACGGCTCATAGCGCAGCGATACTGAAACTTTCAGCCCTGGGCGGGATTCGAACCCGGGAACTCTACCACTGCGCCATCGAGTGTGTGTGTGTGTGTGTGTGTGTGTGTGTGTGTGTGTGTGTGTGTGTGTGTGTGTGTGTGTGTGTGTGTGTGTGTGTGTGTGAATAATCAACCTCTTCGGGAGCGAAAGGGCGGCTCCACGTACAAACCGGATACTTATGGTATAGTTGAGGACATAATACGAGACAAAGTGCACCAGTGTGATATGACACTTTTCTCTCGTCTCAGGATTCTCCAAGAACACAAAGCACGAGCTTCTTCCTCCTCCTTATAAGGGGAGGTGCCCTGCTAAGGGACGCTCCCACCTCCACCCATCCCACTCCCATCCATCACCCATTTGTATTCAAAAGTGTTATAGTATAACATTATCCTGTATAAAGTGTTGACACATAGATACATGTACTGCCCCGCACCGCTACATTGAGGTACTAATGTTTAATAAGATCATGCATGACAAAAAGTCCGTTACAATCATTCATTTGATCAGAAAACGGGATTATTATCCGGCACCATGTAGTGTTAGTTGACTGCGCGAGATGCCAAGGACTAAATAATTCAAATCTCTATCAAGACTAATTTGAATAGTTACACGAGAAATTTGCTGACGGTTTTGAGACTTAGAAGGCTCCTCTCATTTGAGGACAGAGCCCATCCTCAAAGGAATAATTGGTCTCTCATCGTGATTGCCTCTGCCGACATCTCCACTTTCTTCATCACCGTTTCCATCTCCATCTCCATCTTCATCATTTCCATTGTCATTTAATGCGATGACCCCAGTCAGCATTGCTGGCCGTCTCCTCCTTCGAGGCTTTCGTCAACATCCTAACTCTCCACGCCACCTTCATCCTTCACTCAAGTCGCTGCCTCCCGCCCGCCCGCCCGCCCGCCCGGTCGTCTTGCTTCTCTCGATACATATCTCGTTGCAAAACGCCAACCTGTGTCTGAGAAGTAGTGTAACAGTAAGTGACACTGTCACTGCAGCTGATTATGGCACTGTTGATGACAAATGTCCCTCCACCCTGACTTCCCCCGCAAGTTATCTTGGCGCAGAAGAAAGAAGAGAAGATGGAGGAGGAGGTGGAGAATTACGAGAAGGAAGAAGAGTAGGTGGAAGAGGGTTGGAGAAGGAGGAGGGGTTGGAGGAGGAGGAGGAGGAGGAGGGGAGGAAGGGTAAAAGGAGGTGGAGGAGGAGAAGGAGGAGGGGTAGAAGTAGGTGGAAGAGGAGGAGGAAAAGAAGAAGGGGAAAGAAGAGGACCTCATTCTCGCTGCCCTGCATTCTGACACCGCGGCTGCTTGTGCTTCATCCCATCTCCGATCACTCGGGAAGATGACATCACCACCTCATCCCTCGCGACAGCCACAAATATCTCGGCCGCATCATCCCCCACTTGACCCTACGGTATTTACTGAGGAACACCAACATCCGCCTATGCCCCCACAGATGGACTCTCCTCTTAGATTCTTCGATTCTCCGCATACGCATTATTTTTGCCTGTCTAACTTATCCTGACCCTTCGTCCTCTACCTTCGACGAGCTTACCTAGCCTAGTTAGTAGTCCGCCAACGTTCTGAGCACCAGCCATCACACCCGCTACCTCTTGGTCCTCTTTGTTCCACCAGGGCTACGCCCACCTCGTAGAAGCCCGAACCCACAATGCGGCCCATTCGTTTCTGCCACGACGAGACCATCCACCAGTTCCTTAGTGGGAGAGACACTGCCAGGATCTGTAAACTGGGTTCCTCTTTTAGGAGAACTGAGGGAGATCTCAGGTAGCGTAGTCGTGCAACGTGTGCCGCAGGAGGATGTGGCCTACCGACACAGTGGAGGTGCATGCGTGCATGAAAGCTTGGTAATGTTAGGCCTCATACCAACATCACCAAAGTTGATATAATTCTGGACTTTTTATATTTCTCCTTTTACATTGTCATCATCTATTATCTCTCGTTTCAACAGCTCTTCAACTACTGTTTCTACTCCTCCTCTTCTTTCTCCTCTTCTCCTCTTCCTCCTCCCCTTCCTCCCTTCTCCTCCTCTTCCATCTCCTATTTCCCCTCCTCCTCCTCCTGCTCTTCCTCCTCCTCCTCTTCCCCCTCCTCCTCCCCTTCTTTTTTTCTCCTCCTCCTCACCCTCCTCCTCGTCCTCCTCCTCTTCCCCTCCTCCTCCTCCTCCTCATCTCCTCCCCTCCTTCTTTCTCCTGCTCCTCCCCTTCTCATCCTCATCCTCTTCCTCATCCTCCTCCACATCTCAACCACCACCTTCTACAACTCCGTCTTCTCCTCCTCACTTCCCCCTTCCTCCTCTTACTCCTCCTACTACTACTACTACAATTCCATCTCCTTCTACTTCTTCGCCTCCTCCTTTTTCTTCTGTTTCACCTCTTCCTCTTCCTCCTCTTCCTCCACCACCAACTTCACCACCTCCTCCACCTCCGTCGCCGTCTGCCCCTCCTTCTCCTCCTCCTCCTCTTCCTTCTTTTCCTCCTCCTCTTCCCCTCCTTTTCCCCTCTATTTCCTACCCTCTCTCTCCTCCTTCACCTATGTCATCCCCGCCTCTGCCTCTTACTCCTCTTCCTTCTCCTTCCCCTTCTCTTTCTCCTCTTCCTCCTCCTCATCATCATCATCTTCCTCCTCGTCCTCCTCTTCCTCCCCTTCCACCTTCTCTTCCTCCTCCTCCACCTTCTCTTCCTCCTCGTCCTTCTCTTCCTCCTCCACCTTCTCTTCCTCCTCCTCCACCTTCTCTTCCTCCTCCACCTTCTCTTCCTTCTCCTCCGCTTCCCTTTCCTCCTCCTCCCCTCTTTTTCCTGCCCTCTTTCTCCTCCACCTATTCCCTCTTACTCCTCTCCCATCTCCTTCCCCTTCTCTTTCTCTTTCTCCTCCTTCTCCTCTTCCTCCTCTTCATCTTCCCTTTCCTCCTCCTCCTCCTCCCCTCTTTTTCCTGCCCTCCCCCTCCTCCTTCATCCACTGTATTCCATCCCCGCCGCCGTCTCTTACTCCTCTTCCTTCTCCTTCCCCTTCTCTTTCCCCTTCTCTTTCTCTTTCTCCTCCTCCTCCTCGTCCTCCTCCTCTTCGTCCTCCTCGTCTTCGTCCTCCTCGTCTTTGTTCTCCTCCTTTTCCCCCTCCTCCTCCATGTCCTTCTCCTCCTCCTCCTCCTCCTTCTCCTCCTCGTCCTACTCCTCCTCTTCATCCTCCTCATCGTACTCCTCCTCCTATTCCTACTTCTACTCCTACTCCTACTCCTGTTCTTCCCTTTCTCCTTCCTTTCCTGTTTTTGTTTCTACTCTTTCTCCTCTTCC
>NC_134777.1:49498191-49510691 GCF_046742065.1 Oratosquilla oratoria | reverse complement strand
AGGAGTCAGCTTATGTGGGGATGGAAGATAAGGACAAATTGTTTAAGTTTTTAACCATGAACAAATCACAATAATCGTAAATATACGAAGTCCAACTCTCCGGTCCCTCCCCCCAAAAAATATTTGAATAACATGTATGCACACACATCACAAAAAAAGTAATTCTTAGGTAGATCACATAATGCAATACCAATCCATACACGTACAAATATAAATCTAGAAGAAAAAAACCACACGAGTCACTTTCCACCCAATTACGATCGGGTCACCAGTCAGCATTCCTGATGTCGATAGTATACCAGATGTATACATTCGGCTATTTATTTACATATATGGTAGCAAATTTAAAGGTCAGTAATAGGCTATGAAATTGGAGTTTCTTTTACTCACATTTCTCCTCCGAAAGTAGTGATTGTGTTAATAAGAATAAAGACAGTAAAAGAAAAGTGGTAGCAGGTATAGCAACCTAAAAAACTGTAAACCGTCTCTTACTGGCATTGATTTTGTGTGTGTGTGCGCGTGTGTGCGTGTGTGTGTGTGCGTGCGTGCGTGCGTGCGGGCGTGCAGGCGGGCGGACGTGCGCGCGCTTGTGTTGGCATGTATACATAAAAATATAATAATTTTTTTGTATTGTGAGGAGGTGAAGAAACTCTTCGAGCAGAAGGTTACATGAACTAGTTTGTATGAGATGTGATAACAAACGGAGTCAAAAAGCAAAACTTTGTAGTGGAAATTAGATAACGAAAAAAAAACATTGTTGATTGATACCAGTGTGCAATATGCGTCATGCAAAGTTACAAACAGGGGCAAACGTAGTTATTGTTGTTATGTGATGTAGAGGACAAACCTGCGAAGAGATAGTGTGTTTAAATGTGCATTTCCATACCTTGTGCTGGTACTTGTCTTACACATGAAGTTATGATTCATTCCCTACGCTACAGTGTCGTCTGCATACGCTATGTCAAGTAGCTTGACGTTAGCCATGATTAAATCTGTAAAGGACGTCACTGGAGCGGAAGGGTTGAGTGCAACGGAAATCGTCCCACGACATCATATTGAAGGTTTCTCTTCTTCGAAACCAACAGGAGAGTGGGATTAAACAACCGTCAGTGCTTTAGTGCTAAAACGTGAACGTCATGTATTACGAAGATTTATTATGATAGTGATAACGATAGAAATGAAAAATCACAAGTTGATATTGAGTAGAAAATTTGAATTAGAAGATGTAAAATTGTAGGAGAAAAAAGTTTGCAGTATTCGGTAATGAGTAAAGTAATGATAAATCATTGAAGAAATTAAGAAATTTGAGAAAATAAGGCAATAGGAAAGTTATATCGATAACGGTGAAAGTGGTAGTGAAGTGTGTGTTTTTATAGAAAATTGAATGGAGTTATAGAAAAGGAAGCAAGAAAGGTTAAGGTTCTTTCTAAGGAAATAAGAAAGTATGAGGATGATGACTCGGCTTGTGGAAGGGGAAAGTAGAAGTTTCGTGGGAGTAATCAGAGGATTGGATTATGTGACAATGTCTGTGGCGGGAAAGAAGAGGCGACGTAAGTGATGCGGACGAAGGAAAAGGTGAAAGCAAGCCTTGACTACACCGACCCTGACCCTGAGAAACGCCCAAAGAGAGGAGAGGACACGGGTAGCAGGTGCCATGAATGCTACTGGAACGCAAAAGTCAGGTCAAGTGGTGACCTGGTACGCAGAGGAAACTTAAGACCGGTCGGGCACGCACCGTATGTAATCCCCCGAGGAGCTCTCTAGCAAAGCTCTGGTTCCTCTCTTGGGTTTGTGGGGGTTTAAGGGGAGAGAAGCGTAGTTGCCTAGCCCAGCTGGCCCGTCTTAGAAAGCCCGCGAGCATGGGAAACATATGTGTGCACTTGCCCTCCGTCATGAAAGCTCAGGTGGGTCCCGCGCCTTTGCCGCGAGCTCCTCCGGCGTCAGGGAAGGAGAAGCTAGCGGCTTTCATGACGCCATCGCTGCCGCCGTTGACCAAGGTAGGTGAATGCTCCTGGAGGCAACAGAAAGGTATTGAACAAACGATGACGGGTACGTAGAACCTGTTATGTTCCAGACCTTAGTCTCGGCAAGTCAGCATGAATAATGAAATGTTAGTAACCAAAGTGTTTTGTACATCTTAGTGGGTGGGATGAGCCATTGATGCGACAGACATTACCATCATTTGGGCGCTCAAAAATTATGGTATGAACAAAAAGCTGTAGCGCTAAAAAAGGATAAATAAATAAATAGATAAAAAAGCACCATTACAAAACTACTTTTCATAATCTATAGGGTGACTTGCACTATTATTTTGTTGCACTGTTTTGGACCTTCAAAATAGGTAAAGAAAGAAAAATTTTGCATTATGATACAAGCGGAGGTTTTATACGCAGTCCTTTGCCTTTGCAAAGACTGTGTCAAAGAAACTGTAAGTTGTTAATTAACCCTTGTCACGTGTTTATCAACACTTGTAGGAAGCTCCACTAGATTTAGAAGTTCCGTTGGCAGATGTAACAACATTACTTGTAACAAGATTACATACCATTCTATCTGTCGCAATACAGATATCTCATGCATATCCTCAAGTACTTTTTGTGCGAATATGCTGATGAAGGAATATTTATTATAACTGTACAAAAACAGATCAACCCCGGGTGTGTCTGTGGTACAGTGACTGGATATTTTTATGTCGGAACATTTGTGGAGCAGTACATTTTGATTTTTGGCCAGTGAAGCATCGTGTAGGTATACTGACATGATGCCTTAGTACATTGACAACAAAAGATTAATTTATTTTGAATCAGATTTTCATGCAATTTGCTGGAAGCAAGAAATATATTACACAGTACATTTGTAGGTTTAGGCTTAGTACAAGCAAGAGTATATATATTTCTTTAATGTAGATTAAATATGAAGCTTAGGGAGTATGGTAGTTGAGTGAATTAAGGTACCAGCGTCAAGAGGCCATATGCTAAATGGATGGTGGTTCGAGTCCCTCAAAGAGAGTCAACACGTATAAGCAGTAACGGCATATGTCTTAAATCTCCGAACACCGATAGAGGCATTTATGGTTAGCTATCTCGCAGTGTGGTTAGTGGCCGAGAAGTTAAGATAGATAAATAAATAAACAGGTAAATAGAAGAATATATAATAGGAAGAAATATAAATAAGTGAAATCTTTTAAGTGACTATCACAAAATACAATTAATTGTTTCATTTATATGACATTTTATCAGTCAAATCTAAGAGCGTAAATACTCAAAGTACATATAACTTTTTTCTCAGGAATGTTACACTCAGCAGGACCAATTTATGGATATAATTTGACGAGGTTTTAATACATACATTTATACAAAGAAGTACCCCATAACGAGTATATCCCCAATGATATTTGCATGAAAACAGCATAGCACGGTGATTTTAGGAAATTTGTACATTCTTGAGAAGTGAAGACGTGGCCACTCCTAACTTTTTTATGAAATTGAGAAGTGACGTCATCGTAGGTGAGTCATACGTCAGATTATCTGTTCCTTCTTCCAGCGTGATTCCCATAACTTATCCCCATCTCCAGGTCTCGCCTCTTTTTTTCAGGCATATATGACATCAATTACTTATAGGTTATAGTTTGATTATTCTTTTTATAAATATATTAGCAAATATTTGTGTACAAATTATTTCATCTTTTGGAGAGTGATTTTTTTTTACAGACTACATTCGTCCCATTTAATCGCCTTTTACGATACGCAAGGAAATACTATGGCGTCATTCTTATCCCCACCACAGGGTGTTATATTAGCAAAATTGTACACTTAATTCAAGTAGCCTCGTTATTTAATCGGCAGGACGCTCGAATGCTGACACGACGATCGCGAATGTGATGTACTAGGGGTGATCAGAAAGTAATGACAGTCGGACTCGTAGCTGAGAGACTATAAGTGTTGCGGGGGCGGGGAGCAAGGGGCAGCAAGTGTTTCCTGTTGATACATGTTTGAGCTTGTAGCTGTTTGTCTATCTTACATTTTATCGTTGCGCTGTGCGATTGCGTCATTGTTGGTTTGCCTCTCTAATCGGAAACATGGATTTTTCGAAAGAAGGCTGCAGATTCTACACCTTCACAAGGTGGAAACTCGGGAAAAAAGCAACGGAGATCAGAGAGGAATTGTTGCAAGTCTTTCCCGAGTCTACTCCATCACTGGAAACTGTTTCCCGCTGGATTTGAGCTTTCGTAGCCGGAAAATTGCATCTAGAAGATGATCATCGTCCTGCCCGCCCTCGGACATCCGTGACCGAAGCAACGACGCATCGATCGAGGGCCATCATTGACGAAGATCAAACTGTTACTCTTCGATTCTTATCCTTGGAGCTCGGTGTCAGTTATGGGAGCGCACATGACATCGTGCATGAACACTTAGGGCTGAGGAAGAAGTGTGCTCGATGGATACCTCATTTGCTTACGGAAGAGCAGAAGAGCGAACGGGTGCGGATTTGTCGTCTATGGCTGGCTGAATTCGAGCCAAATGGTCCGAAACGGTTCTCAGATGTAGCTACCGGAGATGAGTGTTGGATTTCTTTCTTCACCACAAGAGACAAGCAGTCTAACATGGTGTGGCTGAGTGATGAAGAACCTCGACCTCAGATTCTGAAGGAAGGATTTCGCAGCAGGAAGCGCCTTTTCACCATCTTCTTCAATTCACAAGGACCAATGTGTGTGGATGTAATGCCTCAAGAGTGTACTATCACAGCCCAGTACTACACTGATCACGTCCTTCCTCGAGTCCTGGAATATCAGGCCAAGACTGCACCAACCCGTCGCCGATCGCGCCTTTTGCTGCACCATGACAATGCTGCCCCCCACAAAGCTCGCCTCACTGTGCAGTTCCTGGAGCAGCAGGGGATCACACTTCTCCCCACCCACCCTACTCGCCTGACCTTGCTCCCTGTGATTTTTGGTTGTTTCCAAAGATCAAGGGTGCGATCGCAGGGAAGCTGTTTCATCGCATCCAAGATCTGGCGCGAGCAGTCAATTCAGAGCTACGAGGTATATCGGCTTCTGAGTACCGTGAGTGCTTCATGAAGTGGCGAAAGAGGATGGAACGTTGCATAGAGGCAGGAGGGGAGTACTTTGAAGGAATGTAGGCCACTATTTGGATTTACCTCTGTACCGTGAAAATATATGGTATCACTGTCATTACTTTTTGATCACCCCTCGTACCTGGACCGACTTTCACTTCCTCAGGATTCACAGATTCCTTTTCATTGAGTAGAAAGCAGCAACGACTGCAACAGCAGTGTAGGAGGGAAGCCGAAAACAGAGTATGGGATCCAGTATATTTAACGTTTCGCTCAATAGGGCTTCTTCAGAAAGAAGACCTGCTGAGCTAAACATTAGATATACTGGATCCCATACTCTGCTTTCGGCCTCTCTGTTACATTCCTTTTCATTCTAAACTCACCGTGCATAATGATCAAGAGCTGGATGGCACAGACTCGATACGGCGCGGAAGCTGTTTCCAGCCTTTCGATTCCTCATGGCATTGGATTCCAAGTATTTTTGGCGATTTGCCTTAGTATATTTACAATCTAATGTACACCAAATATAACTATATGTTTGGACTTATCTTTGTGATTTTAATTAAGAATGATTAATGAATATAGTATCTATTTTCAGTTACTTTTTGAGTTAAAATATATTAGTTATGATTTTCAAGAGTGTAGTGACCCGTTACTACTACATTTCCTCCAGCAGAGTAATATAACCCTCTTTGGGAATTACTGTCTTTCATACCATCCCAAATTCTATGGTAATAGAATGTATTCTAACAATGGAAGAGGGAGAAAATTTACAGAAAATGAAACGCCATGGCTAATCAATTATTTTGAATACGCTCATTATGGTAAATTTGTAGTTCACACTAAAGAGAGTAGATCTTCCTGAGGTAGTTATAAAATAGTGACAGCATGTCTGTATATCGGCATGTTGGCATGTTTTGTCAATGTAACTCATTGTAACTACGAATATGTAGGACGGTGACATTTGTGACTTTGCTTGAGTTAAAGAAGCAAAATTATCTATTCAAGAGTAAACTCGAATTCGGAGGAAACATGATTGATTGGAATCAATACAGACACTTCGATGTAAGGATGAAAAATTATTAAAGTACAGTCACAGGGAGAACAAATTAATCAAGTTAATAATATCCTCAAAACGTTAAAAAAAGAAACAAACAGGAAACGTCATATTAATGCATATATTTTACATTTTATAGATAATTATATTTCAATCACTACAGTTCCTCACATACTCGTTTTCATTCGTTTTCATCATGCTGTTTTTCAGCGCTATTCCGTGTGCATTAAAGCATGGAAGTAAATTTCGTGGATCTTTATCATGTTTGGAAGAGTCGAAAACATGACTATTTATGAACATTAAGGGGAAACAAAACGAGTTGAAATTACTACTACAGTTGTGTTTATTCCTTCATAATTCTATAAAATGTTCCTACTCTTGCATGAAGAACCCATTTTGCCTTGACTACACAAATTCCTCCCTTCCCTTTCCTACCTCCTCCTCCCTTTCCCTTCCCTGCTTTCCCTTCCTCTCCCCTTCCATTTTCTTTCCCTCCCTGCCTTCCCAGTGTCTCCCCTCCCGTGATCACTTCCTTGCCCCCCCCCCTTGCCTTCGCTTATTATCCTCTCCACCTCTGCCCATAAATTCCCCTCTCTATCTTTTTTCATCTTCCCTACCTTCTCTCCTTTGTTCCCCTTCCCCTTTCTTCCCCTCTCTGCGTTCCCTCTGTTCCCCCTGTGTCCCCTCTCCTTCCCCCTCCCCCTCCATGCTTACTCTTCCCTTCTTCTCCTCTGCCCATCTTTCCCTTCTACATCCTTTTCCATCTCCTCTCTACCTTCTCTTCTTTATCTTTCGTCCTCTCCTTTTCCTTCCCGTTCACACCTCTCTGATTCCATCAGGTCTTCTCACTGCTCTCCACTTTCCCCTTCTCTCCTCCCCTCTTCAAACTCAAAGTGATTAGTAATTACTGTATTTCTAAAAATACCAAAGAGTGTAAATAGAAACATGTCCATACATAAGGGCCAATTGTACTTAAATCAATACAACCCGATGTGTATCAGTTCTGTCGCAACCCCTGCTGAAGAAGTATAGAGAAAACTGTACATTGACTAGACTGCTGCAATGGGGCCTCAGGTCGTCCTTTTCTTCCAGTGTTACTTCATACAGACTGTAACACACTATTAATCCCAAATTATAACCACTTCTTTGCAGTAATGTCCCCTAAGTTGGTTAGAATCGTTTGGATTTAGCTAGAATAAAATATGTAAGTTCTTATCCAGACCAAAGAAATTAACGTTATCTTACTCCTTTTACTATAAAATGACAATGATAATGATAATAATAATAATAAAATAATAAAATAATAAAATAATAAAATAATAAAATAATAAAATAATAATAACAATAATAAAATAATAATAATCATAATGATAATAAAATAATAAAAATAGTTGTAGTAAAGTAATAACAATAATAGTAAGAATTATAATAATAAACATCTGGTGTTGGCCATAATCAAGTCTGCAGGATATGTCACTGAAGTGAAAGAGGTTAATGATCTACAACAGACCAATCTCCAAATTGCCACCATCCATATGACAGACAGAATGGATGAAGTGTCATGTGTACAAACTTCTTCTCACGTCGTCTTTGTAATGTGCACCATCACCACGTCTTTCCATGAGGTAATGGGCTATTGTTTGACGTGCAAGTGTTCCTTCGCGTGGCCGCTGTCTACACGCCGTTACTAGCTGTGTGTGAGTAATGCACATAAGCAAAGATTCCAACATATCGTACCGTGCGCCTTTGGGCAGGTTAACTACAATCCTACGTCTGGCAGTTGGGTCTGAGTATGCGCACTACGCCAAATTCCTCTTTTGCCTGATGTCTCGTTATTGCCTACTACTACGGTATCGATATATAATCGATTAGCTCAGGAGTTCTTCATTTTGCAGAATTAAATCGGCTATCGTTGGCAAGAAGTTCTGTAAGGTGGCATGCAAACCAAAACAGATTTTTGAGATAATGTGTAACCCTTTAAGCTTTGGAGTTCCACTCCTCCCTGCTCTGATTGAAATTGTTGGTGGTCAGATAAAACAGACTATGTAAAGTGGCGCTAGGATATGAAGGGTTGCCGTGAGATATCATAAATTCTTCCTTAAAGATGTTCTGTCTATCAATATCAGTTGTACTTCTGCTCATGTCTACAGAATACACATGTATCAGCAACACTTACACACCTTTCCAACCGATAAACCATTACATTCTATGCAGATCACTACATTCTACGCCGCTCTCTGTCTAACTCATTTAATCCAAATACACATTTTTTTTTCATCGTTAGTAACTATGGCGCATTTTTACATCAAACTTTTCTTAACGATAAGGATACTCTCCTTTATTTGCCCCATCTTTGGCTCTGGACACTTGTAGCTCTCACACTTTACTTATCGTCGACAAAGAAAGAGATTTAGACCTCATGTATATTTCTTGAGTTCATGTCACCAACATTATTTTTAGTAAGATTATGTTGTGCACCAAGTATATCTTAAGTATCTACATGCACAAAAGCCTAGCTTTTAATACTTTCTTCAGTGTTCACTATCAAAATGTTTGTTTTGCGATACCGGTTGATGCACGCCCTTAGCTTTTAGGTTAATTTAATTTTCTGCCATTTTTCATTTTAGATAAATTGTGTTGCTGGTTGCAGTTTTCGCGTGCATTTACTGCTGTCACGTAGTATGGGCGAATATTACTCCTGACATACATACCATATTGCCATATTCATTAATACAAAAACAATTACACGAATATAGTGAATACAGTCTGCAAACACTCCGTGGGTCTTTCATAACATTTTCAAGATGTATTGGGGGCTCAAATTCATTTAACAATGCCCTCTTAATCTTTGAAATTATTTTCCGCATCACAGATTTTCAGTCATAGTTCTTAGACTTGGAGCCTCGTACTAAAGACGTAATTATGATATTTGATTGAAACAATGTAGTCATCAATGGTATTTTACTCCATATGAAGGGGTTTCAATAGTTTCTGCCAAAATGGGACCATGCCTTCAGTCGAATAGAATTATTTTAGTTGTCGTCATAGGTTAAATGCTTTATTATAGCAAAAAGATGAAAGGTAAAATTCGGTGGGCGAAACAGTTTCCATGGAATGAAACGACGGATGGGTTTATGAAGGTAACACAGCACACAGGAACAGTCGGTGCCTGGTGTCAAACTCCGCATTTGTATGTCATCCCTTCATTACCGAAGAGGTCTCACAAAAAAAAAAAAAAAAAAAAAAAAAAAAAAAAACCAGCCTTATAGGAATCAAACTCACGTAAGAAGTGTCATTCGATAAGATAGGAACTGAAATGGGTCTAATCCCTTCTTCTCCCAAAAGGTTTAGTAAAGAGCAAAATGAAATAGCACCAAGGCAGCCACAATAAAAGGGCAGCTACTGTTCGGGATCGATGAGGAACATAGCATCCTGTTCACACTTTGAGACGCTCAGAACAGTTGTTCTAGCTGCAACCAAAATATGTGATGTCATACCGTATTGTACCCTATCATTAGCGCCCTGACACCCCCCAGCGATCGTCTACTGCATGAGGCACATTCGTTCAGCGACGTTAGATGGCGCATACTCTAATGACATGATAGGCCTCTTAACTAATTACACAGGTATTTTGTGCAACATACTGGGTCCTGAAGACTAGGTAACATCGTCATCATCGTCATCGTCATGGCCATCGTCGCCGTCGCCGATCGATTGCGAGTATACACCGGGGTATGAGTCGCTTCTCTAGCATTCCGTCGCCAATCCCCACGGTTTCTCCACCCAATCTCCCATACAGCTACCCTTCCCATTCCAAACATCTCTCGGCAAGTGTGGTCGAATTAAGTCATCAGGACAATACGAGTATAGTTACTCAGAGCACCATTTTTCGTGCAAGATGCGTTCTGCGCCGTCACCAATGCATTACACAACATTTTACACGCACGACAGTGTTTAATATCTTTTCATCTTGTTAACTCGTACATTGTGATATACACGTCTTTATTAGAGGCATGTATTGCACACTTTTTTATTTTAGCTGTACCTGGTTTGAATGCAAGAGCACACTCATTATTGACGAACGGTTGACTCCAGTTCCATTTAAGCCCAGATGAGAATGACTTGAAGCACCACGGCCACACGTAATGAGGAAGTGGTCGCCAAAAATAGACGCCATTAGGATTCTCCCAAAAACTGCATGATGAGGCCATCATGCTTTGTGGGGAGAACTTTTGCATCCATCATATCGATATGCCAAAGACGGGATGGAGATGAGTTATGGAGCCTAAAATTTTAATTGATTTCAACTCCACGCCAAGTACTTATCCATCGTGTTTATGTAGCTTGTGAATGGTCTTCAGGCTTATTATAGAAATTCGTGCATTTTATGTGTGTTTGCCTAGGCGTCCATGTTTATTCCGTGCCCACGTACAGTACCTCCATATATGACTTTGCAAAATGAAATGTTGACTCATAACATGGGTGAACAGCGTCCGTCCAAAATTGAGTCTTGGTATAAGAATTTTTTTCCTTTTTCTTATTTTGGCTTTTTCGCTGTTTATAATTACTCTATACCTAGACTTAATTTTTTTTTATTTAAAAAACTGCAGATGAAAAAAAAATGCAGGTGTCATGTAAAACAGTGAGTTTGTAATTCATGGACCTTGTCGCTGTCGACGCTCACCGTAGTCGTCGTTTGCTCCTGTGTCGTATTTTTTTTTTACTACATTGGGGTAGTAAGATGTTATGGTATTGCATGGGGTACCATCATAAAAAAAAAACGGAAACAGATGATGAAATTCTCGTGCTAGTTTTTTGCTATAATCGTGGGGAATTTAATGAGGGTGAATCAGTTACTCTTATTCGTTTCTTGAAGGCACAATCAGACTATGTTACATCTTGCCCGGTCTGTTTAGGCTCGACGGGATAGAGGGAATTCTTACATATTTGGGTTTTGTTCTGTAACTCCACCTGCTGGCTGACATTTGATTTTTCCCACTGGAAACTCTTTTCAGGAATTCGGCTTTTTTTTTTTTTTTTTTTTTTTTTTTTTACCCGCACTGCCATGTCGTTCGTCAGGGGAATTTAGGATCATATGAACTTACTGCCGTTGCGTGTTGGCTCCAGTGGGAAACATATAGCCACCCATCTAACATCTCACTTCCAGATGCAGTTCCAGCCGGCCTTTACGCACAATTGACATTGTGCTCGGTTATTCTATCCCACCACCCATGTTTACACTCGGTCTTCTGATTTCGAAGGTCTAATTCTGTTTTTCCACCAAGCCCTGAACGACAGCTGAATGCCTTCTTTCGCGTTTTGTTCTCATTTTCTTAGTTTTCTCTTGTGATGCACTTTGTGTCGACTTTGTCCTTCACTGAATTCTTTGAAGTGATGTGTGTGTGGCTGCAACTTCTTTGTCTTGTGCTGCTTTCATACTGCTTATATGTATATCATTATATGTGTGGCTTATTAAGGTTACACTTTAGGGTGGCACAGGGGAGGAAAAAATCTCTTCGAGCTTTATTAATTTATTAAAGAATCCTCGGTAGGGTCAAATGTCCCTTGCCCGGGGATGTAATACCCTGTGGTGTGAGTCTTCTGGTGTTCCCTCTAAGGAGATAGTTCCTGGTGCTCTCTCTAAGGGGGGAGCCCCAAAATGGCGACACAGTCGCCGACATATATACGCGGAAATGGCTACATCATCATTTCTGTCTGAGGTTGGATATTCACGAAATATTCTGTCTTTCTACAATAATATTTCAATTAGTTGTAGTACAATGTATCTAGTTATTACTAGAAAATGTGTGTTGCAAGGCGTCAGTGGGCGACAGCAACAAGTATGTCGAAATGAAACAGCGGTTTCTTGAAGGCCGGTTTATTTATAGAATTAAATCACAACTCACAGAGAAGGTACTGCACTCTAGGCCTATACAATTTGAACTGACGTGGGCCAATGCCTAGCGTCCAATGGACGTTTTCATAGCTGAGTTATTTACATAGCCATGTCTAAATTATAGGATATTTACAATAACTAAATAACACGCAATTTTAATTATGATATATACTCGTGTGATGTATAAATGTGAATGTTGTGTGGATGTTCTAAATATAATATTACGTAAATGTGATGTTGTGGTGTCAAGACTGACATGCAAAACACGACAAAAGCTCAAGTTGGGCGCGAAGACGTTAAGGTGTGACACCTGAGTGTGTGTGTTGTACGTCTGTTTCTACGTATGGAAGCATGTTTTCATGTACAACATGTATCTTGACGTGGTGTGTGGTTTATAATTATGATTGTGTAGTTCGATAGGCATTAGGAAATGGCTTGTGTTGTCTGACGAAAATATGTACTATTTTCTATCACTTT
>NC_134777.1:49440691-49485691 GCF_046742065.1 Oratosquilla oratoria | reverse complement strand
GAGAGCTCAGAGCTCGTATGATCGATCTATAGGTAATGCTTTGACCTTACACGCGCACACACCCCCAACTCCCCGCCCACGAGAGTTGGAGTAACGACTCTAAGCGCAGCTATACTGAAATTATTTCAGTCCTGGGCAGGATTTGAACCCGGACTACCATAGTGACAGTCGGGGACTCTACCAACCGCGCCACCGTATGTATACTGTATATACGGTTAGCGCTGACCGTTTTGTAATTACGCAAAGTGGGAAAGAATAATCGAGAAATAGCCAAGGCAATAGGCGTGACTGAGTGTACTGTGTCCCGACTCCTAACAAAATGGCGTACAGGTGGATGGGTTGATACCGTGCCCCTCCACAAACATGCCGGGGGCAAGGCCCTGAAGATTTCCCCCGAAGACATTAAGGCTTGTAAAACGTCAGTTGGACCTTAACCCTTCTACAACTGCCAAGGAACTGAAGGAAAAGAACCCTAAGCTTCTCGGTGACGTCTCCATCAGGACAATTCAGAAAAATATAAAGAAGTGGTTAGATTACTCGAAAGAGAAAGCACGTTTGAAGCCCCTCGTCACTGCGAAACAAAGGCGCCGCCGTGTCCAATTTGCAAAGGATCTTAAAGACTTGGACCATGGTCAGTGGTGTAAGGTCATTTGGACCGACGAAGCAACCTTTTGTATAAGTGAGAGCAAGGGAATGAAGGTGTGGAACTCTCCTATCGCGTCAGCGTGTGACCCACGCTTGACGGTGACGAGCATTAAGCACCCGCCCTATCTTATGGTGTGGGGGGCCCTTGGCTATGGTGGTTTTGGGAACCTTGTAATACTCCCTAAGGGCCATACTGTCAATTCTGAGCACTATATGAACCTTCTGCGGGAGAATTTAGGGGAGTGTTTTGCGAAAACCGGGTGTGAGATCTTTCAGCAGAACGGCGCCCTTTGCCACATCTCAAGGGCGGCCAAAAGGTGGCTCAGTGATAGTGAGGTCGACTACATAGAGGATTGGCCTGGTCAGTCACCCGATATTTCCCCCATAGAAAACTTATGGGGCATCATGAAGGCACGCCTTCGTCAGGAGGACACGTCTACAATTCCCAAGCTTGAGATAGCCATCCGGAAGGTGTGGGAGGAAATTCCTGCTTCCCACTGTCAGAATTTGGCCGATTCTGTCCCCAAGAGACTCCAGCAGGTCATCAAGGCCAAGGGTTTCACCATCGGGAAGTAGTATTGACGACGTGTTTAATTATTTTTTTGTAATTTCTAAAATAATATGATCGAAAATTTTCGCGTATATTTCCCGAGTATGCAATACGATCCGCGCTGACTGTATATGTATATATATATATATATATATATATATATATATATATGTATATATACATATATATATATATGTATGTATATATATATATATATACATATATATGTATATATGTATGTATATATATATATATGTATATATATATGCATATATATATGTATATATGTATATGTATATATATGTATATATATATATATGTATGAGAGAAATTTGCTAGTAATAGCGACATCAATGTGATAATTTTTATGACAGTCGCATGCAGGATTCGAACCCACTGCTTTCGGCCACCCGTAAGATCACCTTCACAGAGCCTTAACCCACCACACCAACAGAGACTATAAAATCCTTGAAACCTGGAATAGAACTGATTCCCGAGGATAGGAAAGATCACTAATCTGCGACCCCAATTACTATTTTACTCAAGGACCAAGCCCACCAGTTAGCAAGGGATAAGGATCGGAACAAATCCCTTTCACGCTTTTCGCCATTGTAACTATGAGAGAAATTCGCTAGTAACAGCGACATCTGATAATTTTTATGACAGTCGCATGCAGGATTCGAACCCACTGCTTTCGGCCACCCGTAAGATCACCTTCAAGGATTTTATAGTCTCTGTTGGTGTAGTGACTCTGAAGGTGATCTTACGGGTGGCCGAAAGCAGTGGGTTCGAATCCTGCATGCGACTGTCATAAAAATTATCAGATTGATGTCGCTGTTACTAGCGAATTTCTCTCATAGTTACAATGACGAAAAGCGTGAAAGGTATTTGTTCCGATCCTTACCCCTTGCCAACTGGTGGGCTTGGTCCTTGTGTAAAACAGGAATTGGGGTCGCAGATTAGTGATCTTTCCTATCCTCGGGAATCAGTTCGATTCCAGGTTTCAAGGATTTTATAGTCTCTGTTGGTGTAGTGGGTTAAGGCTCTGTGAAGGTGATCTTACGGGTGGCCGAAAGCAGTGGGTTCGAATCCTGCATGCGACTGTCACAAATATTATATATATATATATATATATATATATATATATATATATATATATATATATATATATATATAATAGATAAAACAACGTAATGCATGAACAAAAACTTTCATTTGAAAAGTAAAAGATAAGCGCTACAGTATGTTCATATGCTACAGCCGAAATATCATCCTTGTGACGGGGAATTAAGAAGCTTGTCAATTACAAGTAAATGAACTTCATATATTTGTCGTAGTGCTAAGTGGTGTTACAACAACCAGTGCCTGATAACCCGGAAAAATAAAACTAAGTTAACAGGGGGTAATGCCAAGTAAAAACATCATGGATACCGTTTACAAGGTAGAATCGACACCATATTTGATCAGTTGTGCATTATACATGCAGTCACACGGAGAAGTGCATTATCTCCTGCCGTTTAATGTGAATAAGTGCCGATTGAATCTCAGCTGCACATCTGGTGGCTGTATGTGTATCACTGTGGCCATTATGACGACTTTTAATGCTATCTGATGTCCATAGGAATGCGAAAATTTAAGCATGTGTTTGCCAGTAAGGAGAGAGTGAGAGATTAAATGTTGTGTAGGAACCGAGTTCCAGAATGCAGCTGCTCTCAACGGTGATTTACAATCGCTCAAGCTTTCTTCAATATTTTGTGAAGGTGCTTGGTTATATAAGATGGAGCCCTGCATTGCGTTGGTGTGACTTTAGACCAGAGATCTCCAAAGTGGTCGATACCGACCTATAGGAGTCGATGGGACAATCCATGAAGTCGAAAACTTGATATATAGTTATAATAATTCGTGACATTTATTATAATCTAATCATTTATTTTCTGTGCATATGGTTTGTGACTGATGAAGGATCAATGATTCCATGAAAGGGTGGGCGGTCTAGAGTGAGATTGTAGTCCAAAGTTTCATAGATCACGGATGGTTACAGTAAGAAGGAATAATTGTATTTCGGTGGTTTAAGGAGTCAACTTGCTTATTATTTCCTCCTGTCATTAGAAAAGTCTTGAGTAACTCCTTTGCTCCGATGACGTTTTTTACAGATTTCATTCTGGCTAAAACAAAATGTCTTTAATCAGTTGCTGGGAATGTCACCACAGCAAAGAGGCTAGGAACTTGAACTGCTTGGAACTTTCCCAAAATTATCTGGATAGATATCACTCCTTCATATTTCATGAAAGTAGCAGATGCCGACAAGACTGACGAGTTAAACACCATATGAGGACGGAGCCTTTATTTGTACGACGTTTCGCTTATTACAGCTTTAAAAAAAAAAGAGTAATACCAGACAGATGAACACATGGTACTTGAAAAAGTTGTAATAAGCGAAACGTCGTACAAATAAAGGCTCCGTCCTCATATGATGTTTAACTGGTCACTCCTTCATATACATTTCGTTGTTTAAGATATCGTGTGCTCTCCAATTACGTGTCCATCATGATAGAAGAGATGAACGGTAAATTCACGAGATGCATACCCTCTCGCAAATAACTTCTTTATAGGTTTTCTGTATGTGGATTTTTTCTGAATGTTCTTTGCATAAACTTTTTGGCTGGAATGTACAAGATATATTTACCAAGCAGGAAATCGTCTTTAGTGTGAGATGCGTTCATAAAATTTGGGATTATATTTGTGCAAGAGTGTATACGAAACGGGTTTCAGGGAAGGGTTACAAAGGTGGGCGGAGAGTGTGGTGCTTTCTCTCTCTGTCTGTCTGTCTCTCTCTCTCTCTCTAAAAAAAAAAAAAGAAAAAAAAAATTACCAGACAGATGAACACATGTTTTTAAGAAAGTCAGCAACGAAATGAAAATGTAGTTGAATTCGTCACTGAGTTGTGGAGGGTAGAAGAAAGGTCTATGTGTTGCCATAAAAGTAGATATGGCGTATGTTCAAGAAGAAAAGCCTAAGATTGTGTAACCGGCTAATCATGTTAGCAACCTGGGCGAATCTGCGGTAAAAGAAGACAGGCAGGCCTCACTTCGGCAGATCTACTTGACTGAAGTCTGACACTGATAGCAAACGGGATAAACCCAGTTGTAAGAGATCAGACTTGGATTTTTTCCCTAAAATGTGAAATATAGTCTCCCAGTCCGGTCGCTGTCCGTTATAAAAAAAAAGAGGGCATCATTTGATGGAAGGAGTGAAAGGACCTGAGGATACTGGTGGGAAGACTCACACGTCATTCGTTATCCGCAACGTCCAGAGCTATTCTTTATTGTCAGAAATGAATTGTATGATGTGCCGAGAGTGACAATAGAAAACGGTGGGAGGGACGAGCATGACAGTGCTGAAATGAGCCGCAGGAGAGAAGAGGCAGGAAGCGGAGGGGAGGTGACGTACGGGGCGAGGTTTCTGGCAAACTAGTGGATGTTGGATTAGTCATTTTTGTTTTCCTTTCGTCTGCTACTGTGGAGTCAGAACCATAATCCTTCCTTCAAGGGAGCTACTGTCGTGCATTATGCATGTAGATCTTTTTCCCAACATTACGTCCGTTACTCCCTCTGCGAAGAGGTTGGCTAGAAATGCCTTTGTCAGATCTCAAGGATTTAAGACTGTATGCCCTTACTTTTGTCACATCTTGACTCTCTAGTGGACTCGAACCGCCATACAACTTCTCGCCTTCGGATACTAGCGCCCTATTTCGCTTGTGCGCGCGCACACACACACACACACACACACACACACACACACACACACACACACACACACACACACACACACACACACACACACACACATATTCTTCCTCATTTGTTGCCTGTAGGTCTCTTCTGTGTGGATTCCATCCAAGTTTGCTAGAACAATGTCTACTTTGGTAACTGAAAATAACAACGGAAAAGTTTTTTGAAAGAAATAAAAAGGTAATAAAAGTTCTTTGAGGAGTGTGTTTGTTTCATTTGCTGCCGCCAGCCAAGTCGTGTCCCAGGCCCCTTCTGCTTTCTTGAAGTCGTAGCTTATTGGCTGATTTTTTATATATTTTTTTTATATTTGAAATAAAAATAACCTAAATCATGAGACAGTCGGGTATTATTATTTAATTCTCGAAAATACTTGGATAACAGGAGAAGACGTGGAAAGATGGAGCAGGGGGCGGGGCTTGTTTAGTTTGTTGGATGGCGGTGACTTTAGGAAAAGATTAAATTTAAAATTTTGAGGTCACCTGTCGATCGAGCATGCCACTAAACCACTAGTAGAGGACTTTAAGGATGAAATTGTCCTATTGCACTTGCGTAACTACAAATGGTGAAGAGAGAAATAGAATTCCAGAATTGAAGAAAATCAGAGGTTCAAGATGACAAAATGAAAGTAAGTAACGAAGAGAGAAAGAAAGGACCAAAGAGGAAGTACAGAGAAAGTGGATGGAGCGATGCAAGCGTGCTCGAAAGGACTGGAGTGAAGTAGAGTTGTAGTAGATCAAAAATGTGTAAGAAAATTAAGGCAGGAGTCGATAGAGTGAAGAAGAGCATGGAGGAGATTCATGAGAAATGGGAGAGAGGATCAGAGAGAGTTGGAGTGGAGCTGAAGTGAGGAAGTCGGAGAAAAGAGGACTGAAAGAGAGTGGCGTAAGAACTGTTTTACTTAGTTGGAAAGGAAGGAAGGGAGAGAGGAAGGGAAGGAAGGGGTCATGTGGAGGAAGGCTGAAGGAAGGGAGGGAGAGAGGGAGGGAAGAAAAGGAGCAACAATAAACCAAATATTTCTGTGGACCAAAAATATTGCCTCTATCCTTGGGGACAGTATCTTGCCGAAGAGTTGGAGTGAAAGAGATTATAAAGGAAATATTTAAAGAGACAAATGCTGGTACATTGTGACAAGTTGATGAAGGTGGAAAAAGAAGTCACGGGTCTAGTTCCGAGTTCCTGAGTTTATTCCTGACCGGTTTCGCTCTATGCTTCTTCATGTATGCTTCTGAATGCTTCTGAAGAAGCATAGAGCGAAACCGGTCAGGAATAAACTCAGGAACTCCGAACTAGACCCGTGACTTCTTTTTCCACCTTCATCAAATATCTAAAGTAGCAGCTGAAAGAAGATTTTCCTCTACCCAGGCACAAGGGGATACTACGAGACTCTGTCCCGTAGGAATGTTACGAAAATCCCCAAAATAATGACAAGGTAAAACTTATGTAACTAATACCCATTATTGGGCAGTCAATTAAGGAATACTATGGCACAGGAAGAGGACTTTGCTGCCTGTAAAGGAAGGAGCTAGGAAATGTACAAACTACATTTTCAAAGTAAAGGAGTAGTTGGAGAAGGAGGTGGGCGTGAAAAAAGGCAAGAAAGGACAAGATTAACCTTTTCGCTAAAAGAAATCGCCCAGCGACAGCCAGAAGATGCCGTTATGTTATAGGTTAGCGCCTTGGCAGAAGAAGAAATCTCAACTGAATGAAGGAGTTCCCAGTGTTTTGTGGTAGCCACTAAAACCCATAACAGGACCGCCCGTGACTTCGGAAAGGTGTGTTAAAACTTGAGCCGTACATTTCTGTTTCACGGCGTGGTAGGGCTTAGGGAAGGCGTCACCAGGCTATCTGTCACGTAAGGTGGGTCTTGGCAGGACAGGGCAAGGTCCATATAGTATATGGACCTTGGGACAGGGCAGGACTGGTGCTGTGAAAGGACAGTCACGTCTGTCGTCCGAAAGCCGCGTTTGCCCTTTACAGAGGAATGAGGGGAAAGGTCAGGGGTGATGACAGAGGCAGGGAGGAGGGGAGATTGAGGGAAGGGGTGGCCGGGTCAGATGCAGGCTGGCGGGGTGGGGTCGGGGTCGGGGTCCTGATCTCACCCAGCATGATTTACAGGGTCTAATGTGTGGCTCTCGCCGCAAGGACGGGGCCGTATGGTACTGGCATTCTTGAAGGCATGCTTGCACCTGGTAATGCATGTCTGTGTATTATATTTGCAGATATTTTATGGGTTGTATGAGTGCACACGAACACACTCTAACACACACACACACGCACACACACACACACACACACACACACACACACACACACACACACACACACACACACACACACACACACACACACACACACACACACACACACACACACACACACACACACACACACACACACACACACACACACACACACACACACATGCACACTGATTTTGGCGTCGAACGGAATTAAAGTGGAGCCTTTTGGGAAGAGAAAGTAAAGAGGATAATGAAAAAGAACATCTCAAGAGATTAAACACCTAGTGTGATATACAGAATGAAAGGAAAATTATCGGTTGCAGTAGAATTGAAAATAGACATGGAAATACAGACTGATGCGAAATTTTCTAATATAAACATAAAGGAAGCAAAAGACAAAGAAGTGGAGTTGACCTCCTCAGAAAGTGACTTTTCTGGTTTTATATTTCAGACTATCGTAAATGAAAAATGTGTATCAGCATTCAAAATGGTTAAGTTGAGAGATTTACCGAAAAATCTTGTTGATGACATGAAGCAGATAAGGGAAGAACATGAAACATAAACACTTTTTTTGAAAAATGAGTGAAAAATCAAAGGCTGGTTTGGTATAAATATATAATAAATTAAATGACAATGATGATATACTAACTCGAATGCGGGTAATATTCAGGAAATTATAGAGGAACACAAAACTCCAACACAAAACAAACACATAATAGAAATAAACATAAACAGTATCACAAACAAATACAATTGCAGCAATTCTTACACAAACACACCATACACATTTCACTTATACAAGAACCCAAAGCATCACCTTCATTCGTTGAAGGTAAAATATAAAACAAATGTGGAATAAAAAGAATATATATAGGCACAATTGTACATTTATCCAACAAAACAAAGGAAACTTAATAATAACTTACAGACACCATAATAGAAATATTTACCATCAACACAAATATAGAAAATAGCATAATGAAAAGTATTTAAATACCATCCACCACATCAACCCACCTAGGGTATACATCCCAAACCCAACCATTCAGTGACTTAAACAGCAAAGTGACAAGTTACTTACACGCCAACTCATGATTACGCACAGAGAAGGAGACCAAACCGGAAACAAGATAATAGACCAACTCCCTAACATAAGGTTCTAAACTTCAGCAAACTGCCCACCGCAAAATTTTCTCAACACAAGCATAAGGCGCCCTCCCCATACATTTCAGTGCGCCCACCCTCACTTAACCCACAAACGACATTGGACACCAATCATGACCTCGACTCAGATCACTTCACCGTAAAGATCAACATAGACTTTGCAGGAAAAAAAAATCAAATACAACCACATAGAACATATATAAACTACAACAAAAGAAAATGGCCAGGATGCTCTGAGGAGACAGGAAACGACTCGGCAAACTTTAACAAATCTTAATTCCCTGTCCATAGACAGTGGCATATAAGAGATCACAAACTCCATATTATAGTAATGTAATAAATGTATCTCCAGAGTCTCCAGAAAAAAAGACAACTACTACACACGAGATATATCCTACCTAATAAAAAGACAAATCAAAAGAGAAGATAAATCTAACAGAATAAGAAAAAAGACCAGCAACAACAACTACACAAAGAAAAAAAAACGGGGGTAATAAATAGGTTCCCTTGATTAAAAAATAATAGAAATATATAGGGTAATTGGTACAACACAGAATAGATTACCATTACCAAAAAAGTAATGCACTGTCATTAGTAAACACTTCAAAAGAATCCTCTAATCCATGACACTAAGAAGCTGGAAAATAAATAAAAAGGATACACAGGATAAAACCAGACACGGGGGCTACTCAACTCTATTCAAGAGAGACAGAGAGAAATTATATAAAAACTGAAAAAACACTAAAGTAGAAGGCCTAGGCAAGATAACTTACTTTCAACTGAAACATCTGGGTCCTGTGGTAATAAAAACCTTGACAGATATCGTTATCCACTCCTGGTCTCCCAGTGGCATCTCAACAACCTGGAACAACAGCACATATTTCCTAACCAAAAATGAAACAAAAATCCTGAAAACCCACCCAACATCCTACAGACCTATCTCCCTCTTCTCCACTATATCTACACTGATGGAGCGATTTATGATAGAAAGAATCAAATCATATTTATTTAGAAGTAGAAAAAATCTAATCGCGCCATCAGGGAAATGTAAGACAGAGATTGCTGGCCAATATAAGAATGACGTTCCACTTCATTGAAGGAGAGATGATGAAAAAACTTAGAAAACATGGTCCGGCCCAGATTGAATATGCAATATTGGTGTGGTCCCCTCCACAAAAAATAACGACGACATCAGTAAGATTTGGAGAATACAAAGAACAGGAACCAAAATGGTCTCCAGCCGAGAAGACGGACTGTATAAGGAAAAGCTAAAAAAACGCACACGCATATACACACATGAACACATACATACAGTTGTACATGCATATACACACAGCACATGTGCCCATGTGCAAATGCACATATGAATATACACACATAAATGTACACACATGACATACACACATGAACATATGCATGCATATACACATGCACATACACATGCACACAAACACACACACATACACACACGTACACACACATACACCCCCCCACACACGCACGCACTCACGCTCATATACACACACGCACATACATGCAAACACACACACTACCACCACAACCACCAGCACCACTTATACTACCACCAATACGACCATAACCACCACCATTACCCATAGATCTGGCTGTACGAGCCATGAATTCTCATACGTAAGGGTAAGAGTCGATGACGAGTCCAGCATGAGGTTCAAGATCATGGTAACACACACACACACACACACACACACACACACACACACACACACACACACACACACACACACACACACACACACACACACACACACATGTATATATATATATATATATATATATATATATATATATATATATATATATGCGTGAGAAACCACCATTTTATTACAGATAATATATATATATATATATATATATATATATATATATATATATATATATATACATACATACATATACCAAAGGCTTTTTCTCCCTTACAAAGGAATTAAAAAAAGGCATAAAATCCAATCCCACCCATTACATCCCCACATACTCCACTCCCATCCACCCCCTCCCTCCCTCTTATCTTGGCTTCTCTTGGATGACGGATCATCCCTGCATCTCGCCTAGTGCTCATGGTCAGAATCAATGTCGCAAGACACAGTACATCCACAGCAAGGCCGTTTCATTACATCGGCGACACCCCCCCCCTTCTCCGTTCCCTCGTGCAGAAATGGAGAAGATGGGGAGAAATCCCTTCGGGCTGCGTCAATTTATTTTTCACACATACTCCCTCTTCCCCATCCCGCACCTACTCCCTTTCATGCATCACAGCATTTTCCATACACAACCATTTTCCATCCACCCCTATCTTTTGTCTTCTACCGTCCTTCCTCAACAGACATTCCCCTCTTTCCCAATGCCCCTTTTACCCCATCCATCCATCAATCTCATCCTTGGCCCCCCCCCCTCATGTTCACTCCTACCTCTGCCCCCCACACCATCTTTTACTAATCTTTCTTCACTCATTCTTCCCATGTGTCCAAACTATCCTAATACTCTCGTATCAACCCTATCTTCCAACTCCCTTTCCACCCCCGTGTTCCTCCTCACCTCCTCGTTTCTCACACTATCCAGCCTAGTAACCCCTATCATACTTCTCGGGCACCTCATCTCAAACACATTCAGACTCCTCCTTTATTATGTTTTATGTTTCTGCCTCAAACAGTGTTGTTGGCACAATCACTCCTTCATACAGTCTCCTCTTAGCATCCATTTGCAAATGTCTCATTACATTTTTTAATCCCCCAAGGCATTTACTTGCTTCTCTCAATCTACATTCTACCTCCACCTCTATTCCCTCCTTTCCTTCCACATTCGCACCCAAGTATCAAAAACTATCCATTTCCTCCAGTCTTTCTCCCTTAATACTCACTTCCAGTCAGCTGGCACTTTCTCCCCTTGTACATATATACAAATTCATCCTCACACCCGAGTCCACACAAACAAACGAATATAATAATGATTTATTAGTGTAGTGGTTAGCGTTTTGGCTTATCAACTTACCGGGACCAAGATCAAGCATCCCTCAGGGCTTAAAGTTATCACAATTCTTCAAATCAGCACATTAATCCTTGAACAAGGGAAAAGGATGCGTGTCTTGTACACAAGGACACAGCATTAACCACAGAACACCCCATGCGGACTTTGAAGCTCTCTTCCGGGAGGTTAACAACTGTCGATCACGAGCCTAGCACGCAATCCAAGATCAATCACATAATCGTTCACATACACATAATCGGACACGCACATATAATCGCACACACACTCACACACACACATCATCACGTACACATAGGTGTACACACACACAATCGTTCATATTCATTATACCTGTGTGTGTGTTTTCAGCGTTCGTGTCCTCATTCTCGTACAAATATGTTTACTAGTGATTATTTGACATGTAATTGAAAAGCATGGGGACTTTGGTCTCCTCCGGGTCGGTCCTCTTTTCCATCCTGAGTCTACAAACTACCTGAGTTACATCATCAGACCGTCTTTCTTTCCTCTCCTCTGACACCCGGTTTCTTCTTTATTGCCACCTTTCCTTACATCCCATGTCCCGGTCATCCTCTTCATGAGGAATGTGTCTCGACCAACCCTTGCACCCACCAGATCTCTTGTGGTTGTGCCTTGCGCCCGATGCACTCTCAACCAGTCCCCCCGCCCGCGGGTTGGGTGGAGCGGTCGCAGCCTCCCCCCGCCCCCTCATCCCCCCGCCCCGCCCCCATATAAAGCCTGGCTGAGGTGTCTACCTCATGCCGCTGACTCACTTGCGCACCGAGCACCAACACCACCACCATCACCACCACCATCACCACCACCAGGCCAGGCCAGGCCAGTCCCCGGACGCCCAGGGCGTCCGACGATGCACCTGACTCGCTCCATCTTAACTCTCCCTGTCTCTCTCAGCCTTGCTCTACCTCCCCGTGCCTCTCACGACCTCTTCCTGTATGTAAGTGTCCTGAACAGGATTCCTTCAGACCTCACCTAAGCTAACCTGCTCTAATGGGGCCTTGTCACCTCTACCTGTAGGTACAATCACTGCGTCAGTTTTCTGTTGCAGAACTCGTTATCTGTCTTGTGTGCTTTGAGTCAGCTCACAATGAAATAATTTTATGGATGCCATTACGTCATCTTAAGATCATCTAAACGCGACAAGACCTGTGAGGGTGACTTACTCTGTTTCCCTTGCAGATTTGTCCTAGTCGCACTTCCTGCTGCATACGTGGTTCAGTCTCTTTCGCTAAGTACATGCCCTGAGCCGAATCCGGACCCCCCCCCCCCCCGGACAAGACACACCAGAATAAAACATCCCTGGACGAACCCCCCCCCCCCGGGGGCAAAACACCATTCGGTGGTAGTGATGATGGTGGTTGTGGTGAATATGGTGGTTATGGTGATTATGATTATGGTGATGTAATGGTGATGATGATAGTGGTGGTGATGGTGATGCGATGGTGGTGATAATGATTAAATTTATGGTGGTAATGATGATGGTGGTGATGTGCTGGTAATGATGATGGTGATGTGACAGTGATGATGATGGTGGTGGTGGTGATGATATTGTGATGATGTGACGGTAGTGATAATGATGATGATGGTGGTGGTGATGTGATGGAGTAATGATGGTGGTTTTCATGATGATAATGACGGTGGTAGTGGTGATGTAAATGTGGTGATGATTGTTGTAGTCTAAATGTGCGACTACAACATTGATGAAAATGAAATGATGGCCGTGGAGATGATGGTGGTGGTGATGGTAATGATAATGATAATGACGATGATGATGAAAATATTAATATTATACTTCCACTGATAAGCAAACCAGATGAATATATTAGGGGCTGTATCGTCCTGGTATGTTTTGTCCGGGGGTGTTTTGTCCTACACTACCCATTCCAGATCCTACACTTTTTTCCCTTATACTTACATTTTCCCATTTCTTACTGAATTACATCAATTTGTGCTCACTGTGCTCCATTTGCTTCTGTCTCTACTACCCCTTTACTTTAAATACTTAATACTCTTCTTATGGAGTGGGTGCCACGGAGATGAACGAAAGGATGAGTGTTACACGGTACGGAAGAGGTCAGTTATATCAATATGTACTTCTGCGTTCCTGTAATGTGAAACACTTTACTAACACAATCCTCTGCAAATGTTCTGTGACTCGCCTTGGTGATAATGAGACCCACAAAACTTGTTGAGTATTGTTGCGAGTTCTTCAGAAACAGTAAAATATATTTTACTGTGAAGTAAATACGTTGTAGAAAGATGTTTATCGAATGGTCGGTAGAAGTTATGTCTGCATTGTGAAAACAGGAGAGTGGTTTTAATATTTTGCAACTGTACATGTATGGCCTGTGCCTACCCACGTCCACTTTCTTCGTGGCTTATCATCCTCTAGGGATCTACTTAAAGGCCCATTCATACATAATATGTTTTGATACCATGGTCATTATGATTGGTCCTTGTCATTGGTGACGACAATGATAAATGTATTGTAGTTAATGTTCACACTTGCCTAAATCCCTGCTGAGAGTGGAAGTTCCATGCGATGACTGCGCGTTACTTTGAATAAATTTGGCTTCATGACACCCATCAGTTGTTAGTGTCACGTCACCGAGACTGATGGGAAATGTGGGAAAGGACCCGTATATCTTAAGTATTTCTATGGAGATAACTGTTCTCGTAGTATGAATTATTCACTTTTGTGGTTCTATATCAATTATGACAAAACGGACGAAAATGTTTACCTAGAGGTCATACACCGTTACACCCGACTGCAAATAAAACCCTCTTTTATTCTCATTATTTCTCATTGCCTCCCGACCTCTTTTCGGCCACTTCCTCTTATATACTTGTAACAATCTTAACCTCATCTGTATTCACCTACACGCCTGCTCTTGTTCTGCATCAGTTGTTCAAGATGTGCACAACCTGTTCAGCTTGATTGTAGTTAACTCATCCTGGTCTGCACTGGTCAGTTCGACTTGATACTGGTAACGTTTTTACACCAATTGCTCGTAAATTAATTTTCACTAGAAAAAGATTTCCGATCAATTTCAATCTCCAATATTCCACCTTTCTACTATCCTGCTTAAACTATCTTTTATGATATGACATCGTCCTTTCAACCTAATATCGTCCCCAAGAAAAGAATCGCTGGCTTTCGTCGCCAAAATACTAAGATACTAAATACTCATAAGTCTGTCTTCACTGCTCTACTCTACAGTAGGGGACTTTTCTTTGGGTCTGTGCCTAACACATTTCTTCGAGGATTTTTTTTTTATGTGTTCATAGTAAATTTATTTGAATCGATAATTTCTTATAATAACTACAGTATTTGTGCTTAAATATCGTACCAAATTTTAATTACAGTAGGTTCTCCATGGAATTATTAATATTTTTGACTGCTGAAATTCTAATATTTTGCACACCGTAAAATCCATAACCCCATTTTATTTGATTCTAAGCATGAAGGAAATATTTGTACACGATTCCTCACAAATATTCTTATATTAATAATTTTACTAGACTTCAGTTAGTGAAATTATTCATGTCTTTCACCACTAATTAAAAAGAAATATTGTAACATGTTATCAAAGTTGGAATTACTCAAATATTTTGAGTATATAAGGATATTTCACGCACGTTATCAGCAATATTACCTCGACAATCAATGTCGCCTTACCAATGATTTATTTTCATTTCGTTTTTGAGAATCTGTGTATACAGAAGGTTCTTCCATGTGATTAAGGAATGTGAATTATCGATAATAAGAGTTATATGATTTATACATACATATACCAAAGGCTTTTTCTCCCGTACAAGGGAGGTAGCCAAAAAAGGGCATAAAATCCACTCCCACCTATTCCATCCCCACATACTCCACTCCCATTCACCCCCTCCCCCCTCTTATCTTGGCTCCTGTTGGATGACGAGTCATCCCTGCATCTCGCCCACTGCCCTAGGTCAGAAGCAAGACACAGTACATCCACAGCAAGGCCACTTCATTAAATCGGCGACCCCCCCCCTCCGTTCCTCTTACAGAAAAAGAGAAGACGGGGAGAAATCCCTTCGGGCTGCGTCAAATTATTTTTTCACACATACTCCCTCAACCCCTATCCTCCACCCACTTCCTTTCATGCATCACAGTATCATCCATACACAACCATTCTCCATTCACCCCTATCTTCTGTCTTCTCCCGTCCTTTCTCAACAGACATTCCCCTCTTTCCCAATGCCCCCTTTACCCCATCCATCCATCTCATCCTTGGTCGCCCCCTCATGTTCACTCCTACATCTGCCTTCCATACCTCTTTTACTAATCTTTCTTCACTCATTCTTCCCATGTGTCCAAACCATCCTAATACTCTTTCATCAACCCTATCTCCCAACTCCCTTTCCACCCCCGTTTTCCTCCTCACCTCCTCGTTTCTCACTCTATCCAGCCTAGTAACCCCTATCATACTTCTCGGGCACCTCATCTCAAACACATTCAAACTCCTCTCTTATGTTCCATATTTCTGCCCCATCATAGAATCTTGAGAACTCAAATGAGAATTGATTAAAGTTATAATTAATGATAAATCTAATGATCAATTTGTTAAGAAGGCACTGATCCTATTTATTTTTATCTGTATTTTTAATACGATGCAATGGATATCATACCCATTATAAGATATTATCGTTTGTAAAAAAAATCAATAAAAGCAGATAAAAATCTCTGTTGAAATATACACAAAGCTTGGTAGTCAAAAAAAAAAAAAAAAAAAAAAAAAAAAAAAAAAAAACGAAGGACAGAAGCTCAGTATCTGTCTGCGTGCCACTTCCGGTCAAGGATCGTAATGGGTAGGTCAGCATGTTACACCTTTCTATAGTTATCAACGTTTGATGACAATGGTCTTAACTGAGCTGTCTATGACTGAATTGGGTTTTCCTCTCTCATACTGTTCAGTATGTCTCACATTTATCTTGACAAGAGAAACGCTGTAGATTTTATATATAATTAGAAAAAGTTTTTGACACAGCTCACACAAGGGCACTAACTAAACTCGCTTCGCAGTGAATAAGAAATAACCTGGATTGTCAGTTACTTGAATTGTCCAGCACTTCCCCACAAACTTCATGGATATGTCTGTACATAAATATAGCGATTTTTTTCTTTCATCACACTGGCCATGATTGGGCATTGTTCTTCCCTGGATAGCCATGAAACAGTAAGATCAATTTTTTTTTTTTTTTTTTTTAGTGGCCACTACAGGTTGAGTGCATTCAATTTCTTCTAGTCTTCTTTGGCCTGTGTCTACGTGAATTGACTATCAAAGTTTCACACTAAACTTCACCTTCTTTTAGTAGAAATATTTACTGGTTTATAACAATTCCTAATTGCCAGGTTACCCTTTTACTGCTCTTTTATCGTTTTCGCCAATTGTTCGTAGGCTACTCCTAATAGCTCTGCTATTTCTAGAATCTCCTGACGTACTTGCATTCCATTTTGGATTCTGAAGGGTTTTTATTTTTCAGTACTCTCCGTTGTCGCTTAGTGCCAATTTCTTTTAATACCTGAAGTACTTGTGTGTGTTACTGATCTATAATTACACATATGAACCTACACGTGCTAGTACTGCCTTCATGTTGCCAGCCTATACCCGGACGCATAGACTCCTGGTTCACTGGAACCAGTCTACTTAACTAAACCGACTCTTCTGTCCTTTATTGGAATTCTTTACCTGTTTCCGTCATTTACCGCCTTGTGGCTGCCCTTGCCCTCCCATATCGGTCGATGACTGGACGCTCCATACTTCCGTGCACCAAGTTCTAAGGACGCACTTTTTTTTTTTACAATTGTATGTACACACATGTACCTCTCTTATGGTTTTACTTGCAAACGTATGAATCATATTGTTAAATGTATTTTCTTGTGCATTAGTTTACTTAAATGAAATGTACAATCGTGAGCAAAAGCTTTGACCTACGCTACTGTTCTCAAAACGTCAATTTTATTTTTCTATGTTGAGTACGTGGTATATTTTCCTACGTATTATTTAGTTTACAGTTAGGTAATTTTCTTGAATAGATTAAAAAAAAATGATTTTTAAATTTGTATCATGTGAAACGGTGGGTCAAAAAATTTGCCCGTGACTGTATGCATGTAAATTGGACTGTATCAATATAACAGTTCCGATGGATTCTGGACCTCTTTGTGTCATTTGCTTGGCCGCCTGTGCGTGTGCACGTGGCCAGTGACATTATTTCCACGATTGGCGTTACTGTACCAGTTTTTCACAGGTTTCGTTCCATATTTCTTGGACTGTAGGTAGTAACTTCCATCAAGGAATTTATGTTTTTGGTCGTGCATGCTTAACAAATTTAAGAAAAATGTTAAGATCGGGTTTTGAATTAACTTTATTTTTGGGTGGTGGAGTCTAACCCCACGTAACATTTCATTAGGATTGTAGGCGATCTGGGATTTTTTTTTTTTTTTCTAAGATTGAAATGAGCTGTAATGGCAAAGGTTTGCGCTCTACAAGTGGTTTCAGTTGTCACTGTGAACTGTCAAGTCGAGATCACATGAAGTAGGAAATCAAAGTCCGTTGCTCCAACTTATTTCTGGTCACACATGTAACTAATTCTTGTAGATGACCACATAATAAATAACCAGATAAAACGCAAACGCGAAAAAGACAAAGTCCCGTTGATTGAATTAATGTCGGTCTGCGCTAGTATCCGTTTGGTAATTATTACGTAAGGGAAGAAATGGCCAAAGGATTAGAAGCTTGAGAAAAGATATAAACTGTACTCTGTGACCTCAGCGTAACTGTAATTCATTTCATGTAATTCATGAATCGTCCAATACTTCTTTACAAATTAGGTGGATACGTTTGCACATAAATAGAACTATGAATTTTCTTGCTTGCTTCCATCAAACTGGCCATGACTGGGTATTGTTCTTCCCGGGAAGGTCATGAACAATAGAAAAAAAATATTTATTCAGTGACTATTGTGAGTTCAGTGCCTTCAATTTCTTCTACTTGATGAAGATTCTTGTTAGAGATCTTTGACACCTGATTTCAGTATTTCATGTTGTGTTGGTCTTGTGTTACTATTATAAAACGTAGCTCAAATCTAAAAAAGGAAAACACACACAAATAGATATACATATATATATGTATATATATGTATATATATATATGTAAATATATGTGTACATATATATGTATATATATATACACATATATATATACTTAATGGCAAGATTATTATTGCAGAGTTTTTTATCTGCCTTTTCTCTTTCTCTGAGAATCTTTTTCCCTTCCACGGGAAGTTGTCTTATAATGTCACCATATGACATTATTTTGTCAGTTACTTTGGGCATGGCTTTACCAAAGTGAAAAAAAGCCATGCCCAAAGTAACTGACAAAACAATGTCATATGGTGACATTATAAGACAACTTCCCGTGGAAGGGAAAAAGATTCTCAGAGAAAGAGAAAAGGCAGATAAAAAACTCTGCAATAATAATCTTGCCATTAAGTTTAACCATACATGCTTGAGAGAAAATCTCCTGCCCATATATACAATGAATATATATATACATATACATATACATATACATATACATATATATATATACATATATATATACATATATATATATATATTATGTATATATGTTATATATATATATATACACATACATATATATATATACACACATATACATATATATATATATGTATATATACATATATGTATACATATATATATATATACATATATATATATATATATATATATATATATATATATATATATATATAATTTCAGGGTAAATCATATGATCGCTTTCCGTACGCAAGTACTTTGATGCAACTACTTCTGAACTACTTATTCTGTGGTATAAACAATGGAAAAAGTGCAATCCCAAGGAGTGACTATTATCATTATCGGTGTTAATATATTATTTTTATTTTTTTCGTTAATCAAATTATCACAATGGGGCCAAGTTTCTTAGGCACAAGCAGATTCACATCGAAACTGCTTCCTCAAGAGATAAACATACAAAATCTCCATTCTTTTTAATATAGAATAGAAAGTCGCATAAAGAGTGTATGTTTGATTTTAAAATATTTTGATTAGTATCCAAATCATATTTCACCATTTGACTACAATAGGCTGCAGGGGTATGAAGTTCCTCCTATCTCAAGAACGAAAAGATAGGAAGTTGCTACCAGATACGAGACTCGAGAACGATTGCTGATGTTCGTGACCAGTATCACTAGAGTCAGAGCTACGCATTCGCCTTGGAACTACGAGTTCACATGTTTGAGCCCCATAACTACACGAACTGGCACTTGTTCTGGCTCTTGTAGCATTTAGGGTAAAGGCAATTATATGTAGCTTAATGTGTGTATCTGTTCCTGTTGCCAAACTTACGCAGAGTGGTATCTGTGCCCGAACCCGCCACCTTTCTCTCTGTCTCTGCCTCTCTCTCTCTTTCCCTGTCTCTTGTGTCGCTCTCTGTCTCTCTGTCTCAGCCTCTCTGTCTATGTCTCTCTGTCTCAGCCTCTCTATCTATATCTCTGTCTCTGCTTCACTGGCTATGTCTCTGTCTCTTTATTTGTGTATATGTCTGCCTCTCTGTCTCTATCTCTCTCACTCTCACTCTCTCTCTCTCTCTCTCTCTCTCTCTCTCTCTCTCTCTCTCTCTCTCTCTCTCTCTCTCTCTCTCTCTCTCTCTCTCTCTCTCTCTCTCTCTCTCTCTCTCTCTTTCTCTGTCTCTCCCTCTCTCTCTCCCTTTCTATCTCACTCTCCTCTCTCTCTCCCTTTCTGTCTCTCTCCCCTCTCTCTATGTCTCTCCCTCTCTCCCTCTCTCTGTCTTTCTCTGTTCCTCTATATGTCTCTCTCTCTTTCTCTCCCTGTCTCTCCCTCTCATTGTCTCTCCCTCTCTGCCTCTCCCTATCTCTCTCTGTCTCCCCCTGTCATTATCTCTCCCTCTCTCTGTGTCTCTCCTTGGCTCTGTCTTTCCCCACTCTCTGCCTCTCCTCCTCTATCAGTCTCTCCCTACTTCTCTCTCCCTGTCTCCCCCTGTCTCTCTATGTCTTACCCTTTCTCTCTCTGTCTCTCAATCTCTGTGTCTCTCTTTTTCTCTCCCTGTCTCTCCCTCTCTCTCTGTCTCTACCTCTCGGTCCCTACCTCTCTCTCTGTATCTCTCTGTCTCTTCTTCTCTCTATCTCTCCCTCTCTCTGTCTCTCCCTCTATCTCTCCCTGTCTTTGCCTCTCCCTCACCCCCCTATCTCTCTCTCTCTCTTTCTTTCTCTCTCTATCTCCCTCCCTTCATCTCTCTCCCTCTGTCTCTCCCTCTCTCTGTCTCTCCCTTTCTCCCTCTCTCTCTCCCCCTATCTCTCTCTCTCCCCCTATCTCTCTCTCTCTCTCTCTCTCTCTCTCTCTCCCTCTCTCTCTCCCCCTATCTCTCTCTCTCTCTCTCTCTCTCTCTCTCTGTCTTTCTCAGTCTGTCCCTCTCTCTGTCTCTCTCTGTCCCTCTCTCTCCTTCTCTCCCCCACTCTGTCCCTCCCTCTCTCGGTCACTCCCTCTCTGTCTCTCCCACTCTGTCTCTTTCCCTCTCTGTCCCTCCATCTCTCTCTGTCTCTCCCTATCTCTGTTCGCTGTCTCTTCCACTCTGTCTTTCCCTCTCTCCCTCTCTATCTTTACCTCTCTCTTTGTCTTTCCCCCTCTCTCTCTCTCTCTGTCTGTCTCTCCCCTTCTCTACCTCTCCCTCACTCTCTCACTCTCTCTCACTCTCTTTCTCCGTCTCTCCCTATCTCTCTCACTCTTCCACTCTCTGTCTATCAATTTCTTTGTCTGTCTCAGTATGTCTCTCCCTTTCTTTGTCTCGTTTTGTCTTTCTGTCTCTGTATCTCTCTGTTTCTCTGTCTCGGTTCTGTGTCTCTCTCTATTTCCCTCTCTGTCTGTCCCTGTCTCTATCTGTCTCTCTCCCCCCCCTCTCTCTCTGCCTCTATTCCTCTTTTTGTCTGTCTCTGTCTCAACCTTTCTTTGTCTGTCTCTCTCTGTTTGTCTGTATCTGTTTCTCTCACTGTCTCTGTCTCTCTCTTTCTCTGTATCTGTCTCTCTGTCTCTCTGTCTCTGCCTCTGTTCCTCTCTGTCTCTCTGTCCGTCGGTCTCTCTCTCTCTCTCTCTCTCTCTCTCTCTCTCTCTCTCTCTCTCTCTCTCTCTCTCTCTCTCTCTCTCTCTCTCTCTCTCTCTCTCTCTCTCTCTCTCTCTCTCTCTCTCTCTCTTCCTATGTCTCTGTCTGTGTCTCTGTCTCTCTGTCTGTCTCTTTCTCCTCTCTCTCTCTCTCTCTTCCTCCCCCTCTCTCTCTCTCTCTCTCTCTCTCTCTCTCTCTCTCTCTCTCTCTCTCTCTCTCTCTCTCTCTCTCTCTCTCTCTCTCTCTCTCTCTCTTTCTCTTTCTCTTTCTCTCAGCATATCTCCCTTCTTATTTCCCTTCATTTCTTCCCCAATTTACAAGCCACGCACAAGGAAATTGCTCTGTACCCGTCGACTCATCCTGCCAACTCGCTTGCTTGCTTGCTTGCTTGCTTGCTTGCCACTTACGTCTCATATCCTTTGTTCTGTCTTTTGTGGTGATGTGTTCTTCCTTAGGCCATTTCCACATATACGTCAATGGATCCAATTGATTACATTCGTGTAGATTATTTGGGGGGACGAAAACTTTTATGCGTTGATAATACGATTTACGAAAGAAAATGCGTGGCTTAAGCACAGTTTGCCATACCACAGTAATGATTTGTAAATTAGGAAGTAGAAGTTATTCATTTTTGTTATTTATAATGATAGAAGGTTGTGTATCCAAACTTCTGCCCCACCACAGGGGTACGTTTTCTCACGGTAGTTTGTCGATTGACAGTTTTCAGCATGATGGCGGTTCTTGATGTCCAGCCATTTTGGCCCATAATTGCGCGTCTGAATCTGTCTTCCTGATTATAGCTACGCAGTGTCCTTCGGGACCTCCACTTCCACTCCTCTTCTCTGTGCTTCTGATGATGCCTCACGAATCTTTGCACTGTTCACTAGTAATTTAGCTAGTATATAAATCTACTCCAATACTCTGTTATTATCGTTTGTTTGTACAAACCCTGATTATGTATGTATGCCTCAGCTGTTTAGTATTGATATACAAGTGTCGAGGCGAGATCACGCTAAAGAATACAATTTAGGCTAGAAGCGGATGTCATTATAATGTGTCCCCGCAATTATTACATATAGTACGTTATGACACCCAAATTTCTTGCTTCGTTTATTTCATCGGACATTTTTTTTTCTCCAAGACAACAAAGCTTGCACCCATATGCTGATTTGAAGCTTAGCACTGGTTTTGCTTGCGAGGGCGTGGGGCACACCATGTTGAGCGCCCGCAATGGGACTGAAGCACGCCCCTCCTATACTCGGCTGGTGCTTGCACGGGGCGTGAGGCGAGCGAGCAGAGCAGAGCGGAGGGGTCCTTGCGACCGGCGGCTGCGGCGGCCACTGGGAAGTCTTCTTATATGGCGCTGAGAGAGCCACAGATGGCTCAGCGTATTGCGTCGTTATATACCATACAGGCACTTCGGGGGCGCTTCTTTCCTTTAGCGCGCTACTTGTTGCGTCATTAACTTGCATGAAACCCGGTATAAGTCACAAATCAAGTCGTTCGTCATCCTCTTCCTCCTTCTCTTATACGTTCTGTTTCTACTCCTCCTCCTTCATCACCTCCTCCTCCACCCCCTCCTCCCCCCTTCTTCACCCCTTCTCCCCCCCTCCCCCTCCTCCCCCCTTCTCCACCCCCTTCTCCAACCCTTCCTCCCCCCCTTCTCCACCCCCTCCTTCTCCTCCTCCAACCCCTCCACCTCCACCTCCACCTCTCCACCTCCGCCTCCTATTCCTCGCACACCCCTTCCATCTTCCCCTTTACCTCCTCCACCTCCACTTCCACAATTCCACCTCCACTTCCTCATTCACTTCTTCCTCCTCTTTCTTTTCCCCCTCTTCCTCCTTTTCTTCATCTTCCTCCTCTTCCTTCTTTTTCTCCGCATCCGCGTCTTCCACCTCTTCTTCTTCCTCCTCCACATCCGTTTCGTCCTGCTTTCCCTCCTTTTCTTCTTCCTCATCCCCTTTCCTTCCTCCACTTTTTCTCCCTCCATATCTGTCTCCTCCTTTTCCACTTCATTCAGCAAACCCCTATTTCTTCCCTTATTCGCTATCTATTCCTCAATGCTTTCCTCCCTTCTCCCTCCTCCATATTTTCCGTCTCTTCCTCAGCCCCTTCCTCCATCTTTTATTCTTCCTCCTCTTTGTAGTCCTCGTACCTTCACCTCTTCTTCTCCTAACCCACTCTCCTCCCCTTTCTCCACCCTTCTCCTTCCATTTCCTTTCAGCTTCCTCTTCTAATTCTATTTTTTATTGCTGTTGTATTCCTCCTCCTCCTCCTCCTCCTCCTATTCTTCTTCTTCCTCCTTCTCCTCCTTTATGTCGATCTTGTCTTTCTTAATATTTCTTTTTCTTTGCCTCCTTACCCCTCTTCTCCCCACTTCATTTTCGCTATCACATTCCTCCTCCTCCTCCTCCTCCTCCTCCTCCTCCTCCTCCTCTTCCGCCTCCTCCTCCTACTTCACTTTATTTTTCCTCACTCTGTTTTTCTTTCACTTTCTTTTCTCCTATTTTTTTTTCTAATTCTCCTTTTCCTTCTCCTTCGCCTGTATCTCTCCATTCTCAATTTCCTCCTTTTCCTTCTTCTCCTTCTTCTGCTTCTCCTGCTCTTCCATACTTCCTCCTCTTCTTCCTCTTCCTCCTCTTCCTCCTCCACCTCCTCCCCTTCTCCTCCATTCCTTCTCCATTCCTCTTCCTTCCTTCCTTCCTTCCTTCCTTTCCTCCTTCCTTCCTTCCCTCCTTCCTTCCTTACCCGTCCTCTCCTCCTCATCCCCTTCTCCTTCTTCCCTTCATCTCCCCTCCTCCTCTCCTCTCCTCCTCTCCTCTCCTCCTCACAGACTCCACCTCTCCTCATCCTCCCTACTATTCCCCTCCTCCTCCTCTCCTATTCCCCACCTTCCCCTCCCTTTCTTCTCCTTATCCTCTCCTCTTTCCTCCTCCTCCTCCTCCTCCTCCTCCTCCTCCTCCTCCTCCTCCTCCTCCTCCTCCAACTCCTCCTCCTCTTCCTCCCCCTCATTTTTCTTTTCCCTCCCATTTCTCCTCTTTCTTTTCCTTCTGTTTCTACTCTCCCTCCTCCTCCTACTCCTCTCGCCCACCTCCTTTTCCTCGTCCTCCTTTTCATCTTACCCTTCTCCTCCTTTTCCTCCCTCTCCTTTTCCTCTTCCTTCTCCACCGTTTTGTCCATCTTCTCCTCCTCGTTTTTCTATTTCTTCCCCTTTCCCCCTTTACTTCCCTCTCCTCCTCCTTCCTCCCCTCCTCTTCCTTCTCTTCCTCCTCCTCTTCCTCCTCCTCCTCCTCGCCCTCCTCCTCCTCCTCCTCCTCCACTTCCATCTATTCTTTCTTCTCCCTCTCCTCCTTCACCCACTCCTCCTCTGCCATTCATGCCAGTCGCTCCCTACCTCCCTGCCTCCCTCCCTCCCTCCCTCCCTCCCTCTCTCCTGATAGTCCGTGATACTGGTTGGCCTCTCCTCTCCTTTCTTCTGGTAGTAACGTTAACCCCTTCTTCATCACTTCCGGCCAGTGAGACAGTTGCCCCGGAAGCTTGACCACCGTTCCACCGCCTTGGTGTTCGCATTCCACCGCTAACTCTCCACATCTTCCGGGGTTGGGATGACAACTGACAGCTTTGTCGGTGGAGAGTTCCCATGGTGGTGGTCGCGGTCCTCGTCACTGCTGATGGTGTCACAACAACCACTAATATTGATATAGTTTGTTGATCAGTGTCCGCTGAAGAGGATTACTTCTTCGGCAGTCTTCGGAACTTTTCTGCTGACCCTATCCTAGTCTTTCGGACCTCGTCAACCTCTTTACTGTGTAGGCATATCTTTCCGCGAGGGTATCTTTGTTGCCGTCAGCTACAGGAGAGGTTCTGGACTCCATTCCCTCCGTCACTCTTCATACAAGTATGACGCACTTCCTCCTGGCCGAGCCCTGCAGCCTTGAAGGTCTAAGACTGGTCAGTCATGTCACGACAGCTTCTGTTGACACAGCGCCTCCCTCTGCTGCTCATAGATTTTTCACCTTCTCCTGGTGTATATGGTCACCCTTCTTACCTTGTATCAGTTCGTGGCTTGGTATTGTCAGCCTTGCCTTCATCTTTTAAACTTTGTACTCAACTCTCCGTGACTGTTGCACATTATGTCATTACACCTTACGCGTAATTGGTTGTTGTTTACATGTCAACACATCTCTCTTCAAATTCTGCTGGCTCACCCCGTACCCCTTCTGCACTGACTGCTACAGGTCATGTCTCAAGCTAGCCACGCCTACTTCGGGGCAACGCACTCCAGACAACGCCGCTCAACCTCACATCTCCTCCCCTCGAACGGCTTCTCCTAGAATCCGCCCTTCGTTCCTCACTGCCTCCCTCCTTCCCTTCTGGTCCCTTTAAGAAAGGGAGGGGGGGGGTGAAATTCTTGGTAGTCGGCGCTTCAGTAGTCCGTCTCCATGTGCTGAAACTTTTTGACTTATTTAGTTCTATTCACTTTGACCAGGATGTATGAATGTTGGACACTTCTCTTAAAAGTGTGACTCCTTGGCGTCGTGCATGAGCGGTTGGGTTATTAACTATCGCTTGATTTCTTGTGTAGGTTCCAGACTAGAGGACTCCTACCTGTTTGTTATTTGGCAGCCAGTTTGTATGGCTCCCAGGTTGAGTAGTGAATTATGTGTTTAGGATTACGTCACCCCTTACTTGGGGACACACTAGCTGTCTCCTGCTTAACTGAATCTACACCCTACTTGATTCTTGAGGGAGTAATGATTAAGAATTGCCTACGGTGATCCAACGAGACAGACGTCGGAGGTCATTTTCCCGCCACTTGTTTTCATATCCCAACAACAACCCGATGGGATGGTACTCGGTCTATGGACTGGGTCAAAGATCTTTTCTGTCTGTTTTAACTACCTTTCCTCTGCTTTTTCACACAAAGAAAGATGACAAGAGACGAGTCCTCAGCTTCTGCTTCTTCCAATCGGTTACATAGAAAACACCTTTTTCCCCAAAAACACCTATGGGAGGGACTGAGAACCGTTGTTGGCTGCTGTGCGGTTGCGAGTTTTTAGTCAGTGAAATTTGAGGCAAAAATTTTATTATTATTATAGCTATTATTAATGATTCTTAGTCTCAGGTTCATGTTGCTCCAAACCCAAAGATTTAGAAGCGTGACTATCAGTGTCCATCGTTACTTGTATCCATATACAGCTTTCTGTATTTATTGTATATCTTGGTCATGCACGTAGTCTCAGCGTGTGCTGGATTCTAATTGCTTTGATTGCGGATTTTTTAGTTTTTCGTTAATTACTGGGGAATAAATGTGTCGGAGAGTCTGCTTTGCATAGCTTCCGTTTCCAGCGGTGGCCAAGAGGTCGTTGTGCTCTTTGACAAAGTCTAAAGGATAGTGCCGTAGCTGTTGAGTGAAGGATAAGGTTGACAATAACAGCTATCAGAAACATGCATGATCCTTCGCATAGGTTTGGGAAGTCCCGGGGCGGGTTGCCTTGGCACGTGACTCAAGTGGGATGGTGAGCGGGATTCATGGCGAAGTTGTAAGAAGGCCAGGTGGTGGCGGTGGCTGGGAAGGGGAGGGAGTGGAGATACAGGCGCTTGCAAGCTAGGAGGGGGGGGGTAGAGATAGATCTGCATGGATTGCTTTGCATTATACGTTCATCCCCAGGGAGGAGGGAGTCCTAGTATCAATATTTTCCCTCCTTGTTCCCAAACTATTTTATTCTGCTTGGGGATTCCTCCTGCTTGATGAAGGATTCACATACATCATAAGCTTTGGTAAGTTTCAGCTTTTGGGATTTATAGGGTGCGTGATGGAAGAATAGACCCCCATCAACTGGTCGGTGGGGAGCTGAGATCTGAACCCTCTATGAAACTTGTGCCTGTGAACGCGAGGCGCCTCGTTGGGAACCCCATCGTTTTCAAACTAAAGGTCCCTATGAATGGGACGAACGTCATGGCTGCGTGTAATCAAATTTTCCCGTCTCCAGTTCTGATGATTGTTCCTGGCAGACTCTGTTTATGCGAGAGAACCACATCAAAGGATCTAGCACGTGTGACGTAAGATTTGGTAGTGTGAGGAGCGTTGCCATGGCTGTGTACAGCAGGAGGTGAGGATCGTTTTAGTGGTAGAAGTTGGGACGTCAGGTCATATGGAAGTCAGGGTTAGGCTCCTGGCATCATAAAGCACTGTAGAAAATAAGGAGTCAAAGAAGCATGTCGAAGATGGAAAGGAAGTTGAAACGAGAATGGGATAATGTGTGATGCCATTTGAACGATGTGCAGTGGTTTGAAGGAAAAAAGGAAGGTGAACGTTGGATGTGAAAAGGAAACGGAAGAGGAGGAAGTGGAGGAGGAGAAGGGAAAAGGAAGATGTGGAGAAGAAGGCGGAGGAGGAGGAGAAAAAGGAGGGGGAAGAGGTGGTGGTGGGGATAAAAGGGTTCATCTTGTCTTAGCTTGAACTGTGGTGAAGAAATCCCAACAGGGAAGAAAGGGGTGAAGGCAACCTATTATCGTTCAATTGAATTTTAATTAGGAAGGACCTTGGTTAACCTGCTTAATTGTGTCTCCTATTGTACACCTAGTTTTAAAGAGGAAATGAGGGAGGAAGGGAGAATAGGAGGGAGAGCAGTGATGGAGTGAGGAAGGGAGAGGAGTGGTTTAAGGTGGGAGAAGGTGGCGCGATGGGAACCAGGCGGGCTGCCTCGGGCGAGGGAGGAGAACGTCCTCATCATCATCATTCGGCCTTTTGCCCGCTTGCTCCGGCCAGCCAGTACGGTAGTTGCGTAGTGCCCAACCGGACATCCAGACCGGACTGAAATGGTCACCACCACCACCACCATCTCCTCCTCCCCTTCCTCCTTCCCCTCCTCCTTCTTCTCTCACTCCTCTTCCAACTTCTCCCAATCCTCCTGCTTTTCTCAATCCCACTCCTCTTCCTCCTCCTCATTTTCTTCCTCCTTTTCCTCCTCCTTTTCCTCCCTTTCTCCTCCACCTTTACCTTCTCTTCCTTTTCCTACTAATCTTCGTTCTTCTCCTCCTCATCATCATCCTCTTTTTCTTCCTTCTCCTCCTCTTCCTCTTCCTCTTTTTCTTCCTTCTCTTCTTTCTCCTCTTTTTCTTCTTTCTCCTCCTCTTCCTCATCCTCTTTTCGTCCTTCTCCTCCTTCTCCTCTTCCTCATCCTCTTTTTCTTCCTTCTGGTCTTCCTCATCCTCTTTTTCGTCCTCCTCCTCCTCCTCTTCCTCTTCCTCCTCATTCTCCTCCTCCTATTCAACAAATCTTTAACACTTGGTAAAGTCCCATCAGATTGGAAATGTGCTAACGTAACACCAATATTCAAGAAAGGGAACAAATCACAACCAGGCAACTACAGACCGATTAGCCTGACTTCGATTGTGTGTAAACTGCTAGAGACCATCATTCGCGACAGTGTAGTGAATTTTCTAGAAGATAAAATTATGAAAGATTCACAACATGGCTTCCGTAGCAAACGCTCATGTTTAACTAATCTCCTCGACTTCTTTCATGACGTCTTTAGCAAATACGAGGAACGTAGATTTGTTGATATAATTTATCTAGATTTTCAGAAGACATTCGATAAAGTTCCTCATAAACGATTGCTTGACAAATCAAAAACACAGTATTTCTGGTAATATCCACAACTGGATTAAAGATTGGCTCTCTGAACGAAAACAGAGAGTTGTAATTAACGGGGCCTCATCTAGCTGGCTCGACGTTAAAAGTGGCGTACCGCAAGGATCAGTTTTGGGACCCGTTTTGTTCTTAATATATGTAAATGATCTAGACGACGGCCTCCTCTGCAAAGTATCAAAATTTGCTGATGACACAAAAATCACCGGTAAAGTAACAACCACCAAAGAGAAAGAAACTCTGCAATCCGATCTAGACAGATTATCAAGCTGGGCAAGCAAGTGGCAAATGAAATTTAACGTTAACAAATGTAAAGTCATGCACATTGGAAGTAACAATGATCACATCCAATACCAGATGAATGGCGTAATACTGGACTCAGTAACTAAAGAAAAAGATCTAGGAGTTTTAATATCAAATGACTTGAAGCCAAGTCAGCATTGCTCAGAAGTTGTTAAAACAGCAAATAAATTGGTTGGCTTCATCGGAAGAGTCTTCGAAAATAAATCAGAAAAAAATATTGCTAAACCTTTATAATTTCTTGGTCCGTCCCCATCTCGAATACTGTGTACAATTTTGGTCCCCATACTACTAGAATGATATTAATAAACTAGAAAGAGTGCAACGAAGAATGACCAAAATGATACCAAGGCTGAGAAATCTGCCGTATGAAAAAAGACTTAAAAGTCTAAACTTATTTTCACTTTCAAAAAGGAGAATGCGAGGAGACTTGATCGAGGTTTTTAAAATATTCAAAGGCTTTGACAACATCAATGTCGAAGATTACTTCTTATTAGATCAATCAAATACAAGAAGACGTCACGATTTTAAAGTAAATGGTAAAAGATTTTCTTCGAATGAAAGTAAGCATTTCTTTTCTAACCGGGTTTTTAATGCGTGGAATTCTTTACCTTCCACTGTCGTTGAAAGTAATACAGTAACAACATTTAAAAATACACTAGATAAATACTTAAACTCTAATCCTCAAATAAAGTATTATCCCTTGCAATAAAAGATCTGACAGCCCGACAATTAATTGTAATTGGATAGGATAGTGGTAGCAGTAGTGTTAGTTCATCTTCTATCGCCTAGTTACCCTGTTTTCTTAACTGTAGCTTAGTATGGTAAACACAAACAGCCTCGTTAAGACCAGTAGGCCTGCTGTTGTTTGTTCTTCCTTTGTGTTCTTTTTGTGTTCCTCATGCTCCTCTTGCTCCTCCTCCCCCCTCCTCCTCCTCCTCCTCCTCCTCCCCCTCCTCCCCCTCCTCCTCCTCCTCCTCCCCCTCCTCCTCCTCCTCCTTTTCCACCTCCTCATTCCCCTGCATTCTCCTGCTTTCCTCTTACTCCTTCCATATTTTCATTATACTTATATTCATTCTCTTTCTTCTCCACTTCCATACCTTTTCCTCCTTCACACTTCACTCTTCTTTCTTGTCCTCATTCTCGTCCTCACTCAACCCTTCTTCCTCTACTCTTCCTCCCTTTCCTCCCACCTCACTCTATTTCTCTTCATTCTTCTTTCCCTTCTCCTCCTCATATTTTCCCTCTTTTTCTCATCTCCTCTCCTCCTACGCCTCTTATTTTTCCTCTTTCTTGTATTCCCTCTACTTCTACTCCTACCCTTACTTCAATTTCTTCTATCCTCTTCTCCTCCTCTTCTCTTCTTCTCTTACTCCTCTTGCTCCTCCTCCTCTTCCTGCTCCTCCTCCTCCACCTTCACTTCCTCTCACTCTTTCTCCTCCCAGTCTTCTTCCTTCATCTACCCCTTTCATCCCTTCTCCTCAAACTTTTCATTTTATTCTTCCTATTCCTCCTCCTCCTCCTCCTCCTCCTCTTACTTTTCCTCCTCCTCCTCTTACTTTTCCTCCTCTTTTTCCTCCTCATTTTCATGTTCCCCCCTCAATCCTTTCTCTGTCATTTTTGCTTCTACATCCCTTCATCTCTTTTGCCTTACTCCTCCTTTTTATCTTCTTTTGTTGTTTCTTCTTTCTTTTTAATCGCCTTAGAGTATGTCTGCTCTGCCTTCTCTTCTTCCGTATCCTCATCCTTCGTCACTTTTCATCAACCATCTGTTTTTGCTCTGCATTTTCCTCCGTATTCTCCTTTATCACCACCACTACCTCTACCCCCCCTTTACCACCACCACCTCCTCCTCCTCCTCCTCCTCCTCCTCTTCCTCTCCATCTCCTATGACGCCACCTCCTCCACTTATTCTTTCGCCTGCTCTTCCTTCTCCTCATTTATCCTCCTCCCCACCTCCTTATCTTCCTCCTCCTCCTCCTCCTCCTCCTCTTGCTCTTCTTTTTCCCTTCCCGTCCGTCTTGTTGCCCCCCCCCCCTTCACTTCACAGTATGGGATATTAACTGCATTAATTCTATGCGGTTATTTCAGTGAATTTCATGACGTCTTCGTGGACCAGTGTCATGGAGCATTTTTCTATGACTGGATACTATTCCTCACTTAAAAAATATACTGATTGCATGTAACTTTTTCCTATATGTCCTTTCTATTGCCAGAGACCCTCCTTTGGCACTCTGTGACGATCTTTTTTTGGCGCAATATTCTCTCGAAACGTAAAAACACTTTGTTTTGTCCCCCTTCCCAAAAAGGAAGAAAGAAAACAATATCCTTCACCTTCTGTCTCCCATTCGTATGTTAAATGTGTACACAAGAAGTAACCCAACGATCAGAATTCCTCCTCCCCAACCTCCCTTCATGGTGTTCCTACTCTCCTGTAGTCGTCGCCGTCGTCGTCGTCGTCCGCCGGGCCAAGTTCTTTTCATTTAGCTCTACAATTTTCCGTTGACAGAGTAAACAGACAGACGGATGAACATACGGACGGATGGACGTACGGATGTTCGATATTGAATTTCGTCGCCGATAATTCACTGGGTTACAAAAAAATATTGTGAGTTGTCTATGTTTTTTCAACTGAATTAGGACCATTTTGCACCGCTTGATCCGAAAATGACATCCATTTTTCTCAATCAGGTCAGGTTATTATGCTATTTTGATTTCGAAAAATCCGATCTTCTCACTAAATTGATTATATTTTTGTGACATTATCAGTTGATTTTCGTTAATATTTCTCATCCAAAAAAGGCTATAGGAAAAAAAAATCTAACGGAATTTGTTTATTAAATGTTACAAACTTCAATTTCTGTAAATTGAATAACGGACATTGATGAAGGTAAGTACATGTAAATTAAAAGTTACGTCGTCATTGTGCAAAATTCAGGGCATAAACTTCCGTTACTTCGAATCCCTCGATTGCTCAGCAGCAGGGATGTCTCTCTTCAGAGTCCAACAGTAATCAGCCATCATGACTGCATCCCAGCGTCCCTGATACCTGGTCTCCATCTCTTTTATGTCCTGATGGAATCTCTCCCCCTGCTCATCACTCATTGATCCCAGATTCTCAGGAAACCGATCCATATGTGAGAATAAGTAATGCATTTTGATGCTCATGTTGCATCCAAGGTTTCTGAAAGCAGTCAGCATATTGGTGACAAGTTCTGCATAGTTCCTGGCCTTGTTGTTGCCAAGAAAGTTCTTCACGACCAGAACAAAAGCCTTCCATGCTTCCAGTTCCACTTCGTTCATTGAGTTTTCAAACTCAGGATCTCTGATGAGCTGACGGATTTGAGGACCATCAAAGATGCCAGCTTTCAACTTCTCTATGGTTAATCCTGGAAAAGCATGGCACAAGTAAGTGAAGCAGCCACCATCCTTGTCTAGAGCTTTGGTGAACTGTTTAATCAAGCCGAGCTTGATGTGCAGCGGTGGGAAGAGTATCTTGTCTCTGTCTACCAGAGGATTGTTGATGACGTTCCTTGCTCTGCAAGGCACCAATTCCTCCCGCACAGGCCAGTCCTTCTTTGTGTAATGCTGAGCAGTGTCCCTACTATCCCACATACACAGAAAGCATAGGTACTTGGTGAAGCCGGACTGTTGTCCCAAAGATCAGGATACTTGAGGCTGCTTCGGTTCTTTCTGTTCATTCCAGTCACATCAATAGCGTAGAAGTAGGAGTCAGTGACATGATTTGTCGGCTCCCTCCAAACCATGGGAAATCCAAACTTCAGACATCTCTTCTTGCCTTTGATCCACTGATGCAGATACTCGGTGCATGACTTGCATACCATGTGTGGCGCCCAAGCTTTTTCGTGGTCACCATGTTTAATACCAAAATAAGAATGGTAAGCACGCTTTATGAAGCTTGTGACGATTCCTGTTAGGTACAATGGTGTATTCACCACATGTAGCAGAATACGTCAGGCTTATTTTTGCAAGAGCTTGTAGTCGAAGCCATTTCATTCACCTGTAATATAAGAAAAGATTAGTCATAAGTTAGTACATGGAAAATATTCAGAATTTGTCTATTGCAAGAAAAATTAAAGAATTTTGCATCATATCATGTGAAAATACCCGTAGGTGTAAACAAAAACGACAAAAAAACAAATATGTAGCTTACTTCAGAAAGTTGACCAGATTGAGCAAAACCAATGTGATTTTTGGATTCAGCACATCAAAATTGTCCTTAATCAGGCAAGAAAAAAATTAAACAAATTTGGTGTTGACCAGTGTAATATAACCTTATCGAACCATATCGCGCTGAAGAGTTGGATTCACAGAGGTGGTAAAGGAGAGGTAGCAGAAGGGAAGGACGGCAGAAGATAAAAGGTTCAATATTCTTCTTTGAATAGAGATTAGTCTTCAATGATAGCCAGATGGACAGACAAACTGACAGAACGGAAGATAGGCAGACACAGACAGACATAAAGGCAGATAGGGCCTGAGGAAACCTTAACCGTTATGCAGTCTTGGACTCTGCAACGCATATTGCATTTGGCGGTTACTTTATCTTTGTTTATATCAACGATACAACTGTGATCAGAATGTAAGCTCATAGCAAGCTTCATCACATTAAGCACAAAGTAGAGAATCTACAGTCATAGGATTTCGTTTGCGTAGACATGTGATTTAGCAGTCGGTAATTAGCTCGTAAATTTTAAATGTGATATATGAGCTACAATCAGATCTTGATCGTCGATACACTCTGATAAAAGTTGTGTCATTTGCGCGGCAGACCATACATGGGCGTTATCTGGTTCTCATCAGAATGCAACGCTCCTCAATCACACCCTCTTATTATTGTTGCTATTTTTGTGGAGGTGATTCTTTGTTGGGCGTCGTTTGTCCGCGGTACCTCATATGGTCAATGCAGGGGTACGTCTTGCCAATGAAATGATGATGTCCGTTTTATCACAGCGTTTTACTTGAGCACGTTTATTAAGAAGACATTTCAGTTTATTAAGCGCATGTAGAAAGAACATTTATAGATAACGTGTTAGTTTGCTGTAAACGAGATCATACTGGGTCACGTGTACATCTGCTGAGGGGTGCTGGCAGTTTGGTTTCATTTGGAGTCTCGGTAGCATGACAAAGATAGTGAAGAGTTCGTCTTTGGCTGGTATCCGCCTCATATGTAACCGGCGTCTTCTGCTTCAACTTTCCTCTACCAGAATTTTTCAGACGAAGTAGGAAGTATCACCACATCATTTTTTTCTTGCATTTCTCTTGTGTGTAAAAATAGGAGTTCTAGGTCAACGTGGATATGATTTATTAAGATAAATTGCTATGGTAATGTTTGCCGATGTGAAATTCTTTAGTACCACAACGAGGTTGGGCGCCCTATAGCATACAGATTGTATATATTGTATGCAGTCATTACGTTACGGGACTGTAGTGGCTCCTCTATAGACCAGATTCACGCAACGTTCTTCTATGATCAGGGATTAGTTTCCTCTCCAAGAAGAATGCTGATCTTTATCAAACCGTAATATCCCTCCCTTCTGCTGCCTAAGTCAAAGATATTCTTTTCTCTAAGGATAAACGCTCTCCAATAGAATAATGATTACATAATAATGATAAAAACTAAATGGATTTAAGACATGTATATAATTCAACAAAAACCCACTGTGTTGGATAAGAAGAAATGAAATAAATGAATTCCATATATTTCGATCACGGACTGTGATCCTCTTCAGTGGAATACAGAAAGGTAGAGCAAAAGGCATGTCTTATATACAATAAAAATAAGGGACAAGGGTAGGACTCAGGTAGCGTCTAGTGCTTTGCGGGGCAGGTCACCCGCCTTCACCAACGATGGTAACAATTTGTTGACTGCCCAGGTGGTAATGCAGTCAGGTGACCACTGCCCATATGATATATTAAAATTTGGAAATTTGTTAATCAAGGATGATTCTATTATTTTTCTTTTAAAACTGCATTTTGAATTAAAGATAATCTTTGCCTCATTCCAATCCATATGATGGCCTTCCTTGTCTACATGTTGGAAGAGAGCGGAATTATGTTGTGCGTATTTAATTTCTATGGACTCCCAAAAATTCATAAAGAAAGTGTTCCCCTAAGACCCATCATTTCAAATAGAAATTCTTGTACGAGTAAGACATCAAAATGGCTCACGAACATTTTATCACAATTTGTAGGGTGCTTTTCCGACTCGCATATAAAACATTCAGAAGATTTCATAAGTAAGATCAAGAATCATCATTTATCTGGGCAGAGAAAATTACTAAGTCTTGATGTAGTTTCTTTGTTCACCTGCATCAACGTAGCTGAGGTTTTAGCTTTCTTGGAAACAAAATTACAAAATTATCGGGACCAACTACCAATCTCTGTCAGCAAAATCATTAAATTAACGGAATTATGTGCTAACACAAATACTTTCTCATTTAAAGATCAATATTATAAACAGCAGTTCGGATGTTCAATGGGATCCAATCTCTCCCCAGTGTTAGCTAACCTATATATGGAGTATTTCGAGACAGTGCTTTTACAAGACATTAAGCCACAAGGAATGTTTTGGTATAGGTATGTGGACGACATCTTTACGATTTGGGATGACGAATGGGGATCTTTTGATGCTTTCTTTGAACAACTAAACAACTTAGCCACTAATATTAAATTCAAAGTTGAATGGGAGGTGGATAATAGACTACCATTTTTAGATATCCTATTAATACGGCATCAGGACCAATTGTCTTTCACAGTGTACAGAAAGCCCACACATACGGGGAGTTATGTGCACTTTTTCAGTCACCATCCGGATCAAATTAGAGATAGTGCTGCCTCATGTCTTTTCCTGATGGCACTTAGATTATGTAGTCCACATTATTTGGAAATGGAGATTACTACCTTAAGGAATCAATTAAAAAGAATATGGTATCCTTATTGGTTTCTAAACAGAGCCCTAAGTAAAGCCAAAACTAGTTACTTTGGATCCACTTCCCATTCCAGTAAGAACTTCAGTTGGGACAAAAACGGTATTAAATTGCCTTATAATAGGTCCTTAAATGACATTTCTCAATTTCTTCCACAGGAAGATATTAAAATTGTTTTTAGTTATCCCAATAATTTGTTTAAGAAAATAGTCAATGTACATCAAAGACCTAGAGAAGAAATACATCAAGGTGTGTATAAACTCCCTTGCTCTGATTGTAACAATGTATATTGGGGACAAACAGGTAGAGATTTATATACTAGGATGCAAGAACATAAAAATTCAATTAAATACGCACAACATAATTCCGCTGTCTTCCAACATGTAGACAAGGAAGGCCATCATATGGATTGGAATGAGGCAAAGATTATCTTTAATTCAAAATGCAGTTTTAAAAGAAAAATAATAGAATCATCCTTGATTAACAAATTTCCAAATTTTAATATATCATATGGGCAGTGGTCACCTGACTGCATTACCACCTGGGCAGTCAACAAATTGTTACCATCGTTGGTGAAGGCGGGTGACCTGCCCCGCAAAGCACAAGACGCTACCTGAGTCCTACCCTTGTCCCTCATTTTTTTTGTATATAAGACATGCCTTTTGCTCTACCTTTCTGTATTCCACTGAAGAGGATCACAGTCCGTGATCGAAATATATGGAATTCATTTATTTCATTTCTTCTTATCCAACACAGTGGGTTTTTGTTGAATCTTTACGAATGTGTTACGACATTACTTTATAGACATGTATATAAATTGCTATATTTATGTATGTGTATAAGTATGTATGTATATATATATATATATAAGTATGTATGTGTATATATATATATAATATATATATATATATATATATATATATATATGAGTGGTAGGGTGGTGAGTTTAAACGCCAAGAATCCGTTGAAGTTTGATTATTGACGTTTCACCCTACTAGGAATCCTTTACACTCTGAAGAAATCCTAGTTAGACGAAACGTCAGCAATAAAACTTCAATGGATTCTTGGCGTTTAAACTCACCACCCTACCACTCATTCTGTCTTCACACCTCAATATACATATATATATATATATATATATATATATGTGTGTGTGTGTGTGTGTGTGTGTGTGTGTGTGTGTGTGTGTGTGTGTGTGTCTATATATACATATATACTCCTGATCAATAAGTAATGAGAAAATGTCAGGCGAGACATTAAATATGATTTGATCAAAATACTACTTCATGGTGAAGTGCACATATATATATTCTATAAAATGACTAACTGGCAACTTTCTATATTTGTAGGTCTGAGTGCAGCGGTGAACGTGGTGGAACCAGTCTGATTCGGTTTGCCGATCTGTGAACACTTGTCAAGATGCAGAGAAACATGGAGCAACGTTACGCCATCAAATTTTGTGTTAAACTTAAGAAAACCAAACAAGAAGCTTATGGAATGTTAAAGGAGGCCTATGGGGATGAACAGATGAGCCAAGCAAGTTTCTATCGGTGGTTTAACAGATTTTCTGAAGGAAATGAACAGGTTGAGGATGAACCCAGATCTGGAACACCGAAAAGTGCATGCAAGGAAGAAAACATTGAGGAAATGCAAAGGTTAGTGATGCAAGACTGTCGAATATCTGAGAGGATGATATCTGAAGCTGTTGGTATTGGTATTGGCACAGTAGAGACAGATCTGACCGAAGATCTGAAGTTCCACAAAGTCTGTGCCAAGTTCGTGCCAAAGATCCTCTCCGACGACCACAGGCTGTTTCGTGTGGAATGTTGTACTGACATTCTCGAAATGATAGAGACTGATCCCGGTTTCTTGAATAAGGTAGTGACTTGCGACGAGAGTTGGGTGTTCACCTACGACCCTGAGAGCACACGTCAGAGTGCTCAGTGGAAGCACGCGACCTCCCCCAGACTCAAAAAGGCAAAGATGAGCAGGTCGCAAGAGAAGGCCATGGTCATTCCTTTCTTTGACTCCCAGGGGCTCATTCACGTTGAATGGGTTCCTCAGGGTCAAACCGTCAATAAAGAATATTACCTTACTGTTCTGAAAAGGTTCAGGGAGAAGATGAGGAAGAAGAAGCCTTGGAGGAGTGGTCAGTGGTGGTTCCACCAGGACAATGCCCCATGTCACAAGTCAACGCTGGTTACCACCTGGATAGCCGACAGGAGAATGAAAGAGGTACAATACCCACCCTACAACCCTAACATAGCCTCTTGCGACTTCTTCCTGTTCCCACGCATGAAAGACAACCTCAGGGGAACCAGATTCCAGTCAACAGAGGAGCTGAAAGAGGCTTCGGAAAGTTATCTGAAGGGACTACTGAAAAAGGACTTTGAGGAGGTCTTCCGGGATTGGAAGAGACGCATGCAGAAGTGTGTAGATGCGAGAGGCAATTATTTTGAAGGAGCCAAAGTTGTGTAAGCTTATGAAAATAGTGTCTCTCCTAACATTTTCTCATTACTTATTGATCAGAGGAGTACATATATATATGCGCATATATATATATATATATAGATATATATATATATGTACATATATATATATTATTAGATATATATATATATATATATATATATATATATATATATATTATATACTATAATAAAGTAGTAGCCTCTGTTCACGAACTCCTGGGGTTTTGGAGATAGACCACCATAACCATATATATTCTGATACCCTATCACTCCAGGTACTTGGATAACTATATTCAATTTCCCCCTTAAAATTATTTTGGTTAGGGTTAAGGGTAAAATTTAGGTGGGGTATGATTAGGGAGCTGGGAGATAGGGTTGATGAAAGAGTATTAGGATGGTTTGGACACATGGAAAGAATGAGTGAAGAAAGATTAGTAAAAGAAGTGTGGAAGGCAGAGGTGGAATGAATGAATATGAGGGGGCGTCCTAGGATGAGATGGATGGATGGGGGGGAGGGGCATTACAAAAGAGAGGAACGTCCGTTGAGGAAGGACGGGAAAGGACAGAAGATACAGTAAGGGTGAATGGAGAGGGGTTGTGTATACTCGTAGATGATGCTGTGATGCATGAGTTGGAATGGGTCGGGGATGGGGGGTGAGGAAGTATGTATGAGAACAAATTTGACGCAGCCCGAAGGGATTTCTCCCCGTCTTCTCCTTTTCTGCATGGGGGGACGGAGAGGGGAGTCGCCGAATTTATGAAGCGGCCTTGCTGTGGATGTGCTGTGTCATGCGACTCTGCTTCTGACCCAGGACAGTGGACAGGATGCAGGGATGACCCGTCATCCAGGAGGTGCCAAGATGGGATGGAGGAAGGAGAGTGGAGGGGAGTAGAATATATAGGAAATGGAATAGGTGGGAGTGGTTTCTATGCCTTTTTCTTTTTGGCTACCCCCCCGTGTAGGGGGAAAAAGCCTGTGGTATATGTATGTATGTATGTTTGTATGGTTAGGTTAGGGATTATTCACGAACTCCTAGGTATTTGCATATACTGTACAGTATATTCTGAAATCTTATAACCCAAGGTACTTGGATAACTATCATTTGTCTGTGTGTCTGTTTATTTGTTTGTTCACGAACTCCTCCTAGGGTTTTGGAGATAGATCCCCATAACCATATATATTCTGATACCCTATCACTCCAGGCACTTGGATAACTATATTTCATTTCCCCCCCAAAAAAAATATTTTGGTTGGGGTTAAGGGTTAAAGTTAGGTGGGGTATGGTTAGGTTAGGGATTATTCACGAACTAGGTTTTTGCAGATAGACCCCTATAACCATATATATTCTGAAACCTTATAACCCAAGATACTTGGATAACTATATTTCATTTGTCTGTCTGTTTATTTGATTGTTCACGAGCTCCTAGGGTTTTGGAGATAGACCCCCATAACCATATATATTCTGATACCCTATCACTCCAGGTACTTGGATAACTATATTTCATCCCCCCAAAAATATTTTGGTTAGGTTTAAGGTTTAAAGTTAGGTGGGGTATATTTAGGTTAAGGATTATTCACCAACTCCTAGGTTTTTGCAAATAGACCCCTATAACCATATATATTCTGAATCATTATAACCCAAGGTACTTGGATAACTATCATTTGTATCTACTATAATAAAGTAATAGTCTGTGTCTGTTTGTTTGTTGTCGAACTCCCCTCAAAACCATACATATTCACCATAACCCAGGCTACTTGGATAAGTATATTTTATTTCCAAAGGGCGTCTCCCTCAAATTGATTTTTTCTTACTTTCTTAACATTTTATTTTTGTTACCTTTTCCATTGAGACATATTGAATGGAGACTTTTCTCTACAAATTCTGTCAAAATTAAAATGATCAACAGTTGCCCGCAGCAACGCGCGGGTAATTTGGCTAGTATATATATAGATATATATATATATATATATATATATATGTATATATATACTCGTATATACATGTATGTATATATATATATATATATATATATATATATTTATATACAGTATATATACATATACATATATATACATATATATACAGTATATATATATATATATATATATATATATACTGTATATATATATATATATACTGTATATATATATATATATATATATATATGTGTGTGTGTGTGTGTGTGTATAACAGCCAGGTCAGCGATTGGGATGAAATGTATGGGTTAAAGGGTAACACGCCACTGCTGTAGTATCCCCTTACCACGATTGGCATTTTGTGACAAAAATTACTATGATTAAACAAATCATTGTATGTGTTCATAAATATTATTTACAATTGTGAAATTAATGATGCCACAAATTATGATATCTTTGTAAGGAGAAAGCATGTAAATGTGAAATGACTGTATAATTTTACCAAATGTTTAAATGTTGGTTATTTTTATTTTACTTTTTCGCGGGCGGTAATATGCTTGGGTTACGCAAAAAAGACAAAAAAAAAAAAAAAACGTAGAGACTGAACAATTTCACACCAGGATTAATGACCCCTTTGTGGGTCGATAGCCTTGAAAAAAAATCGAGTTATCACGAAGACAACGAAGAAACGTAGAGATTAACGACTTCACATCAGGCTTAATGACCCCCGTATGGGTCGATTGCCTTAAAAAATCGAGTTCAAAGATAATAATAATAATAATAATAATAATAATAATAATAAAATGGTTTAATTCTTCTCGTACGGCCGAATATATTTTATTTCCAAAGGGCGTCTCCCTCCTCAAATTCATTTTTTTTTTTATTACTTTCTTAACATATTATTTGTGTTACCTTTTCCATTTAGTTATATTGATACGTGTAACTTTCCTCCACAAATTCTATCAAAACTAAAATGATCATTTGCCCGTAGCAACGCGCGGGTAATTTGGCTAGTATGTATGTATGTATATATATATATATATATATATATATATATATATATATATATATATATATAAACACACACACACACACACACACACACACACACACACACACACACACACACACACACACACACACACACACACACACATATATATATATATATATATATAAACACAAACATACGCACACACACACATACACACACACACACGCGCGCGCGCGCACACACACACACACATATATTATATATATTTATATATATATATATATATATATGTATATATATAAATGAGTGCATAGAGGGATTAGGAAGAAATGTCAATGTAGTTGTATTGGGAGACCTTAATGCTAGGGTAGGAAATGAACCAAAAGACGGAGTGATTGGGAAGTATGGAGTTCCAGGTAAAAATCGTAGTGGAGATGTGTCTTGAAAGAGAGTTGATGATAGCAAATACAGTGTTTAGGAAGAAAGTCAAGCATAAGTACACATCAGAGAGGGTGGTGGATGGAAGGGTGGTAGATAGAGCGTTAATGGGCTATATAGTGGTGACCAGGAGTATGGTAGGAATAGTTAAGGATGTACATGTCCTAAGGGGAGAGAGTGGGGGAATATCAGATAATTTTCTGGTGTAAGGTAAATTGAGGGTGGAGAATAGGTGGAGAAAGGGAAAAAGGGCAGAAGGTAGGGAGGTACTTAGAGTGAACTGCTTAAATGAGAAAAAAAGGAGAATGAGTATAAGAAGAAGCTGAGAGGGGAGTGAGAAGGAGTAAAGGATAGAGTAGAATTAGGAGTGGAGGAGGAATGGGGATGGTTCAAGGAGGGGGTCTTAAGGTGTGCAAAGATGGTGTGTGGAACAAGGAGGGCGGGAGGAAATAGAAGGAAGGGTAGTGAGTGGTGGAATGAGGAAGCAAAGAAGGGTGTAGAAGAGAAGAAGCAGGCATTCATAGATTAGCTACAAATTAGGACAAGGGAATCGTATGAGAGGTACAAAGTAAAGTGAATGGTTTGAAGTAAAGGTGGGACTTCGTCAGGGATGTGTTATGTCGCCCTGGGTGTTCAATCTTTACATAGATGGGGTGGTGCGAGAGGTGAATGCAAGGATAATGGGTCAGGGGTTGGAGATGGTTAAAGAAAATGGAGAAACGTGGGAGGTGAGCCAGTTGTTGTTTGCTGACTACACTGCGCTTGTAGCAGGATAAGATGGGGGATTGAGGAAGTTAGTGTCAGGGTTTGAGAAGGTGTGTGAAAGAAGGAAGCTGAAGATAAATGTTGGCAAAAGTAAGATGATGAGATGTATAAGGGGTGAAAGTGACAGCAGGCTGGAAGTGAGCATAAAGGGTGAAAGACTGGAGGAAGTGGATAGTTTTAGATACTTGGGTGCGAATGTGGCAGGAAAGGGAGGAGTGGGGTGGAGGTAGAATGTAGATTGAGAGAAGGGAGTAAATGTCTTGGTGGATTAAAAAGTGTAATGAGAAATAGACATCTGGGAATGGATGCTAAGAGGAGGTTATATGAAGGAGTGATTGTGCCGACAGCACTGTACGGGGCAGAAACATGGAACATAAAGAGGAAGAGAGAAGGAGTTTGAATGTGTTTGATATGAAATGTCTGAGAAGTATGATAGGGGTTACTAGGCTAGATAGAGTGAGAAATGAGGAGGTGAGGAGGAGAACAGGGGTGGAAAGGGAGCTGGGAAATAGGGTTGATGAAAGAGTATTGGGATGGTTTGGACACATGGACAGAATGAGTGAAAAAAGATTAGTAAAAGAAGTGTGAAAGGCAGAGGTGGATGAATGAATATGAGGGGGCGTCCTAGGATAAGATGGATGGATGGAGTAAAAGGGGCATTACAAAAGAGAGGAATGTCTGTGGAGAAAGGACGGGAGAGGACAGGAGATAGGGGTGGATGGAGAAGGGATGTGTATGGATCTGTGATGCATGAGGGGGAGTGGGTGGGGGATGGGGGATGAGGAAGTATGTATGAGAAAAATTTGACGCAGCCCGAAGGGATTTCTCCCCGTTTTCTCCTTTTCCGAATTAATTAAGCGGCCTTGCTGTGGATGTGCTGTGTCTTGCGACACTGCTTCTGACCCAGGACAGTGGACAGGATGCAGGGATGAATCCAAGAGGAGCCAAGATAAGAGGGAGGGGGGAGGGGAGTGGAATATGTGGGAAATGGAATGGGTGGGAGTGGTTTCTATTCCTTTTTCTTTTTGGCTACCCCCTGTGTAAGGGGGAAAAAGCCTTTGGTTAATGTATGTATGTATGTATATATATATAAATATGTATGTATATATTTATTTATATATATATATATATTTATATATATATATATATTTGATAGACATTGCCATGTATTGTTTAGGTGTTTGTTAAATGTTAACGCATGAACAACATGTTTGTCAAAAAAAAAAAATTCTCGATCTTCTAGATATGACCTGCGTTCTTACATATTGAGGCATAATTTTCGTTTTTTCAGCATTTATTATAAAAACATTATGGGCGATAACCTGCACCTGTTTTCTCGGAGTGTCATGCCAAATGAGGGTCTCTACTTGTCTGATGAATTCCGACGTGCATATGGGCGTTAGTCGGAGTTTGTCTTATTTACATTGCAGCCGAGATTATCATCGAAGATTTGGAGTCAGAATTTTATTAGTCATAGCTACTGCAATCTATCTTATTTATTTTATTTAGAATTTTTCAGTGACTAAATTTTCGATGCTTTTGCAGTAAGAGAAATAGAAAGACAAAAAGAATTTAAAATGAAAATCTGCTCTGGACCTGCAGGAAATTATGAAATGAACGTCCTAAAAAAGCTTGTCAAGTTTTCAAGTTAGGTATTTAACTTCTTGAATATACTGACGGACGATACATATTTTTATATTGATTTTCTCTGTACACCATCGTATGTTTCCTTTGGTCGTACTTATAGAAGTGCGTAAATTTTCACTGAGCGGAACTCATATAATACTTTGCTTTGAGGTGTTTCGTTTGCGAATACCTTTATTTGAGTGTACAAGCTGACCGTTTGTAGACTAAAGTGAACCAAAATGATTCCTGATAGCTTTTTTTTTTA
>NC_134777.1:49430691-49435691 GCF_046742065.1 Oratosquilla oratoria | reverse complement strand
TCTATCCTGAATTTCTGCGCAGGGAACATCGATAGGCTTTGTGAGAGAGATCGCGATCCAGTCTGTTTCCATGTCATTGCTAATTAGATATAAATGGCGCAGAGGTTAATTGATGGTTTCTTTCCCGATTTGAAGAATTCGTTCTCAACTTTCGAGTTCTGTTCCAGGCCGTCAGACATTTTCCCTCAAGCTGGTCTTCCATGTCACATTGTTTGTCAATTGGCTTCATCAACTGATAGAACAAGAGGAAAATGGAATGGATGTGTTCTGAAATTATTGTTATTCATTGGTATTGGCTTTTTTATCTTAAGATATGGTAATGAAATAAGAAACGAAATTCCATTGAAAATAATTCTTTAAACATTCACATAACCTATTATATTATGTTTGTAATATATATTTATGATATCTATATTATATAACTTGTGCCATAACAGTCCTATAATAATATAACTTTTTTTTATCAAATGTTATGAAATGAAGTATGCTCAATTGAATATTCATCGAAGATTTCCGTCAGAAATTATCTTGTATTCCGTTAGATATTATCTTACTGGCTGATATCCGATCCGTGGAATAATTAGTAGGTTGAAAGATAAAATAATTTCCAAATAATCTTGAGCTGAACGCGGTCATCAGTAACTAATGACACAGCTAATGTCTTATTTCATTAATTGACCGCAGGACAGGTTTTGAAGGCTTTCTCATAATTTATTGAATCTCACTGGATATGAAAGTGTCTCCCCAGCTGTACAAGATATCTGATGTTTCTAGTTATGCGTTGAAGATAATTTTTCTTTTCTTAATTTCAGGTTAGGACGCACACTTTCTGGTTGATCAAAAAGGACTCTAATACTTTAAAAGAGTGAGAGGGTTTACCCCTTCAACTGCCTATGATTCTCCACTCCCCACCTGGTAAGTCGACCGCACCAGTCAAAAAGTTGGAGTGAAATGAAATTGTCTGGTGGCAACGAATATATATATATATATATATATATATATATGTATATATATATATATAATATGTATATATATGTATATATATATATATATATGTATAGATGTATATATATATATATATATGTATATATAAATATATACATGTATATATATGTATATATATATATGTATATATATATATATATATGTATATATATAAATAAAACTTAAACCCACTCTCGGAGAAAGATAAGCTGAGATACAGAGTAAACCGTATATTTCGACCACTGAATGTGGTCCTCTTCAGCAGTTGGTGGTCGAAATATACAGTTTACTCTGTATCTCAGCTTATCTTTCTCCGAGAGTGGGTTTAAGTTTTATTTTATTCGTGTGTTACGACACCTACGTTACTTGATTTGATGTATATATATATGTATTTATATATATACGTATATATATATATGTATATATATGTATATATATATGTATATATATGTATATATATGTATATATATATATGTATGTACATACACACATATATATTGCAGTAATTCACAAGGCACACGTGAAAATAATATGCAGAAAAAACCACTGGGAAATAAGAAGCTTAGTCCGAACGTTTTCGTCTATTTAAGACATTATCAAGGAATACACAGTTACAGAGAAAACCTACTAATGTCGCATCATATGTCCACTTTTACTCGGCTCATCATCAGAAGACAAAACTTTCTGTCTTTAGTTCTATGTTCCTTAGAGCTTACAGGATATGTAGCCTGGAATTTTTGGATGATGAGCTGAGGAAGATATATAGCATAGCTTCTGAATTAAAATATCCAAAGCACTTAGTAAACACTTCTCATAAAATGGCTTACAAAACTTTCCATAACACCTCACACGTAAGAAAAGTATTTGACAAAAAGAACCTTTTGGTTCTTCCTTACAGTGAGAAATTAATTGGTCTGCCTAATATTCTCAAACAATTCAACATCAACTTGGTTTTCAAAAATAATACTATAAAAAGTAAGCTCATTAAAAATTCACCTGAAGCAAACGAGGGTTGTGTTTACTCTATTCCATGCCTTAAATGTAACCAATTTTATATCGGCCAAACTGGTAAAGACTTAAAAACTAGGATAAATCAGCACAAATATAGTGTAAGGAGTGGGCAAAGTTCCAGTGGCCTTTTTGTCCATGTAAGAGACCACAATCATCCTATTGACTGGGATAATTCGAATGTAATAATTTCTTGTAGATCCTTATTAGAAAGAAACATCATCGAATCCAGTCATATTAAACAAACCTTTGACAATAATATCAATTTAAGTTTAGGATTATTTAAACTTGATGATTTTGTTATTGATAAAATTGTAAGAACTTCTCCAAGTGCTACTAAGCCGGGGTGACGTAACGTCATGGACCAAACGTCCGTATATGTAAACATCGGCTCTACCTGATTGTGAAGCATCTTGTGTGTACTTCCCATGTTCCTAGCTTGTCTTTTACTTTATGTATATTTATCCACCTTTGTCTCTGTAACTGTGTATTCCTTGATAATGTCTTAAATAGACGAAAACGTTCGGACTAAGCTTCTTATTTCCCAGTGGTTTTTTCTGCACACACACACATATATATATATATATATATATATTTTTATATATATATATATATATATGTATGTACATATATAATATTTATATATATATATATATATATATATATATGTATGTACATATACATATATATATATATATATATATATATATATATATAATATGTATGTATAAATATATCCTCGTCCTAATTTGTAGCCAATCTATGAAAGCCTGCTTCTTCTCTTCTACACCCTTCTTTGCTTCCTCATCCCACCGTTCATTACCCTTCCTTCTATTTCCTCCCACCTTCCTTGTTCCACATACCATCTTTGCACACCTTATGACTCTCTCCTTGAACCATCCCCATTCCTCCTCCACTCCTAGTTCTACTCTATCCTTCACTCTGTCCTACTCCTCTCTCAGTTTCCTCTTATACTCCTTCTCCTTTTCTTTCTCATTTAAGCAATTCACTGTAAGTACCTCCCTACCTTCTGCCCTTTTCCTCTTTCTCCACCTAGTCTCCACTGTCAACTTACCTTCCACCAGAAAATTTTCTGATATTCCCCCACTCTCTCCCGTTAGAACATGTACATCCTTAATTCTTCCTACCATACTCCTGGTCACCACTATATAGTCCATTAACGCTCTATCTGTCACCTTTCCATCCACCACCCTATCCCACGTGTACTTATGGTTGAATTTCTTCCTAAATACTGTATTTGCTGTGATCAACTCTCGAGACACATCTCCATCATCAACTTTCCACTACGATTTTTACCTAGAACTCCATACTTCCTAATCACTCCGTCTTTTGGTTCGTTTCCTACCCTAGCATTAAGGTCTTCCAATACAACTACATTGACATTTATTCCTAATCCCTCTATGCACTCATTTAAATCTATCCAAAAAAGCCTCCCTTTCCTCTACGCTCTTCTCACTACCAGGGCCATACGCACTTACAAAAACCCACATCTCGCTTCCCAGTTTCACCTTCATCCACATCAACCTTGAAGAAACTTCCTTCCACTCCACTGCACGCTTACCTATGTCTTCACTTACTAGTATAGCCACCCCTTCTCTCCCTCATGCCCTCTTCACTCCTGAGAACCTCCCAACTACACTCCCAAACTCACATTCATCCCTCCCTTTCAATATAGTTTCACTCAAAGCCAACACATCCATCTTTCTTCTCACAAACATACTGTGTATCTCTTCCCTTTTACTCTTATCTTTACCACATCCATGCACATTAACAGACCCAAACCTTAGGGTACTGGCTGGGAAACTCCTGGACCCTCTTATGCCTTTTCTCTCTCTCTCTCTCTCTCTCTATCTATCTATCTATCTATCTATCTCTTCTCTCTCTCTCTCTCTCTCTCTCTCCTCTCTCTCTCTCTCTCCCCTCTCTCTCTCTCTCTCTCTCTCTCTCTCTCTCTCTCTCTCTCTCTCTCTCTCTCTCTCTCGGAATGTCCCCTTTGGGGCTACAGGTAGCAGGATTTCTAGTCCTAACCCCCGTCCTGTTTTTTGTCACCTTTTACGATTCAAGTGGGAAGACTTGGTGGCAGCATTCTTTTCCCCCACCACAGGTTAGGTTTTTACATTTTATAATGAATTGGAATCAGTAGGGTTTGGTGGCACTAAACTAATATCCTTCTATTTTCGACGATTTATTTTCTTCATGCTACTTAGCGTCGGTAAATATGGGGATACTGACGATGGATCAGCTATACATTCATTTACAATAACTCTAGATACTTCTTGTGATTCTTCTGCACGGCGTTTTAAACTTTTCACTTAGGCAACTTGGACACTTGCTGCAGAAACTGAATGGGTGTGTTAATTTATTTTTCTTATCACAGCGTCACTCTTGGTGTGGATCCGTCCATTACATTGGGCTCTTTGTTCACAGCGCCAAAATTTGATACTTCAATCACTTGTATAACTTATCAAAAATGTATAAAAAAAACCCATCGTGGTAAAACTTCTTACTTCCGCGTTTACTAAGAATTTCTGTTTCTATCTTTAAGACTTGTGTGCTTGAGGGAGAATAAAAAAAAATACAAGGCTTTTTAGTCAAACCTTGACCTTCTCTAGGAAAGCTCACTAAATAAGATAATACCTGAATATTTTATTTTAAGAATGATTAGGTTGATAAAACCTTTAAACATCAAAGATAACAAATCTTAATAATCCATTTGTTCATACGTTAGTTACATTTTTTCTGCTTCTCATTTGTTATATTTCTCAATCTAATAATATCTCATTGTCTTTATATTTGTTCACTAATTACATTTTCCTCTGGGAATAAAGGATGTCTCTTGTAAGGGATAACTTGTTGAAAGAAAACTTGAATGAAAGAAACATGGTGTATATCTTTTTTTCTCTCCGGCCAGCAGCGAATTATATCCGTCGGCGAATAGCTGGCGGAGAACGGTACCTGCCGGCGAAATGCTGGTGGCGAATCATCCG
>NC_134777.1:49423191-49425691 GCF_046742065.1 Oratosquilla oratoria | reverse complement strand
CTTGCACGTTCCATGCCACGTGAGGATCGTGGTGTGTACAATATTCCCCTCTCAAAATTACGTTGTCTGCAGATTGCGTCCTGCACGTAAGAATTTGGTGGGTGGAATGTCGAGGTGTGCCTGTTTTAGGCGGTCGATGGAAACCCATTCTGGCCTGCCGGAGATGGAGATTCGGAAGGCCTTGTTCTTACGTTCAAGGACGACAAGATGGGGGCCAGTGTAGGGACGGGTGAGTGGTGGGGTGTGAGCATCCGTCCTCAGGAAAACGTGCGTCGATGTGTGGAGGTGTTTTGGGAGGTATTCCTTCACCTCCCGGTGATGTGTCGGCACGCATGGGGCGAATTTGCCGACAGTGCGTCGCAGCTGCTGCAGGCTTTCGGGAGAATCCTGTGGTGGGAAGAATTCTGCGGGCACGACGAGGGTTTGGCCGAGGATCATCTCTGCTGGAGACACGTTGAGGTAGTCCTTCATGCTTGTCCGTAGGCCAAGGAGTATCCATGGTAGCTGGGGTAACCAGGAGCCGCTGGGTTCGCTCGACCATGCCGTTGGCTGCAGGGTTGTAGGAGGTAGTGTGGTGGACTGTAGTACCCAGGAGTTCAGCGAGGGAGTGTCACAGCCGCGACGTCAAGCAAGTTCCTCGGTCGGAGGTGACGTGTTCCCGGAGGCCAAATCTGGCGATCCATCCACTGAGAAATGCTGTAGTGCAGGATGAGGCGGTACTATCCTTGATGGGGATGGCCTCCAACCAGCAGGTCGATCTATCAATGGTGGTGAAGATGTAACGATGAGGGAGTGGGTCGACGACGTGAATATGTGCGAAGCGTCGTCGGGGCTGATTGAATGATCCAATGCCTGATTCAGTGTGGCGATGAATTTTGCTTTGCTGGCAGACATTGCAGGATCTGGCCCACTCCTTTGCGTCCTTGGAGATGCTGTGCCAGATGAATTTCAGCTTCAGGAGCTTCGCAGTGACGCGCTTTAAAGGGTGAGACAGGCCGTGTATTAGATTGAACAATTGACGTTGGAAGGCATCTGGGATGAGGGGTCGTGGGCGGCCGGTACTGATGTTGCAGAGGATGGTGTGGTTGTCGTGAAAAGGAACTTCTTGCCACTTAAGGGATGTGATGGATGTTCTATAGGCAAGTGTTTCAGGATCCTCCCGTTGCTCTCTGACGATAGCTGCGTAGTCGAGGCCGAGTTGCACTGCGTCGATGGCTATTCGGGAGAGGGCGTCTGCGACGGGGTTCTTTGTACCGGGGACGTGCCTGATGGTGCAATTGAACTCGGCGATGGCGGAGAGGTGGCGGCGCTGTCTGGCAGACCAAGCGTCCTGTTGTTTCGTGAAGGTGTGCACCAGAGGTTGTTGATCGGCGTTGATGATAAATGAGGAGCCCTCGAGGAAATGGTGAAAGTGGCGGACGGCGTGGTGGATGGCGAGGAGCTCTCTGTCGAAGGTGCTGTAGTTGAGCTCGGCCTTGGAGAGTTTCCTGCTGAAGAAACCGAGGGGTGTAGGTCTACCACGGAGGATTTGTTCGAACACCCCCCCTATGGCGACATTGCTAGCGTCCGTTGACAGTTGTAGCTGGGCACCTGGTGCAGGGAAGGAGAGGGTGGTGGCACGGGCAAGGGCTTTTTTGGCGTTGACAAAGGCAGCTTCCATGGCGGGGTTCCACAGGAGGTCCTTCGGTTTCCCGTGAAGGGTGTTATAGAGTGGGGCAGCGTTTGAGCGATGTTAGGGAGGAAACGGTGATAGAAGTTGACCATACCAATAAATTCCTGCAGGGCTTTGATGGCAGTAGGTTTGGGAAATTTGTCGACTGCGGCGACTTTATCCTGCAGGGGACGAACGCCGTCAAGAGAGATGAGATGTCCCAAAAATGGGACAGAGTTTTTCCCGAAGCTGCATTTGTCAAAGCGGACAACGAGGCCGTTGTCCTGGAGACGCTCGAGGATGGTTCGCAGGTGTTGGAGGTGCTGGTCAGGCGAGTTGGAGAAGACCAGAATATCATCGACGTAGCAGATACACAAGTTGAGGTCGCCGAGGATGCCGTCTATTTGGCGCTGGAAGGTCGCACCTGAGTTTCGCAAGCCGAAGCAGGAGTAATTAAAGGTGTATGTCCCGAAGGGGGTGGTGATGGCGGTCTTCGGGTTGTCGTCTGTATGTACCGGAACTTGGTAGTAGCCCTTCAGGAGGTCCAGTGTCGAAAAGATCTTGGCGCCGTTGAGGTATGTGGTGACGTCGGCGATGTTTGGGAGTGGGTAGTGGTCAAGTTCCGTCATCATGTTCAGCCGCCGGTAGTCTCCACAGGGGCGCCAGGAACTATCGTTCTTCTTGACGAGGTGGAGAAGGGAGGACCAAGGGCTACAGGCTTTTTGGCATAAGCCTAGTCTCTCCATCTCTTGGAATGTTTTCTTGGCGACGGCGAGTTTCTCGAGCGGTAGGCGGCGGTATTTGGCAAATACCGAGGGCCCAGACGTCTTAATGTAGTGGTACACCCCA
>NC_134777.1:49390691-49418191 GCF_046742065.1 Oratosquilla oratoria | reverse complement strand
CCCCCACTCTCTTCTTCCCTCTACATGTGTCGTCTTCTCTCAGGCCTCATTTCTTTGACTCTGCGTGTTCCACCCTGTTAAGTCCTGTTTCCTGATCACTCTTAGTCGTATATTTCTTAACTGCTTAGCTAAGGGATGACGCTCACATTTCAATATTATTTTTGTTTCGTTTCTCTCTCTCTCTCTCTTTTTCTTCTTTTTTCATAACATTTTCTTCTTTTTCTATTTTATCTTCTTTTATTTTTTATTTTTATTTTCTTTTTTCTTATTTTCTTCTTTAATGTTTTCTTCTTTTTTGTTCTTTTTTATTATTTTTTTCCTATTCTTTTTTCTTCTTTTTTGTTCTTTTTATTATCTTTTTCCTATTCTTTTTTCTTCTTTTTTCCTTTTCATCGTCTTTTTTTTCTTCATCTTCTTTACATCTTCTTCTCTTCACCTTTTCTTTTTTTCTTCTCCTTTTCTTCTTCTTTTCTTCATCTTATTTTTATTCCTTTTTTTTTCTTTCCTTCTTTTCTTCTTCTTTCCTTCTTCTTCTCTTCATCTTCGCTTCTTTTCTTCATCTTATTTTTATTCCTTTTTTTTTCTTTCCTTCTTTTCTTCTTCTTTCCTTCTTCTTCTCTTCATCTTCGCTTCTTCTCTTCTTCTTTCCTTCTCTTTCTTCTTCTTCTTTCCTTCTTCTTTCTTTTTTCTTCTTTCCTTCTTCCTCTTTCCTTCTTTCCTTTTTCTTTCCTACCTCTCTTCTTCTCTTCTTCTTCTTCTTCTTCTTCTTCTTCTTCTACTCCTTCTTCTACTCCTCCTCTTACTCTTACTCTTATTCCTCTTCTCTCTGTCTTTATCCTCTTGTTATCTCTTTATCTCTCTGTCTATCTGTCTCTGTATCTTGTGCCTATCTCTCTATCTCTATATTTATGTCTCTGTATCTATATCTTTGTCTCTATATTTATCTCTTTCTTCCTTTGTCTCCATATTTCTCTCTCTCTCTCTCTCTCTCTCTCTCTCTCTCTCTCTCTCTCTCTCTCTCTCTCTCTCTCTCTCTCTCTCTCTCTCTCTCTCTCTCTCTCTCTTTTTCTTTCTTTCTCTCTCTCCCTCCCTTACTCACTCACTCACTCACTCACTATCTTTTTCCCTCCCTCCACTTTCACATTTCCCGTACCCTCATTAACTCTTTTACTCCCCATATCTTGTCAGGCCCCGATGTCTGTGTTCCTCTCGTGCTGCTCTCAAGGCTTGAGACGGGAGCCCAGTTAAACCATAAAAGTTGACCCATTCGAATGCGAAGGTGACTTTTTGACGGAGTTTTCGCGCGTTGTTGGCCTAAATCATGATGGTTTCACTTGGCAGCAGTCTTGAAGGTCTCGGTCATGAAGGGAAGTGAGGGTTGGAAGTCAGCTCTTGGGATCGCGTTAGGCAATAGTGAATTAGTGTAATTATGTACGGTGACTGGTACATAAGAAGAGATTAAAGAAGTAGTTAGGTTAGGTAGATATGAGACGGGAGAGGCACAGCCACCACATTCTAATTTCAGGTCGCAAGTTACGATGAATGAGATGATGACATGAACATGGAGGTTAGCATTAAAGGATGCGCAGATGTTTGGACCAGAAAGATGCAACCGAGGGATAAAAAGCAAAATTAATCGGTGTGGTCAAAAGGGCTTAGGTAAAAAGTACCAACGAATGGGCAAAAGAAAGCAGAATCTGATTGAAGATTTATAGACCAGAAACTTGGGTACCAAATGGAAGAAGCACAAAGTACGGACTAAGGGATTTCGGAAAGATGTTTATGCTAATGATTTATGCTAATATGTCCTCAGCATCTATCCTAACGCACACGGTATAATAATAGAAATTGAAAACATTGATATCCAAATGGGGGATGGAAATACAGACACTGAAGAAGTGGTAGGAAAGAAAGAGTGAGAAGGAGCGATGATAACGGTGAACAGTGATATAATATAGATGTCCTATAATGAGGAAATTAGGAAGAAGGTGGAGATGAGACAATAGGTATGAAGGTAGTAACCAGGGAGAAAAGTAAAACATTTCGCGGTTGCATATATATATATATATATATATATATATATATATATACAGTATATATGTATGTATATATATATATGTATATATATATGTATATATATATATATATATATGTATATATATATGTATATATATATATTATATATATATATATATAATATATATATATATATATATATATATAATATATATATATATATATATATATATATATATATATAATATATTTATAAAAGGATATGGAATGAGGAATATCAAGAGGTGTGGTCAAACAAGGCCTGTGGAAAATCATTGCAAAATATTATATTGTGACCCTAAAGAATGTTTTTATTGAGAATCAAGAGCAGTGGAAATGAAGATTCAGTAATAAAATTGTTGCCATGAATTTCAATGGCTGGAGACCCGCAACCCCACAATGAGTGACAACGGTCCTCGGGCCTTCCTAAAGATCTCTCTAGAAAAAAAATAAATCGTCTATGTATGTTATGTTACTAAGTATGGTATAGTACCTACGTCACCGTGATATAGTACATTCGGAGGATAGAAGCATTCGCCGGCGGCTGTCAGTTCTCCTGACGTGAACAGGTAGGGGAAATATAATTGAAATTGATAAAGATCCTAGGCCCGGCCTGGTGACCAAAAGTCAACCCATTCCATGATTTGAAATGGAGGTGAAGGAATTAATGGGTTTTGTAGGGAGATAATTCTTTCTGATATCCATATTGTAGGACCATTTGCAAGTAATCGCCATTGGTCCCTAATAACAACGTAATGATTCAGTGGGCCAAATAAATGACTCGATTCAGCGAAAATAAATTTGCCTCCTCCCCCCCCCAAAAAAATGGTGAAAATAATTCTTTGAAACACGTGTTTCATAGGAAAAAAATAATCAAGTAGTGTTTGAAATATAAATGACAGTAGAAAGTAGAGAACCAAGAGATGAATCATGCAGGCAAGGCAGATACAACTACGGGAAATAAATTTTTATAAAGGAATTTCTTTAGATAAACATATTGAAGGGAAACTAGAAAAAACAAAAGAAATACACAAGAAAAAACGTGCCAAGAATGAGAAGGCAAATTGAAAATAGCAGTTTCAAGAGAAGAAACGAGATGATGATGATAATAATAATAATAATAATAATAATAATAATAATAATAATAATAATAATAATAATAATAATAATAATAATGTATGGCATGGGATAAATAGAGAAAGGGAAGAAACAGTTCACCGAAGAAAGAATCCCTGCAAAGGGAGAAACGTTAAAAAATGTATTAATCGTAACTGAAAAAAACGTATCCGAATTTTTCAGAACGTTTGTATATGTGTATGTGTTTATGTATTCATTTATTCATTTATCTATTCGTTTATTCATCTATTTATTCATTCATCTATTTATATATATATATATATTTTTTTATATATATTTACCTGTATATTCATTTATCTTTATTCATTTATTTATTTACTTGTTAATTAATAACTTTATTTATTCGTTTATTTATCTATCCATTTATTTATTTATTTATTAATATATCTATTTATATATTCATATATCTACATGTTTGTCTACTTTTTCGAAAACTTTTTTTTTTTTCCAAGCACATGCAAGGATGAATCTTTCCTCTACCAATAGACCTGTAAAAGGAAACCCGCCTGGGAAAACACAATGGTGATGCTCTGGTAGATGCTCTTCGTGGGAATATGGGTGTATCACCTAATATCCTAGTGGGAAGATATTTTGTAATCGAAAAGGGAAGGTGAAGGGAAAGGCTTGGGAGAAGTGTGCGCCCCTCGGTGTGCCCAAGGAAAGCGAAACTCGCTCCGAAATCTCTTAGTGATGAGGGAGATAGGACTTACCAAACTGCGATTTTATCGTCTGTCTCTAATGCATAAATCGTTTACTGTCCATGTAAATGTGACTGGGCTGCCGCTAAATTGCTGATCTTAAAGATAAGATAGGATTTGCTTGTGTCGCAGCGTTTCTCTAATACCGGGCGAATGCACGTTGTTCTGCCTTTTGACCAGCTTGAATCCAGGCCTTGCGTTCAAGACCTTGGTTGTGCTTGGCTTCAGCCCTGCCCCGTCATCGTGCACGTGTCCACATAAGCGGGCGTGTGTGGTTTGTGTGTATGTGTGTGTGTGTGTGTGCCTTGGCGTCACAGGTGTTTGTCCGTATTATTTGTACACGTGACGGTTCGCGCGTGACGACGACGATGGAATCATCATGGCTGCTCCTCCGACGCGACGGAATGTGGATGTTTGACCAAGTTTAACGCTCCGAAAGCAACTTATTGGTCCTTGTCTAGCTGCATCCAGTGACGCTTGTTGTGGGTACCATGGGTGGACAGAGCATTTGGAGACCTCTTGGTCTGTAACCAGATGAGATGTTTATACTGCGAGCATGGACTGTACCGATAGATTTTTTGGTTCTATACCGAGGCCGGAATTAGAATAGTACATGAATAAATAGATAGACAATATATAAGCAGGGAGCAATTCACTAGACAAATAGATTAATCAGCTGAGAGAAATGACAACATACTTTATAGGATTGTACCCAACTGAATCTTAAAACTGCCTGTAGTACACTTCGAAAAGTGGACCATAAGCATGCACCTCTTCAGGAAGTTCATCCTATTCACTGTCTACGCGATAGAATACTCATTACTATCATGCAGAAGTTGATATCACTGTAGTCGACATGCCTTACTGACAATATGTGTGTGTGGAAGGGAGGGAGGTCTTAGCATGTGTTTTGTGCAAACCTGCGAGTGCGTGTGTGCATTCACACGCGCACTTGCAGGCCGACTAGGCTACCGCCGGGCCCCACTGGCCTCACGGGTGCTACAGTCCGGCCGTTGCCCGCTGATGGTCGCCGGGACAAGGAAGGGCAAGCGGGCAGGTGGGTAGGCGGGCGAGCACGCTCTTCAGGGATAGAGCAGAGCGAGATAGGCGGGCTGCCAGTCAGCAAAGCAACCCTGTATGATGCTAATTACCTTTATGCACTTCTGGTTTAAGTCGATGTTGTAACTCATCTCGAATTATTATACTCCATGAATATTCATGGCGCTGCCCACGCATCACTTTATCTGCCCGTGCATACACTGCGTTGTTCTGTTCTGCACGTGGATATGTGCATTTGCGAAGTAGGTGTGTGTGTGTGGGGGGGGGGGTTCAAGGCTCGAAATTGCAAATGCAGTTTTGATTAGGGTTTTTTCTTCAAACGAAAGGATGTTAATAGAGTCCTTCATATATTATAGGTCTCCATTTCCACAGTGGGAGTTATAAGAAATAATGTATGAAGGTGTATTTGTGTGCGCGCACGTATGCGTGTATATACATTTATGTACAGTAATGTAAGTTGTCTAATCTCGTATGAAAACGTCAGACACAACTGGTCATGTTAACTTGCTGTTTCTAATACCCAGGGCACGTTTTCAAGAGACCTCCACGATGCAACCCAGCTTCTCAACAGGAATGAAAGGAAGACTAGACAACTGTTGTCAGAATGTAAACTCTCAGCAATGTTTCCTTCGTATATCAGTATTATGCAGGTTTTCCTAAATTTTCATGTTACTGGGGAAGTACACTCGACCCATTGAATTCCGTCACACAATGATTTAACATCAAAGGAATGTATTGAGAAGAAAATCCTCCACTGTATTCCACGTTCAGATCAATTATGATGAATTTTGCGTTGCTGTTTGTACAGTAACCAACGTCCGTCTCATTGCTGGATCATCTCTGGCGCGAATTGAGGCTCTCCTGCTTCGGCAAGCATTCGGAGACAAGTTGCAAAACAGTCCCTTTTCCGTCACACATCCCGCTTAGCCTTCGATAGTGGTTTATAGTCAGACTGTAAACATCTAATTAAAACAACAATGACTGGTATACAGAAATACACATGATTTTGCTCCTTATAGCATCGCCATTTGGCCTCGTTCGCTGCCTGGATAACCGTGCTTTGTTACTTCTTCCCGATCGGGGTCCGGGGGCGAGGTATTGATTGTAGCAGATTTTCTTAGATTCCTTATTTGTTAGCAACATTACAGCAAGGTCAAATTCATCGAAATGTGAAAATCACTTATTGGCTGCGCTCATTTTTTAATATCCAATTTATTTTAAATTAATATTACATTTATTATTTCCAACACACTAGTAAAATTTTTTATCAAGGTCGGTAGGGTAAAAAAAATTTGATGGTCGAACTCATATGTATAAAAAAGAGCTGCACAACGAGGTTTGTTATGGGTGGCACTACTTGTTGAAGAGCCATTCACGATGGTACAGATCAACACTAAGCTTCGGTAGAAAGTGCCCCCATTGTTAAAGTACATTCATTTATTTTTTGGCTATTAGAAACTACAGAACAACGGACACTTGGGCTTATGTTTGTTGCATCTCTGCCTCTGATTATAGTGCATTGTTCTAACTTCATCTTAAAGTCTGGCCACTTTATTGATTGCCGCAGGTGTCTTTACAAAATTTGTGAATGGCCAAAGAAATTTGATATGTAGTTTCCAATTTCCTTTTCACGAATGTATTCCTTATAATCAGTTTCTTATGCGTTATACTCTTGACGTCGTACTGTATCACCGGTTTTTGTGCACTTGTGGAGGAACATAAAACTCGCCACCCACAACATCTCCCGTGATGATGATAATGCGGAAGATCGCGGAAGGGAGTTTTATGGGCAGGAGGCCAGTCCGCTCAAGCGAGACCATCTTCATAGGTGATTCGTGGTCATCGTGTGGCTCCGGCGTTTCACTTACCTTATAAGGAAACTGACCAAACCGTACTCCTTAATTGGACTGGTCCAAGGGCTCGAGATCTGCGATGGAAAGCTTTTTTAGTACCTGAATTGATCATGACCATAAGTTAGTGTTCAGGGTTAGTAATCAATTGAAAAGTCAATACAAGGGCGTCGTCGACCGCAGACTATCGGAAGCGCTCCCTGATTGGGTGTAATAGAAATATTTCCTCAAACGACGGGATAGCGCACAACTGCATGATATAAGGGATGGTATCACCTAGCACGGAAGAAGCTAATCTAAACTGTTCTAACCACATCGTTACTGATGGGATGCGACACATTTGAATGAAATATCCTTACGGCAGAGTAAAAGGATAGTGTTCACTCGGCACGGAGGGGGACTAATGAGGAAACAGAGTCAAAGTCTGCGTTTTTACGAAGAAGGGTCACTTTGAGACTTGGTGGTGGCTGGCAACGGGGAAGTTCTATAAACAGTCGAGCTGTCAAAGGCTTTTTAGGTTTTTAACTGCGGCACCACAGTGGATACTTTATAGGTTTTGTTCTCGATGCAAAGCGCTCCCCGAAGTAGAGGCAGCTTTGTGGCAGTTGTTTAGGAAACTTTCAACTTGATAGAACTTTGAATGTAATATTCTGTAGTAATGTCAAAAAATACTTTTGATGTTACAAGAAAATAATCAGAGGATATTGTAGTATAAGCGAAATGTTTTTTTGGTCGTTCATTCAAATTCATATCTGACGAAAATTCATCATCCATTGTGACGCTGGTTTTAGTTATTTCAGCATAGCATAGTCCGCCCATTTAAACCTGTCTTTTGTGTGTGCGTGTGCGCGCGCGCGCGCGCGTGTGTGTGTGTGTGTGTATGTATAAATATGTATGCACACGCACACATACACACACACACAGGAGAAGCACAAGAGGACATGGAATGAAAATAAAAAAACATAGCTACAGAAGAGATCTGAAGAAAAGTAGTTTTCCACATACAGTAGAGTGGTAGACACTTGGAACAAACTGGACAAGGAAATAGTGTGCGCCAAAAACATTCATGAGTTTAAAAGCAAACTAGACACTGCGAGATACAAAGGCGGGACACCACGAGCGTAGCTCCCCTTCCCGCAAAATACAACTAGGTAAATGCAACTAGGTAAAACACACACACACACACACACACACACACACACACACACACACACACACACACACACACACACACACACACACACACACACACACACACACACACATACACATACACGCACACACACATACACACACACACACACACACATACACACACACACACACACACACACACACACACACACACACACACACACACACACACACACACACACACACATGTATATATATATATATATATATATATACACATGTATATATATACATATATATATATATATATATATATATATGTATATATATATATATATATATATATGTGTGTGTGTGTGTATGTGTGTGTATACATGATTACTAAGGAAAGACAATATATTCTAGTCAGCAGGGAGTGGGTTAAAAAGAAATGAGGTTGGAAGAAGGAAGGCGGGGATTAAGTAAACGCAACCCTCGTGACTCCTCCGCCTCCGGGGAAGAAGAAGAAAAAAACAATGAACAACTTTCACCTTGCGTAAATCCCAAGAAATCCCTATGGCATCAAGTCAGACATGAAAGATTTATTCTCCATAAGATATTAATTGCCAAGACTTGAGGGTCAAACCACCAACATGTCGAGGCGAATTCTTAAGAAGAAATGGTTGGGGAAGGCGAAAGTCTTGGCGCGAGTGAAATAGCGAGGAAACAGAAATAAGGAAGAATAAAGAAAGAGTCCATGAGCATGGACGTGATGTCTGTTGAGGTAAGTGAAATAATGTGTAGCTTTCGAGATGGAGACAAACTGTATTCATTCTTCCTGTAAGGGAGTTTATACAGGAGAGATTTACGAGGGGACCAGCGCCGACGCCGACGACGACGCCGTCGAGTTACAAAAACGGAGTTAACCGGGGAGAAACGAAGAAATGTTTTTAGTCGACGCGTCGCGTCGCGTGGGAGACAACTCGCAACAAATGGGATGGGAATATTAGTGAAGGCGCGTTGCCCAACTACTTGGAGAACCCTGTGTGCTCAGAAGGAGGAAGGGGAGGAGCGTAACTGAGCTTGGCAGGGAGGCACTAAAGCCCATGTCTCAGGAAGCGGTTCCCGTCATTAATTTTCCACCTCTGGTATGGCTGATACTTCTACTCCGGTTCTTTTTACCACCAATTCTAATATCACCATGATTACCATCACCACTATCGTCACAATTTCTGTCACCACGTCTTGAACACCACAACATCACTGCTATCATCATCGCCATTGCCATATCCATCTCCTTTTTTGAACCACCACAGGTATCGTCACCATTACCACCGCTACCAATACAACAACTACCATCACCACCACTACCATCACCATGATTACAATCACCACCTCTACCACCAATGATGCCACCACCATTACCACCACCACCACTGCTGCCACGGCCACCGTTGGTACCACCACCACCAACAACAACAACACCGCCGTTGCTATCACCACCACTATCGCCATCACCACCATCATCAGCATCATCATCACCATCACCACCATAACAACAACTATAAAACTACTACTCTTATTTTGCTTGAAACTATTACATTTGCACAAAGCTGTAGAGGTATGAAAAGCCATAATTTCGTACATTTATAACTATTTTATTTCGAAGGAAACGCACTGTGGGGACGAAGCCTTTATTATTATTGGTACTCTGTTTCACTCGTTAGAGCTGTGTCAAAGTACTTGATTTATGCGAAAGGGACGAGAATATTTTCCCTTTGTGCAATGGCAAAATCAAAACCGCCCAGATCACTCGGACTTCCACAGCAACTTGAACAGAAGTTGACATAAATAAAAAGCTGATCACAGATAATCCTAATTAGGCTCGTACCTTTTCCTCCTCAGATGAGAGTAAGCAATGAATGTGATGCGAAAAGATGAGTTTCCTCCACACAAAGAAGAAGAAGAAGAAGAGGAAGAAGAGGAGGAAGAACAAAATTATAAAGAAAATGAAGAAGAAGAAGAGGAAGAAAAAGAACATCTCTTTCTCCTCCTTCATGGTAGCAGTTCCCATGGGCCCACATCTTCAAAATGGTCCAAGTGAACGGTCATCACATAAAAAAGAGAAAGCAGAACAAAATTATAAGATTTTTTGGAACCGTCATTAGTCGCAACGATTAAACAAATAACAGCTCCCAGAGAGGTCTATGGGAGGGTGTGAGGACCTTTGCCAGCCACAATGGATATGTGGATTTCAAATCAGTGAAACTAAAGGCAACTATTATCATTAAAGTATCATTATCAAAAATAATACTTATTTTTTTCAGAAATATTTCAATGATAGGTCACCTCAAGTAATGACAAAACAGATGTGTATAGTCGGTTATTCTCCATCGTTCAGATTACAAGGTGAACGAGGAGACGATTAGGAAAGTCAGTCAGTTCCCATATGGGGTTAACTGCAAAGGTTTTGTGTAGTCACTACTTTAGATACTTCAGTGGGATCCTTGTGGACCAGAATAACGAAACATTTTGTAATGATTGAAGATTAATCTTAACTCAAAGAAGAATGACATTTACTCTTTAGCTTGTACCCTCATAAAACATTTCCTGTATCACCTCATTCATTCAGTCAGCTATTCAGCCAGCCAGTCAGTCAGTTAGCCAGCGAACCAGATAATCATTCAGTCAGTCTACCGTGCGGTAGGATGAAAGAAAAAAACCTGCGATTCCCACACGAATATTTTCCAGCGGACACGGACGATCTGTCAACGACGTACAAGATAAGAGTGATTGATATCATTATGCCAGCTAATGGTGCCAATGAAGGCTTTGATCCCTGTGAGCATATCAAGCTGGCAGTCGGCAGAACCGAGTGTTGGTCTTATGGTCTCTTGCAGTCTCCTTCATTCTTATGTTATATATATATATATATATATATATATATATATATATATATATATATATATATATATATATATATATATATACATATATATATATGCATGTATATACATATATATACATATATATACATATATACATATACATATACATAAAAATATACATATATATATATAGGTATATATAAATATATATATATATATATATATATATATATATACACATATTATATGCATATATATACATATATATATACATATATATACATAAACATATATATATATATATACATATATATATATATATACATAAACATATACATATATATAGATATATATATGTATATTAATATATACATATATATATATGCATATATATACATATATATACATATATATATACATAAACATATACATATATATACATATATATATACATTATATATATATACATATATATATATATGTATATATATATATATATATATATGTATATATATAGTATATATATACATATATATATACATATATGTGTATACATATATATATGCTATATATATATATATGTATATATATACAAATATATATACATATACATATATTCATATATATATAAATATTTATGTATGTATATATATGTTATATATGTAATATATATATATATATATATATGTACATGTATACATATATATACATACATATACACATATACATATACACATATATATATATATATATATATATATATATATATATGTATATGTATGTATACGTATATACGAATATATGCGAATAAATCACAAAAACACGTGATTCACAAAATGTGTAATCAAACCACTTGGAAAATAAAATGAAAGGTGACCGAACGTTTTCGTCGATCGCAGACCTTTGAAAATGCCTTAAATAGACGAAAATGTTCGGTCACCTTTCATTTTATTTTCCAATTGGTTTTATTACACATACAGCACTGTATATATATATATATATATATATATATATATATATATATATATAAATATATATATATATGTATATATATATATGTATGTATATATATATGTATGTATATATATATATATGTATGTATATATATATGTATGTATATATATATATATATATATGTATGTATATATATATATATGTATGTATATGTATATGTATATATATTTGTATGTATGTATATATGTATACATATATGTATGCATATGTGTACGCATATATAGGTAAGCATATATACGTAAAAGGGTGCTTCAAAAAGTTCGTGGAAAAAGGACAGTATGAATTTTTTTTCTTCCAATTATGATGTTTATTTATCAAATGTTCCATTAAGGTCAATACACTTCTGCAAACGTTGATCCCAGCCTTTAAGTCCGTCTGAGTAGAACTGAGGATCATGTGATCTGAACCATGTCAGAGCAGCTCTTTTTACATCTTCAACTGATGGAAAATTGGTACCTTTCCATTATTATTTTTTTTTATGTTTGAAACAAAAAGAAGTCGAATGGGGCTAAATCGCGGCTGTAAGGGGGATGTCGGATGATTTCCCATCGAAATTCAAGTAGCACAGCTCTTGTCTGCCGAGCACCGTGAGCGCGTGCATTGTCGTGGTGAAGAGGACGCGTTGATGCAGGTTTCCAGGGTATTTTTCCAAGACTTTTTTTGGACAGTTTTCTCAAAACGCATTCATAATAAGTAGATGTAATTGTTTTCTTGTTCTCGAGGAAGTCAACCAGCAAAATCTCTTCTACTTCCTAGAAGACAGTGGCCATGACCTTTCCTCTTGAACGCTCAGATTTTGCTTTGACTGGTCCACTTCCACCCCGGAGCAGCCTCTGATTTGATTGAATTTTGTCCTGGGTATCGTACTGGTAAAGCCATGTTTCATCACCTGTCACAATTCTCTGCAGAATAGCTTCAGAGTCTTAATCCCACTTGATCAAAATTTCCATTGAAAGATCTGCCCTTGTTTGCTGCTGATCTGTAGTGTGATGTTGTCCGTCCTGCCTCGGGGCTTGCCTCTCCTGAAAGGCACTTGGGAGTATAGGGGTGTCTTGGTGGGAATTCAGAGACGGCCTACTATGTAAGCATCATAGGGCGTACAGTCCCTATTTGGGCATGATTTTTTTTTCTTGAAATTTTCTTGCCCAAATAGGGACTGTACGCCCTATGATGCTTACATAGGGTTGACTACTACCAAACTCTCCAGGCGCCTGAACTATCATCTGACTCAAGGAGGTCCCAAACGTCACTTCCTGGAGAAACATGGACAGCATCTCACAGGTGACGTCCTTCGACAGAACACTGTCGTCATCCGAGGCAGGACGGAAAACATCTCGCTAAAGCCTCGGAGTAGCAAGGCTCGAGAGAACGGACAAGCTAGCCAATGAGCGTACGTGGAAAACTGTCCCGCCCTCTGAACCATGAGGGGACGAGAAAAGGTCATCCTTCCAGCCAATCACACGCTGTATTTCTGCATTTTTGTATTGTATAAATCCATGCATTTGTTCCATCTTTGTCTTTTGATAATGACTCAGGCAGAGTCGAAACGTCAAACCAATAATGACCGGAATAGGAAATCTACTCTTTCTTTTACCCCTTGCTATAAAGGATACCTTCAGGAAGTTGGAAACTTTGAAGAAGAAATTGATCAGCGCTGAATTTGCAGTTGCTTTTAACCAAGCCTGCCTAAGAGAAAATTTACTCCCGTGGTATACAAACATATATATATATATATATATATATATATATATATATATGTATATATATATGTATATATATGCATATATATACATATTTATATGTATATGTATATATATACATGTATATATATATTTATATATATATGTATATATATATGTATAAATGTATATATATATGTATATATATGTATATATATATAATATAATATATATGTATATTTATATAATATGCATTTGAACAACAAACACAATGCACTTTAATTCTAAGCCATCAAAGGCCAGCATGCTTGGAATTGAAATGTGGTACTACCCAGGACTCGAACCGGGTATCCTCATGACAAGTGTGACAGTGAATTTCCAACTACGCCATCAAGATATATATATATATATATATATATATATATATATATATATATATATATATATATATATATATATATATATATATAGGTACACTACTGTTATTTGCTCCTTTAGATTAGATTATGGTCTCGCTGCCTCCTTTTCCTGACTGAGTGATGAATTCATTTAGTTTTAATTTGAATAAAATCTGTAGAGCACGTCACCGTAGCGAGAAGGTTAATTGCCGAGACCGTCCAGGTTGTCATGGAAACGATGCTGCCCTAGGGATCCCGACGGTGATACGGATTTATGGGATGAAATATGAGATAAAACTGATTCACATTTGAGGGTGCCTTCCCAAGGGTCATTAACACATGGAAGGAGATAGTGGACGCATGTGCAGGTACACCCACCCACAGTCGTGCACATACAACTAAAGACACACACACATACACACGCACACACACACACACACACACACACACACACACACACACACACACACACACACACACACACACACATAGGCAAATCATGCACACGTATATAAATGGAGAGGCAAAGAAGGCAGAAATGAAATAAGGAGGGAACATGAGGTCCTGACCTAGGCCTGAATAAGGGGCAATCGATTTCCATCTGAATGAAATCATCTGGAAGAGGTGAGGGCTGTGACCGTAGACCTGGCCATGGCAGGGTGTACTGTCGCAGAACGTGGGAAGTAAAGATAACTTTCTGTCCATTGTTTCGGTGGCTCTTACCTTAATTGGGATTCTGGATGTGTTTGCGGTGATTATAGCCATAATCATTCTGATCGGTGGCAGCAATCGTCGTTAATATAATCACTGTCAAAGCCAAGTGCGTCCCTCCCCTTGGTTATCGTTATCGTTATCCCTCGAGCGCTTCTTATCAACAGGAAGACGACGGCGAGGAAGGGGAGATTTCATGTGTGCGGTTACTCGCTGCGATTTTTCCTCTATAACTCATGTCCGTCCTGCCGAACCCATGCACGCACGCATACACACGCACACACACACGCGCGCGCGCGCAAGAGCCTACATTCATTTAAAAGTTCGATACAAATGAATAACCAACATCAAGGAGCACATTCGAGGTAGACTAACATTAAATTGACATTTGGCTCCACCGAATGGAACATAGCAAAGGCGCAAATCTCTCGTTACACAAGGTACATCCTAGAATACATTAGGGTTTCAAAATGGATTACTCAGTAAGTCAAATCTCAATGGTTAGAAAAATCATAGAAAAATAAATAAAGCTGTCACCGAAGAGAATTAGACATAATCTAAAACTTGAGAGAAAATAAGATAGGTGTCAAGGATTTTTTGTTCAAAATAGGATGATAGATCCTTGGGAAATCATCCACTAAAATTTGTAGGGGCACAGTCTAGGTAAGAATCCTAGAAGAATTTTAATGCATAGAAATTATTAGAAAGTACAAACAGGAGTAGATGCGGTACAAACGCTCGGAAAGGGCCAACACGCCTTTACAAAATTACACACGCGCGCATACTAAGGTAATTGATAAATAATGTATACAGAACACACAATAGCAACACACAGATACCCATATACCCAAACAAAATCACGAACAGTCTCACATGTAGGTCACATTCTCTCAGAGCATTTGCGAGTTAAAAATAAACACTGAAACGAAGTAGGGGAGAAGGGACGAAATATTATGGCTTTGGATCCCATGTACACTTCAGGTATACAAATCCGCGCACACACACACACACACACACACACACACACACACACACACACACACACACACACACACACACACACACACACACACACACACACACACACACACACACGTGCACACACACACACAACACACACACACACACACACACACACACACACACACACACACACACACACACACACACACACACACACACACACACACACAGAAAAGAGAGAGGGGGGCGGAGACGGGCAGTAGGGACGGGAGTTGGGTAGACACAGAAAGAGATAAGGGAAAGGGAGGGAGAGGGAGAGGGAAAAATACAGAGATTAAAGAATAATACAAAATGAATAGAGAAAAATCGAGAAGACAAAGACGAAAGGGGATGGATTTAAGGATAGAATGAAGGGAAGGTGTCTTGGATAGTTTTGGAGTGTTGGTGAATGAATGAATGAATGAAGAACATTGCAGGAATGTTGTGAAACGCGGTTTGATTGTGATTTTTGAAGGAAGAGATAGTTGAATGACTTGGTCTTTTTCAACGACTACAGCTAGTAAACGAGGAAGAGACAAGCGAATGAGAGTACTGTACTTAAGTGTACATTTGGTTTGAAGAGAAGTACAACCAGCCAACAGTGAGGGTCTGAAACGTGTTTCGTTCCTATATAGCCCCGAGGTTCCAAGACCGAGTAAGAGAAAATGTAAACACTCACCTGTGGTCGTCAAAGAAAACGGCAAGAGGCGAGGAAAAAGCTCACGTAATTTCGCGGGTGCTTTGTTTTGTTTGTAACCATTGCTTCCTTTACTATGGGCATATGGTACTGGTGCTATCTAGGCTGTTGTAGACTGATGCCAATTCGAGATTATGCCTGTTTCTTAGACTTGGTCGATGTAGTTGACGGTCGTTGGCCAGCTTCGACACCTTGGCTTAGAAGGAAGTAGTTGCCGATTGTCGAATTAAAAACCGAATTCCACGGTGGGAAAAGACATCCATTGATTTCGTATACAAGAAGTACTATGTGACAGACTTCTTAATCTTCGATCTAGGAAAAGGTTTGAAGGAATATGGGAACCAGGGAAGAAGTGAGAGTAAATAAAAAGGAAGGTATGCCGGAGGCAGACGGAGTTGGCAGGAGTGTACACCCGTACTTGGCGGGCAAAGGCTCCTCGCCTCGGCTCGAGAACGGCGAGAGGCAACAGCCATCCGCAGCAGCAGCCTTGATCATAGTAGTGTTGGCTCGTTGGTGTCGAAGACTTGCGTCGCATCGCGCCGCCCTCCTCCCTCCTCCTCGTTGCTCTCTCTCTCGCTCTTGTATAGCAGGGATTTCGAGGACTCCAGGCAGGATCCTACCAGGCCTAGCGTTGACGGGGGCTTTCTTGGCGATTGTGTGTGCTCCGGGCGAAGGGAGGTGGTAAAGGGCCCTTTGTGCGCCGTAGGGAGGAACGAAGATCTTTCGTTCGCTCTCTCGCTGGCAGGGAAGGCCCCCTCCCTCCCCTTCCCCCTCCCCCCCTGCAGTGCCATTACGTTATTGAAGGGCGAATCAGTAATGCCCCGCTGGTTGGTAGTGGTGATGGCAGCAGCATTGTTCTGCTGGTGCAAGTGCAGGAAAACAGCCACCCAGGGGTGGGCCACCGTTTAGACTCGGTTCGATGGAATGTTGTTGGCCCTGTGTGTTTGTGTGTGTGTATGTGATAACCAGTAAACGCCTGACCAAATCCCGAGTATCGTTGATGCGAATAACGACCATGTTCGCAAGGTGCAGACAAGGGAAACATGTCTGTCTCCGGTGAGTGAGTGTGCCGCGGTGCCGTTCGTGAGTGCGTGAGTTCGACTGAGCCTCCTTGCAGGAGATTATTAGGTGATGCGAGGAGGTATTGCAGGTGGACGTTTAAGACACTGAATGACTTCTGTCCACACGCCCCATAGTTTGGGCTTATGTTGATGTATCCCAACTGGAACGGACGGAATGGTGGTGGTGGTGGGGGTGGTGGAGGAGGGGGCGGAGGTGGAGGAGGTGTCGGAAATAATGGAGGAAGTGGAAAGAACTGGATGAAGGAGGTTGAGGAGAAGAAACGGGGCTGGTCTCGTGATCCTAACGGCGGTTGGATCCGGGAGAGTACGCCACAGTACCAACCTGCCACATCTCCCACGTCGTCGCACAACGGAAGTGGCGCCCTGGACAACCACCACTATGCGGACAGCCACAATGGCAGCTCCTCCAACAGCCTAAGGAACCGCCGGCGTACCTGCAGCAGCACGAGCATCCCGAACCTGTGCACGAGCATGAGCGCCGGCGCCTTTCACAGCACGCCCTCGCCCGCCGCCCTCAATTCGCGAGGATCCATGGACAACCTGAGGACCAAGGGAGACTCCTGCAGTAGCAGTCCCATGTTTAGAGAGTCGCCAGGGTTCCCCAGTGGCAGTCCACGGGTGAAGGAGGCTCCCTACGGCCCGGCGGGCAGCCCGCGACCTCAGCACTCCCGTGGGTTCTGGGTGCAGGAGCCCGACGACGTCCACACACGATGGGTTCCGACCGAGACACCGGATCTGGACAGCAGCAGTACCAACTGCACGCCGCTCGTCTGGCCTCCCACCGAAGGGAGCCAAGGCGGTGGCGGAGGGGGCTGGGTCGGGAGTCGCCGGGCCTCGTCCTCTCAGCCCCCGTCGCCCCACAAGGAGACTCCGCCGTTGCCGTCTGCCCAGACGACGACCTCGTCCACGCTGCCGAAGGTATATAAGAGCCAGGCGACTTGGGTCAGTACACGCTCTCACACTACAACCCTTTTTGTGTTGTGCTGGCGTGTTTTGACCTCTGTTGTAGTTTTAGTCTCCCCATGAGATGTCTGTCTGTAAATGTTTGTTTTTCTTTAACCCTTCTCTCCTGCCCATTTGTTTTTCAAAATCAAGGTCGCTTCGATGAAGTCGCGGTGGCCCGTAGGCCGAGGCTCTTAGACTGGCCTTTCGCTCGCATGTATGTTATAGCAGCTTGTCTCCAATGGCAGTAAGAGCCATTTGGTAGACTAAGGCAAGCATGACCCATTCTGTTTTGCTAGATATGTTTTCGTGTCTGTGTTTGTGTGGCTGGGCGTTTAAGATTCATTAGATATTTTTCCTCCTCCTCCTCCTCCTCTTCTTCCTCTTCTTCCTGCTCATCCTACTCTTCCTCCTCCTTCTCCCCCTCTTCCTCCTCCTCTTTCTCCCATTCCTTCTTCAGCTCCTCCACCTCTTCCTTCACTTTCTCTCCATCTTCCTGCTTCGCTTGTTCCTCTTTTACTCCTTCTTTCCCGCTCTTCCTCCACCTCTTCCTCCTGCTTCACTTATTCCTCTTTTACTCCTCCTCCTCCTCCTCCTCATTATCATCATTATGCTTCTGCTTCTTCTCCAACTCTTCCTCCTCTTTTTCCTTTTTCTCCTCCTCCTCCCCTATTTGTTTTTCGTCTCCTCCTTCTCCTTCCTCCTCCTTCACCTTTTCCACCCCTTCTCCTCTTGCTGTCCCTTATCCCCATTTGACTCCTCATCGCATTCCTCCTATTACTCCTCCTCCACTTCCACTTCTCTTCCTTCTTCTCCTGCTCCTCTTCTTCTTTCCTTCTCCCTTCCTCCTTTCTTCTCCTTCCCTCCCCAACCCTCTCCAACCCTCCCCTCTCCTTCCCTCCCCAACCCTCCCCTCTCCTTCCCTCCTCTTTGCTCCGCTCCCCACACTTCCTCTCCCCTCCACCTCCTCCTCCTCCTCCTCCTCCTCCTCCTCCTCCTCCTCCTCCTCCTCCTCCTCCTCCTCCTCCTCCTCCTCCTCCTCCTCCTCTTCCTTTTTCTCTTCAGCGTGATTCACTAGCCTCCCCGTCGGAGTGTGGTCAACCCCTCCTGAAGCGCTGCTGTATTCGACCGACGCGCGCCATTTCCACCAGCACATTGCTTTTCTGCTTTTTCCTCGATGCATGAAAACCTTCCACGAGCGAACGCTTTTCCTTCCTTCATTTATTCCTTCCTTACTTCCTTCTTTCCTTCCTTCCTTCCTTCCTTCCTTCCTTCTTTCCTTCCTTCATTCCTTACTTTCTTCATTCCTTACTTCCTTATATGTCCCTTTCTTCCTTTCACTGTATCTTCCTTCTTTCCTTCCTTCCTTACTTCCTTCCTTACTTCCTTCTTTACTTCCTTCCTTCCTTCCTTCCGTATGTCCCTTTCTTCCTTTCGCCGTCTCTTCCTTCCTTCCTTACGACCCTTTCTGCCTTTCTCCATCCCTTCCTTCCTTCCTTCCTTACTTCTTTCCTTCCTTCCTTACGTCCCTTACCTCCTTTCTTCCCTTACCTCCTTTCTTCCTTCCATCCTTACTTCCATCATTCCTTCCTTCTTTACTTCCAATCTCCACAAATTTTCTCCCCCCCCTCTTGCAGGATATATGACCAACTACACGGTTGAGAACTTCCATTTCACCTAGAACCCTCAACCGTCTCCTAGTGTCATATTCCTCCCCCCCCCTCCTCCCAACGTCCTTTCCTTTTTGCCGCTCACACATCCCTTCCGTGGGTTTTACACGGTGCAGCTGTATTTTTCAACTGATAAGATTTCTCTTTAACAACACACTCCAGAGTTTTCCTCTTCCGTTTGTAACAAAGTTGAATATGTATTTTATTCGTTGATTCTCTCTCGTCATTCATTGTCTCACGTTTCCAATGATCAACAACAATTTTGTTTTTAAACACTAACACTGGAAGGTAAGTCCGATTAGATTTATGACAAAAATATACGAAAATGATATTTTTCACGTCCACACTGCTGCCGTGCATGGCATACGGGGCTCCGTTCGTTCCTCTTTGGTGACTTATGTAATGTCAACTCTCACTTTGGCACATTGGAGACAATTTTTCAAAGACTTCCTCCGTATGTTCCTCTCTCTCTCTCTCTCTCTCTCTCTCTCTCTCTCTCTCTCTCTCTCTCTCTCTCTCTCTCTCTCTCTCTCTCTCTCTCTCTCTCTCTCTCTCTCTCTCTCTCTCTCTCTCTCTCTTCTCTTCTCTCTCTCTCTATATATATATATATATATATATATATATATATATATATATATATCAGTTATGCTTTTTCAAAGGAAAAAGTATTCCTGCGAAACTAGTCAGGAAAAAACTCACTCTTGTGTTTCTCACTCCATTTACGTCAACTTGTCAGAGTCTATATATATATATATATAATCAATAGATACAAATATAAAGGAATAGATATAAAACAGAAGAGACCAAAATAGTGCAATTGAATAAATCAACAAACACATAGAAAGGAGAACGAGGGCATGATTATCAATTAATAAACGAGAAGATCAAATCCCCCAGCTAGTGTATCTAAGCGCATTGTCCGCCTAAGAAAAAAAAAAATTCGGGACGTGGTCCATATTTTTGTTTTTTAGGGGGATATTGTGCTTCAATACATTAGCTGGGGGATTTTGTTTTAAAAAATATCCTAATTAAAAAAAATTAATTAGGATATTTAAAAAAATATATATCCTAAATGAAAATTATCCACATAACACTAAAGGTTGCATGTACACCATTCCTTGCCTGCAGTGCCAAAAAATTTACATTGGACAAACTGGGAAAGATACACAAACAAGAATTAATGAACACAAATACAGTGTGAGGGACCAAAATCATGTAATTTACTGGAAAAATGGCTGTAAAATAACCTCTTGTAATTCCTTTATTGAAAGAAGCATAATTGAATCAAGCCACATTAAACAAATTTTTGATCAAAATATCAATCTAAGCAAGGTATGTACAGGCTTGATAATTTAATTTCAAAGAAAATTGTTGGATGTTATCCTGCCTGGACATTTGGTCCATCTGTGACCTGAGGACTTTGGGTAATTTTCTCTGGCTTGTGTGATTCATCTCTCCATGTTCCTTACAATATTTTTACTTCTGTAGTATATATACTGTCTCTGTATCTCCCTTACTGTATTCCCTTGGTGATGTCTTAAATAGACGAAAACGTTTGGACTGTTTCTTATTTACCTGTGTTTTTCCTGCATATATATGTTTATGTATATATATATATGTATATATATGTATATATATATATATATATATATATATATATATATATAATGTTCATTTTTATTTCTATTATATTTGTATTTGGCTTAGTACCCTAGTAGTATTCAGGTAATCCCTGTGTTTGTTATACTGATTCTAAGGTATGTTATGTTTTGCTGAGTCCCTTAACTGATGTCCTGTTTCTGAGTATTGTATTCCTGTAGTTTGTGTTGATATATTTGCTGTTACCAATGTAATTTTCTTTTATTCATGCTAGTTTCAGCTGGGATTTTAGGTAAACGTTTTGTATTCTAGCGTGACTGGAAGGCTAAGTAACTTAGGCGCGTATTTTGATTTTTGTGCGTTGTCTTGTTTTTTGGTAATTTATTTTAATGGCGTGGGTATTTTGTGAACTGGTGTCCTACCTGGTGATGAATATACTTTCTGGAGAGTAGCGGTCGCATGGGAGACCTTTCCCATTGTGACACACAAGCCCCTTTATATTGATTCCCTTTCCAATCTCTGTATATCCCTGAAGACGAACCCCGGACAGGTATTGAAACATAAGAATACACATATATGGGAATTATCAGTATCAGTTGAGATTTGCAAATTCGAGAAAGTATATAACACGTTTCCATAGAGGCTCGGAAATTTGCGCTGCAACTGTGTGCGCTTGCGTAAGAGTTACTGAAATGGGATTTTGAGTAATAGTCGCGATGTGGCGACTGAGAGCGTCTGCTACTAAGTTCACTTTACTATGAACAAAATGAAAGGTCGACATGAACTCCTGTATCATGAGAAACCAACGAGCAAGTTTTCCTGATAGATTCTTGCCTTTGAAGAGGTGTAAGATTGGTTGATGGTCTGTGTAGAAGTGTTTGAGGGCGTGTATCACAGCTAATGTTTCTATGTCTGTGATTAAGTAATTTTGTTCGTGTTTGTTGAGTGTGCGGCTAGCATAGGCGATTGGCCTGAGTTTTGTGTCGTGTTGTTGCATGAGAATTGCGCCAAGTCCGGTGTAGGACGCATCTTTGTATATTGTGAAAGGAAGCTTGTGGTTTGGGAAAGCAAAGACAGGTGCCGTGGTTAAGGCTATCTTTAAGTCATTAAAGACTTTCTCTTGGTCAGGTGTCCAAATGAAGGAGGTGTCCATCTTAAGTAGCAAAGTTAATGGTGCTGTTATACCAGCGTAACCTGGAATGTATCGGCTGTAAAATTCTGATTGACCAAGGAATGAATGTATGTGTTCAAAAGAAGTAGGGCGTGGAAACTCAATGACTGCCTCGACCTTGTCCTACGAGATTTATATTCCTTGTGAGTTAAGGACATGTCCTGAGAAGCGTATTTCTTTCTGAAGGAACACTTCTAACGCTTCAGTTTGAGGCCTGCTTTTGCTAGTCGCGAGAAGATAGTGTTAAGAGTAAGTGTTCATTAACCAATTTAGAAGCAATGATCACACCATCGAGGTACATAAACACAGACTGGCTTATGAGACATGCAAGGACTGTGTGCATAAGTCGTGTGAACACTAAAGGAGCTGAAACGAGAGACATGGCTAGTCGTTTGAAATGATAGTAGCCTGTAGGGTGGGAAACGCTGTCCGGAGCAAGGGAAATCTGGAAATATCCCGACATAAGGTCCAAGGTCGTGAACACTACGTCGCTTTCACCGACGGAGTGTAAGAGGTCTTGCAATACAGGGATGGGATGTCTATCTGGGATAGCTTAATTCCTTGAAGTCTACTACCGGGCGGAAGGAACCATCGTGTTTCGGGACAACAAAGAGAGGAAAATTCCATTCACTGGTATATATACATATACATATATATATATATATATATATAATATATATATATATGTGTGTGTGTATGTGTGTGTATACTGTGTCTGTGTGTATGTGTGTAAGAGGCTGGTAGAAAATAGGGTAAAATGATCCTAAATTAAAATCAGGTGAAGGTCCAATCTCAGTTTCTGACAAGTGTAAAATACATGTAGGGAAACTCTCCACTATTGCTAACACCATGAAAGCATATAACCGATAAAACATACCTCACAGATAACAACATTACCTTTCCCGAAAAATCACCACCTTTGAGGTCAAACATAAACAACTCTTATAATAACAGCATAAACAACTCTTATAATAACTATGGTATGTGTCTTTTCATAATTATTCTTTTCTCCTTAGTTGTCACTGCCTTAACATACTTGATTATAATCAAAAGGATGAAGATATTAAAGAGAATCCAACACTTGCCAGCATGAGAATTGCAGTTTGCCGGAGCCCTGTAAGAGGCTGGTAGAAAAGGGTTGGTCGGGACGACCAAGGGGTAGCTGCTGTTTGTAAAGAGTCCGGGAGCTCTAGTGTGTATTTACTTTTGGTGATGTAACATTAATTTATAACCTAAGTAAGAATTAAGTAGACTTTCGATGTTATTCCAAGTAAACTTGAAACAAAGAGTCTGATTGGTGAAAGGGTAGAGAAAAATAAATTTGTTCACAAATATAAGATCACGCCCTTTGGGTAGGATCTTAAATATAAAGTTAGAAATCATTAGACTAAGGAAATCACGACGTCACTGCAAAGCTCAGGCAGGATCTTGTATGTATACGTGCCTTCGGGGGATTCCTTTGAAGAACTTCAAAGTGCGTTGTGTATAAGAATCAACCAAAGAAATATATCGAAGAAAAGATATATCAAATTCACCCAGTCAGAAGATTATAAATGGAGGAAGCGAGGCGCCATATCCATAAATCAGGGCTACAGAGGGCGACGACACACACACTCACACACACACACACACACACACACACACACACACACACACACATATATATATATATATATATATATATATATATATATATATATAGTTTTACACAGTCGCAGATTAGTGATCTTTCCTATGTATATATAATGTATATATTTATATATACTGATATATATATATATATATTTATATATATATATATTTATACATATATATATATATATATGCATATACTTATATGGAGAGAGAGCAAGAGAATTTCCTTATTGCATTTCACACATACCTAGTCCATCCTGCCATCCTGCCGCATTTCGTCCAGCCCGTTTTCCTCTTGTCTTCAATCCCCCTCGTCTTCGGCATTTCCACCTCCTGCACCCCTCCTCATCCTCCTATTGTCGTACCATCTGCCCTTCTTTTATGCGATCCGTTTCCTTCTCTCCTTGAACACGATTTTGATATCCATTTGTTTTCCAGTTCCTGCTACCGAATATTCTTGTTTGAGAAATATATTTTACAAAGGGTTTTGCATCATCTTTCTTTTGTTTGATTTTCATTGGCAACTTTGACGTACGTTTTCACATCTCGGCAACCTTTCTTAGTCTCTCCTCGTCCCCTCCGACGTCCCTCCCTTCCCCCGTCCCCTTCCCCATCCCCCATCATCTCCTTCCCGTTCCGAATGCATGCCCTGCCTGGCTTTACGTTTGTTTTGTGAACAACTAAACGCCAAGAGCACAAGAGACTACTTTGTACGCAGGTCGTTAGATACCACCGATGAAAAAATTGGAGCGCTGTTCGGAAAAAAAAGGAACCCCCCCTCCAAAAAAAAAAAAAAAATCCTTAAAGTGATCACATGGGACATGATACGTGGTCGGTCAGGCGACAAACTTGAGAGAGAGAGAAAGAAGTGGGGTGAGAATGAGAGATAGATAGAGAGGGAGAGAGAGAATGATAAAAGAGATTGTGTGTGTGTGTGAGAGAGAGAAAAGGGATGGAAAAGCGTGAGGAAGGAAGGGAGGGGGAGGAAGTCAATGAACCCACTTTCCCCGGGCTCTTTACCAACCAAATATACGAGTATGTTCAATAGACTACGTGACGTTTAAAGCCGGGTCCACACTTGTTGCATTTCCACGTATCGTATCGTATCTTTGCGTACCACTAGTGATACGATACGGTGCAACAGGGTATTGTACCCACTCTTGCGTATCCGTATACAGCAGGCGGATATGCAACAAGTGGGTACAATACCCTGTTGCACCGTATCGTATCACTTGGTGGTACGCAAAGATGATACGATACGTGGAAATGCAACAAGTGTGGACCCGGCTTAACAGGTTGAGACCATTCATCGCCCCGCTCTTCTCTTGAAGTGTCCATTTACTTACTAAGTGGTCCGTGAGATAGACGATGGGCGGTGATTCTAAAAATTCACGAAAGAAACGGGCAAATTTCCTTCCATTGTCAGCAGCTTAGTCATCCGTCGGAACATCCTTGTCTTCCTACCGTAGACTTTGTGTGTGTATGTGATTCACCATGGTCTTGGATCACGTGTTCGACTCGTGATCCACAGCTATCCTCCCCCCTCCCTCCGAAGAGAGCTCAGAGCTCATATATAACCAATCTATGGGTAATGCTGTGATCTTACACGCACACACACCCAACTCCCCACCCACGAGAGTTTGAGAAACGACTCACAGCGCAGCGATACTGACATTATTTCAACCCTGGGGGCGGGATTCGAACCCGGACCGCCGTAATGGCGGCCGCGAACTCTACCACTGCGCCATCGAGTGTGAGTGTGTGTGTGTGTGTGTGTGTGTGTGTGTGTGTGTGTGTGTGTGTGTGTGAATGAGTGAGTGACTACATAATTTAAAGCATTTGCTTTTATTTGTTAACAATATGGTGTTCCCAAATTGATCATCTGCCCACGTCCTGTAGGAATTATTTCAGTTTGGGTGTCTGAAGAGAGTACGGGTATGAATTGGAAAAAGCATTTAAGAACGAAACAGTTCCTTGGAAAATGAGAAGACCTCAGCAGCCATCCTATTAGGAAGCAGTCTTCGTAGGGGGGGAAATCTGACGACACATTACACTTTTGCAGTCACCACACATACTGGAAAGATCACTTGGAGGCCCTTTTTAAGCAAGGTGACGCCTCAACATTCCAGGGTTAAAACCCTTGAAGAACCTGGCTGGACCTACCAGTTCCATTCCATGAGTAAGCAGCACCTGACCGAGCATGACGCGGCACAAGACAGTTGTGTGGTCTGACGTGTCGATCAGTGCAGGTTATGCGTGACTGAATGCTCAGAACCTACCACACTACCTACCTCCTACCTGCCTGCCTAAACGCCCTGGACGGAACAGTGACTGCTAGCGCAGCGTAGCGTGAAAAGGCGCACGTGGCGGATCGCAGACCGGTCGCGTCATTTTGACATGGCATACGAGCAAGAAGTACATTAAGAACCAAATTCTACGCATTTAAGGGTTGTTTCATATCCTAAAATGTGTCACTCTATCAACAGTATGGTATGTGTGTATATGTATATACATACATATATATATTTTCTATGTTACGCACTAATGTGCGGTCGTCTGGATGCAGATTTCTGAGTAGAGTACTGAAGTCCATGGTGTTTTCCTCTAGACGTCTTTCGGCTCTAATTAGCCATCTTCAGGAGGTGTTGTCTGGTTGAATTGTTGACAGAGAATGACGCGGTTTGATCGTGTGTCATTCTCTGTCAACAATTCAACCAGACAACACCTCCTGAAGATGGCTAATTAGAGCCGAAAGACGTCTAGAGGAAAACACCATGAACTTCAGTACTCTACTCAGAAATCTGCATCCAGACGACCGCACATTAGTGCGTAACATTGAAAAGATATTCTATAAACAGAATAATGCTATCTCAGCTGTTGACTTTAACAACGCATGCATTATTAACGGCCTACTTCCAACATATATATATATATATATATATATATATATATATATATATATATATATATATATATATATATATACTGTATATATATATACATGTATATATATATATATATATATATAAACATGTATATATATATAATATAAACTTGTATATATATACATGTATATATATATATTTATATATATATATAT
>NC_134777.1:49383191-49385691 GCF_046742065.1 Oratosquilla oratoria | reverse complement strand
AACTAAACTAATAGTTCTGTTATGAGATTCATCATTCTAATACTATTACATTAATGAGGTTTCATTGATATGTATTGTGATGCTACAGAAAAGAGCAATATGTAAAAAACAGAAGTTATGAAATTATACCACTGGGTGCATAGGAACCTGTGACTGCGGGTCATGTCACCTCACCCTGGACGTGAGAGACATATTACTTGTATGGCTGATGCGACCCCATGTCTCTCATAAACCTGTTTGCTCACAGATTGGGTTATCATGTAAGAGTCGGGCTCACGGGCGGTATCAGCGGCGCGGTCATCCCCTGCCTGAGCCGAGCCTCCTCGGCCACTCGGTTCCATCAAGCCCGAGGGCGATGATAGGCGGGGAGGAGGAATTTGAGGAATGTGCTCACCTCTTGTTCACGTTCTCGCTCGCGTCGTTTTCATCCGGGAGTTCGTACGTGATCTCCTTGAATCATCTAGTCTTGTTGGCAGGAGACCCTCCTACTGTAGAATGCGGGTGATAAGGGAGCACTAATTAGGAGTATATGGGCTCCATAAAACTTTAAAGGAAATTTACCCTAAGGCAGTTTTCTTAGGGAATGAAGTGTCTGCCGAAGAGCCGCCCGTCCCAAGGAGAACGCGTTGTTACCACGAGGGGCAGAGGGTTGCGGAACGTGTTGTGGTTTCATTCAAGGTCAACACAGACTATACTGACCTTGGTTCTGTCACTATAGTGGCATACTTCGCGATTATTTTTTTCGTCTCGCGCCACTCTTTCCATTTTATTATTATTATTATTATTTCTGTGTCTCTCCCCGTTAGACCCCGGGGGAGGGAGAAAGGCGTCGTTTTGAACGCAAGCGCACTCCCTTCAGACGGGCCGTCACACCTAATTGGTAAAATCTGTTTGGTGTTCGCCGGAGCGGTGCTTCTAATATGTCACCCGAATAGTGGGTTATCTCTTTCACTAATAGATGTTTCCTTTAGCCAAGTAAGTGAAGGGGATGAAACGCACAAGTCGAGTGAGGGACTGAAACGGTTGATCAGTTTATTTTATTTCATTTTTATTGTTTTTTTAATAATTCAAAGACTAGTGTTTTTTTCTCAATTTAATAAAATTGTCTTAAGGTATACAATATATAGCGTGTGTGTTGTGTGTGTGCCTGTGCCCGTGCGTGTGTGTATTGCCTACATATGTGTTTGTGAGTGAGACATGTTGGTGAAGGTGGGTGAAGTAAGACACGAGTCTTTATCCAAATCTTACTTCTCTACAATTTTTCAAGTGCACCAGTCAGAGTTATTTTATCTAATTAATTCTTACGGGAATAGTCTTCTAGTGTGTAAAGTAATTTGAAGATTAGGATATGATTCAGAGGTTGTCAGACAAAACAGTAAAATGTTATGTTTAGATTTCTTGAAGAAATCATAAACCGGTTACTAAACATGAAGCGTGTTCCAAAAGACAGTATATGTCGACAAATATGGATTGTGATGAAGTACGGTGCTCGTATTTAAATATGTTCTCTTTTGTAAATGATAAGATATGAAGGGAGGTAATGTGGCTGTAGACATTTGTATAGGCTATGAAAATATGCATAGATCATAAGTGAATATAAATTGTGGTTAAATATGGGGGAAGGTTTAACAACTAGAGAGGTTGTAAACGGGGTATGAGGAGAGTACAGGGCACGTACAACGTTTAGAAACCAGACAAGTATGGTTGGAGGGAAGAGATATCTGAGAAGGTATATACACGTTGAACGTGTGTGAGATGTCCACTGAATCAGAATGATGGTAAAGAAAACGGGGACCGAGAAGGGCAGACGGATTTTGAAAAGAAAAAAGAAAGAAGGGAGGAAGCTACTAATTGGCTGGCAGAAGGTGGAAGGTCGACCCGGTAATGAGAGCGAGAAGAAAAGAGGAGAGAAGAAAAGATAAAGAAGAGGAAGAGTGGCAGGAGAGAGCGGATGTGTTGAGGCGGAAGGTGATGAAAACGAGAAGAGAAGAGGAGAAAAGAAATGATTAGAAAAGGTGTTGCAAAAGGAAGAGCGGCAGGAGAGAGAGGGTGGACTGAGGCTGAAAGGTAAACAAATAAGAAGTCATAGAACGTGCAGTAGGAGGAAGGGATACGAAAAGGAAGATGGGCGCAAGGTGTTGCACATGGGTAAAAAGGGCCTTTTGGGAACAAGCTGAAACAATCAGCAAATGGGGCGTGGGCGAGGGCGTGGGTGGGTCTACGGGAAAAGACGAATGCGCTCGTCAGGATGGGGGACAGACAGCAGAGGATGAGTCTTGGAAGTGTAGGAGAATGTGGGAGGAGGGGTTGGGACGTCGAGGATTAAAGAGTGAGGGGTTAGAGGGTGTGGGAGAGGTGAAGGCCAAAGTGGTGGAAGAGCGACATATAAGATGGAAAAGAAGGAGAGGCGCCTGTGGAGGAGCAGTAAAGGTGAGGGGAACAACTAAGAGAGCAAAGAAGTAGACGCATGAGATGACGAGTGAGAACGGAAGGTAGGAAA
>NC_134777.1:49370691-49378191 GCF_046742065.1 Oratosquilla oratoria | reverse complement strand
TCTTTGTAGCTTAGAAGGACCCCAAGTATAAGGGTGCTGGTTACTTTAACGTCGCGTGCGCAAGGTGTCACACGAAAGAAAACCGGTTAGGCAACGGAAAACTTTACATTATCACGTGGTGAGGATTTTTTCCCTCCCAAATCCCATAAGGGTTGAGAGGCCTATCTTTGCGTGGAGATAATTGAACACCCGCCTCGTTGTCAGAAAAACGTGTATATGCTGCTGTGTGTTCGTGTGTGTGTGCGTGTGCCCGTATGTGCCTGTGTTTGTGTATATGCATAAGTATGTTGTAAGGATAGGTGTATTGCTGTTATATCTAAACCTCGGCGTCTTCTGATGTAAGAGTCTCTTGATAACTAACAAGGGTTGTGTCTACAAGACCAAACACTCGGAGGAGGTGAAGTCCTATTCTCTCGCCCCTCATAGACAAAACTCAGAATGTACATCCTCATAAACCTTTTTTTAAGCTCCAGCATATAATGTATCCCTTGAATAGAATATCCTTTCGTACATTTGTTTGGAAAGAAATGGTAGGGAGGGAGGAACCAAGGGAAGACAAGAACTGCGGCAGCGACGGAGAAAATTAGAAAAAGGAAGAATGCAGAGAAATGGGAGCAAGAGCCACAAGTGGGAATTGCTGACAAAGTGAAGTGAGGTGAGGAGGGGGCAGAGGTGGAGGACGAGGAGAGGGAGGAGGTGGATTAGGAGGAAGAGATGGAGGCGCGGGAGGAGGAGGAGGAGGAGGAGGAAGACAGCAGCACGAGCCAATGATGTGATGAAATAGGACGACGTCTTGATTTATTGGATGGGAGCGATAGGCACGTGCCCTCAACTTGTCCTCTTCGAAATATACTTCATTAGCTGTTGCTCCTCTGCTGTGGGGCCAGCGAGGCATCCAGGACTCGTCCTCTGTTCAGAAAGTTGAAGTAGGAGTGGTGCTTGCTGAGCTGGTGGGTTGGTTGGTTAGTCGGTTGGTTGGGTGGATGAAGGAGTGTTTGTTAAGAGGTATGAGCGGCGTGGCGCGTGTCAAGACTCCCTGAAATTGTGGTGAAGAGATCAAACTCGGAAAGTACTTGTACTGTACATTGTGGTCGTAGTCTTCGTTTTCGTCGTTATCGTTGTCGTCGTTGTTGTCGAAACCACTAAACCACCGCTTAAGAATAACCATTACCACCACCAACACTACCACCACCATTAAACCACCATTCCCAACATTAAACTACCACCACTAAACCGCCACCACCAAGAAACCACCAACATCAAAAGCCCACCACCACCAAACAACCACCACCAGCTCTATCACCACTATCACCAGCACTCCAAACAACCACCACCACCACCACCACTATCCCTACAACCACCTCCACCACCAAACCACCACCATCATCATTACTGCCACCCCTATCACCACCATATCACCACCATCACCGCCACCATCACCATTATCATTTAGTCCAACTATACAACAACAACTACAACGCTATAACTTCGTGCTCACTGTTGCGACCACTCCCGGTAACACTTGGCTTGCTCTTGGCATCGTCCACTTGATGTCAGTGTTGCAGAGTTAATCTGTAAGGAGTTACGGAGTATTTGGAAAAAGAAAATCTATTTGCAGTAATTAATATGATTATGATTATTAGCAATGTCATTAATACGAATGCTGTTATTATTGCTTATTTCACTTTAACATTAGTTGTTCTGCCAGGCAAAATAGTAACAATACTACTATTCCTTCTAACACTGTTAGAAACTCTGGTTCTTATTAGTATATCTATCGTTGCTCTGACGCTTCTGAGATTGGTCATTCCTCGTAATGATTGAACAGTTATTAGGACACTTGTTTATATACGTGTGTTTTATATGATATATACTTAAGAACCATTTTCTTATGTTCTGCTATTCTGACCCCTTTGTATAATCTGTTCTGGCTATTCGTTGACGATTTCATTCACCTGAGAGGAAGACCCAAGATATACTTAGATCTCCACGTTTTGGAGTTCCATTTCTCCCCGAGTTTGTTCCCTCGTCTTAATAAAGTCCTCTATAATTTCCTGGTACAGAATTTTCGAAATATGTGAGCGTTGCGAAAGGATTAAGATGGGCAGTGACGGCGTTAAAGCAGCCGCAAGCACCACACTCCGCGTTATCGTCGCTCCTGCTTTCAAAATCTGCCGCATTATCATTAGGCCGGGGTTATCTTTATTACCATTATGATTAAAATTTCATCACCACGTATCCAGTTACGGCTACTATCATTATCATTATTAGTAATGAGCACCTTGCCTTCCCCCTCCTCCTCCTCCTCCAGTTTCTCTGACCATCATCCTCATCTTAGTCCATGTTCTCATTATCGTGATTAGCTTCTACTAGATAATTAGATTCACCATCGCTGCCGCCGCCTTTTTCTCCTTCTCTACCTCCTCCTCCTCTTCTTCCTCCTCCTCCTCTTCTTCCTCCTCCTCCTCTTCTTCCTCCTGTTCTTCCTCCTTCTCTTCCCCTTCCTCCTCATCTATTTAATCGTCCTACCCTCACTCCTCCTCCTCCTCCTCCTCCTCCTCCTCCTCCTCCTCCTCCTCCTCCTTCTCCTCCTCTGTGCTCATTCCTCTTCGTCATATTACTCGACATTTTCATCCCTATCTTCTTTATCCCATCCACATTCTAAACGTTTAGCAAATATTTATTTGGTGAGCGAGACCGGATCAAGATGCAGCGACTGCTGCTGCTATTACTGTTGGCCTTAGGCTTGAGAACCAGGTAGGTTAATTCTGAGATGGGATACGATGGGCGTGGATACAAAGTTCGAGTCGGGAATAAGCGCAGCATTAATCTAGTCTTGAAAAGTGATGGGCCATGTTGGCTTGTGTTGTGGTTCGGGAAATGAGAGCTTGCCCCATCCAACGCCCCGTAAGTTGGTGGTCCGAACCTACCCAAGTAGAGTTTGATTTTTTTTTTCTATTCTTTTCAAGAAGCGAATTCGCCTCTTTATTTCAGCACTAATGTGTCCTTGAGCTTGTCATTAGAGGAGAGATGATGCCTACACTGGTCAACAAAATGTATTAAAATACCTCTCCCGCAAGCAAAAGGAGGTGAACTTGATAGAATTTTTCTGCTGATTTCAAATATGTTTTCAGAATTTTTCTATCAGGCATAGTTTTTCTGTGATAGCATATTAAATTTTAAACAATTATAACTAATAAATAAGGCTGATATTTCAATGAAACTTACCTTTAAAATGTAGAAATGTATGATTTTCGAGTGTATTTTGCTTCTGGGATCCCTTTTTAGTGTCCAACAGTAATCAGCCAACATTGAAAAGTTCCACTTCTCTTGATGTTCAGAATGTCAAGGTGAAACCTCTCACTGTGCTCGTCACTGACGGCGCCAAGATTTGCCTGAAAAAAGTCCAAGTTAGAGTCTAGGAAGTGGATTTTTAGGCTCACACTGCATCCCAAGTCCTTGTTGGATGTCAGTAGTTCTTTAACGATTTCAGAATAATTACTTGCTTTGTGATTCCTCAAAAACTCTGCGAAAACTTTCTTAAAGGACAGCCATGCAGCTTTTTAAGATCATTTAGCTTTCATCAAAATTCTGGTCACTCATCAGCTCCCTAATCTGTAGTCCAACAAAAACACCTTCTCTGATTTTTGCGTCACTTACTCTTGGAAATTTATGTTTCAAATATGTGAATCCCTTGCTAGTTCTGTCCATACCTTTAACAAAATTTATCATCAACCCTAGCTTAATATGCAAAGGAGGCAGATAAATTTTCTCTGAATCAACAAGAGAATTGACAACATTCTTCTCTCCTGGGGTCAGAGATCGTTTCGGCCACACGATCTTTTCATAATGATTTTTCTTATCCCGACTGTCTCACTCACAGAGAAAGCAACACAACTTTGTGTAACCCAGCTGCATTCCGAGTAAGATTTCCACAACCTTTAGGTCACCACAGATATTCCATTTGCGTTCTTCATATGTATAATTATTATTATTATTATTATTATTATTTATTTATTTATTTATTTATTATTATTATTATTATTATTTTTTTGCAATAGAAACTTCATACTCTGATATCCTTTATGTTAGCTGCATGGACAAGAGGAACAGAAGGAAACTTATTTCCATTGTGAAGTAAAAGAGCTTCCATGATCGCTTTTGAAGAGTCAATAAACTCATTCCTGTCATATTTATGGTGAAGTTCCTCCATAACATAGTATACATCATTGCAAAACATCACACCATCCTCAAGCGAGAAAAAACTGTTCAAAATCACAATGTCGCTTACGACAAAAACTAACTTTAAATTCTGTCTGGAAAAGATTCCAACCCTTTAACCTGGAAGCAAGAAGTTCATATTGCTTTTTTGACAAGTTGAAATCCCGCACAAGATCATTCAGATCTCCCTTACTAAATAAATGTGGTTCACTCGAAGAACAGATTGGCTAAAAATGTATGTGTTTGGTTTTCCATAACCACCTCAACCTGACTCATCATCACTTAGTTCCATTTGTTTTGGAAGGTCAGGTACAGGAAAGTCTTAACTATGAGGCACTGGTCTCATAGCAGATGATAGAATAGGATATTTTACAATATGCTTGGATGTACTGTAGATGTTATACCTTTTATATTTGTAATGCAGAAGCAGCAATCTAAAGTATGATCATTTGGTTCTCTTCAAACCATAGGGATGGCAAAAAGCATATTGCGTGAACCTTTCGCCCGTGCAGTGAGAAGCCTCACACAGTTTACACAACACACATAAGGGGCCCAGCTTTTATCCTTGTCCCCTACTTTGCAGCCAAAATAATGTTCATAACACTTTTTAATCAATGGCGTGAAACATCGTCTTTGTGACTTCAATGTCAATACACTGCAAATAAAACAAAATTTATCTGGGTGGTTTATACAGTTTCTTGGCATTGTGAAGGTAAATGGTGGGTACGCTACTGTACAGAATCACAAACTTAGTGCCACACAATCTTACACCAACACTTCAAGCACAGTACTGCCAAACGTATAACAATCTCACGCAGTGTTGACAATCTCAGTGTTGCCAAGAGCTTGATTGAAATTTATCCCACGTAACATAACATACCGTGGAACACAAAAACTGTGGGTGATGGAAGAATTGTTTTCCTTGGGACAAATTCTTTGTTGACCAGTGGTATGAGAGAGATGACGGAGGGATACGAAGGCTCAGTAGTAGGGTGCATGAATCAGTTTGGAGGTCGGGGGGGGGGCAGCTACCCTGGCAACAGGTGACGGCAAAAGAATGCTGGGTGTACCATTCACACCAAAGTTTGCAACATTGACGTTGTAACAAGAAATGTGTCAAAAGTTGGGACTATTGCGACACTTGGTGATAAAGAAGCGAGTTAAGATTCGGAAACAAACAGGCTGCTTTGTCTACCTGGCCTTGGAGTGCTTGGTCATCCGGTAGAGGTGTACGACGCAGGCGAAGAGCCCGGAAGAAAAGAAGAAGCAGAGTCGCACGCATAGCAAGATAATGAGGAGAGACAATATTAGTGAAAGAGAGGAAGAATGGGGATGAAGTAAAGACCCTGTAGATGATCGCCAGTACAGAATGAGTAAATACTGATAAGCTATGGGGACGGTTTTGCTATAGCCTCAGTGTGTGGTTACTTTGTTAAGGAAGACATCTCCCCTGCCTTGGTTCTGCAGCTGCATCTGCTGTTGCGGCCTTGTGTAATTTCTAATTGTGGCTCCCACAAGACGTTACATGAGATTGTTCTTCCTCTTCGCAGAAGCCTTTATACGGCAGGTAGGCTGACAGGGTTGGTTCCTTATGGACAATTCTCTAAGAACACAGCCTATACCATTGTGTATGTTTGCGCTCGCGTGTATATATATGTATATATATATATATATATATATATATATATATATATATATATATATATATATATAATATGTATTTTGCTGGTAACCACTAAGGAAATCGGAAGAAAACAGCGCTTTCGTGTAATTCACATCATATATGTATATGTATATATATATATATATATGTATATGTATATATATATATATATATATATATATATATATATATATATATATATATACTGTATATACTGCATAGTGTGTGTGTTGCCTAGGAGTTTGCTACCGTTGATATCACTTAACCATTTCACTGCATGCGATTTTAGGCGTGGGAACCGCGCGTTTAAGTGAGAAGCAAGAGTACTTCTTTGGTTAACGAATGCCGTAGGGCGGGTTGCTTGTAGGTAGGGAACACTGAGGGAACAACTCAGCATGGTCATCGCCTACCCAGTCCCTGCTGCCCCTGTCTAGGAACTGCTGCAGGTGATGATATATTTAGAACGTTCTTTGCGCCTCTGTCCCTCGGACTATATTTTCTTTCTAGCTCAATATATTTCTCTCTCTTTCTCCCCACCCCTCCCTCTCTCTCTCTCTCTCGTACCGTCTGTCTGTCTGTCTGTCTGTCAGACTCTCTGGGTGTTTGCATCGCGTCACTTATTTGGTCGTTCAGCTGCTGAAAAAAAAGACTGACTGCGACATTGAAGGGATCCGTCATTCGTGCTCCAGAACACTTATCAGTTGAACCACTGCATTGCAATGGAGTCAGGTGATAGTTCTGAACAGAACTGAACTAAAGTGAATTCCGTAAACAAAGAGGAGAGGATGATATGGATGGTCTATTTTTAGTGGCATGGAGACTATTTTTGTCGCCCATTGGCTATGCATTTCTGTCGCTGGTATCGGAATGGATATGAGGATGGAACATCTGTGTCGATATAATTTCCTGACTGATCATTTAGGTACTCTCGAGAACTTAATTTTTCTGGAGTGACACCGAGATTGCAACCGTTGTCGTGAAGGAAGTGGAAGCTTGGCTGTATGTAGCCTTGCACCGGACGTGGATGGGGATGTGAAGGTCGGGGAGAATCGTGGACGGCGGAGTAAGAGCGAGTGCAGAGTAATTAACAAATTGACAGACGAAAGAGGTAGAGAAGAGGATGAGGTGGAGTTCCAGTTGAGGTTTGGGATGGATTGTGGCTTTTGTTGGATTCACGTGGTGGTGGATATTATTGGTCACTTGGTTGATTGGTTGGTCGTATTTGCTTTAAAACCCATTGATTGCTACAAGGATAATTGATATGTCGAGTACCATTCCTTAACCAAGTGATCATAAAACAGACGCTGTGCAGTGAGGGAATTGCAAAGTGTCGCTGAACATACTCGCAAACCAGGTGTGTCCTTGGCCTGGGAGCTTGCCTTCACCTCAAGATGATCCTGTTTATTTCTTCAGGTGTAACTGGCTCTAGCTTTCAAGCGTTTATGTATTCGTTCCTACTGGTGACGGCCAACTGCCTGTGCTTGCAGAACAGTCCAAGAACCCACACATCCAGTGGTTCTTAGACTCTTTTGTGCTCCCTCATCCCCTTAACTCCTTAACCATTAGCAACCTCAGCACGCGCACACACACATACACGAACACACATATACAAGTAC
>NC_134777.1:49360691-49365691 GCF_046742065.1 Oratosquilla oratoria | reverse complement strand
TGCTTCGCACCCCTTTCGTGTTACCCCACAACAAAATTAATTACTAGCAATTTGTTTGATCAGAAAATGTCATGATTACACTAGTTTGAATATACATGAGGAGATTGGTAGTTTATGTCTCCGTGTTTAACACGGGAGGGTTGGGAAGTTAGGGAGGAGTGGAGGGGAGCAAATAGTTTCTTGTCTTGACGGTACCACGCGGAACCACACTTCTAAACTAGTACAGCTTCTTCGATGTCTGCACAACGACGGTCTTCATAACTAACCCGTCATGGGGGTCGACGTTACACAAGCATTGCTTGGATAATAACAGTAAGTCTAAGAATATATGGATTTCAGAAGTAGAAATTATATCCGATTTACAGATTTTGAGGCGTTTCAGAAGGAAAGCATGCATGTCTTATTTATAAGAAGATTGTATATATATATATATATATATATATATATGTATATATATATATGTATATATATATATACATATATATATATATGTATATATATATATATGTATATATATATATGTATATATATATATATGTATATATATATGTATATATATATATATATATATATATATATATGTGTGTGTGTGTGTGTGTGTGTGTGTGTGTATGTATAAATATATATATATATATATATATATATATATATATATATATATATATATATATACGTGTGTATGTGTGAGTTTGGGTGTGTATGAATGCATGTATGTGTGTACGAGTATTTACCTAGTTTTACCTAGTTGTATTTTACGGGAAGGGGAGCTATGCTCGTGGTGACCCGTTTTTGTATCTCGCAAGATCAAGTTTGTTCTTAAATTCTTGTATTGTGTTTGCACACACTATTTTTTCGTCCAATTTGTTCCATATATCTATCACTGTGTGGGAAGCTGTTCTTTTTCAGGTCTCTTCTGTAGCTGTCCTTTTTGAGTTTCATTGCATGTCCTCTTGTTTTTCTTCTGTCCCACTTTAATAAGTCCTTTCTATCAAGGCGTTCTTTTCCTTTCATAATTCTGTAGATTGTTAGTGGGTCCCCTCGTTCTCTTCTTTGTTCCAGGCTCGGCAATTCCAGTTCGGCCAGTCTTTGTTCATATGTAAGGTTTGAAAGTGTTGGGGGCCTCTACAGCCACCGATACAAAGTTATTTCGAGAACAAAGGGATGACACATGTTCATGCGGACATTATAGCATCATGGCAGATGGTATCAACATTTACTTTGCTGCGCCGTGGCGGACCACACATTATGCAGGCAGGGTTGCATTGTGCGGTGTTATCCAACCCCCGTTCAGGCAATGAGCATCCTCTGTTACCCCGTGGCTCATACGTGCGTTCGAAGGCCCCGGTCTTGCCACAGTCGAGGGTCCCGATCTTACCGTTTCGCTGCCAGAGTCGCCCTCAGGACCGTCCAAGAAAAGTGACGGTCTTGCAGACGAGGGTCATTGTTCTAAGACAGCGTTAGTCACCACCGTATTTGCAAGGGAAAAAGGCATTCTTTCAGCACAAGTCAGCCGCCCGTCGTCACGCTGACAATGCGACATTCTTTATTCTTTGTCTAAAAGAGACGTTTGATTGTCAATCATTCGTCCGTCTGCCTCATCGAATCGCTACCCTTATATTGCAGTGCAGTCCCTAAAAGGGAAGAGTTGACGCACAAGCAAATGTGACAGCCAACAAAGCCTCGACTATTATTTCGAATATGGCGATGGAATTAAAGACAGGCTCTGCTCATGTTAACGATCTACACCCCCACTTGTAGGACCAAGTGCATTTTTAGTGCAAGCACACGGGCACACACACGCGCGCGCGCGCGCACAAATAAAATAGCCTCGTGCCGCTCACTGAGAATCACTCAAGATCACCGTTCGAGCGCGTGCGTGTGATTAACCTTATTCTTGAATCACGTTCAGGTCTCGTTAACGGCAGCTGTTATCTTTCTGGATGAGAGGTTAGAGCTTTTATATCGACCAATCAGTAGGCAATCTTGTGACCCACACACCCTATCATGTTCACGGCGGCTGTAACAGCCTCCAGTCCTTAGCGCTTTGATCTTGTGTGTGAGGCCTCCTGAGCCCTCGACCCCAACCACTACACCAGGAAGCCTTGTGTGCGTGTGTGTGTGTGTGTGCGCGCGCGCTTGTGTATGTGACCATAGATATACAACTACGCGAATACTGTATATTTACTCTTAAACTGATGAGGATGTGTGCGCTTTGGTGAATCTGGCGATTCATCCGAAGAGCTAAAAGCCTATGGGAAGGCAGGAGAGCTGGTGCATGTTAGTGTGCTGCGCCGTATGGGGTGGACAAAGGCCGGCAGCGAGGTGAACGTTCGCTTGCTCGCACGGGCGCGGTGTCTCGCGGCGCCCGAGATGATATACAAGAGGGGGTAAGACGTCGAAGGTCACGGAACCAGATTTATAGTCATTCTTTCTTGTAATAAATAAATGAATAAATAGATAAATAAATATATTTGTAATTATTATCCCAGGGCTTTGTGATGGATGTTTTTGCAAGTTACAGGTTGTAGAACTTGAAGATGGTCTTCTGCCAGCTTGGCCGAAGAAAGTAGGACCTGAAATTTTACCAAGATCTTATCGTAATCCTCTTCATTGTTGTTGAGATTATACGAAGGAGTGTTTGGACCCACGATAGTGCAGTAAGCAGACTCGGGATAAAAGAGAAACAAAGAAGGAGTCTGATTGGTTTTTTTTTTTAATGAAGTGGTGGTGAAATTTGATGGGCGTTTTAAAAATAGATGAAATGAGAAATGTGGAGATGATGCAGAGAATACGGGTTGGAAGGGAACTGTCGGGGAGCGTAGATCAGTGGGTAGTCAAGAAGTTTGGGCATATGAAAAAGTGTGGAAAGCACAATTGGACGGTGTGACCAGAAGAATAAAGCCGAGAATGAGAAGGATAGAAGTAATAAAGGGAGCTTCATATGCACGTGGAATACCTTTTGAGCAGGAGTGAATAGGGGGAGATTGTGAATGGCTTTAGGGATGACGCAGCCCGAAGTTATTTTCTCATCTGTTTCATAGATTATTTTCAGTGGATGAAGAGGAGGGTTGCCATGTAATAAAGCGGATGGGGTAAACCAGATCCTGATGCTGTGGAATAGCTGTGCCACGTTGCAATGCCTTTGACGCAAGAAGAGTGGCGGAGGACAGGACAACCTTAATTCCCAAAAATGCTAAGATGGGAGGGGCGGATATTGTGATTTTCTCTATGGCGTGAATATTTTGACTATGTATATATATATATATATATATATATATATATATATATATATATATATATATATATATATATATATATATATATAGGAAAGGTGGAGGAGGAAACACGGGTCTTTATCTGAATATCGAGTTTATTCCTGAACGGTTTCGCTTACAATAGCTTCTTCAGAAGAAGCTATTGTAAACGAAACCGGCCAGGAATAAACTCGATATTCAGATAAAGACCCGTGTTTCCCCCTCCACCTTCCCCATAATTTGTCCCAATGTCTCTACATATATATATATATATATATATATATATATATATATATATATATATATATCTCTGTATCTCAACTTATCTTTCTCCGAGAGTGGGTCTAAGTATTATTTACTCATGTGCTACTATATCTACGTCATTTGATATGTTTATATATATATATATATATATATATATATATATATATATATGTATATATATATATATATATATATATGAGAGAGAAATTCGCTAATAGCAGCGACATAAATCCGATAGTCGGATGGCCGAGTGCAGTGGGTTCGAATCCTGCATGCAACTGTCATAAAAATTATCAATATATATATATATATATATATATATATATGTATATATATGTATATATATATATATATATATATATATATGTATATATATGTATATATATGATGAAGGTGGAAAAAAACGGGTCTAGTTCCGATTTTTTTTTAGTTTATTCCTGACCGGTTTCGCTCTGTTTTTCTTCAGAGGAATGTGACCTGTGGCTTCCTTTTCCACCTTATGAACTTGTCACAATGTCCCAGCAATATATATAAATATATATATATATATATATATATATATATGTACATATGTGTGTATATATATATATATATATATATATATATATATGTATGTGTGTATATATATGTATATATATATATATATATATATATATGTATGTATGTATATATATGTATTTCTATGTATATATACATATATGCATATATATATGTGTATGTATACATATGTATATACAGTATATATATGTGTGTGTATATATATATATATATATATTATATGTATATACATATGTTTATATATTCATATGTTTATATATTCATATATATATAATATATACATATATATATATATATATATATATACATATATATATATATATATATATATATATATAATATACATACATATATATACACATACGCCTTTTTTTCATAAGATTCCTTTCTGTTGTCATTCCGGACGCGACAGTAGGAGGAGGAAGGAGGAAGAGCGGGAACATGTGGCACGACACGGACACACACTGGTGGGAGAAGACGAAGAAAGGAATGCCTTCAGGTGAAGGGAAAAACACTGGCGGGTCGTAATGACGGGCACATCATCCGTGCGGGCTGGGAGGGGAAGGAGACAGTGTGTGTGTGGGGGGGGGGGGGTCTGCTGGTGACTCAGTCTCTGCGAGGGAGTGATAGATGTTGTTGGTAGGGAGTCAGTTGGAGGGGTGGGCATGCCGGGAGGTGGTGATGTTGGGGCACAGGTTAGAGGTTCAGGTGGCAGGTAGAGGGAGCGGACGCCAGCACAGTTTGTACTCTATCTGTTGTACACTGCGTGATACCTACGACAGTGTCAGTATGTGCCTATACATTTGATGGAAATTCGGTATCCCGTCACATAAGGGCCGCCATAAAACGTTAAGTTTTCATGAAGGAGGGAATGGGTAAATATAGGGTTTCGTACGATAACTGATCTCACTATTTTTCTGTTTT
>NC_134777.1:49350691-49353191 GCF_046742065.1 Oratosquilla oratoria | reverse complement strand
AAAGGAGGAAGAGAAGGGATGGAAGAGTGGGCAGATAAGATCTGGAGAAGTTAGGTTGAGATGGGTGATGGGCAAAGGGACTTTGTGTACTGGGAATAGAGAGGAGGAGGAGGAGGAGGAGGGGGAGTTGGGGTTGGAGGGAGGTAGTGGTAGGACGCTTTCGGCAACCTTCAGACCTTATTGGATCAACAGTGTGTTTATATACAAAATTAGATGTCACTGTGTTTGTGTACATAAGCGCGTGCGAGTGTATAATCGCGCAGGTGTATGTGGATGTGTGCGCTTGCGTGTGTGTATGCCTGTGTGTGTGTGTGTGTGTGTGTGTGTGTGTGTGCGTGCGTTCATGCGTATATTTGTGTAGTATTCATTTAGTTTAAAACTACGAGGCTACAATATCAACGATAGGTGTCTATTGCTGGTAGTCTTGTAAGACTGACCTCCCTTCCACCCATATTCAAAAACCCATGACCATTCTCACCTCCATTAGAAAGTACAGCCACAGTGGTTGCCTTATGGTTTCTGGACTGGGACCAAAAATCTCCATCAACCTTAGCAATTTTTTTCGCTCATTTTCCGTATAACCTAAAGAGCTGACAACCAGTCTGTACTCCCTTCATACTCCTCCACGTCCTTAAGTTCGCGGGTGACATAGGAACAGACCCACACTTTTGCATGGAAGACCTATCTTTCCAAGGAGATTTATAGCAGAGAACAAGAACGTATGTTTGGTCCTGTGGGGCTAGGGGTTGGTGAAAGATGAAACTACAATTATTATTGTAATCGTTATTACGTGGTTCTTAGGCTTGATATCCCGTTTTCTTCCTTAGCTCAATTACATAAAGCAATTTGTTTGGAAGTCCTCATTTAAGCCAGTTATTCAGTGGTTCAGTAAACAGCCAGCTTGGCATATATTTGTATAGACTCAATTAACCCTTAGTGTCACTCCGAGTCTAAGCTGATGGATTTATGTCATTAACACCATAATTGGATACGAGTGTGTGTGTGTGTTCACAATTTACAATTAACCATGGTCTTGGATCACGTGTTGGACTCGTGATTGACAGTTATTAACCTCCCGGATGAGAGCTCAGAGCTCGTATGACCGATCTATGGGTAATACTGTGACCTTACACGCACACTCACTCCCAACTCCCTGCCCACGAGAGTTGGAGTAACAACCCGCAGCGCAGCGATACTGAAACTATTTCAGCCCTGGGCGGGATTCAATCCCGGACCGCTGTAGTGGCAGGCGATAACTCTAACCACCGCGCCACGAGGTGTGTGTGTGTGTGTGTGTGTGTGTGTGTGTGTGTGTGTGTGTGTGTGTGTGTGTGTGTGTGTGTGCGTGCGCGCGCGCTCACCGTTCGACTATACAAAACACGTGGATATATGTGCGCATTAGTATGATTATGTACATATTTATGAACACTCAGGCTTTAAAATTATCAACATTGATAGCGAGAAACATTGTTCATATTTGCATTTAAATTGTGAGTTTGCTCATAAATGGATCATGACTATGTATGTTATAACCTGGTTTAGGCGTATATGTACTCGTCGAGCTTATGTTTCTACGTAGCTAACCCATGTTATCGCAATGTTATCGCTTGTGTCTTTTCATCTCATAGTAACTGAGCATTTGTTAACATTAATGTAACTTTGTCTGTGTTGGCTGAGATACGTATGGACAAAATGATTTACATTTGGTGCTCCAAGGGTGAAATTCATGTTAGAGTATTGGGCTTTGTGTGTATATGGGCGGAGGTGTTGTCGTATTGGTGGATATGTGTTCGTAGGGGCGTGTGGCAATGCGAACGGATCACTGTATCGGCGAGGTTAAATGTGCCATTGTACCGAGGAGTATTTGGTCAGAGCAAAGAATACCTGCTCTTACGTGTTTTTGAACAGCTGGGCACTACTTGGGGGGGGAGAGGAAGAACTGCTCTGCTCTGCTTTGCTCTAGTCAGCTATGCTCTGCTCTAAGAATAATCGGCCAGTCGACCGCTGGCATTTAAGGAAATGCGTGTTTGCAACTCATTCCTCGTTAATACTGTATACATTTTGCATAAGTGTATGGACGTACATATGCATGTCGTTGCATGACTGAATATGGGCTTGCACGTGTTTATGCTCTGGGTTTGCTTGCTTGCTTGTGGAGATACATTTGTGTGTATGTGTGTGTGTGTATCATGTGATTGTGTATATGTGTGTGTATGTATGTATGTGTGTGTGTGTGTATGTATGCATGTATGTGTGTGTGTGTATCATATGTGTGTGTATCATATGTGTGTGTGTGTGTGTGTGTGTGTGTGTGTGTGTGTGTGTGTGTGTGTGTGTGTGTGTGCATCATGTGTTTGTGTGTGTATGTGCACGAGTGTATATGTGCATGCACGTCAGTATGCATGTGCAGTGTGCACGTATGTATGCGAACACGCGTAGATGGCTTTAGTGGGTTCATGTTCTTCTGGATCGTGTTGTCGCCTCACTTCCATGGTTGGAG
>NC_134777.1:49310691-49345691 GCF_046742065.1 Oratosquilla oratoria | reverse complement strand
CTCCTGCACGGCCTCTTATTGTCCTGTCACGTTTTCATGGGAGGCTTCTTCATCTTCGTGTCTCTCTCTCTCTCTCTCTCTCTCTCTCTCTCTCTCTCTCTCTCTCTCTCTCTCTCTCTCTCTCTCTCTCTCTCTCTCTCTCTCTCTCTCTCTCTCTCTCTCTCTCTCTCTCTCTCTCTCTCTCTCTCCTCTCTCTCCTCTCTCTCTCTCTCTCTCTCCTCTCTCTCTCTCTCTCTCTCTCTCTCTCTCTCTCTCTCTCTCTCTCTCTCTCTCTCTCTCTCTCTCTCTCTCTCTCTCTCTCTCTCTCTCTCTCTCTCTCTCTCCCTCTCCTTCTTCCTCTCCTTCTTCCTCTCCTTCTCCCTTTCTCCCTTTCACTGTTTCATTTCCTTTGTGTCAGACTGTCACACTTTCTTACTTTTCTCCTCCCCTCCATTTTCACCCCTATTTTTCATTTTTTGTGGTTGTGTGATTCAATATGGTTTTGGACTCATAATCGGAAGCTATTCCCCTCTAGAACGAAAGCTCAGAGCTCATATAGCCTGATCTATGGGTAATGCTTTGTGAGTGTGTGTGTATATGTGTGTGTGTGTGTGTGTGTGTGTGTGTGTGTGTGTGTGTGTGTGTGTGTAAAAAAAATGTAAGAAGCTTTGAGTCCCGGAACCGTACTGATAAGTAGATCTTACACCCCGGTCTCAAGAAACCGGTTGTTATTCCCTCTACGTTTCAAATCCCGGACTGGTTTCAAGTCCCGTTTTAAACATTTATCTACCTATATATATAAATCTATATATATATTTTTATATATATATATATATATATATATATATATATATATATGTTTATATATATATATATATATATATATATATATATATATATATATAATATATGTGTGTGTGTGTGTGTGTGTGTGTATGTGTGTTTGTATGTATGTATGGGTAACTTTTGAGTCAATTTTCACGTAGGGGATGTATATATCTTTGTGTGCTTTGTTTTCTGTATGTAAGCATATTATGTATTTTCAGTATATCTATATGTCTATGTATGGACATATGTATATTTACATATATATATATATATATATAATATATATATATATATATATATATGTATATATATATATATATGTGTGTGTGTGTGTGTGTGTGTGTGTGTGTGTGTGTGTGTGTGTGTGTGTGTGCGTGTGTGTGTAATTTTTATACATCCTTTCATATGTATTTTGTGACTGTAAGCTCTTGCCATGTTTGGATATAGCACCATTGTTTCTTCGGCTGGTTAGGGCTCCAGTGAAAGGACATCATAATCATGCTATGTCCTGTAGCGTTGTCTCGTTTTAGTAGTTTCAGTGCAGTGGTGTAATATCTCACAGGGATTCTTTACTGTGAATGTTATCAAAGAGGTTTATGCCTCGATGGAAGAGCGTGGATGCGTTTCACTCCACATCAGTAGAATATGTAAATTTACCTTTGTGAATTTATGATGAGTAGCACATAATACACAATACATTTTTCCTCTCCTTCCTTCCCTGCCTTCTTACTTTCCCACTGACATATATTCCACACTCGCTCCACCATTACTCTCCTCCGCAACACACTCAACCCCATACATACACTTGGCTTCAGTACAAGGACATGCGTCTTTTAGAATATGTAGTAATAGTAGTATAGTAATAGTAGTATGTAGTAATGATAATATGTAGTAATACGTTGAACATTTATGATAAAAGACTGTAAGAACTCACGAGTAAAACGAAAACAGTCGTAAGTACTTATGATCTAAAGGTGTAGATCATTGTAGTGCTTACATGTAGAGACAACTTTACACACCCACTTTGTAGTGTTCATACACGTATCATAATGAAAGCCCTGAAAAGGGTTTGATACATTCCAACGGTGGTTTTACCAGTGGCGGATTAGTTATCCTGTGGGATGGTTCATCTCTTGTCTTGACTCCCACCCAGGCGACGTTAACCCTCCCCGTGTATATATATTTCCGACCGCAGCGTGCCAGTAGACACTGGATCCGCCCTTGCGGTCGTGTTGACGCCCGGGCCGTTCCAGCAGCAAGGAGAGCCTTTCCAGATCATCGACTTCCGTGCCCCGCTGCCTACTACCATCGTCCCCATCCTCCCGCGTCTCGATATTGCAGGCAGACACATTGCGTTTAGAAGTCTTCATGTTTTATAATGATAACATCTACATTCACTGCTGTTTACTTCGACTTTCCTTTTTCTCCCCTTTCCCCTTCACCTCCTCCTCTTTCTTTTATTCTCCTTCTTACTCCTCTTCCCACTCATTCTCACCCTGTGTGTGTGTGTAAATGTATATATAAAATATATATATATATATATATATATATATATATATATATATATATATATACACACATATATTTACATTTATATCTGTATCTGCGTCTGTATCTATATCATTACCTGCCTATATCCAATTAAATCCGTACGTTTGCATGGATGTATGTATAAATTTATACTAATGATGATGATAACATTGATTATAATAATTTCCTCGAGTTTAACTGGAGACTCGCAGCCTCACAATGGTTCCCAATTGTCCTCTGAACCTTCCAGAAACCTTTGTAGGAAATAGTATTGGATTATATTAATGTTAGACTGTTTTGATATTACCAGATTGTGGTAGTAGAAGGAAGGGTCCGTCGTCGTTGCCAGCACTCCTTACCAAATAATGAGATGGACATACAATCGAAGTTGGTCGAGAGAGATCTTGGTCCCAGCTTGAAGACTGAGAATCGGGCCCTTGGATCTGCACTTCCAAGTAAAGGCGAGGATGTTGACGGTTTTTGAGACGCCTGATGACGTCTATCTCGCAGGAACACTACCTGCAATTAACCGTGGTTGGTATACATATATAAGGGAACTGGAAAGGAGAGAGAGGAAGGAAGAAAGATGGTGACAGGGACCAGTAGAAGAATTGAGGAAATGGAGTGAATATAGCCCCGATTTCTCCCCATCCCCATCCCCAGCAGCAAAAAGATGTGGCGAGTTCCAGTGCAAGCTCCCGATGCAATCTGGTCGTACTAAAATTCGGTATAGACCCAATGTGTCTTCAGAGGCATCGCAGCGGAACGCACGAGACGGTAAAACATTGCAATGAACGTCACAATTTAATCTTCGAGATTTTAAGTAAAGGAAATGCTCAGATGAGTACACACACACACACAGGACAAAGGTGGCTTTCGCCTCCAGCTAAACCTCTCTTGGCGCAAGATCCTGAACACTTACAGTAGACTTACAGTAGAAAGAAGGTAGTGGGTCCACTAAAAAGTACTCTGACGAGAACGGGCGTACGCGCGTGCGCGCGCACACACACACACACACACACACACACACACACACACACACACACACACACACACACACACACACACACACACACACACACACACACACACACACACACACACACACACACACACACACACACACATACACACACACACACACACACACATACACGCACACACACAGCACACACAATACATACACATGATGGCGCAGTGGTAGAGTTCCCATCCACCACTACGGCGATCCGGGTTCGAATTCCGCCCAGGGCTGAAATCTTTTCAGTAACGCTGCGCTGCGAGTCGTTACTCCAACTCTCGTGAGCGGGTAGTTGGATGTGTGTGTGCCTGTTAGGTCACAACATTACCCATAGATCGGTAATATATGACCTCTGAGCTCTCTTCCGAGAGGGTAATAGCTGTCGATCACGAGTCCAACACGTGATCCAAGACCATGGTGAATCACACACACACACACACACTCACACTCACACTCATACACACACGCACGTACACGCAGATATTATGCAAATTTCGTGGGCGTGCCGGTCCGACCACCTCACTCCGTCCCTCCCTCCCCCCCCCCGCCACTCGAGCCCCCACTCCTTCCACCCCACCCCACCCCACCCCTGAACGTTAGAGCATCTCCACCTCTACCCCTCTCTCTCACCTCTACTTCCCCTTTCTCTTTTATTTTAGTTCCTACTCGTCCTCCCTTTCCTGTTCTCCCAAGCCTTTTCTTCCTCCTCTCTTCCTCTTCTTCCTCCTCCTCCTCCTCCTCCTCCTCCTCCTCCTCCTCCTCCTCCTTTTACCCTCTCGCCCCATAGTTTCCTTTTCCCCTAGTCACCTCGTCCCCCTCGCAGACCTCCACTCTTCTCTTCTCCTCTCCTACTCTCTTCCTTTCCTCCTCTCTTTCTCTCCTCCTCATCCTCTTCCTCTTCTATCCCCAATTCTCCTCTCCTCCCCTCCTCTTCTCTCCTCCTCTCCTCATCATCCTCTTCCTCTCCTATTCCCAATCCTTCTCCTCCTCTCCTTATCATCCTCTTCCTCTCCTATCCCCAACCCTCCTCTCCTCCTCTCCTACTCTCCTCATCATCCTCTTCCTCTCCTGCCCCCAATCCTCCTCTCCTCCCCTGCTCTTCTCTTCTCCTCTCCTCTCCTACTCTCTTCCTTTCCTCCTCTCTCTCCTCCTCTCCTCCTCATCCTCTTCCTCTCCTATCCCCAATCCTCCTTTCCTACTTTCCTCATCATCCTCTTCCTCTCCTATCCCCAATCCTCCTCTACTCCCCTCCTCTTGCCTTCTCCTCTCCTACTTTCTTCCTTTCTTTCTCTTTTTCTCTCCTCCTCTCCTCATCATCCTCTTCCTCTCCTATCCCCAATCCTCCTCTCCCTACTCCTCTACTCCTCTACTCCTCTCCTCATCTCCTCCTCTCTTTACCTCTTCCTCTCCTCCTCTCTTTATCTCCTCTCCTCCTCTCCTTATCTCCTCTTCTCTTCCTCTCCTCTTCTCCTCTCCTTTCCTCCTCTCCTTTCCTCCTCTCCTCCTCTTCCACCTCTTTTCTTGTCCACTCTCCTCCTCTTCTCTTCTCCTCCATCATTTACTTCTCTCGTACCTCCTTCTTCATTTCCTTCCTCTTTTTGTTCTCCTTTTGATCCTTCTTTATCCTCGTGGTTCGCCTCTTTCCTCCACTGCTATTCCTTCAATTATTATTCTACTCCTTTTCTTTATCTTTCCCTTTCCCCTCCACCCTCTTTCTTCTTCTTCTTCTTCTTCTTTCTTCTCCTTATTTTCTTTTTTCTCTTCTTCCTGATCCTTTTCTTCCTCCTCTTTCAGCCCCCTCATACCCCTGCTGCTACTGCCTTTCCTGCAACTCGTCCTCCTTCCCCGCTCCTCCTCCTCCTTCTCCCCTTCCCTCCCCTCCCCTCCCCTCCCCTCCCCTCCCCTCCTCCTACTGCCTCTCCTGAACTCCTCCTCCTCCTCCTTCCCCGCTCCTCCTCCTCCTCCTCCTCCTCCTCCTCCCCCTCCTCTTCCCCCTCCTCCTACTTCTCCCACTCCTCTTATTCCTATTCCTAGTACTCCTACTCCTACTTTTACTCCTCCTCCCCCCCTCATCTTACTGCCCCTTTTCTTTCTTCTCCCCCTCCTCCTCCCTTCCTCATCTTACTGCCCCTCTTCTTCCTGCTTCTCTCTTCCTCTTCCCTTGCTCCCCTCCACCCTCTCCTCCTCCGTACTCCTTACTATTCATTCCTGTTTCTCTTCTTCCTCGTCTTCATTCTTCTCTTCTCCACCTCCTTCGCTTTCTATTCGTCCTCTTTTCCTCTGTCTACTTCTCCAAATCCTCCTCCTCCTCCTCCTCCTCCTTCTCCTTCACCCTCGTTCTCGTTCTCCTTCTTCTTTTTCTTCTCCTTCCCTCTCTTCTTCCCCCTCACTTGTTTCTCTTACTCCTCCCTCTCTTTCCTCCTCTTTATGTTCCCCTCAATTATTCTTTCCACTTTTGTTTTTCCTCGTTTGTTCTTCGTTTTTTGACCTTGTGCTGTCCCTGTGTTGTCCCCTCCCAGCCTTTTCCTTCTGCCTCCCCTGCCAACCCCATCGTTTCTCCCCTTCCCCCCTCGTCTTCCCCCTTTCCTTCATTTACTCCATTCCTCCTCCCTCCTTCCTTCCCTCCCTTCCCCCCTCCCTTCCCCTCCTCCCTCCCTATTCCCTCCTTCCCTCCCTCCGTCTCTCCTTATCTCGCTCCTCTGTTCACTGCCTCCCTCCCTACCTTACTCCTTTCTCTCCTCCATCCCTCCTCCTTTCCCTCTCATTCCCCCACCTTCCTTCCCTCCTTCCTTCCTTCCTTTCGTTCCCTCTCTCCTTCCTTCTTTTTGTCATTCTTCCCCTCCTCCTTTTTTCTTTCTTTCCTTCTTTACTTCCTTCCCATTCTTTCCGCTTACCTTATTCTTTCATTATTTTCCTCTTCATGCTTTCTTCCTATTTACTTTCCCATCTTCCCACTCTTTCTCCCTCCTTTCCCGTTTTCCTTTTCCTTCACTTGCCTCCCGTTCCGTAAAGTGATGACGGAACTGGTCATTTTTTAAAATACCCTTGCCCGCCTTTTCATACTTCCACTACCTCTATAACACCACACACACTTCCATGCAATCCACGGCACTATTATGTAGTCTCCGGACACCTGTGTTATACAGTACTCAGGAAGCCTGCATTCAGTTATCTGATGGCTTCTTTACCTTATGTCTACCCGGGAGACCTGCATTTGGTGCTCACTACTATAACATCTGGACGGTCCTGTCACCCACCCCTTCCACCTCCACCTATGTTGACTTACCCCTGGGGTACCGCAGCCGAGGAGGAAGAGGCGGCCTTTCCTAGTGTGAGAAGGGTCTTGAGTGACGGCTGTGGATGTCTGGTCGCAGTTAGTTATTCCTTGTCAATTGCACATGTATGTCATATGGAGATTTATGTACTTGGTTGGCTGCTGGTATTTCTGAAGTGTTTTTCTTTCCTCCTGACTTGCAATATATGTATGTAGGAATTAAAAGTGTTGTTGTTGTTAGGGCAAGGGAGTCTGTAGGGGTGTGTGTGAGGCTGACATGTGTTTAGCGGGCTGTCACTGAAGACGGCAGAGTGGTCCATGTTCAGAGAACGAATAGCAGATGGCACAGTGTTTTGGCCGGATCTCTCGGGAGTCGCACGTGATCGGGGCCGGGGCCAAGGTATGGCACGGCCGCACGGGGCAGGGGTGGTGCCAGCGCAGGAAAGTTTCGTTCTAAGGTGCTATTGTAATGGGAAGTGCTAGGATGTCTCTGGCTAGAAAAGAGCATTAGAAATACTCTCAGGGCGCTTCTAGGATGCTAAGTAGGAAACATGGCAGGGGTCGTTTTGGGGGCTCCTTGAACTGCTTTAATAAATGTCCTATTATGTCTGTGATTCTCTCTGTTTTTTGTTCAGCCATTAATGCCTCGATCCTCTGGATATTACCAAGGGAGTCGTACCGGTATTGCCATTGCCGTATTCTAGTGATACATCGGATTGAAGCTGCCTTGACCACCGTTTCAGCTGAGCCAAAGGCATTTTGTTGTACTGGATTGTTCATGAACAATAGAGGCAAAAATCAGACCCACTTGTTGTTAATGTTACCAAACATAAGCAGGTTTTTGCTATCAGAATATTGATCAGTTGTTCACAGTAATATGTAAGGTTTACTGAAGTTTATGAAAGAAACTGCAACCTAGGGGCGTTGAGGCTACCTGACCATAACAAATGGTGGCTTTATTCACGGTGTGATATGCAAGGGGAAAAGTGTTCTTAGTGAGAGGATTGTGCTACCATATTATTGTTTTAGAGGTTATTAAAATTACATGATGACTAATGATAGTTATGATTTACTGAACAGGAACCATAATAAGTGAAACTTTCTTTTATCATTTTCTTTTAGAGGAGAGTACACTCATTGCAGTTTCTGGACATTTCCCAAGAAAGCTAAAAAAATCCTAATGAAGTTATTTTGTTCCTCCATTTTTAGTACAAATCCATAATTGTTTGAAGGTTAAAGGGTGATTTGAGTCAAAATAGGTAATTCTAGATTCTATCCTTATTGCCCAACCAAAACCAGCTCCACTTACGTCGACGTAGCCATCTTTCATGTAGACCTCCAAGTGACATAGTCTGTGCTACCCAATCTTTCGGTCTTGTCACTGTCCCGGAAGAATCTACGCTTGGAACTTCTTCGGTCAATGTTATCATGGATTGGGTTCTGCAGGTTGCCAACTAGCCATTTCTAAGGCAACAATCCATGGGCCACACCGTGTATCTCTTTGGTAGCGTTATTCCTCATGCTGGGATGATTATAATTGCATGAATCAAAAATAGTCTCATGCACCCGTGAAGATATTTCTTTATTTTTCTTTTATTTATTCATTCATATTTGTGTTTATTGATTTAATTAATTGTTTCTTTTATCAATTATCTATTAATCTTATTTTATTTTCAAGAGGACAACCGAAACCTAACACTATCACGCTTTCCAAATTTCACTTCGCCATAGGTGCTCGTATCCATATCATATAAATCCCTCCCCTCCACTCTCCATCGTCTCCCGCAAATCACCAAACTGTACGGCCACAATCTGACACGATTCCACAAGAAGGAGTACCTGGAGTATAAAACATGACTTGAAACATGTTACCACCTCCACCCTTGTGTCGTCCTCCAGGACTCCACCCAAACCCACATCGCTGTTCTCATATTACCCTCCACTTGTGCTCTGACACGAGTGCCCATCGTCCAAACCATCTCCCGGCCCTTTCCCATTGACTGTCACTGCCAAACTAGCTTCTGGCCGATACCATTATACTACCGCGACCGTATCAGCATTCGGATGCATACCATTATGCTGACCTGTGCCCTGCACTGCTGTTACCGGCCCGGACTGCATACCTTCACACCGCGCCACCTCCGTCGCAGTGCGCTTCCACTCTTGTCCTGCGCTTGCAGCGCAGCGTCACACCGCAGCCGCCGCAGTTCTCGCTGTTGCGACGCGTCTGGCAAGTTTCCTCCGCCCCTCCTCGATGCTTTCGCATCAATGATCCTTTCGCGCGTTTTGATCTTCACACTATTGATCTGGCGGCTTCGCCCACTTGTCCTCACTCTTGATCGATCACGCCTTCTGCTTTCTCCCTGCTTGAGTTCACGCCCATTGTCCATGGCCGTCCCCCATAGCATGTTCACTCATGGTTTCCTCAACCATCCCGCCTGAGAAGTAATGCCCGTTGTTACCTTCCAGCTAGCAACTGCGGTCACCCTGCGCAGCCCTTCATGGAGTACCCCGACCACTTTGCCTCTCATTCCTGCATTCTCCCTCCCCCCTCCCCTCCCCCTCCACTCCCGGTTCACCCGTCGACAGCATCAGACCTCATCGTACAATGTGTTCTCCAACTATAGACGTTGCCACTTTTTTGCATTCATATCCAGTAACAATGGATGTTGCATGTCAGTGACGGACAACAGCTTGATGACAGAACAGTATTTTTTAACCTAACGCTCTCTGTTTCTCGAAATGGCAACCATGTCGTAAACGCTCAATATTAAGATATCGTTGACCCTTTTCTTTCTTCTTTTGTGAGTATGCGATCTCATGGACCTCTCCCTCCCTTGCATCCTTTTATTTTTCTGTTCACGTGAGTAGCCTAGCGCTCTTCTCACTTCACCTGTTTGTGTAGTTTAATGACAATAGTGCTAATAATCCCTTTCTTTAGTCGGATTTGGGACATGATAAAGTTGTGGTCGATCGAAATGACAGTCACCTTAGCTGCAAGAGTTCGATCGAAATGCACAAAAAATGTTTCCCCATGACGAAAGTATCCTTATCCTATCTAGACTCGAGACGTCCATCAGGATTTGATCAAGAGCCCGGGCATATCGCTTCCTTCGTCTGCCCTTGCATCCTCGTCGTGGGTCTTCATGTTGTCCTCCATGGTCAGCGCTGCAATCTTTATCTTTGTCGAGTTTCCGGCGCCGTTCTCCTCACCGCCGTCTACGCTCCCCACCACCTTTAAGCTTTTCCCTGACGCTTTTGGCAGTGATGATTAATCTGGCAAATTCCAGACGACTTTGTTCAGCTAAAAGGGCGTTACGGTAATAGGAGGCTTAAGAATTGCTGTCGTTCTTGTATGAATGCAGTTGTCATGCACAGGTCATTATGTAGGCTTCCTTGCGCCGAGCTGAGCTATCATATCATCAAAAGTATCTTGATAAAAACGCAAAAAAATTACGATGACATAATTCAGGAATGTCTTTGGAATTACCTCCCATTTTCTCCTTGGTCTGACATAACGGTGATAGTATTTTTGCTAACTGATTAAACCATGGCTGCTGCGCTTGCTTATGCTGAGGGAGAGTATTGACGAACAATCCAGTGCTTAGCGCCGCGCCGCTGCCACCAATATAGGAGTATTATGGGTTTGCGGACGGAGTCTAAACCCCCGCCCCTTGTAAATACAGTGACGTAGTTTACAGATATCGTTCTAACCAAGGTCAAACAACTTTATTCAGATTAAAGGACAACTCAGGTCATATAGAGGTTTCGATTGATCAAGATCCCAGTATCACTCCTCAGCTGAATTAAAACGCTGGGTCGTGGTCAGAAAAAAACCTAAGGTACGTTACAGTAAAGCTGATGGAACGGATAACCTCCCGGTCTTGCTATCACTCTTTTTTTCTTCCTCTGGTTCTTTCCCGTGCCCCACGTCCCCTAAAGTAATGTGCAATATAGTGTTGCCGCGGGCAAGAAACGCCGGATTAACCACCACAATAGGCGAGTAGAACGGTTGCATCCTTGTCAGAGACAAACGGGACTTAATCTGCACGATCCCAAAGTTGCCTGCGGGCAGTGAATAAATGTGGAAGTTCAACCCGCGTCGCCCACAGCAAGGCCAAGGGAAGTCAAGGTGCCAAGAGGAGAAAGAGACTTCATGCTGAGGGGTTGGGGGGGGGGAGCGTAGAATATACCCCTCGTGACCAAAGGGACCTGTTCGCAGGGAAGAAGGAAACGTTCTTCTTTGTTCTTTAGGATGCCCAGAGGGAGATATTGGGTTTCCCATCGAGATTTACCTTGTGTCCATGTGATCTCTGGAAAGAAGTTGAGAGCGGTTTCGAAGACGGAGCGAGTTGAGAAGAGGGAGGGAGGGCGAACTAATAGGACACTGACCCCCAAAGGGAGAAAGGCGAATAAGGACAGAAATTATTCGGGCTATCGAGACCTGTTCTTCACATTGTCTTGTTTCGAGCAGACCTGGCTAGACGCAGATATATGTGGCTGTCGTACGCAGATATTCTCTTGACAGTAAATAAATTCTCCTTAGGAGTGAAGCACGATTAAGCTAATGGGGGACACTTCGCCCCGGACTCGATTTGCTCAGGGGACTGTTCGTCTGGCTGGATTCTCACATTTGCATGTGGCAGAATGAGGAGTCAGTAGCTGACCTTCTTTCTACTCTATAGGAAACCTCATAGTGTAATAAACTAAACCAGTATTTTACTTTTGCCCTCGACCATAAGGACGAATCACTGTCAAAATAGGGTTGTAAAGGATCGTCGTTGTGATATGGGACTCCTGCCGCCAATGTGTCGGCTGGTGGTAGGATCTAGCCCGCCAGTACTGGGTGGAGGCCAGCCAGCCAGCCAGCCAGCCACCAGCCAGTAGACGGGACAAGAGCACCCAGGGAAGGGTGGAGTCCGCCTAAACCGTAATGGGCGGCGGGCAGGCGGGTGGGCGGGCGAGAGCGCTGGCAGGCGAGGAGGTGGGCACGATGGTGTGGGAAGAGGAGATAAAGCGTAGGGGAGAAGAGCGTGTGTGTACCTTCGAAAAGAAAATAAGAATGGAGGAGAAACCAATGTGTGGTAGGATGAGTTGCAATACTGAAGTAGTAGTTATGTCTACTCGGAATTGCAAAGGAAGGAGATAGTGGTATGCCTTCAGGTGATAACAAGAATGTGGAAGATGAGTGATGAAGGAGGAGGTTCTCACGGTACTGGACTGCGAGCACCAAGCAAGAGAGGCTCCTCAGAAAAATAACGGGAATGCTAAACAGCGCCAGGAATTCTGTGGGACTCCTGGAAATGACATGGGAATAGGAAAGCTGTGTTGCCAGAAGCTGAGACGTGCTGTGGGTTATGGATACTCTAGGGACCCCTGGCGCTTCGAAGAGAATTCAGTAGGCATAACTCGTGCACTATTGTACTGCGGTATAAGATTACTGTAATGGAAAACATAGTCTGTGAGATGAAAAATTTGTGATGGGATGAAAGGGTATTACATGTAAAGCATTGTTGTTTTGGATATTTTACTTGGCGAAGTGCTAGGCATAAAAGAGGGCGTAGACCTATAGGGTGTAATTTCTTATGCGTGACCATGTGGGGATCCAGGATACTGACGAAGGACCATATAAGGAGCGGAGGAGGCGGGCAAGGGGCAAGGGGGTTTTGAGTGATATTGCAATGAAAAGAGGTTGTTATTAAGGGGAAAAAGAACACAAAGGTAGTTGACGGCGAGTGATGTTCGGAATGAAAGGTGTAGGCCTTATGGTCTCTTGTAGTCTCCTTCATTCTTATGTTCTTATGTTCATTAACAGGAGGGGCCAGAGCGGAACGAAACATTGTTGTTAGGTAGGAGAAACTGAAGAACGAGTACCTAACAATGGAAAAATTTTGTTTATTATGGAAGATTTTTTTTCAGAGATGGTGTAACGTCTAAAGTATTACGCAAAAGGGATTGCAAATTCCTTGGGAACTGATGGGTACTAACCTCCGGATCCCTTTTTTTGAAACGCCTCTCCCTCCTTTCAGCCAGCTGATTGATGTCGTACTTAAAGTCTTAAATATCAGTGCCTCTTGAATGTTTCTTATGTTTTACTTACATTCCTTGTTTGATTTGCTTTTGGTTTTACTTAGATTTTTTGTTTGATTTCTTTATTTTTTGACACTATCGGACTGAAACAAAGTTTTGACATCTGATTATCTATAATGCGTACTTAGATTCTCTTGTAAACTACTCTTGTCCACATTTGAAAGGACCGTATTGCTTTGCAACTGTTATGCCACCAGCAAAATTTCATCTGTCATTGAGGTAAATATAAGAAAGTGGATGGATTGTAGAGAGGCAATAAAAGCCTTTGGAATGGGAAAAGTAGATGGAGGATAGATATGGATACATAAATTGATAAAGGAAAACTCGAATCCAAACAGAATATGGCTACAAGAAATGAGCCACCAATAACTTTGATGGAAACATTCACCATCTTCATTCTTCTTCCCCCTTGATCAACGTAAACAAGTTAGAATGGTTGTTCATCTTGCCCTGTCACTAGGAGTTTGTCTTGGTGGATGGCTGTGGCCGAGTTGGGATTGGACTTCGAACAGCAAAGTTTGTGAAATTATGGACCCCCAGGAGCTTTTGGAACGAGAGATACTCTGACACTTGAGGGAAGACCTCTGGAGGAGTTAGTGTCTTTTCTGTTGCATTAAAGTTGAAGTATGTGCAAGATGGATATTTTTACTGTAAAAATCGCTGTTACTGGGGAAATACTGCTGGGAATGTATGTTCTAGAGTTCGGTCTTTGTTGGTTTGGGAGTAAGGGGGCTATCGGAAAGTGATATGTGGATATGGCTTGTAATCGTAACGCAGGGAAAATGGGTAGTCAGTAGTCATTTGCTTGGAGCCTAGATATAGCACCAGGCAGGCCCCAGGGATCCTCAGCACTTTTCTGGACGTTCACACTTGTGAGGGTGACGAAGTAGCAGCTGCAGCTGTAGTTATCACCTTTGCCAATCGTGTTCATATATATGGGACAAATGGCAATTACCGACAGATGTTGAGGATCGTCCCAAGACTTACATTTGCTCGGGGTGGGGGTGAACCCGAACCCACCTCGGAACAAAGTATTTGCAATCCTGAGGTGTAGAATAGATTAAGTTCGTTGGATAGTATCCAGAAAGATACAAGTCAATCTTCGCACTCAAAAGTTTATGAGCTTTTCAAAGTGAAGACACTTCACTGCAGAATGAAATCGTGGGCTTTCCTTTGGTGGACCTTCGACTGAAAATCGCTCCATTAGAGAGTAGAAGTGGTCAAGAAAATGGATGTACAAAGGAAGAGGAAACGTCGGCATCAGAGTATCATGTGGGATGAAGATACCCCGGCTCGGGATATAGTGGTAACATTAAAAGATGCGGTCCATATGGAAATCCGACCATAAATGGTCGAGGTAGCATGTTATGGAGTGTGAGAACCACAGGGAGTAAAATTGGAGAAATTGTTGGGACGAGGGTGAAACTACAAGTACAACTTTACGAATGTTGAATGGGTGACTGTATTTGGGTCTACGTTATACATTTGTTCATTCGGGAACGAAAACTGGGTAGACCCTTCTGCGTTTAGGAGAGTGAGGAGTCTCATGGATGACGGTAGATGTACTCTGGTGTTAAGCCCGTCTTGGGTAACTCCCTCGTTACTATAACACACTCCATTTTTTTTTCCTCTCTCCAACGCTAGACTGTTCTTTTCAGGCTAGGACATAACCTCACGCTGAAGGGATCAATAGGTCACATGCCAAGCCCATTGTGTGTGGTTCAGAGGAAGAACAAGCTTCGGGGAAGGTGTTGGAGCTCTATGATGAGGATACGTCCGTGGCTGAGTTCCAGGGGCGGATTAAGTGGCGTATTCCAGAAGCCGACTACAGAGTGCTGATGGACTGAATGAGAGGGAGACAGACGTCTGTTACGCAGGAATTCAAATTAATCATCATTTAGTTGTTGACGGATATTTATGACTGCGATGCAATGTCGAAGAGTGTAATTTCAAGCTGGTGTAAAGAATGGGCGTTGGGCCTTTGGGGGAGGGGAATCCAATAAGTTGCCATTTTCATAATTTAGTGGGAAGAAATCTGGTGAGGAAGGTAGGCAGGATGAGGAGGCGAAAAGAAAGGAGGAAGAGCTTGTTGCGTGAGGAGAAAGTATGAAGCAATAGGAACGGAGCAAGGGTAGGATGAGGTTGGTATGGAGAAGGGTGTCGGAGACAGAGGGTAGTGGGGGGGGGGGGCTGTAGGGGGATGATACAGTGCGGAGGTAGTGGATGTATGAGTGGAGGGGGGAGAGGAGGAAGTTGAGGGAGAGAAGGGGAGTCCGTCGCGACCGCTCATTGTAGTCGAGCCGTTTTTTTCGTTCGGTGCTTCTTTCGCCCCGCCCATTCATCTTCCACGTCGTCTTGTACCCACACTCCTTCCATACTCCCACCATTCTTCCCTTTAATCCTTCCACTCCTCCCTCTTCTCCTTCTTCCACTCCTCCCTCTTCTCCTTCTTCCATTCCTCCTTACTCAACTTCACCTTGTACTTTTCAATACTGCCGTATTTTCTTCGGTTCCTTCATGCTTATCCATCATGCAAGTATCATTTTACATTGGAGCCACTCTTATGATCAAGTCCCACCTGCAGCTTCCTCTGCTCTTCCTTCGTCCACCTCACGTCCGGAACACACTTGCGACTTCGACCTCCGCCTATTCCGACCTCCTCCTTCCTCGACCTCCGCCCACTCTGACCTCTGCCTCTCCTTCATAACGTTGGCCGGCCTCCTCCTCCTCCTCCTCCTTCTCCTCCTCCTCCCTCTGCGTCTGGCACCCGCCAGCTCCCGCCATCCTTCCCGTCATTCCTCACGATCGTATGAAATCAAATTATTTTTTTTACACAACTCTCTTCTGCTCCTTCTTTTTTTTTTGTTTTTTTTTTTTGTTTTTACAGGCTGTGGAATTATTTTTCCTACTTCCTTTTCTCCGTCCTCATCTACCTCCTCCTTCTCCACCTCCCGTCCTCCTCCTGTACTCCTCCGGCCCTTCTCTCATCCTCCTTCCCTCCTCTCGTCCTTCCTCCTCCCCTCCTCTCCTTCCTCCTCCTCCTCCCCCTTCCCCTCTCCTTTCCCTTCTTCTTTCTTTTCCATCTGTCTTCCCTCTGTTTCTCCTCTATCTTTTCTTCCTTTCACATATGATTCTTGAATTCTTTACTCTCTTCTTGCATTCTCTCTCGTTTCAAGTGCCTCCGCAACTTGGAATTGCACAGCTCCAAAAAACACAGTACATTTTGGTATTTGCCCTCTCTCTGTTTTTCTTACCACCCCGACCAGACCCAGGTGCTCACTTCGGAATAATAAAGATTTGTCTCGCCGTTCATCACTCCTTGACCTCGGTGCCTCTCTTCTTCACCCATGAATGTGGTGGGGAGGGAGGAAGAGAGAGAGAAAGAGTGAGTAAGTGAGTGAGTGAGTGAGTGAGAAAGGGTAATTGAGACTGAGACGGAGACCGTGAAAGACAGGCAAGCAGAGGTAGACAGACACAGAGACTGAGCGACAGAGATAGATAGATAGATAGAGAGAGAGAGAGAAAGACTAAGAAAGACAGAGAAGCAAAGAGGCAAAGAGAGACAGAAACACACACACACACACACACACACACACACACACACACACACACACACACACACACACACACACACACACACACACACACACACACACACACACACACACACACACACACACACACACACACACACAGAGAGAGAGAGAGAGAGAGAGGGAGAGAGAGAGAGAGAGAGAGACTAAGAAAGACAGAAAAGCAAAGAGACAAAGAGAGACAGAAACACACACACACACACACACACACACACACACACACACACACACACACACACACACACACACACACACACACACACACACACACACACACACACAAAGATAGAGAGAGAGGCACATAGAGACAGGCACACTTAGAAAAAAGAGACCTAGAAAAAATATAGTCATGGACAGACGTAAATGCACAGAGACAGAGGAAGGCAATAAGAAGGACCCCGTGAAGTGATTGATGAAAGCACCTAAGAGAAAGGTTGTTCAGACGTAAATTGTAGGATTGCTTGAAGACTCCCCTTATTATTGGAATCATACGATTTCTTTAAAACTCCCACGTTATTGGAAATTTTGCGAGGATGATGATAACTGTCATCGTAAAGTTACGCCAGTGTTTTTTTTTTTTTTTTTTTTTTTTTTAACTCGTTAACTTTGTCGCCATCTCTGAGGGTCTACAGGCAAACCCTTCTCCCTCCTTCTCGCCCCGTATATCTATCCCCCCATCCCTCCTGACCTCTTCCTCCCTCTCCTCATCCCCCCTCTCATCATCCATCCTCTCTTCTTTCCTCCTCTTACCTCTTCTCATCTGTCTTCCTCCCCTCTTACCTCTTCTCATCTCTCTCCGTTTCATCTTCCCTCAATTCCTCTTTCATCCTGTCGCCTCCTCTCCACTCCCTTCCGTTCTCCTCCCTTTCTTTCCCCTCCATTTTGCTCCTTGCCTTTCCCCCTCTTTCCCCCAACTCCTCCATCCCCTCTTCATCTCTTCCCTACCCTCCCCTTCCCTCCTATTCTCTTCTCTCCTCCTCTGTGCCTTCCCCTCTCTTCCTTTCTACTGTCCTCTCATCCCCTATCCTCCCCACTCCCTCCTACCCTCACCTTCTCCTCCCCTCTCTTCTCCTTCCATTCACCTCACTCCTTTCCCTTCAATTTCTCTCTTCTTTCCATTCCTTTCTCTCCCCTTTCCCTTCATTACCTGTGTCTCCCCTTCCCTTCCCTTCCCTTCCCTTCCCTTCCCTTCCCTTCCCTGTTCTCCTCTCCCCTCTCCCCTCCTCTCCTCTCCTTTCCTCTCTTCTTTTACCCTAACCTCTTCCCTTTCCTCTCCTCTCCCTTTCCTCTCCCTTTTACCCTCCCCTTTCCTCTCCTTCCTCCTCTCCTCTCCTCTCCTGTCCCCTCTCACCTCCCTTTTTCTCCTCCCTCTCTTTTCCCTTTTCATCTCCCCTTTTGCTTCCTTATCCTTCCGTCTCCTCCCCTCCCCCTCCCATCCCTTCCCTTCTCCTCCCCCCTCCCATCCCTTCCTCTCTCCTCTCCTCTTCTATCCTTTCATCCCGTATCCTATCTTCTCCTCTCCTCTTCCCCCCTCCCCTCCCCATTCCTTCCCTCTTCTCCCCTCCCTTTCCCTCTACTTCCCTTCCCTCCCCTTCCCTCTTTTTCAATGTCTTCCCTCCATTTTTCTTCCCCTCACCTGCCCATCTCGCCACCCTCTCTCTCTCTCTCCCACGCACTCCGTCATTCCGCAGCACCCCCCTTCAGTACACTTGGCCACCCCTTCCTCCCCACTCCCACTGCGGGGGATACGAATATATCCTCCACCTGTGCAATATTCCTCCCGTCCGGTAAACGACTCTTGATTTTTTCTCGACCGCGGTTTAACGACATGTCGTACATGGCCACTGCCCACTCCTTAACCTTTACCCGCTCCCTCTGAAACCACCATCTCCGACTGGCGGAGGCCTAGTAATTTCTCCAGGCCGCCGTGGCTTTTAGCCTCTTGCTGAAACACCTGATTTGTCGCTGTCTCTCCAGCCAGCCTTAGGAACACAAATTCACCTTCTCATTACGAGCAACACTAAATCACGCCCTTCCATTACCTCTGCCGCCGAAACGTCTCCACCTAAGATCAATTTATGATTCATTCCAGCCACCCACTCTGCGTCTCTGCCCCGTCACTGCATGTGCCGTCATTCTCCTCGCCTCTCAGCACGTAGGCTCGTAACTCGTGCGCTGTAACCTCGCGTTATCACCTCTATTCACCTTTCTATTGTCTTATCTGTCCTAATCATTCCAGCAGTTTACCTTCACCGAAACACAAAGGGCTCCTCACCTCCCTGGGCCTCCTCACCTTCAGCCCTCTCATCAACCTCGATCACTGTGGTCTCAAGTCGTCGATCCAACCCTCCTTATGGGTCCGTTCTCCTTCCCACTGCCCTCCCTCCCTCCCTCCCCACCTTCTCCCTACCCTGCTACTTCCCTACCTCCCTACCTCACTGCCCTCTTACTTTCCAAATCCCTTAACTCCATATTTCCTTCCCTCTGCACCTCCCTCTCTTACCCGCCTACTCACTCTCTCCCTCCCAACTTCCCTCCCTCCCTACTTCCCTCCCTTCCTACTTCCCTTTCTACCTCCCTTCCTCCCATCCCCACCCTCCCTCTCTCCCTCCCTTCCTTCCTCCCATCCCCACCCTCCCTCTCTCCCTCCCTTCCTTCCTTCCTTCCTTCCTTCCTTCCTTCCTTCCTAACTTCCTCCCTTCCTCTCTCCCACCTTCATTCCCACTCTACCTCCGTTCCTCCCTCTCTTCCTACATCCCTCCCACCCTTCCCTCCTCCCATTTCTGTCTCGGCCTAAAGAAGCCAGTCTTTCCTCACCCAGTCTGGCAGAACCTGTCACTCCGTTTATTTGCCTGTCTACCTATTTGCCGTATCGTACCACCCACCCTGTCTGCCTGTCTGCCTGCCTGCCTGTCTCTCCCTTTAGCAATTATTCTCTCCCGTCCCTTGCCACCTTCTTGCCATTCCAGCCCCCTCACTTGCCACCAAAGCTTCGCTCCCACGTTTTTTTTTACCTGATTACTTGATTCTTCGACGGTCTCTCTCTCTCTCTCTCTCTCTCTCTCTCTCTCTCTCTCTCTCTCTCTCTCTCTCTCTCTCTCTCTCTCTCTCTCTCTCTCTCTCTCTCTCTCTCTCTCTCTCTCTCTCTCTCTCTCTCTCTCTCTCTCTCTCTCTCTCATTTATTGACGTCTCTTTCTCTCAGTTTCATCTAATTTCTCAAACTTTATCATAACGTCTTCCTCTTATTCCCCCCTCCCGCCTTCCATTTCTCCTTCCTTCTCACATTTCCAGCTTCCTTCGTTTTGAATTTGTTGTCACTTATTTCTTCATCCACTGTCCTGACCTTCGGTAGCTCTCCAAGCTGTCTTGCATCTCCTGCACTTTTTTGTCCACCCTACCCTACTCTTCTCCCTCCTTCCTTCCCTCCCTCCTTCCTTCTCTCCCTCCTTCTCTCTCCACTTCCCATCCCTTCCTATTTCCCTTCCTCAATCCCTACCCCCCTCTCCCTCTGTTCCTCCCTCCACTACCTCTCCTCCTCCCCTACCTTCCACTTCCACCTATGTAACTTAAGTTGTTGTCGCCTTCGCGTTGAAATATCAGCATTAGTTTTGGAAACGCTTCCTTCGTCAACATCCGGGCGATGCTCACGTCTTAACGTATTCGTTAATGCCGTTGTATAATGCATTTACTTTGGCGCCAGGCGATTTTGTTCACTGATTTTATTCAGTAGCAACTCTGTCACAAGCCAAAAGTATAAAACCCCTGCAATTCCCTCTACCTCTTGCTTTTCACCACATCTTTGTATGTTTCCAACCCAGCGTCCTTGCGACAGCAAAGAGGGGTGATTGCAACCGTGCGGACCCTATCGAGCGGCGTCGTCTCGAAGGCCACGGGACGGAACTCTGGAGAGAACGACGCGTTGGGCGTCGTCTTGTGGCGCACAAATTGAATCTAACTGACGACGCCAGACCTGTCCTAAAATGGCCTGGAGGGCCTCCCATGCGAGTCTCATTGGTCTGGGCAAAACATGAATGACTTACTGTAGTCCAAGACAAGAGTTTGATAATATATTGGTTTCAGTGTTGCTGTGAATACGAAGGGAATGTTTCTCTACTTTCTAGTTCCAAATGAACTTGCATTGTGAAATAGTGTTCCTGACAGATAGTGAACTTTGATGCTTGTAACCGTTTGAAAAGCTACGTTCATGATCAAAATTGGTTGGGGGAACTGAGGCTTCTGTTATTGTATGGTTACACTGGTCAACGGATGGGTTGGATTCCGAGCATAAAGATGGATTTCGTCCAACGCTGGAGGATTTGGATTGGAATCCAAGTCTTTGGACGCCCAACGCAATACAGTACCGCTGTAGTCCACACCTCGGAAGAGATCCGAGAGAAACTGAAGAGTATTCATATTTACGATACATCTAAAATATATATATATTCAATTTATTCAGTAATAAGAGATAAGCTATTTATTAGTATAAATTTATCTTGAAACAGAAAAAAGTATCGAATTTATGTTGTGGCAATAATCAAACAGTCGTTTGAATACTGCTGTATGAACATTGGCAGTTTTTCTTACGCGCAAAAACTCTTCTCAGACTTTGGTTGATATCTACAGTTTTCGCCGTGATGGAGCGGGATACTGAATTTATCCATGCTCTAATAAAGAAGATACGACTACAAGAGGTACTTTGGGATGTGAGGCATCCCGATTATATTAGAAATAATGATGATATAATCTCTCTTTCACTGAGTCCGCCCTTCAATTACCATTTTCTATGGATGACAAATATCTTCTGCCTAGTGCTCGATAATCTATATATGTGTGTGTGTGTGTGTGTGTTTACTCAATTGTAATATACAGGAAAGGAGCAAATGTGCATTTTGGAGAGATCGCGAGTCGTTCAAAATTATTTGGGATGAAATGTTTGATGAAATGTTTAAAAAAGTGGCATAGGCATTGGCTCTGCCAATGAAAGTTCCACATTCTGGATAGTGGGTGGGGCTTGCTGTAGTTCCTTTTGCGTGATTGGTGGGAATTTCTGTACACGGTAAGGCAGAACTTACGTGTAACCACTTATTATAGGATGAACGAATGCGAAAGTTGGACTGCAAGCTTTTCGTCGACTTGTGTAACCGTACCTTTAGTAAACAATAGTAAAAAAGAATGTCTTACTCAGAGCAACAAGATGAACATTGGGTAGCATGACTGTTCGGCAGAAGAAGAAAAAAACGAATGCAGGATTTGCATGGAAGGAGAGGGTGGTAAATAAAAAACAAATCTAATCAAACTGGCTGTGTCAGGCTTGAGACCTAACGGCGATTCCCACTTACTGACACAATTGTTAACATAGTGGTCATGTTCTTATATTATTCTTTGGTGAAATGATGTTAGTCATCGCTGTATATACTAGGGACACCCGAGTTCAGTGATGATCTCTAAATTTCTGCTTGCAAATAATTTATAGATAAAAGAAATCAGGAAATGTTATGTTATCTCTTATTTTCATTGATTTATCTATATTTATTCATGTATTTATTTGTTTGTTTATTTATTTATTAATTTCGGGAGGGGTGTGAAAAAATGTAGACGAAAGAGACGAGAGGACTAAACTAAGAGTTCCGCAGCATTAGAGAAGTTCTCCGGCAAATTCAAACGAACATAACTTAGTGCGTTTATATTTAGATTAGGCTCGGCCTGCCCTCCCATTCCTGATGGCTGATTGGTGGACGGTAAGGGTCGGGACACCCTTGGACTAATCATGGTTTTCTCTGTCTTAACGCTCGCCAATCACCACCTGCAGTTGGAAGGGGACAGGAGGTGGAGCTTGATTTGTCAGTCAGTCCAAATGGAGTTGAATTGTGTTCCAGGCACTGGTCTCGTTAGCCTTCAACATCCTTCGCCATGTGGTCTTGTGTTACTCTTGCACTCGACCCATGACATGTCTCATCTAGTGTGCAACCTTGTATAATATATCATGGGGCATGATGATAACATGGTTTAAACTATGATAGCTGAAAGAACTAGTTATACGTACAAGAGTTACCATCTTCTTCCATAAATTGTCTATGATAGTTGAAAGAACTAGTTATACGTACAAGAGTTACCATCTTCTTCCATGAATTCTACGACTCTGTCAGCAAAGAGTATTCTGTTCTTCGCGGCTGCTAGACCCGAAAGCACTTCTCGAAATATAGGATTGTAATTATCATAAGAATTACTCGCACAAGCAGCCCTCGATGCATGAATGTGTCCTTGCAGTGTTGGTATTTCATCCTCGTGTCCTTGTTTGTCTGGGACAGTTTTGCAGCTATCTCATTCTCTGTAATCCGACATTTGTTTCTTCTCTTGTATATCATTAAAACCAACTCGGCTAAAACTTTTCACCATTGCCCCCCCCCCTCTGTGGTTACCCTTCTTCACAGCACTAGCCATCCTTTTTCACCATTTCTGTCACCGTTATTAGTGAAATACGTGCACCACTGATTTTCTGATCTCCACGTTGCCTTTCAAAAACAACTCCACTCCTGTTGCCATTGCAGCCTCCATATCCACTCCCACCACCACCACCACCACCACTCGTAGCCCACCACAGCCGCCAGAATGAACAAATAAAACAGCATGAACGACAGCAAGGCAGCAGAGACTTGTCATTCCTAGGTATAGCGTTAGTCACAACTTGGTGCTCGGCCATGCAACGCCGCGGCAAAAAACCCGTCAGCTGGTTCTTCCGTCATCGGTACAATGCGGTCCGATGTGATGCAGGTGCTCCTCATGTCCTGATTATTTCTCTCTCTTTTCCTCCCACCCGACCCCTCTATCTCCTTTTTTCCATCCTTCTTTCCTTCCTTCCTTCTTTACTTATTTCCTTCCTGCATTTCTCTTCCTCCTTCCCTCCCTCCCTCTCTCTTCTTTCTTTCTCACCTTCCTTTGTCCTCCGTATGGGGGACGCAGTATTCTATCATGATTGGAAGATAATCTACACTCTATAAATAAATAAATAAATAAATAGATAAATAAACAAATAGATAAATAAACAAATAGATAAAATAAAAAAAATAGAATTAAATATAATAGAATAAAATATAATAAATGAAAAAACTTACGACAAGGAAGATGAGTTTTTCTATTGTACATATTTATCAGCAATTATACGCAAACATTATGATTTTTTTAGGGGGGTGTTGTGGATCATGGCTCAAGTAATGCAGGGGTGATACGACTCACAATCCGAATCTGGGTTTTTCTTAAGAGATTGAAATAAACTGCATTTGTGTACTTTTGAAATAATGTGTACCTCAACAATCTACCTTAATTCTAATGACTGTTCTTGTATAGATACTCTTGAGAGGAAGTACTTCCTTAACCACTTCAGTATGAGGTCTTGCTTCAAGCTGAATAAAATCATCTGGCGTTAGTCAGTAAAAGATAGAAAATGCCTTCTCGTAGCGAAGAGATCGAGAGAAAGCGCCTATGTTCCTTAGGTTAAAGAGAGATGTTTTAGGTCTTAAGCGAAGAAAGGCTCCCCTCTGCGGGACGAAAACGCCTAGCGGCAGCCAGAAATAAAAATAAAGACGATCTGTGTCATCTTCGGATGTGAAAAATAGAACTGAGATTTTTCAGCACTGCCAGGGCTAAGTTAGGATTTATCGACACGGGGAGGAAGGGAGGGAGGGAATGAGGTTGGGTGAGTTAGCTTATTGGCACGAGACACTCTCATGAGCCTCGGTGTTCCTTAGTCATATAGTCGCGTCAATGACCCACTCTCCACATGTGAACTTTGATAACAACCATTATTATGGCTACCAGTGGCGATTACCATGTCGATGAGAACTGCAAATATGTTATGACTGACGCTGGTAACAGTGATAATTACAAAGCTGGCGTGATAGACTAAGGGTGAAGTGAGGTTGGTTTTGGTGATTGGAAAGATAGTAATTGTTTTATCACGAGTTAGAATGGAGTCACGAAATTAAAAACCTGGACTACTTTGGCCGTAATGTCAGGATGCTCATTTCAGAGAATTTCACTGAAGGGGAGATACTAGTGACTATAGAAAAGGTAATCAATTATTGAAATGGTTATCGTAGATGATAATAATTGTTGACTCAGTATTCAATGATTGGAAGCTCACAACCTCAAAGACGCTGCCACTGACCATCCTAGGAGCAAAGATGGTGAGAGGGGTCTACTCCAGAAGTCGCTGAGTAGCTGCGACCGAAGCAGTCACCTTTGCCCTATGTGCTCGGACTGTTGGGGCAGGTTACAGTCACTGCTAGGAATTGGAGAAGAGTGCGGGATTCGAAACCACAACTAAGCAAGATTAATACGCTTCAGATTACGCCATAAGCGCACATTGCCTGTCTTTTATCTTTTTTTTTCTCAATATCATCGACTTATATTAGTAGGAAGAGAAAGAAGCCACCTGTTGTCACCTCTCATAATATGAAATGGTGGAGGAAATACAGTCTAAAGTGATAGAAATCTTGGGCCCAGTCCAGAGACTGAGTAGCTCTTCAAGGCTTCACCTCTAGATGGAGGTGAAGGTGTTGATAGGCTTTAGACAGATATCAGGAAGATGAATCTCTTTGACGCCCGTCTCTCAGGACCATCTTTTACAGGCACCCCTCTTTGTTCCCGTGGGATACAGTGATGGTGTCATTCATGATAACAACACTTAAGTACTTTTTATAAGGAGTGCTGTTAATAATAGTAATACAATTACACCAAAAGACCTTCTTCCCCTTGTAAGGGAGACGGCCCAATCAAACCATAGTAATAATAAACTAATAAGGAAACATGGACTGGGAGTGAAACGACAGGAATAAATGTTTTACTCTCAGTCCATGTTTTCTTTGCCGTGTCTTAGCAACTTGTTCACATGAATATTCGTTTTCAATAAACTAATAATAATGGTGACTTGGGCCATTATATATGTTAGCGGCGATAAATTTGAGAGTGCTCATTACGGTTAGTGGCTGTGGCTGCAGAGAGATGTTCACCAGAAACATTACATCATCAGTCGCGAGCTCTCCCTAACTATAAATACTTAGTATTTTGTATATATGCTGAACTCATCTGACCCTTTGTGACAGGCGGCTGACCCTTAGATAGAATTGGTAGTCCTCGGAGGTGCTCCTTGTCTTCTTCTGTATCTTCAGATCGACAAATGAGATTACTCCCGAAGAACGTGAGGCACCTCAGAGACACGAATACGAGACTAAATCATAATTGAAGGTGCTCCCTGCCTTCTTCTTTATCTTCAGATCGACAAGTGAGGTTACTCCCGAAGAAGGTGAGGCACCTTAGAGACACGGGTACGAGGCTAAATCATAATTTTGCATCCATATATGGGAAGAAGAACAGAACAGGCTAGGTATGAGCACGACCGTGTGTGGGATGTGGTTTCCCTTGCCGACAGAGAATCAGGCCTCTTGCACTAGTCTGGTGAAGTATAAATTGATGATGAGTGCAGAATCGACCACAAACTTTCAATCGGGAATGCAGAAGTGATCATAATAGCCAACGGCCGGAGGTGTTGCAACCATGTAGTGTCTGAAGCTGCACTTAGGAATATTTACCTGCTTTTTTTTTTTACTATTTACTTGTTTTTTTATTATTTAACTATATTTATGCATTTATTTATGTATTTTATTTGTTATTTACATTATAATAGTTTTTATTTATTCATTTATTATTATTATTATTTTTTCGCATCCGACCTAGATATGGACCAAAAGGTCTCCTGTCGGCATGATCCGCCTTTATATCAGACCTGGAAGCGAGAGTCGTAGGGGGAGCCCTCTGGGGGGAAAGCAATAGACACAAAGGTTTTGCTCTCTGTCTACTTGAATTTGTACGTTTCAGGTCCCACTTGTGTTCTTTTCCTCTGTGCTGCGGTACCCGCCTGCCAGAGCTGCTTTGGCGTTTTTATTTCTTTTTTTGTTTAGTGTGTACTGCGTTGTTTAATTATGACAATAACACTAAAAGACTGTACGATTTACATTAACAAAAATAATATAGAAATAAAGGAAATATATTTGCGGTTCTTAACTATAAAAACACGGATGGTAATGGTAGGGATGGATGTAATGAGCATCGTAGTAATAATAATATTAAGATAAGATCATCATTATTGATGAGGCATTGAAATATATATTTTGAGTAGGATTATTGCTGTCGGTGAATTATGGCGATAAAAGTAAGGATGATGACAGTGATGAATTTCAATAATGCTGATGACTGCAGGGTTGAGAGCTGAGTATATGCTAGAGGGCGGTGGCCGAAACTGTCAGCTTTACATTATGGACTTAGATAGCTTGGACTCGTAGCCATCACCGGTAACCATTGGGAACGATTCCGGTTCAAGTCAGTTGCTAGGTGAATGCCATGCTCTGTAGCAGGGCTTCTTAAACTTTGTTGGGTGCAAAACTCTACAAATCACTTCAATAGATTCACGATCCACTCCCCCAGGAACAAAGCATTTCTGAAAACCACTGTAACACGTTTCCCTGTCTCAGCTGTCCACCGCTGACAGGTACTAGACACGTTAGGATGGATAGTGGGAGGAAGAAGAGGAGAGGGAGGGGGAGGGGTTTGCAGGATCTCGCAACCCCTCAAAATGATTTCACGATCTCTCTGGGGTCTAGTTCGTGTAAAAGAAACATATGAGTGATAAAGGCAATGATGATGACGTAGTGGAGATCTGTCGTACGCGCGGAGATGTCTGCTATATATATTATCATAGATGACGATGGTAATAGTGATAATGAGACAACTGGGATTGGGAGTGTTTATGACTATAACCCGTTTTCCACCAAGGAGATACCACAGGTATGAATATATATATATATATACATATATATATAAATATATATATAAATTTATATATATATATAAATATTTATATATATATATATATTTTTTTTTTTTTTTCTTCTTCTTTTTTTCGGCTGCCAGAATGAAATAAAGAGCGGCACTGTGTACAGAAGGAGGTTAAGGTGAATACTTCTAGTAAACTGATCACATTATGGACCAAAAGGTCTACTGGAGGGGGTATTCTAGTATAATTGTTATATTTCAGAGACCGAAGGAAGGGAGGGAAACGAAAGCTGATATTGCTAGCAGGTCTCAAAAAAGTAAATCACAACGTACGCATGTGCCTCTTTCTCTGGGCAGATGGTGTCAATGGTAATGACTTTGAACATCAACGAAATGTGCTTTCCAGGTGGGAGCAACCCGAGTTAAGATTTTTTTTTGTAGCATAGTGGAAATGGAAGTCAGCGGACCTTTCAATTCATGTGGATATTGTCTGCTAGAAATGAACTCTTAAAGAACTTCAATCTTGAGAGGAAAATGGTATGACAGGTAACTTAGAACATAGCAATTTGACCAGTTGTTAATCTCGTCGTATCTGGAAAATTCTAAATGGGCTTCACGCGTGCGACTCTCCTCGATGGAAGTCTGTTTCTTCAGTAAACGACAAAGGGGAGGGCGCGAATCCTCTCAGCAACGGAAGAGGGAAGCTTCGGCTGCCCTGGTCGTAGAGAATAGCTGCCTCGAACAACTCGGAATAGATTTGTGCGTTCTTGGTTTAACCCACTCACTTATGTTGCCCATGGTATGGGCACAATATTGTACCGTTTTTCATGACGTGGCATTTTTTAAGGGGGGGGGGATGTCACTGCGCTGTTCCTGCCCTTCCGTCTAGCGTGTGGACAGGATCCTACCCTGAGGCCGGGGTGGAGATGGAATTAGGCGGAGACGAGTTTGGCGACCTGTGGCAGAGGAAATGCCTTCATAGGTGAATCGAAGGAGTAAGAGGACGGGTAGGAGAAGGAAGAGCACGAGGAGGAGGAGGAGGAGGAAGAGAAGAAGGAGATTGTGGAAGAGGAGAAGGAGGTGGTGGAGGAGGCGGAGGTGGTGGGGAAGTAGGAGAAGGAGGTGGAGGAAGTGGTGAAGGAGGAGGGAGAGATGGTTAGACATAGATGAGAGGTGGAGAGCAAGGACGAGAGCCACCAAAGGGCGCGCGGGGGAAGAGTGAATTAAAGAATTTCTTCCTTCTTGGAATTCTTATAATGCTTGACCCCATGACCTTGCCGACTCACTTGCAGACCAAGAACGTCTTCGGGGGGTACCGAAGACTCGTTCATCGGGGTGAGGGGATGTTGCCTCAGGAATATTCTTTCTCCACAGAATCTTCATTAAATCTGCGAGCTTTCTAGAAGCATATGACCACAAAAGTAGTTGTGAAAGTTTTATTTTAGCTTAGTGTGATGGGTCTCTTGCCCACACCTTTTTCCATGTCATAACTTCCTTCTTGATTTAGACTTTTTCTCGTGCAGACACAAAACGTGCTGCTCTTCTATTTTTTCCGTGTGCATATTCCTACAGGATATCTCTCCTCCCATGTGTGAATGTTTTTTTTTATATAAATGGAGGGAAGATGAAATATGATGGTTGGCAAATAAAGAGTGATAGAAGAATCAAACGGGACTAAATGGGTTTAGGAGTAATTGTCAACTGAAGAATATATCCTGAATAACAAGTAACTAGTATTGTGAAAAGAGCATATGCTTGGTCGATAAATGTAAAAAAAAAATGATATGAACACATGGGCAAAGAAGAAATAAAATTACTGGTTGCTCAAGATTCTATCTGGAACATGATTCAGCATCTAAAGGTGCACGCAATAAAGGTAAAACTGGAAAATCGGTACGATCCGTAATAAGATAAGCACTGAGTCAACTCAACTTTCTTACTGCTAATAGCTCGAAAACCCTATGACTATCGACGCAAGAGAAGAAAAAAGTGCATTGACCACATTATACAAATGCACAAGGAAAATGAATTCAGAAACAAAGACTGTCACTTACATACTGCCTGCCTTCACTCCTTCACTTGTTCACGAAAGTATTACATGTAGGGACGGAACACAGAAAATCCCTTTGGGAATTAGAAACACTGATGAAGGAAGTTGTGAAGATCGATCTGGCTACCACTCCATAAGGCCCTAGGTCTCTTCCTCCATATAGATAGACAAGTTCCTTTACGGCCCTGCAGTCAGATGACCCAATTACACTCAGTCGTGCCTTTCCCTCCGTAAGTGTCCCTGGCTTCACTATCTTGCTCGTCGCTGGGTTCCTTTTGGTAGCCTCTGCAAATTACAATAAAATTGTTAACTTTAATTAATAACCTTGATGAGCACTCGACGAGCACTGTCTCTGTTTATTTTTGTAAATATTTATCCTTATCATAATTCTATTTGTTGTCTAGAATCTATGTTTATCAAGTAACATGCAGCCTACTTCGTTACTATCGAGTTTTTGGTCTCATTTTATTGTTAGCGGAACGTTACAGTGGTTTTGTCAAATTTGCGCGCGCGAAACGAACCATATATACATTTGCTTTTGCAGCAGAGTTGGGAAATATTTGTAGAATGTCAGTTGGACACGTTTCGCCTCATATTGTTAAAAAGTTGCCTGGCATCACACCCCGGTATTGATAGATGAAATCACGAATAAGGCAGTCCGGGTTTGCGTTTTCTCTTCCGTGCAGCAGAAGACTGCACAGCATCTGTTCTCCCATTGGTTGGCGTTCCTAATTCTTAGACCATGTAATACTTGAGACTCTTAGAAAGTTTTGTCCTGACGTTGTGCAAGTATCTTCTGCGATAGTTGTCCAATTTGCACACCTTTTCCATTTTTTTTTCTGGGTGTGAGCTAGCTAGTAGGCATAAGTCTTCTCCGTTTTAAATAGGAAATCTTGGAAGTTTATTCCAATTGGTAATGTACTTTCAAAAAAGGGAGTATTGATTCTTTTTCATTTTCCTGGCTTTTTATTGTAAAGGGTAACGCTTTCTTCACTTTCTGGAGCGATAACTCATTTAATTTCTCTACTATTTTTGTTTGTTCATAGCTCCTGTTTGTTGTGTGTGTGTGTGTGTGTGTGTGTTTTAGAGAGAGAGAGAGAGAGAGTGAATGAGTGAATGAGCGAGTGAGTGAGTGAGAGAGAGATGGAGAGGAAGGGAGAAGGGAAGATTACTCAGAAACACATTGTGATCTTCTTGCCACAACACAATAAGTGCAGTGACAGTATAGCTCGCATCACTGCTTCCCTTTCTTTCGAAATCCTTCGGAACCCCTATTTTTCAGTCAGTCAGGGCCGTTTTTGTACGCAAGCTCGTAAGATTACGTAAGCCACTCTCCCTCAACCCTGTCCTTCCCTTCCCTCTTCTACCATTTACCTATTCTTCCCTCCTATTTCCTCCACTCTCTCTCTTCTTTGGTCATATAGATATCATAAATATTGTTCTCCCTTCCTTTTCCCTCACCTCCATTCACAAAAGTCTCCCCATTTCATCCAGGTACAGTCCCACCGATGGCAAAAGTTCGCTCCCTCCGTCAGTCGGCCACCCGGGCCCGACGTAGAAAACGACCGCACATATTTCTTATGATAGGCCATCTGTTGAGTTGAACTCCAGATACTCGTATCCATCATTGTACGTAAAACATTATTTCAGGAATGCAGACCATTTTTTTTTTCTAAACTGTGCGGGGTTTTTTTTCAAGCCTCAGCGTTCCCCTATATTTACCCTCGCTTTGAAACATCTCTGCTTTCTTCCACATTCCCACAATATTCCAGGCCTCTGTGCACATTATGTATTGTGCACACTCCCAATCTCTTGCACTCACCATGCCTTTTGCCCAATCCGCATCTCTGTGCACGTTTCCAAATGTTTCAAAACTATATTCCATACCCAAGCCTTTTGCCTTCTGGAATTACTCGTGAATTTACAGATCTTTAAGTATGCTAATACAACACTCCTTCCCTACCCTTTCTGAGTACCATCCCTCCCTCTTCACGTCACCACCCCATGCACCCTCTCCACATCACTGTGACCTACACCCGATCTACCACGAAGTCTAGCAGGGTTCCTGAAACCCGGTGCCGTGTCCTCTCCCACAGACTTCTGTTTTTGGTAAGTCTGGTCTCTGGGCGTCCTCCAAACCTCTGAAGATCATGACTGCCCTACCCCGATCCTGAAATAGCTGACCGATATTTTTTGCACTTTCCTCAGTTCCGGGTTTCCCGTGTTAATTTGTTGAATACACTGTTGAAGTTCCTGTGACTTTGTTTTTTCCAAAATACATACATATTCCAGAGTCTTGAATATGCTAAGATATTTCCCACATTCTTATGATTTTGTGATATGTGTTATTCAGTTTCTCATACTTTAGGGCAGTGGTTCCCAAACTATGGGTAAATTACCCCCTGGGGGGGAGGTAGCAAATTTTAGGGGGTAATGGAGGGCTGACAAAAAAAAATAAAAATTTAATTAAACAAAATAAAATCAAGAAAACATTACGGTACCCGGCATTAGGATTAAGGTTAACTTAGTACGTATAATTGTAAAACTGAAAAAAAAAGGTTGGGAACCACTGCTTTAGGCGAACCACCTAAAGACCAATGGCTCATTTCCCAACTCCATATAGTGCTGCGTGAACATAAATTTATTACCGTAGAAAGTAAAGTCATTGCGGCGGTTATCTTCCTAGATTTGATTCATGCCATACAAATACTGGCAATCCGACTGTAGAATCCACATGCCTGTGGCCAACAGTGTTTCAAACGTTGTTACATTTTGCGTCCCATGGATAGAATATATATATATATATGTGTATATATATATCTATATATATATATATATACATATATATATATACATATATATATATATATATATATATATGAATGTAAATAAATAACTCATAACCATAGTGTCATTATTTCGCCACTGCATGGAATTAGTAGTATCTCCACAAAACACATTGATCACCTTTGGTCTCGTGTTATACCTGTGCGGTGCTGTGAATGCCACCTGTTCTGCATATTGCCCTCCTTGTGGCCCCAGCTCGTCGGCTAAGTTCATCCACTCACCAGTCAATAATCTCCACATGTCCATACTTAAAGATGTGTGGCTCTAACTCGGTCGCCGTTGAACTGCCCTTGCCAGCCCACCCGACCTCGCTCCGCACCGTTTTCATACCCAATTTGACCTCGAAGGACCCAAATCTATCTCATCTCACTCCCCTGTCTAATTTATCACACTCCTGTCTTACCCTGGCAGCTCGCTCTGACATTGTTGTTATTAGCGATACACTAGATACCTAGTCTAACTTAGCCCAATCCATCCTAATTCAAACCAGCCCAACCCAGCTCACTTCAATCCAACCTCAACCAGCCCACTCCTGCCCAGCCCTCTCCAGCCCAAACCAACCTACCCAACCTAAACAAACATAACCCTGCCCAGCCCAGGCCAGCTTAACCGAATCCAATCCATCGTAACTCAGTCCAACCCTACTCTATATTGTCCTCCTTTGTCGCCCAGACTAAATCTCCCTCTGGTGTACGCTCATTGTTCTCAGCGTCGTACTCTGCCTCCCATGTTCCGGCACAGCAGGATCTCCGCCTCCGTCCAAGTCCGCCTGCCCTCGCCCAGCCTGTTCTTCTTCTTCTTATCAGCCCCTGCTGCTCTACCCTACCTTGCCTTTACCCCCTGAGCCTCCCCTCCGCACCCCTTCTCCCTCCTTCACCCGTTGCACCCACTTCCACTCCCTGTTCCCCCTTGCACCCACTCCCACTCCCTCTCCTCCCCCCCACCTCCCTTATACAGAGCCTTTCTCAGCATTCTTATACACACCGCACGCGATAAAGCGTCGCCCACCCAACCGACCTGGACGCCACAGCACGTCCACATCTTTGTGCACAAGAATCATCGGCACACGCTAGCTGGCAGAGTCAAAGGCATATCCGTGAGTATCAGCGGAGATACTAACCGCCATCAATAAGTCTGCCCTGCACAGGCAAAATTTCATTTCCTCGCGCTCTGAAAATACAAGTCACACTGATAAGGCCAAAATTGGAGTACGCAGCGACTCTATGGTCACCTAGTGCTAAAAAGAATATAAGGAAGATTGAGTGAATCCAGAGAGCAACTGCGAAGATGGCCCCAACACTATCAAAACTGTCATATGAAGAAAGGCTGTCAAAACTACAATTACCGACTCTCGAACATAGAAGAGAAAGAGGTAACTTGTTGACCATCTAAAGAATTATGAGAAGTGTGGAAGTCCTTGATAGAGATAACTTACTAAATTGGGATAACAGAAACTCAAGAGGACATGGAAACCCAAAAAGGAGAGTTATAGAAGAGACCTGAAAAAAACAGCTTTCCCCACAAAGTGGTGGATATACGGAGGATATTATTCGAAACAATAGTGTGTGCAAAAAGAATACAAGAATTTAAGAGCAAATTAGATATGGCGAGATACAGAGACGGGACACCACGAGCGTAGCTCCCCTTCCTGTAAAATACAACTAGGTAAATAAACACACGCACACACACACTCTACAGATGCGTCAAAAGATACACTTTTTGTAAATGGCGTATTCGGATTAAAGTGATTAAAACGGTTGAGAGAGTACACAACCCTATCTTCATACTATATCATCTCTAAATCGCTCAGATTTTGCTTTTATTATTTGGGCCAAGTGAGTATTATTCATGGCTACTTTCAGCAGCCCCGGGGACAGTGACGGGGACCTGCTTGTGGTGGTCCAATAAGATGGACGGCATAGCTGCCCATTTTCAAACTAAGTCAGCCTCCTCACCTCCATGAGAAGATGTAGACCCTTTAGGGCTAACACTTGGTTCCCGGACTGGGCCCAAGATTTATCTTTATTGTCTTATTTTACAAATGGAGAGTTGATAACTGACGACTGTTCCGTCTCCTCCTGCTTTCAGCCAGTGACATAGAAACAACAAAGACACGGACCAACGTTTCTCCTCTGAGAGATCGGTGGGAGGGCCCAAGGACCGTTGCCAGCCTCTGTGAGGTTGCGGTTTTTCCGCTTAATGGAACTTGAGGCAACCCCCGATAGTTCTCATAAGGCTGGTCTGTCCATGCTATCAAGGCTCCCTCCAAATTAATTTTGCACAAATAACCTTGCAATATTATTTTCATCTTTCCTCAGAACTTCACGCTTTTCTTACCGGATTCCTATCCCCATTTTCTCATTTGAATACTTCATCCATTATACCGGGTACTTATGGCAAGATGCTTCTTCTCCCAGAAAAATAAAATTTCCTCAAATTACGTCTTTTTTTTCATATTTCCACCCAATATCTCGTTCCTTTGTTTTAAAGTTCTTTTGGTTTTAGCACCCACAATTATTTCATAAATTATTATTTATTTATTCATTTATCTATTTATTATTACCATTATCATTTTTGTAATTACCAGCTTCCTCACTTCTTTGGTTACCTGTTTGCGTCTTTTGTTCCTCTCACCCACACACCCTTTGCCACACCATTTCTACATTCCCTTTTCCTTTTGTGTAACTCATTGCAACTCAGTTTAACTCTAAATCTTTCTTGTATTCATTTCTTGAACATCTCTGCTTTCTCTTACACAGCTCACTCACCCTAATAAGGCCTTTACTTTCCTTCTTCCCTCCCCTTTTGTATATTCTTTGAGACACAGTGGTCAAACATCCTTTTACGTAACCGCCTTAGGGTATTGACCCTTTTAGTTATCGAAGGGTCACCTCGAAGTTGTACCAGATAATAAGAGATTGGAAGTGAAACCATGTTCAGCCTTAAGGAGCTTCTGCAAGG
>NC_134777.1:49300691-49305691 GCF_046742065.1 Oratosquilla oratoria | reverse complement strand
CGAAAAAAATAACAAAATATATGACTGAGTCAAGTGGTAAGATTAATGTGGAAGCCGATAAATTTGAGAAGTGGACTAAGGTCGACTGTGATGTTCCTGTCACTCAAACTGATGATCTAATTGAGGAAGAAGTTGATCCCCCAATGTCATGGTACGAGGGTTTGGCAGCAAACAACATGCTCAAGAATCAGATTATGGATACCCGAAGAAAGTCATCAAAGCAGTCAGACATCCGCATCATGTTCTCAAGGGCTGCAAAGAGGGCCTCTACCTCAAACCAACCCCGGCCCTCTACCTCTGGTGAGCCCCAGCCTACCTCTGGTGTGGCAATGGTACTGGATGAAGATACTAATGGCCCCCCAGTGCCACCAGTAAGCCCCTAGTAAGACCCCAGTAAGGTTTACTTAGCTTGTAAGCACACAAAACCAGAAAACAAGAAAAAAAAATAGAAAAAAGAAGTGAATATTCATGCCTTGGTTTAATGATTAACATTTTGCTGTACCGTCATTAACTATACTGGATACTGTACCCAAAACTGCCCATACTGTACCTGGATATAGATGTAGCCTATACTGTACAGTGTACAGTATAGGTGCACACTGTCACACCTACAACCTATTGTACTGTACTTCACCTACAACCATACTTTGTGAGTATTGTATTACTGAACAAATGGTTCAGTAATGCCTTCAAATGTTGTATATTCCATCATTGGTTACTTATTTTCTACATTAGTTATCACATATTTTATATTTAATGCTTGTAAATGTATGTAGCATGAATTCTCAGACATCGCTAAGAGTAAGCCTCACAATAACGGAATTTCATCTTTCTCGGCACAGTCGTGGTCCCGTTATAACGGGGTTCTATGTACTGCCCCTTTGAGATATTCATACTTGGTATGTATTCTATTAGTGTTGATTCTCAAAGAGGCAATGGTCTCCTGACATATTTTCAGGACTCTTCATCACCAACTTCGTCAACAGGCATCTTCCACCTGACCTCACACATCATGTTTCCTAGGTCACCACTCCAGTTAGGTTAGGCGTCCTTTGCTCCTTCCCTTGTCCCCCTTATTTTGTAAGAGGGTGCTATATAATTATAGCACCCTTCTCTGTTTTTGTACTACTGAAGAGGACTGTAGTTTACAGTCGAAATATACTGATTCAATTTCCGGTTTTTCTCTTCTGCTCCGACTGCGGTTTCACTTGTGATTTACAAATGTGCTCCTACATTTTCCATGAGTAATATATATATATATATATATATATATATATATATATATATATATATATATATATATATATATATATATGTGTGTGTGTGTGTGTGTGTGTTTATGCGTGTATGTGTGTGTATGTATTTATATGTATATAAACGTGTATATATATATATATATATACATACAAAATAACCACATGAGAAGAGAAACTTGTAGACAGCAAGTACTTTCTCATATTACATCTTCAGACAAAGGCAGAATTAAGAGTGTTTAAATACAAAAGTAGAGAAAATAGGGGCGTAAGTGAAGAGAAGCGGGGGGGGGGGCGAGGGGAGACTGTTGTACAGAAAATGGGGAGTTGGCACGACTCTTACTTCACATTCCTCGCCCTGATTGCATGTGGTTTAATCAGGCGGAAACCTTTTCATCATTGGTTCGGTTAACATTTGATCACATTTGAAATGCCTGTAGGTCAATTTTACATTTCTTTCAAAAGTTCCCGAGACTAAACATGATTCGATCACGTTTCTCTCAGTTAAGCTCCTTACTGATGCTAAGATTGTTGTCATGGACCAATCTGTAAGATAGTTATTGAATGATTTATGACGAAATAAAGCATAATTTTTTTTTTTTTTTAGATCTCACACTATATGTTGGGAAATCCTCGTTTCCATTTTTTTTTTTTTTTTTTTTTTTTTAAATTTTGCCCAATATAAGGTTTGTTACAATCTTTGCAGGGAATGTTATCCACTACCCCCGTTGTTAGGCAGGCTATTTTTAATTAAGGTTCTTTTTATTATGTTGTCATATTTAAATGCTATTTTGACATCTAATTTATTTAGGAAGTTTTCTGTACCAAGGAAAATTTCAAATGTGTACATCTAAATAGGGACACTGAAAGACTATCCCCGTACGCATTAGTTATACATCGTTTGGATGAACTAATAAGAGAACGCATAGCAACTGGTAATTAAATGAAAACTAAGTTATCATAAAGTGAAAAAATATAATGTATATCCGTACCTTTATCAGCACATGAAAATTATTTGACTTTTCAATCTTATATCATCCCAGGGCATCCGACGTGATGTCAAGATTCATTATCAGAAAGTTTGTATTAACTTCTTACCCAGAAATGAAGATGAACAGATTATACAGCTTGTGCAGAACAATGCCCAAACTCCAAAGAAGCTCTTCAGTACTTCATATCCAGCCATCTATCCCTCGTGTGCACGCATCATTATACAGAGAGAGAGAGAGAGAGAGAGAGAGAGAGAGAGAGAGAGAGAGAGAGAGAGAGAGAGAGAGAGAGAGAGACAGAAGGAGGGAGTAGGAGGAAGGAACTTAGGAAATAAAGAAGGGAAGTGGATACTTTGCAGGAAAAAGGAAATACTCGTTACTTAAAATCCACATGATAATTCGACGCCATCTCATATTAGGACACAATAAAAAATAATGACTTCCATCATACTTAACAAACAAGAGAAGCACAACTTGAACCAAAACCTCCTTTCTCTATCCCTCTTTGCTTGCCTCTTTTCACCAGACACTTCCCCACCCTCTTTCTTTCTCCCCTCAAAAAAAAAAAAAAAAAAAAAAAAGGCGATTAGACTGTCGAGCTTCTATATTAGGTGACAGAGACATACGACCAAGTTGGATTTAGGGTGAATTCTTCCCAAAGTGCTGAGGCTATCGCATATCTACTCGGTGTCCGCTCTTTGTGCCCGGCCGCCGGATTCGGCGCGGTGCGAATTCGGCGCGATGCACCGGGTCGTAACACCTGCCTGACGCGGGATCGCCCGAGGTCGCCCATAATTCCTTATTGGGAGCTCAGGATTAGCGTCGCAGGAGTGTCTTGGGTTTTCGCACCCGTATGTCACAGGGACTGATCTCCATGCATGAACGATCACTACCAAACCTTTGGTAAGGCGAATGAAGTCTGGGAGCCTCTGCACGGGCTGGATGGGTGTAAGCTTCCCACAAATGGCACCTGAATCAGACAAGGTGGCGTGCAGGGTTTAATTATAAATGCGTAAATTGACCCACTAAAGAAGGTTCTGCACAGGATTTTCCTACATGGAAGCGTTGAGCCTTTGCACTCAGCGTTGTTGCAGAGTCTTTCAGCGAAATGTATGAAGTGCTGCTTTCCAAGGCAAGGTCGAGGGAGGTCACGTCTGTGAAGAGAACCATCTCTTGCAGCCTTAGTCCGTTGCTTGTGACTCTTGTTAGTCTTAAGTGGTGATCTGGCTTTCTTGTGACCTTTGATAATGCTAATTCCTTTCTTATGGCTTTAACAGAGGAGGACACTTGATGGAGGGTTTTATAAGAGGGTTATCGCTTTGCTGTGATGAGTATGCGGATGCGATTTGCCTTAGATGATAATTTATGGATAGCATGAACTAACAAAATGGAAATTAAAATATGCATAAAATTGAAATGTCGAGCATGTACAGTAGATGAAGAATATATCTGAATGTGGACTTGGATACACACATGTGAGAATTGGTGGTTATTATGAGAGGGGGAGACTACTAATTGCCCTCAGAAGGCGTCATCATCTATCCACTCGAATCTGCTTTAGGCCGTTGTCGAGTTGAGCAGGTGGCAGACAGCTGCGTACAGAGATCGTGGCAATGAGAGGAGCGTGTGTGTGGTGTTGTAACGAACTGCGTGTATGTATTGTCGTTGAAAATCGTCTCCCGCATTGTGGTGAAACCGGTTTGGAGTGGCGGCCCCCTGTGCTTCGCGCCACTTCTCCATCCTCCTCTTCCTCTTCCTCTTCCTCTTTCTCCTCCTCTCCCTTCTCTTCTTCGTCCTCATCCTCCGCCACCTTTACCTGCTCCACTTTCTTCTCCTCTTACTTCCCCTCTTCCTCCCCAGTTTCATTCTTAGTTTCTTGTTCTCCTTCCTCTCGGCCTCAGCCTGCTCCTCGTCATCTCCATTTCTATCTCCTCCTCCTCCTCCTCCTCCTCCTCCTCCTGCCCTCTATTCATTCTCCTAACCTCATCCTACTCCTGCTTTTCCTCCTGCTCCTGTTCCTCATCCTACCCCTCCTCCTCCTCCTTCTCATTCGCTTCATTTTCTTCCTCTTCATTTTCCCATTCTCTTCCTCCTCCTCCTCCTCCTTCTGTCTCTTTACCCCTCTCCCTCCTTCGGGGACCTCTACTACAACTTCTTCTCCTCCTCCTCTTCCTGCTCTTCTTCCTCCCAGTCCTTTCCCTCCTTTTCCTTCTCCCCCTCCTCCTGTTCCTCCTTTTCCTCCTACTCCTCCTCCATCTCCTTCTCCTCCTCCATATCCTCCTCCTCACCTACTCCTCCTCCATCTCCTTCTCCTCCTCCATATCCTCCTCCTTCACCTCTTCTCGGTCTGAGGCCATACTTGCCATCCCTGCGGTTTTTTGATTTACACTTGGGTGCATGAATATGTAAATAGAGATCTGCACTTATGCGTTCGTGATTTATAAATACATGCATACTTGTAAAACACACACACACACACACACACACACACACACACACACACACACACACACACACACACACACACACACACACACACACACACACACACAGTAATAGTCATTTGGAACAAGTTAGTTGAGAAAGTGGTGTGTGCAAAAACAATACATGGATTTAAAAACAGTCTAGGTAAAATGAGATATGAAGACGGGACACCACGAGCATAGCTCCCCTTCCCGTAAAATACAACTAGGTAAATACAACTAGGTAAATGCACACACACGCGCGCGCGCGCGCGAACGAACGTATTTACACGCAT
>NC_134777.1:49278191-49298191 GCF_046742065.1 Oratosquilla oratoria | reverse complement strand
AAATATCATAAATACTGACAGAGTGAAGAGGAGCAGGAGAACGAGGGGTTCGAAGAGGAAGAGGAGGGTGAGGATGAGGGATGAGGCTTGGTAGAGTTGAAAATTCATAGGCAGCAAGAGCATAAGCATACTGGACTTAGTAGCTTGTGTCGGTGATTCTTCGTCGCGATAAAATCCGGTTTCCTCGCCGCTAATCCATTACTGACCGAGACTGAACAACTCGCATATAAACGTGTTTATCGTCAAATATTAATTCATTATGTCAATGACTTTAGTGACGCCGGTACGGACCAGAGTTACTTAGCATTCTTTTATGATTAGAGACTAATTTCCACTCTAGAATACTGACCACTTAATATCTACTAACCTTCTTTTCTGCAAAATCCCCTTTACAACTTCTATGAATCCACATCTTCCACATAATTTTTATGTTCGTAAAGAGGGAAGAGCTTATTCTTGGAGACAAAATACAAAATCTTCATAATGCCAACTCGCAACGACAAGCCTGTAGAACATGGTGTCAACCCCACGAACGGCTCTTGCACCAGACTTTGGTGTTATTTCGAAGCCATCATCAATGTCATTATTGTCATGGGCATGGTCTCTGATTGTCATCGCGTTCATCGTTATTGTCATCGTCATCGTCGTTATCGTCATTGTTATTGTCATCGCCGCCATTATTCTCTTCAATTTCGTCACCACCACCAACACCACTATCATCACCACCATCACTACCATCACCATCATCATTATTATTATCGTATACTTTTATTTTCTGCGCTCCTTTTTTTTTTTTTTTTTTTTTTTTTTTACCTTTTCTCCTCCTCCTCCTCCTCCCCCTCCCCTTCCCTAGCCTCCTTCTCCTCCTACCCCTTCCCCTCCCTCTCCCCCTCTCCTCCTCTTCCTCCTCCTTCATCTTCTTCCACCCTCCAACCCCAAAATAATTTACACACCTCTTAGAAATGTTTATTGTGTGTGCCCGCCTCCTTTTCCTCCTACTTGACCTTCACCATCCTCTAGAGGTTCTTTTTACTAGGTCAAGTGCCATTTAGTTCAAACACTCACCTGGCTTTCGGGTTCTTCCTCAATAGCTCATTCAGATCCCCACTTGTCCTGTGTTGTAGCCTGAGACCTTTGTGGTTCAATAAGGAATCAATAGCCAAGTGCATGGTGAGTCTGGCTCCTTCAAAACGACGATTTCCTTACGCACAGCGATTTCATGCAGCTGAGGGTTGGACCCCAGAAGGACACGATGTCAACCAATGCAGACCCCTTTTGTTCTGTGAACCGTTCGATGGCTGAACAAGACCGGGGCGTCGTTTCGAACGAAATCGATATTACGTTTCACCACGTTGATCTCTGCTCCTGCAGTCCTCTGGGCGTACAACGATATTGCCGAATTAAAATAGAGACATTAAGAAAAACGCGTAAGCAACACAAGGGTAAGATTGTTGAATTGATTCACTCTCTAAGCAGTTCATTAAAAGTAGTTCTGGAACCTGGTCTAGCCGCTCAATGATCTGAACGTTTCAGTCAGTAAGATACAATCGTTGCAGCTTTTCTGGTTATATTTTACAACGGATTTTACTGTTTCTGAGGTTAACAAAGGGAAGAAGATTTGATCCACGAAGTAGACATTATTGAAGTATTATGTACCAACGAGAAATATAAAGGTGACTAGCACTCCTCAGGTAAACTTGAAGCATGAGAGATGCTCACATCGTACATAATTGAAACAGAAGGCGAATGATGTGACGACACGACTTAAAATCTTGGTATCGTCCGTCTCGTCTTCCATGTACAATGACGAGCAAAATTTTTGTCCCAACCAGAGTTTTTCATGCTACAAAATTCAAATTCGTTGTCTAACATTTTTTTTATCTACTCAAGGAAGGAAGGGAGAGGACGGAAGACAGAGGTGAGTGGAGAATGGTTGTATATGGATGATGATGTGATTGCATGAGGAGGAATGGGCGGGGGGGTGGGGGGTGGGGTAGTATGCGTGAGTAAATTTTGACGCAGCCCGAAGGGATTTCTCCCCGTCCTCTCCTTATATGCAAGGGGGGACGAAGAGGGGGGGTCGCCGATTAAATGAAGCGGCCTTGCTGTGGATGTGCTGTGTCTTGCGACACTGCTTCTGACCCAGGGCGGTGGGCAGGGTGCAGGGATGACCCGTCATCCAGGAGGTGCTCAGATGAGAGGGAGGGTGGGAGTTGTGTGGAGTGTATTTAGGGATGAAATGGGTGGGAGTGTTTTTATGCCTTTCCCTTTTTGGCTACCTCCCTTGGAAGGGGGAAAAAGCCTTGGTATATGTATGTATGTATGTACTCAAGAAAATTACCTAAGTGTAATTTTAACTAAATATTACATATAGGAAAATAAATCTGGTAATCGACAAAAAAAAACTCGTAAGGAAGTTGTGAGACTTATAGAATGGGTCAGAACTTTTGCTTGTGACTCTACCTCTTGAAACTAGCGGCGGCGCTTTTGCGATTGCCATATTTAGAAAGGAAGTTGAGCCGAGCTGAACTGCATCATTTTCTTTTTATATTCTGCTGGAATCTGGTAATATGAGACATAATAGTACTTCCGGTATACCAATTTTTTTTTTCCTGTTTTACTAAAATTCAAGAGGAAATGCGGCATGCTCTTACTTCCATTACTACCACTACTACAAGAAAAGACGAAGATTTAATTTTCGAAAATAATCCAGGTAAAGGAATTCTCATTTTTTCCAAGTGATCAGGTGGAGGGCAACAGACGTGAACGTCCGTGTAATGAAAGAGGCGGGTGAAAAACGCGCCAATGATAACATAGTTCAGCCGCTCTCTTGATACGAAAGATCTGCGCTTTCGCGAAAACGAGACGCTCTTATCTCGCGTGGATCATTGGACTTTCGCAAGACGGTGCGTCCCCAAAGTTGTATAGAATTATTTGGCCTCAATCAGAACCTGTCTGTAGAGTACTGTGGAGTTAGTGGAGGTAGTTTTAATATCCCCTTGGTTCAGTGACGACCCTTGAGTTGACAAATATGTCGAGTCTAGTGGAACCTTGGAGACTGATAAGCAATGTTCTTCGATGTGGATTCGATACCCCTGCATTAGCATGCTTTCAACTCATTTGCCCTGCTGGAACCCGTCCTTTCGATTACATGTGAAGGCTGACGTAGAGCGGCCGTGTTAATTGGTGACAGAGATGGACGAGGGAGGGAAGGAGGGTGGGACCATGAAGAGGGCACGCACGCACACTCATAATATGCCCGTCTGTCGGAGTTAATTTTCTGCCTGCCTGCCTGCCCAGTCCGCTTTTCTGCCTTCACATCCACGCCTCTTGATCATTCTGGCCCGTCCGTACGCGCAACACCAACAGCAACAAAAGTAACAACAACAACAAAAACACCACCACTAACAACAACAAAAAACAACAGCCGTTCCCACCAAAAACAACAACACCACATTCGCCATGACCACCATTAAAATCATCATAAACACCATCATTAGCTCAATAAGCGTTTACTCTGTTCATAATGAATGCCAGGCACCCCACGGAGCAAGAATAATGCTGATTGTAGATTCAAGTCGCATACCCTTGGATTTGACATTATTACCATACTTGGGTTTACCATTCTCGCGTGGAATGCAGCCGGTAGGCCAATTGCGCCCAAGATCTGTGCAACTGTTGCATGGACCGTTAGCACAGAGGGGGTGTGCTTTAATATCCCCATTGCATGCAACAGGAAGTTTAACTCTTCCCTCCTCTTCCTTTGATCCCTTTAGGGTTAGGGCGTAATGAAGCATAGCCCCATTTAAAATGGCACGTCACCTAGGGTCTTCAGCACGCAGGAGAGGCGAAAAAAAAAGATAATTTCCTCTCCCTAGATGTCAGAGTCTCCCCCCGGCTCCGGATTTTGGGGGAAAAGTTCCGTGGAGGGAGCAGGTGCTGTCCCAAAGACTTAGAAATTCCCACAGGAATAGGCTCGGGCGTGAAAACCTGGTAGTGGGTGAAGATCTGGGAGTCTGATCAGGAGACTGTGAGACCTTCGTTATCTCTGTCCCGGGCGCTACGAAACAGCAGCAGGAACTGCTATAACAGCAGCAACAAGAACAATAACAAAAAAGGCAACAGAAACAATAACAAAGGTGACAACAACAACAGCAATAAAGGGTACAGCAGCAGCAACAACAGTAACAACAGCAACAAAACAGTAACAACAACAACAACAACAACAACTACATTCCCGGCTTAACCACCACCATCTCCCTACCATCTCACCACTGTCTCGCCACTATCTCACCACCATCATTATCATCAATGCTATAGCCTATATCTCAAATACGAAAGTTTTCCTAACTACTGCTAAAAGTACATCATCACCACCACCATCATCATCATCATCATCATCATCATCATCATCATCATCATCATCATCATCATCATCATCATCATCATCATCATCATCATCATCATCATCATCATCATCATCACCACCACCACCATTATCATCACCATCATCATCATCGTCATCATCACCATGATCATCATCATCATCATCATCATCATCATCATCATCATCATCATCATCATCATCATCATCATCATCGTCGTCGTCGTCGTCGTCGTCGTCGTCACCATCATCATCATCATCATCATCATCATCATCATCATCATCATCATCATCATCATCATCATCATCATCATCATCATCATCATCATCATCATCATCATCATCATCATCATCATCATCATCACCACCACCACCACTAACATCATCATCACCACCACTACAACCGCCACAACCAATTACCACCACCAACGCCACCACGACCGCTATTACTAGGACCACCACCACTGTTATCACCGCTACCACTACCACTGCCAACACCACTACCAACAACACCACCGCCACCAACACGAACACCATTATCATTACCAGCAATACTACCATCACCATTATGAGCACCAGCAGCGGTGATGGCCACCTAATGAATCGCTTCTTTGTGTCCTGGTGATGAATGGTCACAGTCATGCCACCTGGTGCGTGGTGTCCACTACACCAGCGGCGGTGGCCGTCATTCCTCTTCTCCTCCTCCTCGTGTAAACTATTTCGTTACGCAAAGCCTTATCTCTTAATTGGTTTATTTTGTCTCGTGTGCAATTAAAAGAAAATTCACAGTTTTTGTGTGTTTAGTGCTCTCTCTCTCTCTCTCTCTCTCTCTCTCTCTCTCTCTCTCTCTCTCTCTCTCTCTCTCTCTCTCTCTCTCTCTCTCTCTCTCTCTCTCTCTCTCTATTTATCTATCTATCTATATCTCTTTCTGATATTATAATTTTTCCTACATGTCTCAAAAAGTGTCGAAAAAATACGCAAATAAGATGTCCGCAGAAGACGGCTTACATTCATGAGGCTAGTGCGCGTATGCAGTTGCAGGTTCAGGTAGAATGTGACAAGTGCAAGAAGTAAGCGTGAATCGAGGGTGCGTGATGGGAGACGGAGTCAAAATTAGCAACTGCGTGTCACACAAGGGGCGCAGAGGGACGGAGTCGGAGAAGGGCAGCAGTGAAAGAGAATGTGATAAGGAGGTTTTGAGTGATAGGGGGTATTTGTCAATAACGTCGTTGCAGTGGAACGGTGTGCGTGTCAAGAGTGGAAAGGCCAGAAAGTGTAAAGTGAGGTCTCATGTCCAAATGAATCAGGAGAAAGAGGAAGAGGAAGAGAGAAAGGAGATGGAGAAGGAGGAAGTGGAGGAGGAGAAGAAGATGAGGAGGAAGAGGAGGAGAAGGAGGAAATGGAGAAAGAGGACAGTAGGAGGAGGGGAAAAAGATAGGAAGAGGATACGAGGAGGAGGAAGAAGATGAGAAGAAGTACGGTGACAAAGAAGATGAGGAGAAAGAGGTGGAGGAGGGGGTGACAGTGAACACTGCGCGTGTTTCAAAGGAACGGATAGAAAGCTGGGAGGTTGGCATTTTTAGGTGAAGGAATAAGTTTAGGAGACACAGAAAGGTCATTAAAAGGAATTGTTTTACGTCCATTAACAAGAGAATCTACTCTCAACTGAGGAAAATCGTCTACTATTATTAGCCAAGACAAGATCTGTAAAGTGCTTCAATGCAGTCAAAGAACAAAATCTGGAGCTAGGAAGTTTTGACATTCCTAGCCTTTTAGCAAGGCCGCACGCGCGCGCGCGTGTGTGTATGTGTGTGTCTGTTGGTGTGTGTGTATGTGTGTGTGTGTCTGTCTGTCTCTCTGTCTGTCTGTTTGTGTATAATTGTATAGTTTGGCCTTATCAAATATACGTAATATAACCTAAGATTATGCATATATCCAAACATCAATGCATGCATAGGCTCACGCACAGGCTCACACAAAAACGCAAACCCCACATACACACACACATACACATGCTTACACACACACACACACCCACGCACACACACACCCGGTGGCGGATTGGTAAAGCACTGGCCTCACAAGCCGGAGAACCGGGGTTCGATTCCCCGGCCGGGCGGAGACAAGTTGGGTTTGTCTCCTTTCACGTGTAGCCCCCGTTCATCTAGCAGCGAGTAGGTACGGGACGTTAGTCAAGGAGTTGTGACCTTGCATTCCCGGTGTGTGGAGTGTGAGTGGTCTCAGACCTACCCAGAGATCTGCTAATAATGAGCTCTGAGCTCACTGCCGTAGGGTGGTGTCTGGCTGTCTTGAAAAGAGGCTGCAGCAGATCCGAGGTGAATACACACACACACACACACACACACACACACACACACACACACACACACGCACACACACACACACACACACACACACACACACACACACGCACGCACGCACACACACACACACACACACACACACACACACACACACACACACACACACACACACACACACACACACACACACACACACACACACACACACACACACACACACACACACACACACACACACACACACACACACACACACACACACACAGACACACATACACATACACACACACACATACACACACACACACACATACACACAAACACACACACACTACCCATAAATTTGTTTTCTGTATTCGTTCAAGGTGTTGAAAATAATTTTTAGTACACGTCCTGATGTTGTTTTAAGGAAATATATGTTTTTTTCACAAAACAATCATACTCTGAAAACGTGAGCGTAGTGCCAAGATGTCTTCTAAACCCCTGTAACTGTAGTGTACACATTAGTTTATTTATACTGGTAGTTTGAACGTACATCTGTATCACTCGTATAAGTGGACTGTTGGTGATACTTCCAATAAATGTACAGATCGTCAGTACCGAAAACTTTTTTTCAGTTTCGTCTTATGGCAACCACAGTACATAAAAGAATAATTAAGTAAAATAAGAAACATTGGGGGAGAGAAAGATGTCTAGGAAAGGGAATTAATTGAAAGTCTTCTTTTGCAGAATCTGTACACAAGTTATCAGGTTCCTTTTGGACACACGCTCCAAGGAGTTTTGTTAATTCAAAGTCGTCAAGTTTCCGTATGGTGGAACAAAATATATAATATATTAAAAAAAAAATATATATATATATATATATATATATATATATATATATATATATATATATATATATATATATATATATTTCAAAAGTGATAAGCTCACATTCGAAAATACCAGGAGAGCTTGGAGGATAATTTCAACGTGAATAATGAAATTTTATATGTTTACAATGAAGGGACATACTGTACTAACAGAAGAGCGTTTGCTTGTAATGTAATCCTCTTGTATCATCTTATCGATGTAATCCAAACACAAAGAAGGTATTTAGATATATTTGAACATTAAACCATTGTGTCCTTGGTTTAAGTCTTTACTTTGCATGCGCGTCTAGAGTTTTACGACTGGAAATTTAACTTTGTGCTCATAATAAGGAGGCATATCTTTACAACGCAACACAAAACTGATAAGTGAAGCGCCAATGGGGTTTGCGCAAATTGCCGATCTAATAGGTGATTGGACAACACCAGCTTCTTGAATGAGTAACCAGAAACAGGCAGAACCCGACAACCATTCACCTGCCAAATAAGCCAAATCCTGGCCGAGTGTTGTTTTAAGGACCAAGTCGCTTCTTAGAATATGAAAACAATCCGAATGTCTCGTTTTCTTTGGCCGAGCCGTTTAGAGCGTCGCCGCTTGGGCGCGGGGTCAGGAGTGAAGGCGGTTCGAAGCTGCCTGGCAAAGCGAGTTCGTAGTATAGGCAAACTACGCTAAATCCCCTTCTCCAGAAGAGTTCTCCGTAAGAAATCTCCGTTCTCGTCCTGTCTGAGAGGAATTCTTGACGTTAAACTGAATCATTTTGATCCCCAGCTTCATGATAAGAAGAGACAACAATGCTGGCGCTAAAGTAAGCGAGCTATCATTTCCAAAATAAATACTATATCGATTTGTTTTTAAAATAATTTATAATATCCCCACTTTAGCGTCGCATTTGTTGCCTGTGCGTATGTTTACATCTATTAAGTAAACGTATGAATTCTAACTCTTAATTTTTTATTTACAATATACTTGTCATCACGTTAATCCACAGTGTGTATATTCTCCTAGCGTGCATGTGGCCATGTAAACAATCTGTAATGCACGTGTGTGATTGTGTGTGTGCGTGCGTGTGTATTCACTTGGTCTTTGGACCACGTGTTGGATTCGTGATCGACAGCTATTTTCCGCCGGGAAGAGAGCTCAGAGCTCGTAGGTTCGATCTATGGGTAATGCTATGACCTTGCACACACACACACACCCAACTCCCCGCCCACGAGAGTCAGAGTAACGACCCGAAGCGCATCGGTACCGAAATGATTTCGGCCCTGGGCAGGATTCGAACCAAGTACTACGGGGCACCACAATGCTAGCAGTTCAGCGCTCTACCAACTGCGCCACCGTGTGTGTGTGTGTGTGTGTGTGTGTGTGTGTGTGTGTGTGTGTGTGTGTGTGTGTGTGTGTGTGTGTGTGTGTGTGTGTGTTTATATATGTATATGGAAATAATAAATGAACATTTATAAGCCTTTGTTAAATAATAATAGTGTTGCCTTGAGTTTCACTGACTGGAACCACACCGGCCATTCTGGTTGGCAACGATCATCGGTTCTAACTCTAGATCTTGGAAAGAAACTTTGGACGGCTGTCTGTACACACACACACACACACACACACACACACACACACACACACACACACACACACACACACACACACACACACACACACACATATATATATATATATATATATATATATATATATATACACATGGTAGAGGATGACTGGATGTGGCTTAAGTCATTCATGGCCTTCACTAAAGTGCTGTGTCCTCGGCTAAATAAAACCTTCCGTCGTTTGGTAGAACAAGATTGTTTAAACTGATCCTCTTGGCGAAATGGTTTACATAGCTTGAATACCTTTAGCTGACGACCCTGTTCCTAGCTGGTCTAATGTGTTCAAATAGTAAAGGAATGAAATATACTATCTGGTCGCATGACAAACATGTTTTGTACTTATTTTTGTCTGAAATAGTTCTGGTGATTAAGTTTTATCCTGTCACATTTACGGTCTGAAAAGGGCCTCTTCCCTGGTGCCTCGGTTCAATGCTTTGTCCCGTGCAGGGGGAAACACAATACAACATAGAACGATTGAGGAAGTGGCCCACACGGCCAAGAACGCCATAAGCAGACACAAAGGTCGCTCTGTGCATTCTTCATTTACTTTCCTCTTCACAAACTTAGAGAGTGAACTCGTCGTCACAGATATGTTTTGATGTTTCCATAAGAACTCCTGTGCAATGATGTTTGCGCCCTAGTGGTCACTTCTATGTGGAGACCACAACAAAACAAGGGCAGAGGAAGGAAGTGCGCTGCAAACCACGAAAGGAATTTGGCAAAAGAGGTTTTGTTCATTCCATTGCCACGGTTGAACATGTGGCGCTCCTTGTTGTGAATGCCTGCCCTCCTCCACCTCCTCCTCCTCCTCCTCCACCTCTTCCTCCTCCTCCTTCTCCTCCTCCTCCTCCTCCTCCTCCTCCTCCTCCTCCTCCACCTCTTCCTCCTCCTCCTTCTCCTCTTCCTCCTCCTCCCTATCTACTCCTCCTCCCTATCTCCTCCTCCCCATATCCTCCTTCTCCTATTCCTCCCCTGTTCCCCTTCTTCTTCTTCTTCCTCTTCTTCTTCATCGTTCTTTTTCTCCTTCTCCTTTTCCTTCTTCTTTAACTTTCCTTTCTTTTTTCTTCTTATCGTTCAACAATGATTGTTAAGAATGTTTGTAAACGAGAAGAAATTCTTGCATAGCATGGAAGAGATCTTAACCGTTTTGATTGCTGAAGGTTTCTTTCTCGGCTGAAAAAAATTGCCTGATGCCAGCCAGAATATAACACATAAATCGCCCTTGGCAATTAATGTTGTTAATGGCGGCTCTGACGCTTCACTGCAGCGGTGGCAGTGGCGGTGGCGTCGGTGAGGGAAGGATGGCAGTGGCGGAGGTGTCGATGGGGAGGAGGGTAGTGGCGGGGGGGGGGGCGATGGCGCCGGTGGCCCTGTTCCTCTTCTTAGCGAATTGCACTCTACCGTGAAGCAGGGAAAATTCATGATTCTGCTTGGAAAGCGGCTGGGAATGAAGAAATTACTATGGGGGGAGGAGGAAACCTAAACTTCCTTCAGCTAAATAGCCATGTTAGTTTTAATACAACCTGCTTGGGTGCCACCAACGACTACGGGGTAAAGGGTTTGTGGGTGCGGCACCTATGGCTGTAGTGGCCCATGCCGAGGTAAGGGGCTGGTGCTCAAGGAGTGGACCTCTTGGCCACCGGAGGAATGAGCGAGGCGAGGCGGTGGCCTGGGCCCGCCTGGCTGCCTGGCGGTCTGGCTGCCTCGTCGGCCTCTTTAGGTTCCGATTAGCATTCAGATTACTGTGACGAATGCGAACTCGAGTAAGAGGGAGAAACAGAGTATTGGGAATGTAGTGGGTAGTGGAGGTTAGTCGGGGAGGAATAATAGGAGGATAAGGAATAGGGTATAGGAAAAGAGTGAATGAAAGGAGTAAAGGAGGAAAAGAAAGAATGGAGGATAGAACGGAGGGAAGTAGGTAAAAGAAAACCTGCCCCACCAGCTCTCCACTTTCTCCTTCGTCAGGATTTATCATCGATTTGCAGTTCGGTGCCTTCAAAAGTAAACCAGGTAGGGAGGGAGGGAAGGAAGGAGGGAGGGAAGGAAGGAGGGAGGGAAGGAAGGAGGGAGGGAGAGAGAGAGAGAGAGAGAGAGAGAGAGAGAGAGAGAGAGAGAGAGAGAGAGAGAGAGAGAGAGAGAGAGAGAGAGAGAGAGAGAGAGAGAGAGAGAGAGAGAGAGAGAGAGAGAGAGAGAGAGAGAGAGAGAGAGAGAGAGAGAGAGAGTGAGTGAGTGGGAAGGGAGCGAGGGAGGGAAGTGGTAGGTAGGTAGGAAACTATTGCTACTGGTATGTACTGAACTCTGTTTTAACATGTGCTCGCTTCCCCTTGAACTGAAGTAAATCACTACAGTTAAAGAAATATTTACTTTGAGATAGTTCGATTTCACATTACCAGTCGTTTAATAAATCAATATGATTGGCTTTATGATGAGGCAGTCGCTTGTAACATAAACATAGCTGGATTCGTCACAGATCTGATTTGCTTTTCCATTGCATCCTAAGCGAAACGCGAGTGAAACTTGTTTCGCATGTTCCATAGGCTTTGAAGAAATGGTTGTCATTTCGTTGACTTTTTCCGCCGTCCGCCGAATTCAGTCTTTGCTCGAGACGGCTTGCCTGCCAGGCTGTCTTCCTGCCTGCTTCTCTGCCTACTTGCTTGCTTACTAGCTTGGTTGTCTGCCTTCCTGCCTGTTTGCTTGCCTGCTTACTTGCATACTTTCCAGCCTGCCTGCCTGCCTGCCTTCCTGCCTGTTTGCTTGCCTGCCTGCCTGCCTTCCTACCTGTTTGCTTGCCTGCTTACTTGCATACTTTCCAGCCTGCTTGCCTGCCTGCCTGCCTGCCTGCATACCTGCCTGCCTGCCTGCATACCAAATGATACCATTTGTTTGTGAAGCCGCATGGTGATTGGGGCACCAGTGAAAGGAGCTCCATGGGGTGCGATTCATAGCGGAAATTGGGCCGAGCGAGGAACAAAGTGAAAATGCCGCCCCACATGCCACCTGAGTTGCACGATAGGCAGACAGGCAAGCCAGGGTATAGATAGACAGACAGACAGGAAGGCAGGTAGAAAGGCAGGCAGGCTGGCTGGCACGCAGTCAGGCTGACAGACAAGCTGGCAGACAATTAGGCAGGCCGGCAGGAAGGCCGGCCCGGTCGAGTGTTGCACGATGACTTTGACCAGGTGTGTGTTTTATCAAGTCTTATTTGTCTTATTACAAGGAGTACATTTACCCGTGTATCATCGATCGATTGCGTACGCCATGATGCCTCCTGCCCACGTTTTGAAGACAATCTCGTAAGTCTGTAACTAAGGAATAGCAACATTTGCAACAAATCACTTCGAGTCCAAGGAAGTGCAAAGGTGCTACACTAATTCATTGCTTTGTTTCGACATTCAGGACGCGAACCCAAGGGTTAACACGATGGCACCCAGGCACTGTGCTGACTACGCTATGAGGCAGAGTAATGGAAAGGTGGTGGTATGGGGCAGTGCTATGGCCGGGTGAAATTGAATCAGGAGGCCAGATTGGCTAATGCAGAATCGAAATGTCGGTAATGTGATCGGCGACATATAACCCTTTCTTAGGTCTGCTGGGCACGCGAGGACTCCAGGAGTTAAGCATAGGTGGCAAAACAAAAGGTTTTGCTATGGACTCCAAGAGCGTCAGTGGTTATTAGTTGAATCGATATGAGGGCTGATAGTACAATCGACATCACAAGTGACACAAAGGCCCAGAATCTATCGGCCATCAATTTACCTCAATAAATCACATGAAGATTTCAAATGACATACATGTCCAAAATGTACCGGTCATCAAGGGTCATTTTTACTCTATAAATCTCATGAAGATTTATGAACTTGTGCTGTCTATATCACATTTCTATGCAAACAAAACCCCCAGGCCATGAATTCTTCCTTGTGTTCCATGTAATTAAGGTCGCAGTAGATTTACATTCTGATAACTGCTACCACGCTTTCATAACATACTGTGCCTGGCAAAAGAGAATAATGGCTTTGTAAATAACGTTAACCAATTACAGAGGTATCTGACTCAGTGCCACCAGGGTTGGGTTGGAATCTTGCATGACTTGTGTGATTCCAGATGGGTAGCGAAGACGGCAGTGGGGAAGAAGCCAGCCAAAATGTCGAGGCGTGTCATACCTCCCTCCCACATGTGAAGACTACAATTGGAACCAAGAGATGTCAATAACCCCTTCAGATTGGGTCCTCCTCTCAACACGGTAAAACTGCCTAGCGTTAATCGTTAGAGCATATATCGAAATATGGCCTCGGATTGAAATTTGCCATTGTCAAGAGTAGCTAGCGAAGGACCAGACGATTAAATGGTCTTGGCGAGGCCAGGTGGAACGGTACCCTTAAGAGTCACGTTTACCTTGCCTTCATGACTGCTCTGTTTACTAGCATGACATGCATGCCACAACTCTGTGGTTGGTCTGCATCCTTGCTTACAGGCTTGATAAGTACGCGTTTACGTATGCAATGCATGTGGGTGGAACCCTGGGGCTTTACGCTTGAATGGGTCCTAGTCTCGGCCTGAGTTACTTCACATGGAAGTGCGCGAACAATACCATGTGGGGATTATTTTTTAAGGTTTGGATTTATTAGCGTGTTACTATTTTTTTTTAAATCTCTTATTCTTTTTTTTTCTCTTTTTATTCCCACGCACCTTTTTTTTTATTATTGAGCTCCATAGCCAACAGGAGAAGCACATTCACACTTGGGTGGTTAGTATATGAATGCAGACGTGGTAGTCGTTGGAAGTGTATTTCTTGCATGGTTTAACATATTTTGTTGGATATTTTTATTGTGCGTTTTTTTCTACCCAGCTTGTCTGTGTTTGTCTTTTATTTGGACTTCACACACCGCGACTATATATATGTTTTTTTATTTCCATAGTGCATGTATACAATACGTTTGCAATAGAGTTCTTGCATGATTGGATTGGTGTTTTTAATTAAGAATATTTTAAGAGATGCTTGATAAATGAACATTTTATTTCACTCGTTTTTTTATTCATAATATATCTGAAATACAAGAAAAAATTCTAGAGATGTGAACTTCTAATGTTAATAAGGTTAATTGAATTACAGTGCATTAATTCCAGGAATGCTAATTTTCAGAATGTAAAACATGAATTTTTATTGTTGTATTTTAATACTCTTTCTAATATCTTATAAAAGATATACCCAATTAAAGAAAACAATGGTAAACGTATATCAGACAGTGATTCCAATGTTTTAAATCCTCAGATTTATATCTTTTTCTTCTTAATATGATTGTCTTCTAATTTCAGATAGAAACTACTCATGTTATATATAATTATTTTTACTTCGTAGATCAAGCTTGGTATTATTACAAACTTAACGTACTTAAGAATCATATTGATTGAAAAAATCAATTAATAGGTTTGTAAACATAATGTACACTTATTTACTTTTCTGCTCTAAATATCTCAGCAAATCAGGGCTTAATGAAGTGAGAAGTAGTGTTATTAGATTTCTGAGTAAAAAAACGAAATACAATTATTTCTCATTTAGTCTAATTACTTTCCTAATAAAAATTGAAAAATACTTACAGAATATTAAAACAGGTTTATTTCCTTAATAGCTTTTTCAATAAGTTGGCATACGTTGAAATGCCTTGTTCTGCACTAGGTCATACCCAAGTGGGATTCAAATAAATTGTGAGGCAATAATTCAGGATTTCAGGGTTGTTGAAAGGAAGTATATTTAATTAAACATTAACGAAGATTAAAGTCATTATATAAAGTTACAATTTTGTTAATCAAAAAAGTAATCCGGTATTTTATTAATTTGTTTTTATCAAGATCAATAACTTAGAAAGTAATAATTTTTAAAGTTGAGGTTTGAGTAACTTATTTCAGTCGGGAGATGAAAACCAACCCTTGCATGGAGTCTTTGTTCTTCGTAATGTTTTGTCGTCCTTTTGATTTATTGAAAGTGCACGGCTTCCACCCATGTACATTTACAAAAAAGGTATCGATAACTTATAGCCGAGTAGAAAAAACAAAACAAAAAACGGCGCCGTCAAATGTATACAATACACACATACAAACAAAGAATGAAAAATGTTTAACTGGTTCGGGAATGGGTATGGAAACGAAGATCAGTGTTGACATGTTTCGTTTGGATACTTGGCAAGAAGATGAGAAGGACGCTCGAAAATGTGGTTCTGGTGGAAGATGAGAAGTACTTGGAACAACAAGAATGACGAGTGAGGCCGAGTTGCAGATGGTCGGAAAGGCGTAATTTATGACTATACTACGGAGGAGTTAGTTAAGATATGTGGAAGAAATTATTCGAGAGAACAGATTAAAAAAAATATTGTTTGTTGGAAATGGCAGAAGGGAAGAGAGCGAGAATTAGAGACTGAAATGCAGAGAAAGTGCATGCGTGTGTGTGTGTGTGTGTGTGTGTGTGTGTTTATAACCCTTGTAACAAAAACCATTGTAGTCAGTTGAAAATGTAACAAGAGTTACGAAACGTCCTGCTAGCGAATCACAGAATCCACTATATTCGTCTCCATACTCTACACTTGCGGAGAATTCCTGTATTCCTTAAGTAAGGATAAGAAACGCTTTTTTAGAAGAATTGAAAGTCTTCAGAAAAGGTCATCAACGCCGATGTTTCAGTCGCATTTAATACTAAATGCATATTCATACACACACACACACATATATATATATATATATATATATATATATATATATGTGTGTGTGTGTGTGTGTGTGTGTATGTGTATATATATATACGTATATATACATATATATAATATATATATAATATATGTATATATATATAGATATATAACGTACATACACATGCATAGAGAGAGACAAAAAAATCATAATCGGGCATGGATTAAGGCCTCAAAACTTGTTTGGTGAATGTTCGATTTTCCTTTTTTTTTTGTGTGTGTGTATGTTAGCCAGGTTGACCTCTCGTATATTCATTCGACTCGTTTATCTTTGTTGTTCATTTTTCCTTGCGCGTCCACCCGAAAGTCTCTCGCGTCTGCATTTGCATCGCCCCTAAAGTGGCGTTTTCGTCGTATATTTGACTTGGGCAGTGTTTTGCCTTTGATTTTCCTGCATCAATATTCCTTAGACTCTCACTCCCTTCTCGAATGTAACGGAATTATTGGAGGGATTTCCTCGCAATCAATGTTTGGAATTAATTTTGCGGATACGTTTACTTGTACGTTTGTTTTGTGTCCTCTGCATACTTTTGTATATTATTTCAAAGTACTTGAAACATGTTTTATAAAATTGTCACATTCACGAAGTTCTGAGACCGCTTCCATATACGGTTCGATACAGACCTGAGTGAAATGGTTCGGTTCAGAGAAAGACGCTTCTGATTGCATAACAGCGAATAAAACATTCCTACATTTACAAATACGACGAAGACATATTCGTTATGTTAATGCATATATCTATATATACATGCCGTGTGCTCGGTCTGTACATATTCTTACTTCACATTCCTTATACAATAACCTCGCACAAGTCAGCGAGGCACTGGAAGTGGGCGGTAATCCCGCTAAACCGAAATGGTTGATTAGAGGAACTAGACGCCGCACAAGTATATTTACTAGGGTTTGGGTAGGCGTCACCCCCAGAGGCCATTACATAACTTTGTGCTTGATAAAGATATCTCCAGACCAACGAACGCGCGCACACCTACTTGTATATGCGTTATATTCACTCATGCATACATACATACATGTATATATACATATTTACAATGCACACACACACACACACACATATATACTATATATATATATATATATATATGTGTGTGTGTGTGTATGTATATATATGTGTATATATGTATATATATATATATATATGTATACATATATGTATATATGTGTATATATATATGTGTATATATATACACATATATATATATACAGTATATATATATATATATATATATATATATATATATATATATATATACATCATTTTGACAATTGGAAATAATTCATCTGCTGGGATTCGAATCCCCGCCAGAGCTTTATATGATGCATTCCGCTCTGGCGGGGGTTCGAATCCCAGCAGATGAGTTTATTTCCATTTATATATAGCATGTGTGTGTGTGTTTATACATATATCACGTGAAAACCACAGTTGGAGCAAAAAGACTGGAGACAGGGAATCTATATATTTCTATTGCAAACTGCAATCTTCTTCAGTAGAAACAAAGCAGAGAGAAGTGAGTTTACTTAAGTAGCACCCTTGACAAAAATAGGGGAACACCGGGAGAGGTCCACACCCTCAGCTCACTCGGTATGTGGGGTCAGGAGGCAATGTCTTTTGACTAAACTTGTGATAAATAGTCCTGAAATTATGTCCGGGGACTATTGCCCCTTAGAAACATTCATATTGGGTTGATATTCAATGATGGCTGATTCAACCATTTTTCTTCTGAACCCACATCTAGACGTATATATGAGCTCAGATTTGTCCCAGTCTAAACAATGGTTAAATTGTTTAACATGCTGGAACACCGCTGATCTTTCTTGTCCATAGTTGATGGACCGTTTGTGATCAAATATCCTAGTATCCAAACCCCTCCCCGTCTGTCCAATATAAACTAGGTCACAGCCTTTACATGGTATCGAATAAACACCTTGGTTATGTGTATGTGTGTAAATATATATATATATATATATATATATATATATATATATATACATATATATATAATATATACATATATATATAATATATACATATATATATATATATATATATATATATACAATTATGATTATAATGGTACTGTTATTGCAGCTGGTTACTCAGCAATATGTATGCATATTGTATATTTTTTAATTTTGTTGATACTGACTTTCTCATATTATAATTTTCGGTTTGACCTTGCATCGGTAGACGCCATCGAGGCATTGGTCATGACTAGATGGTATTTAAGACTATGTTTTCGTTTTGCAGGTGAGTGCCGGACAGGGCCAGGCCGTGATATCTAATGAGGCCACAATGCCACAATAATACATACTCAAGGTGAGTAAGATGCCATCCTTGCCTCGTGCTCATCGTCAAGATGTGTAGGACGTCGCCTTTGCAATGTCTGTTCAACTCCCGTGACTACTCCTCCTCCACCACCGCTGAGATTCGTTGGCTGTTAAATCCGAAACTGCTGACTTTGTTAGTAAGGCGTTGTTTGGCAGGCATATATGATGATATATAACTGTGTCTAATGTATTTTTTTTCCGAATATGGCAGTGAGGCATGGGAAGCAAACGAAGCAAAGCATTTGACTGTAAATGGAGCGTCGTCGCTGAAGCTACTAAAATTAAACTGCAGGTCGTTGACCTCCCTTGATGATGTCTTAATGTGACCCAACAAGTTGATGAAGTTGTATGGGGCGAATGAAGCACTTGAGGGTGCCAAAAGGATGGCCGTCTGTCATAAAACGACTTGAGGGATTATATAGGGTGGAGGGGGAAAAGGAAAATTTCGTTATGTACTGGGACAACCCAATGCCCTACATATTAATGTTATGGAGATCGTAAATTGACGTTGTCGTGAAAATGAAGATATAATCTTGTAGTTTTATGAGACATCGCAATTAGAATTTAACCTCATGGTGACAACTGACAACAGGTTCCTGACAGTGGCTAGAAATGGTGCACGTGTTTATTCTCACTCTCTCTCTCTCTCTCTCTCTCTCTCTCTCTCTCTCTCTCTCTCTCTCTCTCTCTCTCTCTCTCTCTCTCTCTCTCTCTCTCTCTCTCTCTCTCTCTCTCTCTCTCTCTCTCTCTCTCTCTCTCTCTCTCTCTCTCTCTGTGTCTCTCTGTCTCTCTCTCTCTCTCTCTGTCTCTCTCTCTTTCTCTCTCTCTCTCTCTCTCTCTCTCTCTCTGTCTCTCTCCCTCTCTCTCTCTGTCCCTCCTCTCTCTCTCTCTCTCTCTCTCTCTCTCTCTCTCTCTCTCTCTCTCTCTCTCTCTCTCTCTCTCTCTCTCTCTCTCTCTCTCTCTCTCTCTCTCTCTCTCTCTCTCTCTCTCTGTCCCTCCCCTCTCTCTCTCTCTCTCTCTCTCTCTCTCTCTCTCTCTCTCTCTCTCTCTGTCTCTCTCTCTCTCTCTCTCTCTCTCTCTCTCTCTCTCTCTCTCTCTCTCTCTCTCTCTCTCTCTCTCTCTCTCTCGCTCTCTCTCACCTCCCTCTCCCTCCCCCTCCCTCCCTCTCCATTCCCCTCTCCAACCCCTCTCCCTCTCTCTCCTCCCTACCGCCATTCTAGACAACTCTTCAAATTGAGCACTAAGCGTGAAAATAAGGAAAATAAAAAACGCATTAAACGCACCTCCCAAAGTTCGTATAAAGTTCAAAATAAGCAGAAAAAATGTAATGACATAGTTGTCGTCAACATTTTCTGTCAATGTTACCGATTAACTCGATTTCTACATGGAATGGAACTTCAGCATCATGGATATTTCAGATGCGACTTAACCATAATGTTGTCACCGAACGTGACATACATGACCTTGGGTGAACATTGTGTCCGGTCATAGTTCCAAATCGCAAGGAAGGCCAGGGGTGTCCAAAGATGCACAGGCGGAATTTCGACCTATGCAACACCGCGGTGGGCGTGGACGGGAACAAGTTGATTGGCCATGCGGGCGGCCAAGCGACACAACACTTGTGGATATATCTTTTCTCACCTTCAGGCTGTCTCGTCTTTGCGTTATAGAGACGCAACTGAACACAACCATGAAAGCAAGCGGCATTTCTCTCTCTCTCTCTCTCTCT
>NC_134777.1:49260691-49273191 GCF_046742065.1 Oratosquilla oratoria | reverse complement strand
ATGGTATGAGTGTTTGTGTGTACGTGTGCGTGTACGAATGTGTGTGCATGTGTCTGCGTGTGAGGTGTGCTGTGTGCGTGCGTGTATATGTATGTGTATATACAGTATATATATATATATATATATATATATATATATATATATATATATATATATATATACATACATATGACGGAAGCGGAGTAGGAAACACAGGAGTCTTAGTCTTGAGTTTATTCCTGACTAGTGTACTTTGATAAAGCACACCTGCGAAACTAGTCAGGAATAAACTCAAGACTAAGACTCCTGTGTTTCCTACTCCGCTTACGTCAACCTGTCAGAATGTCTCAACAATATATATATATATATATATATATATAGTGTGTGTGTGTGTGTGTGTGTGTGTGTGTGTGTGTGTGTGTGTATGTTTCTACATGTGTGTGTGTGTGTCTGCGTGTGTATGTCTGTACGGTATGGAATGGTGTTTCATGTGTGGGGGGGCGGGGCTTGGTGCATAACTCATAAATTAGACCATAAGTGCTGTGTAACTCATCTGGGAGGATAATAGCTTACGAACACGAGTCCAGCACGTGATCCAAAGTCATAACAAACCGCACAAGTACACATGCACACACGCACCCCCTCCCACATACACACATGTGCACTGTACACACAAACACAAACATGATATTGTATTGATGGCAGGAAGTAATGAAATATATTCTTGAAGTTATCGAATTATATAATACTTAACGGAATGTCGGAAATTGGCCAAAATTGATTTATAGTGAGTCCTGTATTCCTTGGTGGAAAAATCTTTATTTCTGTATTTTTTCTACTTCTCTCAAATGGTGAGATGTGTCCCGGACAGGTCGTTTTGAAAAAGTTGCGAGCAATCCTTGGCAAAGTGCAAACCTGTTTTGCCTCGTCAGATGAGGGGTAGGGGTGTCTCTGCAGATGGGGACGTCGGTTGAGAATCGTAGCTCGTTGCTCTCGCCCCCCCCCCCTTCCCGTGTGTGTGTTTACATCCGTGATTACAACCTCGCTCCTCTCCGGGAGCGACACGGCGGCTTAGCCAAATGTACCAAAAGTAGAGATACGTCAGATTGTTTGTTTGTTCCTTCCACAACGCTCTACCTCCTGTCAGCATCCATTTGCTTGAAACGGATGGCAGTGTGTGTGTGTGTGTATGTGTGTGTGTGTGTGTGTGTGTGTATGTGTGTGTGTGTGTGTGTGTGTGTGTGTGTGTGTGTGTGTGTGTGTGTGCGTGCGTGTGTGATGGATAGATGAGTACGTGCTTGTTGGTGTTTGTGTGTGAGGGCGTGTTGTGCATGCGTAAACACCTCTGCGTGCTTCTGTGTGTATGTGTATTCACCGTGGTCTTTGGATGACGTACTGGACTCGTGATCGACAGCTATTTCCCTCCCGGAAGAGAGCTGTGGGGGGGGGTTGTTATATACATGCGTGTGTGTGTGCGTACATGAATGCGTGTGTACGTACATGTATGTGTACATGTGTGTGTGGTTACATGCATACGTGTGTGTGCGTGTACAGGCATGCGTGTGTACGTACATGCATGCATGTGTATGTGTGTGTGTATGTGTGTATGTGTGTGTGTATGTATGTGTGTGTGTGTGTGTGTGAATTGGGGAATAGGAACTAGATCACGGTATGATGGATGGTACCTTCCGAGGGTGGTAGATTCATCCATTGACTTGATGGCCATAGAAGTCAGTTGAACTGAATTAAACCAAGTCGAAATGAGTCGGAACGAGTCGAGTCGAGTGGACGCGTGAGACCGCGAGCGATGACCCGGATGGTCGAGGAGTGGGGGTGGGGGGTGCTGCCCTTGACTTAGGAAGTCGAGGCCAAAAGGGGTTGGCGGTGGAAACGGGCGGAATCCAGGAGGGTCCTTCCCTGAACGGACTGCGGGAGCCTTGCGATCCAGCGCCGTGCCGATGGTGCAGCGAAGAGCCGATTATATTTGTAATTGCATGACCCGCTACTGTATGCTTCCGAAGTCGTTTGGCTTCCTAGACTGGACTCGTTAACTCACACATTTACTCACTCATTCACAGACACATTCGCTCACTCACCCATTCACTCACTCGACCACTCATTCACTCACCCATTCACTCACTCGACCACTCAATCACTCACCCATTCACTCACTCACTCACTCACCCATTCACTCACTCATTAACTCATTCGCCCACTCACTCATTCACTCACATACCCACGCACTCGCTTACTCTCCTTCACTCAGCCACGCCAAGATCCAAAGGCAAGTGCGAACAATAATATGTCATCGGCGGGAAAAAATCTTATTCCGTGCAAAATGTCGACGGATCGTCATCGTGGCGTGTCAATCGTCACGCATGACATATTGACACATACTTCCCGACGTGCAGTTTAGGTAAGCCACGTAACGTTGCGTCACGTTGCAGGTGCATTCCTCTATTGCTGGTCAGCAGTCTGCTGCTGTTGCTGCCCTCCGAATGGCAATTCATCATAGATGAACGCCACCTGTAGACGTAGAGCACGTGACTTGTCCGTGAGATACTAATATCCACAGTGTATCACCAGTAATCACTTCGTTCTTTGCATCAGAATAGTACAAACACAGAAAAACGTTATCCTATGAACATTCATTTCCTCGCGGTCCGTAGCCTTTTCTTTGTCGGTTTACTACTATTATTGGGACATGTTCCTTTGGTACGATATGAAACCAAAACGGGGAAGCAAATATCGACCATATTTGCTCTGAGCAAACGGCCCATATTAGTTGAGGCAGTTTCTGGCCCCGTGGCAGATTTTAAGCCCAGGGATGCGGCGGGATCTCCATCGCGTTCTCTGTCCCCGACCCCCACCGTTACTACCACCCTCACCCTCACCCTCACCTGATGATGCAGTAATAGATGCTCTGCCACCATTCTTTGCTCCCCTCCCCATCTTCCAATACTTCTGAACGCTGTACTCGGAAAGTGTGATGAATCTGAGGTTTAACCGTTAAACATAAACACGTCGTAAGGTATGCATGCAAGAAATGGGAGCAACTCCTCGCTTCGTGCATCTCTTTACTTCCTCCCACTTCCCTCCTCCCCCGCCGCCCCCTCTCCACCCTCCAGGTCGCGTTTGGCTCGAACCTGAGACCCGTGACACTTGTTGCATCGGAGTCCTTTTCTTCGCCGCGACCGAAACCACCCGCGCGTTTCATCTTCCTTGATGTTCCGTTGAGGAATGCTCAGCTACCAACAAAGGATGATCATTTTGGGACAGGTGCACCGCCTTCAGAAGAAAGATTGTGACATTGACGTCTGAACAGAGGCGAGAGCCGAAGAAGAAGAAGAAAAAGACTCTTCTTCTTGGTCATTGCGAAGAGAAAGGACGGAGGTCGGGATGAAGGTCGGCCGCGTAGCCAACAACGCTTAGGTTTGTCCATAGGGAATGAGTCTGAAATCGAAAGAGTGAGCCTCGTTCTTGGTTTCACAGCATCAGTGCTGCAATATTTTTCATTATTACACTAACTTCACTTATCCCGAGTGTTTTCGGAACCGTGCATTCTTGTATCTTTTACTCTGAACTGTAAGATTTAATGGAAATCATTACACTTTAACCTGCTTGTGTTAACATCCTCTAAGAAAATGAACCTCTCTGTATGCGGAAGTCAACGCGTTGTTGTTAGGTCGAGGGTTGGATGCAAATCTCGTTGATTCCCTATCTGGGCATCACTAACTTTTTATTAAGTCTTAGAGGATGCTCTAAATATGAACATGGATTATTACAGGGTGGAAAAAATCAAAGGCTTATGCAAAATATTCACTAAACGCTATAGAATACGTCAGATGACACACAATGTGGTACATATTTTATTCGGATACCTAGGAAAAACTTAGTCGAAATGAAATTAACGCAATTTTCAAGATTTTTTTCAGCGAAAGAAGTAAATAGAATTTCATCCAAATGATGTAAAGCCGTATGTTAAAACATTTTTGCTGCCGTAGCCCTCTAAATGACTGAATTGATAAAAATCAGTGAATAGATGAATGAACAATTTTTGAAGTCCAATATGCGCGCACGCACGAGTGGAGTGAGTCGGGCAGAGTCTTGGGTCGACCGTTGCACACTGGCGCCAAGAGACTCGAGCAGACGCTTTGCTACGCTCATGCAAAAGGAGCACTTTTATCGTCTTCCTTGTTACGCATGTTCACTATAGACGCATCCAAACTAAGAAGAGACATAGATCTGTTCGTAGCTGGATGCTGGCCGTAGCCCGACCCAGATTGAAGGTAGGGAGTTTCAAATGTTTGGCCGCACACACCTGCTGTTGACACTGAAGTAGTAGTCGGGAGGGAAAACAAGTTGGTTATGTAAGCTTTTTCTAGACGGAAACAACCCGCGTTTTAAGGTACAGGGGTCTTAGTGCCAACACTTCTCTGAATCGAATCTTATATATATTTTTTTAATTTGGGGGTTTTCCTCGTTTTGTCCTTGCCTGCCTACACCACACCCGCCCGTCCGCCCGCCCGCCTCCTTGCCTGCCTGCCTGCCTGCCTGCCTGCCTGCCTGCCTGCCTGCCTGCCTGCCTGCCACCTTGCCAACCCTATTCGACGCGGAAGTTTTAGAGTTTAGAACGTTGACGTTGGGCTCCACTATGCGGCCCAGCTTACGTAAAAATGGGAAGCAAGTCAAAGCATATCCGTTTTCTTTTGACTTGTTCCTTGTTACAAGACTCCTTGTTCCTTACATGTTATGTTCATTGTTTACGTAAGCTTTCCACCTTTATACGCAGTGATCATGGGTACTATGACCACACACACACACACACACACACACACACACACACACACACACACACACACACACACACACACACACACACACACACACACACACACACACACACACACACACACACACACACACTTCACTCTCTCTCTCTCTCTCTCTCTCTCTCTCTCTCTCTCTCTCTCTCTCTCTCTCTCCCCGTTTTGTCTTCTGCTTGGCTTTCATCACTTCTGTTTGCAGTTTTCCCAGGGCTGACGCTAGGCTTGTTTACAGCTTGACCTTGGCAACCAGCTTTTCACTCCTCTCCAAGTATGCCACCTGTTACATCTTGTCTTGGCGACCTGATTTTATAAGATTTTTTATATTATTTGATTACTGTACATCATATGCAATATTTCACGATTTTTCTGCGTACTTCGGTGCGTTTGTTCAGTATTTAGCAAGGAAAGTATGGTTTGTGTAGAACAGACATATTTCACATAACTACGAACTTGGTGCCACTCGTGATATCTTAATGGCACGGGTACGCGATGGCTGAATCCTAATTATACGCGGGGCTAAATACAGCCATGCATCCTTGTAGGCAGCAGCCACCTTGCCTTGCCTGACTACTCGGGACACGGAGTGGCCGGTGCTCAACCAGGACACAACTCTGTTCTTCCCGACTTCTGATCAAGCAATAAATCACATCCATGTCGGTAGAAACGATGTTTACTTGAGCAACAGCTACCCAGGACGTAGGTGGAGTCAACTTGCAAAACAAAAGGCAAAGTTGGATCCACTAGATAACCGGACGACTGTTGCATCTATCTGTCCGTCCGTTCGCGCGCTGGTTGACAGCTCGCACGTTCTTCCTACTCATGTTGGCATCCACTTCTTCATTACTATCTCGGATAGACTTTGTCTCGACCCCAATATTTTCTCTGCTTCCATTTCTTCGAATTGGCTTCCGTTTGAGGAAGCACGAATTGACTCGTATACGTTTATCTCCTGAAAAAGTACCTTACCCTGTCTTTATACTTCAGTTCCTCTGAATTAGAATAAATTGTCTGGCATTAGTGAGAAAAAAGTTCTAAAGCGTGCCAAGTTTGTCACAGTATTCCTTAAAGTTGAGTACGTATGTCCCCACGCTACCGGTTCTCTTCTTGGTGTTGCTATTGTTGGCTACGCTCCACTTTTTTTGTAAACAACGTACAGGACGTACACACAACACAGCCTGCTCGCTGTGTATGCCCACATATCAGTGTGTATGTCTCTGACCTACCCACGCGACAGTAGGTTTACATGTCATCCATGCTACCCTGGACACACACACACACACTCCCGTAAAGGGAATGGGATTTCCAGTTTGAATATCATCCGTTGTGACGACTCAAACAGATCAGATGCAGAAACGCTATTGGGCCCTGCAGGGTCGCCGGCTACTAAATCAGCATATTGCTTCTACCATCCTTTTGTACAGTACGCACCTGACCCTCTTTCCTTCTCTACCATCCACCATTCCTATAAATTCCTTCTTTAGTTTCGTCATCACATCTCCTCCTCCTCCTCCTCTCACTCTGCCTCCACATTCGCCACTTCCTCCTCCTCCATTACCACCGTAACCTCCTTTTCTTCATGCTATTTCTCCTCCACCACCACCACCTCTTCCTCCTCCTCCTCCTCCTCCTTCCTCCTCCCCTTCCTCCTCCACCTCCTTTTCTTCCATTCCGCCCCCTCCCCTTTCTCCTTCTCTTCCTCCCACTCTCCTTTTAATTCTTATTTTTCACACTCTTATTATCGATATTTACATCCACAATGCAATGACTTACATCCCAATCCTATATCGGCCTCCGCGTCCGACCTTAGATAAGTAGACAGGTTCACCTACTCCATCCTCTCCCCTTTCAATTCAGTTTGTAAGACAAATATCTCAACGTTTTCCTGCATTGGTAACCCCTTTTCACGCAATCCCATGTATCTTCTTTCTTTCCCAAAACTGGTCACCACAACTTTGAGCATTTCTTCATTGTCCCACAGATCACAACCTTCACTAGGTGGCGTTCTTTTAGATTTCCTTCTGACTACCTGTAAACAATTTTATTGAATTAATAGGTGCTAGTTTGTGCGTCAGTCGGTTTTTATTTTCTATGTTTTATGTATCATTTTGATGGGGGTATTGATCGAGCTAAAACTAAATGTGGAATAACAAGGTTTTGTTAAAGCTTTAGACTCCTTAATGCAGTATCTCTGCTTCCACATCTGTGAAAGATGCTTGCAGTCTGTGTGGGAGGACCTTCGTTCTGGTGACGGCGACATTTTCTCTTTTATAGAGATTACTTGGGCTGTGTATATTATGGGATGTCATGAGTGGCTGTGTGTGTGAGTGGTTTCGTTGTATTATTGCACACACAACCACACCTTTTCTGACGGAAGCTTCCAGAAATGCAAATGGGTTGAGCCCTCTTATGTTAGATACTTTATTTTATCCTCTTTGCCTCTTTGATTCGGCTAAGAAAAAGAAACACACTTCAACCTTGTAACGACCTTGTAGATTTTATACTTGTTAAGCCCGTGTGGAGTTAATATCTATTATAGTGACGTCACTTTTTTCGTTTGCTCAGCTATGTATTTGTCTTCGAAGTTTTCCTATTTTTTCGCCCTCTATCAAAGTATCTTATGTACCTTACCTTAAGAAATTAACCTAGGGAATATCTGACCTTGAAAAAATATAGAAAAAAATGAAATACATAAACCAGACCATTTTCACGCATTAAAGAAATAGGCTTGGTTTTCGAAATATGGCCGCCATTGTCCCTTGTTCATTATATTTTCAACTACCAATTTTGTAAAAAAAAAAAAAATGTATATATGTATGTCTAATTGTATTTAATATTGTTGAATAAACCTATAATAATAATAATAATATTTTCGCGGGCGCGGGTGTTCAGGCGAGACATCTAGCGGAGATTTCATATACTACAATTATCGCTTCAGCCAGTGACCTAATTGTTTTGACTCGCGGGACGATCCCATCCAATCACCAGTCACAGGGCTTTCTTCATAACGTAAGCGAAATCAGAATTGGTTGGTCAGGATGTTTGTGATTTTTTTTTGCTGCATGTTAAAAATTGTATCCAAGTGCTTTTAAAAGAACCACGATGTCCATCCAAATAATATTTTGTGTTTAATCGCGTGATGACAGCGAGTATGGTGTTAAAGTGCTTTTCCAAACCAGTGATGGAAATGGCTGGGGAGGAGAGAGGAGGGGGGTGACGCGTACGCTATATGACCTAGTTTTCAAACCATCTTTTTTCTTATGTTCAAACTGCAATAATGGACACATTACTTGTTCTGTTTTTTCGCGTATAAGTTGTGGACCCCCCCCCCCAAGAACAAGAAGATTCACCTGCACTCACCAGACTGCTAGACAAGTCCATTCATATTGTATCCAAAGTAAGGTCCAAAGTGTTTCTTAGGTAGTTTGCCTCGAATTAGGCTAGATAGGTGCGTAAGAGGGTTGGGGGTCGTGGGGGAAAGGTCTGCTATCGCAGTGGAGGTTAAGGTAGGTCACGTAGCCCGCTTTATATAGTAATCGGCCACCCCCCAAAAAAAGTCCCCTATTTTTTCCACATTTTTCATTTTTTAATTTATGTCAAATCCATTTTGTGCATTCTACCCACTACCTGTAAATCCACTTAATGAAAATAGCGTTACTGAAGCTCAGTTAACTGTGGTATCTGATTCAGCCTCCTTTTCACTTTCACCCACCTTTCACTACTGTTATTGTTCTATGTTTCCATTGTTTTGTTAGTCAGTCACACTTTTAGTCGGTAGCTCCTGTGCTTTCAATCATCCACTGGCGAAAACCCGGCTGGTAACTTGCGAAATGTTCAGTCGACATAATTGAGTCGTGCTAAGTTAATTTCACTTTGGTTCCCAGTCCTACAAATACTAATCCCTTTACTGCCCCCTCCTAGGGGGCATTCCCTCGTCTGATAGGGATCGCTTGGCGTGGACCACTACAGATTTACAACTAATGAATAGCATTGACGACTACAGTAATGTAGAAGGGGGTGACCCTTTTGCTGCACCTTAGAGGCTTGAAACCTCGGTTGAATAAGGTCGTTTGGCGATACTCTGAACACGTATACGAGTTGTGAATAGGAATGACTCTATCAAACTAAACGAAAGCATCTGACATTAAACACAAAAGAAAAGGTGTTGAACAAGTCAGAATTGTCAAAGAATAATCATGCTAGTCGTGGCCTTCTCCCTCCCCTCTTTGCCGTAGGGTGTTTAAAACCTGCACCCTAATCCAAACATTCTTTAATTCTTTTCCTTCATTCCCTGGAAATCACTTTTCAACACTCAATAGGATCGTCAGCCATCCACTAACCTAAAGAAGTTTTCGGTTTGTGTCCTCACTTGTAAACTCTAATTCAAGTGTTCATTACCCTAAGGTAAACTTTAACATGTATGAAAAGGATTTAACAAAATTGCAAGTATTCTAGCGTCAACAGTCTGTAGTTAACTTTGATTAATTATCGTCAGGAGTTTATGTTCTGAAACTGGTATGCTTAAATGTCGCTAAAGCAAGAAATGGTAATTGCAGTTGTTGTAGTAGTTGTTCTAAAGACAAGAAGAAGAACAAAGAAAATAACCAAGTGGAAGAAGTAAGGGTTGAATGAGGCTGTTGTGTATTTAGATCATTGTTGTGCGCGGAAAGTTCTGCTGCAGGAAACCCATGAAAAGAGTGGTTTTGTAAGTCTGAAACTGAATTATCAATATTTACGTTCAAAGAAGCTCTCAAGCGTACTATCAGTTTACCAAAATATTATGCTTTTAGGATCTTGTATATGCCTTTTACTGAATAGAAATATCTGGCGTTAGCTGTAATGAAGTTTGAAGATTGTCGTATCAGTAGACATCGGCGCGTGAATATCTTGCTTGTTAATTGAAGTGTCAATTTGTAGGACCCTGCTCCGCTGCTGAATGCAGCGCTCTGCGGGGCCCCACCTCGAATCTTCTTTTTGACATTTGTAGTTGTTTCTAATTTTCCTTTCGTTTAGGTCGCAGCATTCAATGAAGAGACGGATCTTCAGTTTCTTTTTAAACATCGCTTTACTGTCATTACTCGTTGTCATCAGGCAGCCTGTTATACAGCCTCTGTACACATCTTGCAAAAGCTCTGAAACCAGTTTCCAAATTGCTCTTTGGCTCTTCTAAAGGATGCTGGTCTGACACCAGGCTAGGTGAAGTCAGGCTAGATCAAGTTAGGGTGGAGGAGTACAGCAGGACTCGCGAGGCCTCGCATCCTCTCAATGCAGGACTACAGCTGGAAGAATTGTATTATTTCGGAAGTGCACACCTACGCGATATAGCATTAAAAAAGTGAAATACCAATTTTGTAAATTATAATACATCAACGTAATATACGTTTTTATTTGCGGAAATAAGTAAAAAAAAGAAGTTGCTAAAAGTATAGTACCGAACGAAGCTGCGATCATATGATCGAGACGCCATGTTGTCCAGTTCCGCTAAAAACAAATACATTACCGAACGAAACCGTGACCATAGGATCTGGAATACGCCCTCAAAACTTCCGTTAAAACTTCCCACAATACATATTTTTAAAACAGTGCAATGGAGCTGAGATTCATGCATTTCTTATAGCTATGCAACTCCTGTATACCCCCGCAGTCCGATTGGATACCAAAACCGGCCGTCAACATCCCTGACGACGACGACCCTGATAACCCATAGAATTACAGGTATCGCATTACTAAATGTAGGTTATTTAGATAGGTTATTTTGGAATAGACGAATTTATCGTACTTTAATTTCTTCAACCACCGCATCTATCAAAACAAAGATGGCGTCTCAATCAGCTCCTGCGGCTTCTTCCGTAAGTGTATCGCTTTTGGCAACCTTTTCTGTTATTGATTTGCGACAAGAAAAATGTATATTACGTGGGTGTATTATAATTTACTAAATCTATATTTAATTTTCTAATGCTATATCGGTTAGGTACGCATTTCGGAAAATTCACCGGGAAGATTACTTGACGAGGACATTTTGAGTGGGAGCTGTAGATGGTGTTGAGAGTGGGGAAGTTAGGTTTATGGGAATTTGATTAGTATCGATGCGATTCTTGCTCGCCAAGGCAACCCTTTAATTATCCTTGCAGCCCTGTTCATGGCATTTTGTAACCTCTTCAGGAGATACTTTGGTAGGCCAATTAAAGGGAGTTGTATTAGTTTAGCTTTGCAATCACTCTTATATACAAGCATTGTTGTTTGCTTATCCAAATATTTCCATATAAAAGTAATTTTCCGTAAAAAGTATCCTGTTACTCTTACTACATTATTGATATGATCGTGAAATGTCAGATTACAGTCGGGCAACACTCCTAAATCCTTGACCACACTTTTCACTTCCATATTAGTCTCTCCTAGTCTAAAGCTGGATAGATCATGTCTACTTAAGTCATTTCTTTTTCCAACTATTAAGCACTCTGAATTGTCATTTCATTTCAATTACTTCAAAGTCATCCAGACCTTGATTTCTCTCATGGTGTCATCAAGTTTCCCTTCTGTTTCCGTCATATTGATCAGAGACATGTAGAATTGAATATCATTAGCAGATAATTTAAAATTAACTCATTTTTTTTTTTAGCAGATCTGACAGTTCAATAGTATAAATACAAAACAAGATAACCCAATACACTCCCTTGGGGGAATTCCACTCCGTAGTGATTTTGTGGCTGGTAAGGTTCTGCCGGTTTGTACACAATAGGTTCTATTTTCACGACACCTTTCTAAATATGTTAATGCTTCACCATCAATGCCAATAGTCTTACAAATTTCAAGTAACGAGCTATGTATAACAGTGTCACAAAGAGAGCTCAAGTCAAGTAGGGTTAAGAGACCACATTTTTTTTCATCCTTTCCGCTTGTGCACCATTTCGCTCTTTGACCTAATGGCATTGGGCTCACTTCTTGGTCCACCTGCCTTGTGGGGAATAGGGCCCGACTACAAACAATGCTTTGTTGCTTCGAGCAGTGGCTGGGCTCTAGGCCAGCTGGGTGCCAAGGCGGGGTCACATTATCCTCTCCCCTCTTCCCTCTTTCTCATCCACCCTCTTTGTTCCTTTCCTCATTTCCAATCTCCCATTTTCCTTGTCTCTTCTCCCATCTCTTCTTTTCTCCTATTTTCATTTTCTCCGTTCTCCTTTCTCCGCTCTCTTGCCCTATTTCAACCTCCTTCTCCCTCTTCTCTCTCTTATCTCCTTTCTTTTTATCCTCCCCCCTCTCCTATCACGCTTCCCCTTCCCGTTTCATTTGCTCTTTTTTTTTCTTTACCACCTCCCATTCACTCTTCTTCCAATCAAAAATTCATTTTTTATCTTTTTCTTTCCTCTGCCACTCCTCCTTTATCTCATTCACTCCCTTACCCTTCCTCTTCTCTCTTCTCATTTCTTTCCAAGTTTCTTCTTATCACCCTTTTTCTCATTTCTCCCCCTTCCCTTTCTCTTTTCCTTCCCTTTTCCGATACCTTTCCTCTACCACTTCCTTATTGCTTGCTCCCTCTTCCTATTCTTCTTCCCTTTGCACCTTCATTTTCCTTTTCTCTAGTGCCCACGTTTTCATACTATCCTATTCCCTCCGTGTTCTTCCTCCCCTTTTTCCCTTCTCTCTGACCTTTCCCTTCACTTACCACTTCCCCTCGTCCGCCACCCGCAGGCATTACCT
>NC_134777.1:49253191-49258191 GCF_046742065.1 Oratosquilla oratoria | reverse complement strand
TGATCCAAGACGATGGTGAATCACACACGCACACATACAGTCCCTCCCGGGATATAATAGTACTACTTAGAGGTGATAATTTAATCAAATGTAAAATTGAGATAAAAAGTTATTTGTTGCAAGTGCAAATTTAGATGCCCTGTAGTTATGTCAGGAATTTGATAGGACATTGTCTTCATTGTAAATGTTGTGATGGTAATATACCTGTTGTATTCAGACCAACATTATATGTTTTGTTAAGTTTGCGCTTATGCCTTGACTGAGAATATGTACTCATTACTTAAGTAATGTTTTGACTTGCCCATTCATGTTCCTACAATTTGCTATTGAAGTATTTAAATCTGTCTTGTCAATTGTTATGTCTTCATATGATTGTATCTATAGACAATGACATTGAAATTACATTACTTGTACTTTATTTACACACACACACACACACACACACACACACACACACACACACACACACACACACACACACACACACACACACACACACACACACACACACACACATATACACACACACATACACATACGCCTAGTGCTCAAAATGGAATGAAATTGTGAGTTTTTAAGAAAACATTATTCAGATACTGAAGGAAGTTCGGTGACAGTAGTAAAAGAAATCTTGGTAATGAAATCCAAAATATTTGATTAAGAGAGGTGCTGTTGTCATATTTCGGAGTTTAGCTTCTCAATCGTAACTTTCACTTTACTTAACCTCATATTAGTTTGACATTGCAAGCGAAGAAACTTGTCATGATTTCACTTTTTTTCCTACAGATCGATAGTCAGTGATTTTATTTTTCTGACACTTATGCACGTCGCGAGGGTACATTAGAACTTGATTTTGCGTCGCATCCTAAGCATTATCATTTTACATATGGTTTGACATTGCCATAAAGCTTGTCCAGAATAACATTACGCATCTTGTTAATTTATTTGTATACTGAAAGGCCCTTACTTTGATAAATATATTTATTTCCACATCAGTTAAGTAATATCGTTATTTCTGTATGAGGATCACCATTCCTTCCATGGTGGCCTTGTATTCTGCGCTCACTCAATGACCTGACATTGCAAGCACGCGATTTGTCTGTTGTTGATGATATAAAAAAATCACTGACGGGCCAATGGAGTTTATTATGTAAAATACATTTGATGTTTACCGTGTATTTGAGCTACGAGAAGGTTCCAATATCGGAGGGAGATCGAAATTAGTGTCGTGGGTTGGCCACTACGCGTACTTTACGATATTTTTGAGCATCCGTTGGCCCCTCCGCCTTTCGTCCGGGCCTTGCCTATGAACCATACACATACCATGTGTGTGGATATTGTATGTGTGTATGTATTTATGTATGCATGTATGTATGTGTGAGTATGTAGATGTGTATATGTAGGTAGGTGTGTGTGTCTTTTTATAGGAGTATGTGTGTATTTGTGTGTATGTGTTTATGGATGTGCGTTTGTGTGCGTGAGTGTGTGTGTGTGTGTGTGTATTCACTTGGTCTTTGGATCACGTGTTGGACTCGTAATCGATAGCTATTTCCCTCCTGGAAGAGAGCTCAGAGCTCGTAGGTCCGATCTATGGGTAATGCTATGACCTTACACACACACACACACCCAACTCCCCGCCCACGAGAGTCAGAGTAACGACCCGAAGCGCAGCGGTACCGAAATAATTTCGGCCCTGGGCAGGATTCGAACCCAGAACTACGGGCCACTATGGTGGCAGTTCAGCGCTCTACCAACTTCGCCACCGAGTCGTGTGTGTGTGTGTGTGTGTGTGTGTGTGTGTGTGTGTGTGTGTGTGCGTGTGTGTGTGCATGTGTAGAAGTCTTATTTTTTCGGTGTTTTGCTGTTACTCTTGTTATTCTTGTGACGTTGACCCAACTGCCAAGCTATGGTTATTGTTGTCGCGTCTCTGCCCCTACGCCGCCCGGACCGTTGCCTGGCGCACGCTGGTCGTCGTCGTCTGGTTTCTTCCTCAAATTCCCAGAAGAGTCTGTTAGCGCAGCATGAGTACACACATGTGCGCGCAAGTACACACACACACACACACACACACACACACACACACACACACACACACACACACACACACACACACACACACACACACACACACACACACACACACACACACACACACACACACACACACACACACACACACACACACACACACACACACACACACACACACACACACACATACACACGCACACTCTCTTTCTCCCTTTCTCTCTCTCCCTCTCTCTCTCTCCCCCTCTCTCTCTCTCTGACCCTCTCTCTCTCTCTCTCTCTCTCTCTCTCTCTCTCTCTCTCCTCTTCTCTCTCTCTCTCTCTCTCTCTCTCTCTCTCTCTCTTTCTCTCTCTCTTTCTCTATCTATCTCTCTCTCTCTCTCTCTCTCTCTCTCTCTCTCTCTCTCTATCTCTCTCTCTCTCTCTCTCTCTCTCTCTCTCTCTCTCAGATACACAGAGTCGCACACGTAGCAAGACTTGACTTATATGGTAATAATCGTCGGTTACGTGTATTGAACACAGGAGTGTAATGCCCGTAGACTGGTGGCGCGCTAGTTTGTCCTCATTCTCCGTGCTATTTGTTCTTCACCTGTTGTATAGTTGTAAATCATGTCCTCTGTTAATTGAATAACTGCTTGCAAAGAGCTTTGCTGTAAATAACTTTTTCTTTGGTAAGAGTTCGTTTGGCCAAGAACAGTTTGGACAAATGTTTGTTAGGCCAAGTGTCCGTTTGGTTAAGTGTAGATTAGGCTAAAGGTTCTTTGAACATCTGTACGGTTACGGAATATAATAGGATGACGTTAACCAGAATAAGATATATGCGCTTATGACAAAGTGATAATTTATTTAATAATTTTCATACCGCGTGTACTGTGTTTGCGTATGTGCGATTTTGAACATGTTTAGATAGCCGACATATTCTCTCAGCATCTTTGTACAACAAGTTATTTTCCCTCAGGCCAGTGATCGTAAATACATTTTGTTAAGTATATTGTTTAGCTAAACTAGAGTACACAGGGTTGGATGGTCATAGAGCCAGCAAGTCTATTCTTTTTTCAAGTTCCCTTTTATCTTTGAGAAAAATAAAGAATAAAATCTAATGTGACACTTGATTTGGTCCATGTATTTGGAAAGATATACGAGGGTGGTAAAAAGGGTTCTAGTGTTGACACGAAAGGGGGGAAGAAATAGGTCTTTTGGCGCTGGTTGGGACACAAGGAGGCATCGAAGTGGAACAACAAAAGGCGACGACTATTATTAGGGAGTCGGAAACCCCTCTGGTACGAGGTCATGCCGCCAAAGCTGAATAGAATTGTCTGGCGTCAGCGAAAGGACTAAGTGAGATAGCCTGTCTTTCCGGGATGACGTCCTGACTTCAGACGAATAAGATCGCCTGTCGCTGAAACAATTGGTTGCTTTAAGAGAAAAATAGACAACTTTATTGATAGGGATGACAGGTGGTAACGGACATGGAACTGTCTAGTGCAAGACTTATGGTCTCTTGCACTCTTTTTCATTCTTATATTCTTATGTAAAATAATGGGAGCCGTCGTAGCGAAATTGTTAAAAGAAAGCATGGGAAGGGAATATTCCTTTGTGTTTGAACGTTGTTATTGTAATAACGAGAATATTGTGTGGGCAGTTTAAAGTGGAAGTGGCTATTTTGGTTAAGGTACTTGAGCAAAAGGTGCGATTCTAAAGAAGTGAGAGAAAATATGAATATGTTAGATGAGTCTCAGCGCTTGGAATAGTCTAGAGATGAAAATTATGTTGTGTTTTGAATCTTAATGGCAAAAGGGAAAGTAGAATAGAAAAATAGAAATAAGTAGAAAAGAAAGAGGTGACGGGGAAATTCGCTGTAATAAGTTAGTGGCTGTTAATGATAACTAGCATTTTCGTAAACGTTGCGTGGAAAATGCGCATGATTAACAGCTTGAATTGAATGAAAATAAAATCATACATATTATTTTTCATTTGAAAAAAAACAAACAAGTCAGGATGTTGGAGTTTTGTAAGGGGATGACAGAGGTTGGTCGTTATTTTCTCCTTTGAACGAGAGGCAGCACGTGATCAGCTGAAGAGGGGTGACTCGCCAATGATAGATAGCTGAACTCGTTAGTTGTTACAGGAAGGAGAGGTGGGTTTTACAGAGAAGCAGCGAAATTTCTAAGGCCTGCACGAGATAAGAAAGTATTTTCTCTGAACCAGCTCCAAATGTCGGCACTGAGGAAAAAATATCCAACTATCGGCACAAGTGCCATCATGTAATAGTCTACGTTGAAGCTCCTCTGTTGCATGCAGCCAAAGTAGTGTATACTGTAAAACAAACCACTCACATTATTTTCAATGAACACCCTGGCATGGACAGACGACCCAAAATAAGGTCAGGGTGGTAGCTTCGCATGGTGTTTTGAATGGACTGATAACATCATCATTCTGGGGAAATAACAGCGTAGAAAGGGACCAGCGTGCCTCTGTCGTCATGCACGTCCATCATGTGGATCCCAAACATGATCAACAAGAGACTGCATGCGGGCTTAGCATTCTTCCCAGCTCCTTCAGGAAATATTGCATGACCACAGACACCTAGCCTCTGACCTAATCTGTGCAAGGAAGAAGTCACCATCACCTGTCACTACGAGTCACACTTTACAGCCTTCATCAAAGCGGAGTAATCACTCAAGGTTGAATGTATCTTGATACTATGTGTCGTGTCGTGCTGACAGCAGTCACTGCGTATGGCGTCGTGTCCAGACTAAGTTACCCGTAACACCCACTTACCATCACCTACTTCCACCCCTTCCTAACACTCGGAAATGAGTAACGTCACCTACCACTAGAAATAACAAGTCCTTGAATAACAAATACAAAAAGAAGAAAAAAATTACTGGATATGAGGGGGAAGCCAAAACTAGAGACGTTTTCCCAATATTTCTGTATCCAAATGGGAGGAAAAGTAGTAGCGAGAAGAA
>NC_134777.1:49235691-49245691 GCF_046742065.1 Oratosquilla oratoria | reverse complement strand
TAAATCTCTTTGTTGATCAGGTGGAGGCCAGTAGGAAGGGATGGGCGGACGGGGGAGGAGGAAGGGTTTACATCAGATATGAAGACGTGTGCTCGAGAGAAATAAAGATCTCATCCACAAGACTGAACCTAATGGAATGCGACGCCCCGTGGCCCCTATTTACACCATTGTTCTTTCTCTTTTTATTTTTTCGAACGAGTGGGCAACCTCACTAGGACCTGCGCGTTTGATGGCGTGGGTGAACACGCCAGCAAGGGTATTACACAAGCCGGGCGCTCTCCGGAGGATAGGAGGTTTTCTTAAAAATCACGATGAGACAACAGAAATCGTTCATATGAAGGGAATGACTCACACGCTTTACATTTGACCAAATAGAAACGAACGCCTTTTTCTTTAATCAGCAAACCCATCAGACAGTGAAAAATGAGAATTTGTGTGAATGAATGATGAGATCACCACTCTTTACTTCCCTCCCTAACTCTCCCAATCCCCCTCTCTACCTCCCTCTCAACTCCCCTCTCTCCTCCTACTTCTTAACCCCCTCATTAACCTTACTCTTTACCTTCCTGTCTAATCACTTCTTCCCTCCACTATCCCCTCTCTACCCTCTATAGTCTTATGTTTGGGCTACACATTGGGTTGACAGGGGAACTCATACCTTCTCCCAAAGGGAATGTCTTCCCTACAGAGTCTAAGGGAGAGTATATCCCCTAGCCTCCTCTCGTTCTGTCACGCAGTCACCTGATATTATAGGATTTGGTTATCTAATCATGTCAGGTGTATGTTGTCATATATGAAATATGTTTGGGATAATAATATATATGTGTTGCATTGTAATGTGTTTAGTAATATCATTTGTGGATGTGGCTAGACAGGATGTATGTATTGGAGTTACAATAATGTAGCTTGGTAGGTATAAGGAAAGGTTAATGAACTGTCTGGTGACATTAGGTACTAGTGTCAGTAATTTTCGCTGGACGATGGTGTGATGTACGTTGTGATTAATTGTATAGTCTGAATCAGATGAAAATGTGCAGGTCAAGATTGGAGGTATTGCCAAAGGCTAGTGCTTTCTTGTATGCATGGATCACGTGTCAGGCATGTGACATATCGTAATGGTTAGTAATGGTTTAATGGATACACCTCTCTTCTTCAATAATCATAGCAATTTTTGAATTAATATATGGTTTTGATTGTTGTGGTATCAACTGTAAAGGTGTTCTAATTGATGCATCTATTGGGAAAACATTTATTGGTATTTTTTACATATTTTTCATTATCTTCATAAACGTTTTATCTATTATTTTTGCTTCTTTCAATGATGATAGGCCGTGGTTGACAAGCTCCCACTGATTTGATATAATTTTTCATTTGTTTATTTTCATCATTATTATCATTTTTTGCCGAAAAAACTCATCATATCTCGTAATGCTGGGTGTCCCGAAACTCATTGTGTGATTTACATACACCCTTTACATTCCAGAGCAGCTTCGTCCAAACGATGTAGGTCGCTGACACTAACATTTAAGTTATGTTCTTTTCGTATATCATTTCATTTCTTGATCAATGGGTCGGTCTTTGCGATGCCATCTACCTTGATTATTGTCTGTCTCATTACTTGGCATATTAAGAATATATTTAGGATTTTCTGTGAAACTAATGTTGAAATTGATAGCTAAAGCTCCTTGGGGATGTTGTACTGCATATTATTCGTATCTTTTTTTCTTCTTCCTGAAGACTGGTAATAACTTCTTCGGAAGTTGTTAGTCTTTTTGCTGACGTAGTGTCATGAGTAGGTTTTTCCAAGATTTCGAAGGTCCGGTTCCCCAGAAACTTCAAGGAAGTTTTTTTTTAGGGTCGAGTGATTTGATCCGTACTCGGATCGGGATGGATGACTCGCTGCTGTGTTTAGTGTGTGTGTGTGTGTGTGTGTGTGTGTGTGTGTGTGTGTGTGTGTGTGTGTGTGTGTGTGTGTGTGTGTATATATATATATATATATATATATATATATATATATCCTGTGAAAAGCAAATTGTAACACCAGGATAGATTTCCAAACCAGTAATATATAGAAACGATAAAGAATTTTGAAAAAAAATAGATGTACATTTTGATCCCATACGGGAGTAATTCTGTTGAATACAAGATTTCTTACAAAGTAAAAGAATGTATACAGCATATAATAGGATCAATTCACCTAACATAGTAATTGAGGAACTGTCGCGATTGCCCTGACCAGAGACCTTAGAAGAAGTCAAGTTTAGGTTATCAGGGCCAGCCTGCCCTAGCGATGAACTACATTATAATGTTTTTAAGTAATCGTACGCTGAAGAGAATCTTTGGATTGGGACGAAATATATACCTATTTTTCATCACTGTTATAATCTTTCCATATTGTAGATTTAATATACTATATTATACCGGCATGTGTGTATGTGTGTGTGTGTGTGTTTACATGCGCGCATGTGTATGTATGTGTGTGTGTGTTTCATAACTCTCTCTTATATTTTGTATATGGTGACTATAGTTTTTGGTGCTGATGTGAATGCCTTTGCTACTCCTTACAGCCATCATATTGCCAAAAATCTGTCTGTATATATTGTGTAAAGGAAAAATCATTTTTCAGTGGCTTCAGTATCTTCAGAGGACTTACCATTAGCACATCAGTGACGTAGAGACACTTGTGTAAAGGAAGCCAATATTCACTGTACAGGTGTTAGATAACATGGTCCAAAAAGCCTTCATGCACATATTTCTTTGATGAAACTAAAGCGTATGTATATATATACATATGTGTGTGTATATACATACATATATACTCGTGTATATATATATATATATATATATATATATATATATATATATATATATATATATATATGTGTGTGTGTGTGTGTGTGTGTGTGTGTGTGTGTGTGTGTGTGTGTGTGTGTGTGTGTGTGTGTGAGAGAATATATATACGTATATCAAAGTATCCAAAAAATTGCGTCGGGCAGATATGTTTCTAAAGTGAACAGGGCACTTGGAGACTACAGACCTCGAGACGAGTGGCAGAGGACGAGTCACCTTCAGGAGGTCCAGAAGGATTCCTGGAAGGCGGCTTCAGAGTTTGCATCTGAGAAACTCCAACCACAACCATCATAACCACAACCACCGCCACCGGGTATGAATTTGGCTTGGTTTCATCCTCATCACTTAAACCATCGGAGGTTGATATTGTTGAGATTGGCCTCGATAATGCTGCAAAGAAGAACTCCTGGGAGGTCGGAAGGAGTGTCTCATTCCATTGTCCATGGAACGTTACGGAGGCGTCAACTGAATAATGTAGAAAACACAGGCGGGCACGCGAACACACGGAAGAAATCCATCCAGAAGAGTCTACGAATTACATCAACATCATTTGTCTCTCCTCTCTCTCTCTCTCTCTCTCTCTCTCTCTCTCTCTCTCTCTCTCTCTCTCTCTCTCTCTCTCTCTCTCTCTCTCTCTCTCTCTCTCTCTCTCTCTCTCTCTCTCTCTCTCTCTCTCTCTCTCTCTCTCTCTCTCTCTCTCTCTCTCTCTCTCTCTCTCTCTCTAAATATCGTCTCCATGATCCCTTTTCTCTGACCCTATATAAGTACATGTACATTCGTGCATTTACACACACACACACACACACGTAATATCTTCCGTTCTTTCCTGTTCCCATCCTTCATTGCATATTTCTGTGCATGTACTGTGTCTTCTTGGTGTCCCACCTCCCCACCCATCAAACGAACGCCACTCCTTATCCTCCTATATTTTTCCTTCCCTCCTCCTCCTTGCCACACCCAGCAACGTATTCCTTCGTCTTCCTCACTTCTCCGTCTTCCCTTCATCCTCTTCCTTCTTCCTTCTGTGGATTGCATTGGTTGTTGTAAAGCAAAACACGAAGCTCTTCGGCGCAGCAACGGGAGTCCCGCAAGGAAGATGGAGGGAGACGCTTATTGATGGACTCGCTGAACTTATAAGGCTGAAATACATAAGATGCGTGTGCGTGTTTGTGTTTGACTCATCATCGTCTTTTATCATATGCTGGACTAGTGATGGGCAGGTATTACCTTACCGGACGAGAGATTAGAACTTGTACAGTATATTGATCGATCTACGGGCAATGCTTTGGTTTTACACACACCATTCCCCTTTACACAGTGGGGATAGTAACGGAAAATAATTATAGTCGTGAGCTCCCGTCTGTGTTTTCATCGGTCAAGTTTTGCTTTGACAATTTTTACACAAATTTATACACCTGTTCGGAAATTTTTCTTTGTCTTTTTATCAGTATTTTCATATTTTGTCTCTCATCCAACTCTGAGTATTATATGTACAGGAAAAACAGAATGCATGAAATATGTATGTGCTCTGGATTTTTATCTTCACATTTCATTATGAAAAAATAACAAAGAATTTAATGCCACATAAAGAGCTACTCCGGAAAAAAAAATAATAAAGAACAAAAAATCCTGAAGTCTTTAAACTCTTTTTCGAAAATTTCCAAATCTTAAATACATGGAAAAGAAATAGGAAGGAGAGAGTTGCAGAGGCTCCCAGTGAAATGAATTAAAAATGCACCGTACCGGTTCATCTGTAAAAAAATTATGTTAAATTCAACTTTTTTGTTGTTGTCACTTATGTAATCGGATTCGTACATACAATTTCATCTTCACCGATATTCATGTCCACATGCACAATGGTGTGTACATTTTTGCATGCAATAATAACATGATAGAACACAGTAATTGATATTCAAGTGCACGGGATACACTTTTCGGTACTCTGAGACAAGTCAAATATAGCAGTATTAATATACCTGGCGTTCTCATGCTAGTGAGCTGGATCCAGAAATGTTGATGAACTAAAACCAGCTTGATAAACCGAAAGACGTAGCCAATGAAGTTCCTTGAAGAATTTGACACCAGGATGGTCTCTAAGGAGACTGTCATCGTGTGGGACCGTTGAAAGAGTCGTCGAGATAAAGGTAATAAACAGTAGAGTGCACAAATAGGGGCGGTTGTTAATTTTGTAGTTGCCAGTGATCGTCAGATCATTCCTATTTTACAACGGAGCGCGGTCACCAGGCCCCGCCTCTCTTCGGATTTTCTGTTGGGTATTTTTTTCTAGTTCCTCATTGCTCAACAATTTACATTCAGTTCAATAGAATAACATATCTTTCCCTCATTCTGTATCACAATAAAAAAAAATCGTGGCATCATATCTCCTTTTCTTCTCATTGGCTGGTCTTCAGTCATAACGTCTTGTCGCCTCTTCTTCTGATTGGCTGGTCCTCAGTCATGACGTCATGTCTCTTCTGATTGGCTGATTCAGTTGTGACGTCATGCAACACTTAGATTTCGGTTATTTCAACAAATTATTATTTTCTATATAATATGATATGCAATTGTTTTCTAAATAGGCTTTATTGCGCTTCGTCTGCAAAATATTTGATTAGAGACGGCAAAGGCATTTTTGTTAACTAACATTCGCATACTTTTACTGGTGTCGTGCATGGCACTTAGATGATCACTGTCCTTCCTCCTGCGGTTTCCAAAGAAGTCCATGTTTCACGAAACAAAGTCGTAAGTTTATTGAGTATTATGTATAGGAAAAGGCTGAAGAATAAGTGGCCAAAGTCATAAGCAGCGGAACTCGCCGAGACAGCCCCGTATGGGGTATTTTATAAAGGATTACAAAGAAAGAGCATGATGACAGGAGACATTTTGGTCCATAACTAGGTCGGATGCGAAATACACACACACACACACACACACACACACACACACACACACACACACACACACACACACACACACACACACACACACACACACACACACACACACACACACACACACACACACATATATATATATATATATATATATTTTTGTTGAGACATTCTGACAGGTTGATGTAAGCGGAATAGGAAACACAGGAGTCTTAGTCTTGAGTTTATTCCTGACTAGTTTCGCAGGTATGCTTTTTCAAAGCATACCTGCGAAACTAGTCAGGAATAAACTCAAGACTAAGACTCCTGTGTTTCCTATTCCGCTTACATCATATATATATGTATATATATATATATATATATATATATATATATATATATATATATATACACATATACAGCAAGGGCTTTTCCCCCTTATAAGGGAGGTAGCTAAGTCAGAGGCACGTACCTATTCTCACCCATTTCACTCCCCTCCACCACCCTTTCCACCCCTCCCATCTCAGCTAGGATGACGGTCATCCCTGCATCCGCCAACTACCCTGGGCCAAACGCAATGCAGCAAGACACAGTACATTCACAGTAAGGCCGCTTAACTAGGCGACCCCCCCTCTCCGTCCCCTCATACAGAAAAGAAAATAATGATAAATGATAATGATAACTAATAAACAGATAAATAATTATAACATAATAAATAATAAAGGAATAAATAATGAAAAATAAAGCATAGATGTTAATAAATCAATACAATAAAATAAATGGCAGGCATTACAGTATATTGCTTAAATGTTTATCTAAATGAATCTTGAAACTTTGAACTGTACTACATTGCACTGTCTCTGCAGGAAGTTTATTCCATTTATTTACTACACAGTTGGCGAAGTTATTTCTACCTACTTCCACATTAAATCTACTTCCTGACAGTTTGAGACCATTATTTCTTGTCTGATTTGCATTCAATGTGAAAATTTCGTCACTTTTGATGTTATCTCAAAGACCTGCATCAAATCACCCCTGAGTCTATACTTTTTCAGGGAAAATGGATTCATATCTTTTAGTCGATTTTCGTGTAATTTATTTCTGGTATTTGGAATCAGTTTTGTGGCTAGCCGTTGTACGTTTTTCAGCCTGTAAATGTCTTTAATGTGATTTGGTAACCATACGGAAAGAGCATATTCCAAATGTGGACAAACCAAAGATTTATATAGTTTGTTAACGAAAGATGGACTTTTGAAGTCAAAAGACCGTACAATTAGTCCTAGAATCTTATTTGCTTTCTCTGAGGCGGAAATACACTGCTTAAATGATTTGAGGTCATTACTGACAATTACGCCGAGATCCTTTTCACTTTCCACCTTTGTTAACGAATTTCCTAATGATATGTAATCCTATTATTGTTATTTTAACCTATGTGCATAACCTTACATTTACTTGTGTTAAATTTCATTAGCCACTTTTTAGACCATTGCTGTAATTCATATCAGTCTTCTTGAATATCGAATTGTTTTATGGATCCTGTATATCTTAGGGGCCCATGGCATCCCTGCGGATCAAGCCACAAAGCACTGTTGTATGAGTGGATACTATTCTTCACTCAGAAATTTATATATAATATTTAACTTCTACTGTTCCTCCGTTTTCCTGTCCTCCTTAAATATCCCCGAAGATAGAAGTTCTATTTATTACTGACAAAATAAAAACTACACCGAGGCTGCAGAAACATACATTAAAGTTATCTGGCAAATTAATGAACCTGGTTCTTTCTCGTAGTTATATTGTTTACTAGTCATCATCGTGCCTGCGTGTCAATGCTAAAATGGACTAAAAATCACGAAAATTAAATAAAAGGACATGCCACAATGCTTTGTCTCCGTCTCTTTGAGTATGTTTGTGTGTTTTAGGCTCGAAAGTCTTGAAGTTGTTGAGAAAGAAATCCATAAATTCTTCAAAAGTTTTCCCTGCAATATTCGGTACTGAAACACTCGTCCTCACGCTTAGCATATAAACATTTTTATTTCGTTAAACATTTTTTCCAAAAAGAGCGCCTTGGGGCACATTTTTGTCGTTCAGATCTCGAGTAGCACAATCCTAAACAAAGTCGTTTGTTTCCACATTTGTAGCTAATCGGGTCCTTGAGTCGTCACTCCTTCCGCGTTGGTCCAGTTTCATGGACAACTTTACTGCGAACTACCTCACCCCGAGACATTCTCTCTTCATTAGTATGTGTTTACGGACTGTTACTTCACGGATCAGGTGTCCCTATATATAACTTATCATCCTACTTTCATCTTTGTTTTTGAACGCACTTCTGTCGCCTTCCAAAAAGTCCTTTATCTCGAACCCGTCTGCCCACATTGGCAGCGTCCATCCTTCCCCCCCCCGTGTCTCTCTCTCTCTCTCTCTCTCTCTCTCTCTCTCTCTCTATCTCTATCTCTGTCTCTATCTCTATCTACCTCTCTCTCTCTACCTCTCTCTCTTTCTCTATCTTCCTCTCTCTCTTTCTCTCTCTCCCTCTCTCTCTTTCTCTCTCTTTCTCTCTCTCTCTTTCTCTCTCTCCCTCTCTCCCTCTCTCCCTCTACCTCTCTCTTTCTCTCCCTCTCTCTCTCTCTCTCCCTCCTCAAGATCAACATTCTAGTGCCCAAATGTGTTTGCAAAGGAGGTCTTTTTCCTTATCTTAATTTCCTTTTCTGTTCATCGTAATTCTCTCAAACACTTTGCTTGACGCATTTGCGGAGTCGACTCTTGGGCTACCGTGCATGTGCTGCCGCATGCATCCTCTTGGGGGGAGAATGGACTTGGCATTTCCCTCTGAGATTGTGCATTTCCTGAATCCTCTTCTTGTTGGGATTGAGCTTGGATGCGGGCTTGTTTCGTCTTCCTTCAAATTTCGCTGACTACATGTGTGTAATTCTTGCTCGTTTTCAGTTTAGTTAATTTGTAAAATGTTCATACAATTTTCTTTTGATATCTACTTCCACTTCCCCCCGCCACCGCCACAATCACTCCCACTATCTCCGCCACAATCACCACCACAATTACCACCACAACCAAAATTGCAACCACCATAACCACTACCACAACTACCACAATCACCACCACGACTACCACCTCAACCACCACAGCCACCACCACAACCACCACCACAACCACCACTACAACCACCATAGCCACCATCACAACCACCAATACCACAGCCACCACCACAACCACCACCACATTAAGAACAACAAAGCACCAATAAAGCACCAGTAGAACAACAACAAAGCGATAATGAAACAACAACAACAACAACAACAACAAGACTAAAAACACCCCCCTGCAGCTTCCTAGAGGGAGCGAACATAAGAAACCAGAGTAAATTAGCTCATTTGCATTAGTGAAGCAAATATATTTGTCTGATATTTTTTGAAGTCGGACCAAACCTGACATATAACATGTTACAGTTTGTAGCGATGGTATCACGAAAGGAAATATGGTCCATAATATTCTTTAGTTTTACAATGATGTTATGATGCTACTTTTCCCGAGTGTTAATGTAATATGTCTGTGGTGCGTAATATGGAGTAGCGTATTCATTCGACGTAAAAACAAACGCCTGCTAGTGGAATAACTTTTATGCAATGTCAAGGAAGAAGAATTTTTTCTCATTCGCAATAGAGTACATTTCATCACTTTACGAGAGACTAAATTTCAGAGCTCACAGTCCCGTGAAACTGAACAACGCAAGAAATGTCACCCAAAATAAAAGATCATTATTTTGCCTCTGGAGATGCAGTCATCAAGAAGGATATCATTAAAGAAACGGTATAGGACAAATAGGCATCACACCTTATCCCTGTCGTATGTGACTAAATTATTTATTCAATCTTTTATTGATTTGTTTGTATATTTTTGTTTATTTGTTCATTTGTTCATTTGTATGTTCGTTTGTTTATTTGTGTGTTTGTTTATTCATTTATTTATATATCTATTTTCTGTATTTTTATTTATTTTCTGTGTATTCATTTTTGCGACATGTATGGATTGTCGGAATACTATGCAGCACGTCACTATAGAGATTCGCCAGAAGATGGATATCACCCGTTCATGGCAACTTCGAGTAGGGTATGGGGCCCACTATTACTTCCAAGAGGTTTTTCATGGCCAGCATTCAAAGAGACGAGGACAGTGGGGGGTCCAGACTCTCACACAATTGGTCGTACGACTTGTCCTCCTGGGATCTTCACTCTTATTGGTTCAATTGCATTGCATAAGGTCGT
>NC_134777.1:49215691-49220691 GCF_046742065.1 Oratosquilla oratoria | reverse complement strand
TGTCGTCGAGCAGAATAGGCCAAAGTTCCTACAAACGAAAGTATGACCGAGACCAATGAATGTTGAGGAAATTTATGATGAGGAAGCTAGCATAGAGATAAAAGTGTCAGAAAATTAATCATTCTTAAATTGAGCTATGAAAGTTGTTGTTGAAGGAGCAGAGAAGATGTATGACCATCTCTGTGGCATTTTCGGTCGGCCGTTGTCTTCGTTTTTTTTTTTTTTTTTTTTTTTTTTTTTTTTCCCGTGAAGCCATTCTATCACGAAGAACTCCTACACGTACCATATGGCACATTTTATTTTAATTTGACTACCGCCAGTCTGATATATTAATTTCCGCGGCACCCTTTCTTCGATAGCCAAGGGGTTTATGTCTCGGCCCGGCCCCTTTTAATTGCTGTGGTGGCGGCTTCAACTGCCAAGTGAGTCTCACCCCTCACGGGAATGATGCTGGTGGGCGGGTGAGCCTTAGGCATGAGGTGTTGGCTGTGGTAACGAAGTAGAGGTTTTCCTCAGAAGTACGCGAGATCAGGGGCGCTGCCCAGCATAGGGTCATTGACTCGACCTGTTCGAGCAGGAATTATGAGACGCCAAGGTAGATTCATTATATGTAAAACTCTTGGCTGCCATAATCTATCAAAATGTAGCCAGAGAGGGAGTCTTGATCTTTTTGGAAAGTGCAACCATAAAAGTCTGCTGAAACATGTCTGTCTACGTTTTTACAACTTATATTCGAATTTCTAATCATAGATTCTCTACAAAATCAAACCCATGGTGCTTCTGACTTCCTAAATAAGAATGCTGCTGTGGTACAACTCGCTCTCGCTTTGGGGCTCCCGAGATCACTCCACGCTTTTCTGAGTAACGGGAATTACCGATGCATTGTGTACCATGTATGAGTTATAGACGAATAGATCTGGCTCATTATCATGGATGCCTTTTCCCTAGATTGATGTGGAAGGACTCTTCCGTTGAGAGTACATGTAGCAAGGTTTCACAGCCGCAGTTTAGTTAAAATCCTTTGATAACCTAAAAATAAAAAATGTCATCTCAGAAGGTATAAACTTTCTCCTTTACATATACATATGCATATACATATATATTATGGTAAAGTATTAGCCTCTGTCTGTCTGTCTGATTGTTTATTTGTTTGTTTGATCACGAACTCCTCCTAGGGTTTTAGAGATAGACCTCCATAACCATATGTATTTTGATACCCTATCACTATATTTCATTTAAAAAAAAAATTGGTTAGGCTTAAGGGTTAAAGTTAGGAGGTTTATGTAGTATCCCCTTAAGTTGCGTAGTATTTTTTGTGACTTATGAATTAATATGATTAAACAAACCATTGTATGTATCCATAAATATTATTTACATTTGCGAAATTAATGTTGCCACAAACCATGATTTCTTTTGTAAGAAGAAAGCATGTTTATGTAAAATGATTGTATAATTTTACCAAATGTTGAAATATTGGTTATATTCATTTCATTTTAGTGCGGGCGGAAATTATTTATTCACAAACTCCTACGTTTTTGCAGATAAACCCCTATAACCATATATATTCTGAAGATATTTATTGTCAATCCACATACACAAGCACGCAAAAGAATGTGTACACATGATATTTGTGTTTGTGTATGCATGTATTTTCAAACTAGGGTTTCCCAACCTTCGGGAGGGGGGGGGGGCGTACACCTGGGAGGGGGAGTATTTAAAGCTATATTTAATTTAAAAAAATATTGTGGTTAGGGTTAAGGGATAAAGTTAGGTGGTGTATGGTGAGGAAACACGCCACTACTGTAGTCCCCCCTTAGGTTATTATTTTTGTGACATAATCAATATGATTAAACAAACCATTGTATGTGTTCATGAATATTATTTATATTTGTGAAATTAATGTTGCCACAAAACATGATAGCTTTTGTAAGAAAAAATCATGCAAATCTAAGATTATCGTATAATTTTACTGCGGGCGGAAATTTATTATTTACAAACTCCTAGGTTTTTCCAAATAAACCCCTATAACCATATATATTCAGAATTTAAATAAAGTAGATACATTTCTTCACCTTTTAGCTGTAGACATTTATTGTCAATCCACACATACACACGCACGCAAAAGAATGTGTACATGATAGTTGCGTTTGTGTATGCATGTATTTTCAAACTAGGGTTTCCCAACCTTCGGATAGGGGGGCGCACATCTGGGAGGGGGGTGTTTAAAGCTATATTTCATTTAAAAAAAAATTGGTTAGGGTTATGGGTTAAAGTTAGGTGTGGTATGGTTAGGTTAGGGATTATTCACGAACTCGCAGCAACGCGCGGGTAATTTGGCTAGTACATATATGTATACATATACATAGGCACATAATGTTTTTGCTGTTGCCACTGTTACTGCTGCCACTACTGCAGCTGTTGCCCTGTTTGCGCAGTCCTGCTGCTGTTACTGCTGCTGCCACCACTGCCACTACTGCTACTACTACTACTGTTGCTGCTGTTAGCACTGTTGATGCTGCTGCTAGCACTGTTGATGCTGCTGCTACTACAACTACTACTGCTGCTACTACTACTACTTCTACTACTACTACTACTACTACTTCTACTATTACTACTACTACTACTACTACTACTACTTCTACTACTACTACTACTACTACTACTACTACTACTACTACTACTACTACTACTACTACTATCCAAATATAGTCATGTGAGCCGCCACCAGTAGTGACCCAACAGGTCTTACTGAGTGGGTACACCTGCACGCTGCCGCTGTTGCTGATGCCCACCAGGCGTAACGAGAGCGAAACCAGTCCTGCCGTTGTGTCCTTGACTCCCTCCGTCCGTTTTCTGTCTGTTTTCCGTCCGTTTGTCCTTCCTCCGTCCGTCAGCGATGGCGCCCACCCGTGACCACTGATGGCCACGGGTTAGCCCAGTTGGGCAAAGCCGAGGTGAAGGAACAACCGTGAGGAATCCCATCAGCCTCAGCAACAGAGGTTGCCGTCATGGGTCAAAAATAAGAGGAACAACTACTCTGAAGTGGCCGCCCCCTGCGGCCCATCCGGCCATGTAATCTGCTCTTTCGCTCTGTTCCACTGTGATCCGCTTAGATCCTCGCCGGCTCACTCCTTCCCGCCGAGCCGCCTTCATATTTGTCTTCTCAATTTCTCCATCCTTCATATTGACCTTCCTTGTCCTTCTGAAACTATTTCTGCATCATATATTCCTTTAATATCCCTCCCCCTCTTCCTCCTCCTCTTCCTTTTCCTCCTCCTCTCTCTCTTCCTCCTCCTTCTCTTTCTCTTCATTTTTTCCTCGCCATATCATCTGTAATCCACCAAGATTTACTGGAGAAGGATTGCTTAGACCACGAGCCACGATTCAACAATATCAAAATTTTTATGGTGGGTAGTAGATTCATTTATATTCTCATATTCCTGTCTTCCTATACTTCAAGCCATCTTTTATCTCAGCTTTTCCATTCTATATCGTAGCTTGTGCCTTCTGTTTACATATCCTTCTATATCAACTTTCATCAAGTCAATCTTTATTAAAATGAAAGTGTTACATAAATGTATTGTTTACAGAATAGTATATGGGACAATTGTATATATAAGAGACCTTCAGATAAGATTATGTTGTTATCGTCGTCGAATGCAGTGGGTTCTGAGTGTAGGTCCTGCTGTTGCTGCATCTGTTGTTTATTTCTTTCAAATTTATATGATGGGAAACAACGGAAAATTGATTGTACTTAGACACATCATGAGTGATGTAACTATTTAATGGTTAATACGCGCATGCATGGTAGTACTATTTTGTCTGTTACGTTGGTATTCTTGTGTTATCAGGCCGCGAAGGATAGGAGTCACCATCTGTTCAGTCACGAAAGGATCTTGACCTGACTCGCGACTACACAGTGACTTGAAGATTTACTACAGGAAAAAAATCTGAACAGCATGATTAGAAATTTTGGCGGAATCCAAACATTAACATATTAGAACAAAATATCATCCAGAGATTGGAGAAGTATAAACCAACTGCCCAGCAATATGGGTGAAGAAAATCTCCACAAGTTTTAAACGAGCTGATCGATTTAACTCCTGGCTTGGCCATTGTACCTCAAGCAGCACCTATCTTTACGAACGCTGCACATTGTGCTGCATTAACAGGTCGGGGAGGCTTAGGTGCGGCACTTTGGGAGGGGAGTAATGAGAAGGAGTGGGAGGAGGAGGGGAGAACGAGGAGGAGTAGGAAGGTGAGGAGGGAGTTAGGAAGGGGAGGAGGAGGAGGAAGAAGAAAGGGAGGAAGAGGAGGAGGAGAATCAGGAGGAGCAGGATGAGGAGAAGTAGGAGGAGAAAAGCTTTGAAAAGGGAGGGACGACCCGCAGCCGCTCATGGAAATCGAGAGGCGGGATCTCAGCAGTTATTTTCAAGGGAGGCATAACCCACGACTTCCTGCTTGGTGTTTACGGTTTGTTTTATCTACAATTGCCCTCAGGGATTCCGTGGAAAATGGGATTTTTTTTTTTTTACACTGCTTACGCATGATTGATCTACATGTATCATTGTGTGGGTGTGGGGGTGTATGATCGTGTCATCTCGCACACTCGTATCTGTATTTAGTCAACAGCATAGTGTTTTCGTTTAGCTTTTAGTGACACCCAACTTACTAAAAGAGGTTGAAGACTGCATACAGTTTAGTAATGGTCGGGACCCCTGGATGGCTGCCGACATTCTGGACGTGGCCGGTTTTCTTGCTCAGTCGGCTTATTTGGGTGTCGTTTGTCCGAGCGAAGCCACCCGACAAATTCGTTTGTATCCCGCCGTAACTGGTGCGTCCGTCCATTACGACACCAAATAGGGCCGCTAACTCCCGCGGGGTGTAAACAGAGATAATTAGGGATTTTGTGCCAAGGCTAAAGCTTCAGTTCTTCACTCACTTGGTATTCTTGCATAGAGCGAGATAGTGCCCTGTGATATGCGGAGATCGTAAACGTT
>NC_134777.1:49193191-49200691 GCF_046742065.1 Oratosquilla oratoria | reverse complement strand
GGACACACACACACACACACACACACACACACACACACACAACACACACACACACACACACAACACACACACACACACGCACGCACACGCACACGTCTTTCCCACGTATTCTCTGTTGTCCTTTCCCTCCTTTTCCACCCCTTCCCCTCCACATTAAAAGCTAAATAACCTGTTGCTAATGCTAAATACCGTTTTTGGGGAAGAATCTGACAGCCCCTGAAATTTCGTTGTTTTTCTTGTGTAAGCGAAACGGCTCCTCACCTGCTACTTCCTCTCCAGAGTACCTGTATAATATCAGATGTAATGATATTGTTTATATTTTTTCTTAGATGATTCTTAGTCATATGAAGAATGTATATCTCTATTATCATGGGTAATATACATGCATTGAAGGTACCATAACTTTTTAAACGTAAATTCAAGTGGAAGGAAAAGTATGATTAAAGTCTCCCCTGTAAAACGTTCCCTGTACAACGCCTCACATTTTCTATGACTCCAAAAACCCTCTCCCTTCCCTCACCCTCCTCCACCCTCGTATCCTCCGTCACTATGCCAGAAGTGCCATGGGAGTGCCGCCTCGTTGTGACGTCATAGTCTCCTTTTTCAGTGTCCTCCATCGAGCAGTTGGTGCTGCTGTTGCTATCGTTGCTTTTGTTGTTGTGGTGCAATGTGCAAAGCCTGTGCCCTCCTTTGCCGCACTCATGGTGACGCGAAACCCGAGGTTGCATGACTGACCCTTGCCCACTAATTTACCAATAAAAATCCTCGCTAAAAAATGGCTTTGCAACGTCATTAAAATCATTGTAGTATGTTGGCGGAACCTCCTTTTACTGCATCTCGCTTGCTGGACGAGAGGCGGAAACTCGTGGGTCCTTATTTCGGTAAACGGAGGACACGCAGCGCCTTAAGTTTAGCGCGATGAGTGACTGGAACGCTCGCTAAGAGCTGGTTGTATGTAAGTGACACGATAAAGTTTAACCCATAGGAAGTGAAACCTCCTTTAACCCTCAAATGATGGGTTGGATTCCTTAACCGATTAAGATAGCCTGACTATAGCTATAAATCTACAGATCTACTCAACGTTTAATTGTTAATTGTATCCCGCGTGAGTAAGGAGAAATGGGTGGATGGCTGTCACGTTGTTAGTGGAAATTCAACAGGAGAAGAGCCGCGACGGATCATGAAGGTCTGAAGAACTCTGACAGGATTCAGAGGTTTCACTTGTTTTGTTGTCACTGGTAAGGTTAATGATGTTTGTAACAGTGATAGTGAAAAGCTGTGGTAGGAATGAGCATGATTACTGTGATAATTACAGGGACAGTAACTATTCTTTTTTTTTTTTTCCTCTTGGCATGTTAGTGGTCAATATTATTTCTAACTCAGAATACCGTGGCGATTTCTATTTCCGGCAGTAGGTCCTCCTATCAATTACATAATGAAATTATCAATCAATTGGTACAAAAAAACAACTTTGCGACACCATATGTTGAAGGGCTCTTTGTGGTTCCACAATATTGGAGTGGTTAGTATGACAATTCTATCAGGGAATAGTCGTCCCAACTGCCTGTGCCTCGCACCGAAATGAGGGTGCCGTAGCCTTATTTTAGAGAGTGGGTGACACCTCAGTACCTCGAAGCATCTGCGGAAAACAAAGCCAGGAAAGAATCAGGGATCTTAACAAAGGGATTTATTCTGAAAATGTTACATCATTTCTTAACCTCTTGGGTTTTTCTGTGTATCATTTTCAAAGAGGACCAGAGTTCTTTACTTTAAGAAACGAGTTCAAGATGAAGATGAAGTTGAGGGTTTGGGAGTAAGTGAAGGCACGAAACTCTTCAAGGAAAGAAGATTTAGTTTATTAGCTCTTGCAACGCAGAAAGATAGTAAACGAATGAACGTCAGTAGCGAGTGGAATATAAATTAGTTAGCAGATTTCATAATTTAAAACTCAAGGGAGTTTCCATGGTCATTACGTTTTGACTGCAAAAAAAAATATGATTTAGATAATTGCTTGTGAATAACCCATAAACGTACATAAATTTTATGTTACTGAGTACAATAAACTCTTGGTAACTGATGCATGCTGAAAACTAATGCCCTTTGTGTCACCGACTGTTTGTTCAGGTTATCAAAATAAAGAAAAAACATGTTTATGTTTCTGACAAGGATTGTAGACGAGAACATCAATAATAAAATGGATAGTGCCATCATCCTTGATAGAATACAAGTCATAATGATTGTGACCGAGATAAGATTATGAATTTCTTCCTAAGGGTTCATGTGTTTATGATCTGTTGAAGCCTTAACAATGGGCCGTGGACAAACATCCCACTGATAACAGAGACACTGCAGATACTATCACACTGGAGGCGCCTCCCTGGGGAGAAGGCAAAGGAGGAAGAGGAGGAAGAGGTAGGAGACGAAGAGGAAGAAGATACACATGGGTTGTGTGCAGAAGAGAGTGGAAGAGGAAATGGAGAATAGGGATAAGCAAAGTGATGATGACGTAATCTGCGTGGGTGTGACGGTAGGAAATTTGCTTCAATAATTTTGTAAAAATGATAGTAGCATTAGAGATAGGTTTGTTTGCTGCACTGAAGATGTATGAAAATGGTAGTTACCTACAAGTCTATCGAAATAAACACTGTGTTAGGTTGGAGCCTTTATCATCTCACCCCACCTGATCCCTTTTATCCAATTGCAAACAAATAGAGAAGTAAATAAATAAAATAAAATCAAATAAATCAAAAGCTATTCATTGTTGCCCCTCACACCTTTTTCCCCTCATGGCCTTTGTCCATCCTTTGTGGGCAATTACACTCCTTTTTTTTTTTTTTTTTTTCCAACGGCACCCAGACAAGTGATCCATCTTCTCCTTAACTTTTCCTGGACCCAGACAATTAACCCTGCCATTACTACAAACTCCAAGAGGAGTGACAAAAGATAGTGAAATTAATTGTACTATATATTTTTGTGTGGTAAAAATGGGTCGGAGTCGGAGCAGTCCATGTGAAAGGTGCTTTTGTCAAGCTGCTGTTTTTCATGTATTCATCTATTTTGTTTTCATTTTTGATTACTTATTTTCCCTGCATGGCCTTCCCATGATCGGTTTCCTTCCTGTGGGTGGAGGAATGGAGGATGTGTATAACGCCGTGTACAATAGATCATCATTTTCATTATCATGGAATTACAGAGGTGAACTACATCTATGCTTTCGACCCCAGATGAAAATCAAACGCAGGTCGTACGCATTATATTCAGGTGCTCTGCCAATTGTGACATGAAACTTTGGTTTAATTTGAGTACAGCAAGAGTCCTATGAAGCAATAATAAGACTTACCGTGTTTGAAAATAGCAACTGTCGACAAATATAGCAGAGGAAAATTTTCATTAGTTTTGTCTATTACCGATTCTTTAGGTACTCTCGTACTACAATATATAGTTGAGAAATGTATAACGATCGGAACGTTGTACTTCTAATATAGACTTCTTCCCTGTCTTCTGTACAATATATCTCTAGGAGATGGGAGGTGTACCAGACCGGAATGAAGGAAGGAGAAGGAGAATAATTGAGAGAGAGGGTGAAAAGAAAAAGAGTCGTGTGGACCTGAAGAGAGAAAAAGAGGTGCCTCTAGAATCTAGAGAACCCAGAGCAAGGGTGGGTGGGTCCACAACAACAGTGGCAAGCCTCAAAAGCAAGCAGGCGGGCAGGCAGGCAGGCAAAGAAGGTCAAGGGAGCCAGAATGACGCCGAAGTGGTAGGCAGCCTTGAGGCTGAGATGAGGAACCAAGGCAGAGTGAGGGTAAGATGGGCACAATGAAGGGTGGGGAGCATCAAATGAGCAGTTAGGGAGCAAGGACGGGCGGAAAGGTCGAGAATGGGGAAGCACAACGGGCGTCGTCAGAAGGGATCAAGAGGAGTAGGAAATCAAGGGCAGATTGAAGTGGCGGTAGAAGTGGTGTGGGGGCAACGACACAAGGAAGCGGTGGGGTGAGATGGAGAGATGAGAGACAACATAGATAAGTTGCAGTAAAGCTCGGGTGAAGAACTAAGGATCTCCAACGGAGGAAGGAGTAAAGATGGGGGGAAACCGTCGATTGGTAAGAGGGTATAGAATAGGCGAGGTGGGCATAAGGGGAAGAGGGATAGGTGGAGAGAGGAGAACAGAAGGGACAGTGGAAGGATGGGCAAAATGAGGAAAGGGAGAGAATGAAGGACCAAAAGGAAATATGTATTATGATAACAAAGAGGGCGAGAATGGGGAATGAGTTAGAATTAAGGAGTACGAGGGAAAAGAAATAGTTTACAAACGAAAGTAGGAGATGTCGGAGAAAAACGGGGAAGAAGGGCAGAAGGACGAAGTAGGAGAGAAGATGTGGAAGAAAAATAATAAGTATATGGAGGAAGAAGTAGGAAAAAAGCAAAAGGAAGAGGACTAGGGTGATAGGAAGGAAGTTGCATAGAAAAGATCCTGAGCTAAGGGAAAAACAGGAAAGGGGATGAAGAACAAGGACAGAAAGAAGAAGACGTGGAAGAATAGGTGAAGGACGTAGTCGTTTATCACTTTGACAAAGAATAACAATGATGAGCGGCAGCAACATCACAGCAATTTAGCATCTGGCGTTTAATCCAGTGAAAAGGTCGTTGGCGCGCATGTGGAGGAGAGGGGGAGAGAAGTGGAAGCTGAGGGCAAGGCAACAAGAGTTAAAGACTGAGGTAGGGAGCAATGGCCGGGAAACCACAAAAGCCTCACCAGCTGGCAGCTGGGAAGTATAGGGCGAGAGGAGAAGGAAGGGAGGTCACACTCTGTCCTTCGATCTCTTGTTGAAGGCGAGGTAAGGTGTGAGCAGGGAGTACAGTGACGAGGCCGGATACAGGGACGAAGTAGGTAAATAAACAATCTCTTCCGAGCGAGGAAATGATTGGGCAATTCCGGTCGCGTGCTCGGTGGGTGGGAGGGTGGTCTGCAGCAACAGGTGGTTGTTGTTTTTCTCGGGAGAACCTCCGGCGCATCACTTGGGTTGCGAGAAGAGGCTTGTACCATTTGGACGCCGGAAAATAAATTCGGAGATCTAGCAGGTGGAGCAGCAGCAGCAGCAGCCGCACCTAGCAACTCCATGGCCTGTATTGTCACACGAGAAATAATACGGCAAATGACACATTGAATTACGATAAATGCGTTGTTTTTTACATCGTTACCTTGGTGATCTAAGGTGGTGCCGGGTCCTTGTGCAGTAGATAGGGACCGAGAGGAGTATTGTGGCAGGCAGCATCCTCCACGCCACCCACTCCACTCCTAATTTCCTTCGCTTGATTTCACCGATACCCAAGGGCCGCGTAGGGAATCAAACACCGCGATCCTATCCGTCTCTGCGCAATTAATCCTTGTACTGCCCAAATACGCTTTGGGAAATGGCATGAAGACTTTCCTTGGGAAAATTATTTGATGGGAAACTATTGCAAGATTTTTAAGTAATGATAAATAGTTAATCAATTTGCAGTTCATTTCCTTAACAGTGCCATCCCAAAGAAGTGTTAGAGAAAGAGCAACTGTTCAGAATGATTAACACATAATGATTCGGGCAATTGGGTCTGAATTGGTCCTTTTCTTTCTATAGAGACTCTTCGTTGCAATCGAATACGTTTTCTTCCGCTCTTGAAATGTATGGACAGGATTAAGATTATTTTCATTATGTTTGTGTTCTTTGCACTGTGCGTGCGTGCGCGCGCGTGTATGTGTGTGTGTATATATATATGTGTGTATGTGTATATATGTATGTGTGTATGTGTATATATGTGTGTGTGCGTGCGTATTCGTGTGCATGCGTGCGTGTGTGGGTGTGTCTATGTGCGTGCGTGGGTGTGAATAATTAGGCAACATTATAAGGGACACTGCCTTAGTACATGACATACTTACGAGCACAAAATGTTCATGGAAACGAATGTGCATGCATGCGCGTGTGTATGTACTATAACGGGACGTTGAGGCAGTTGAAAAGAGAGAAATAGTGTTCCTGTGCCTCTTGTGATGCAAATGCACAATGGCACAGCTCCAGCAAAGCAATCAAGGGTAATCGTGTTAAGAGCGGTGCCCACGAAAGCGGGACACTGCTTGGGATAACAATAAGTGCGGGTGGGGGTTGAGGGAGGAAGGGAGAGAGGGAGAGAATTGAGGAAAGAAGGGAGGGAGAGAATGGGTAAGTGGAGGAAGGAAGAGAAGGAAATATAGAACAAGGAAACGGGAGGGAAGTGTGAAGGGAAAGAACGTGGGAGGGGGCGGAGAAACCCGAAGAAGCGGTGGATGGGAAAATAAGCATGTACTACTAGATGCAGATGTCATGCACATTCTAGCCTCGCTTTGTTGATGAATTTAGAATTTTTTCAGTATAAGTAGAAATGTTGGTAAGATGTGTTTCTTTTGGGGTGTTTCGATTTGAAAAACTTCGACTTTTTACTTTTTTTTTTTTAGTTCCTTTCAGGGATTTTGTTTTGGCAAATACCGAGTAATTATTTTCTGAGAAATCCCTTTGTGCCTGGCTGATGTCATTTTTCGTCGTAGCTTTCGCTCCTTTTTTTTATATTTTTCATTTGTTGTTTAATTTTATTTCCCTTTCTTTTATTATTTTATTTATGTTTTTATTTCATTCATATCTTATTTTATTTCATTGCGTGCTGAATTGAGAAAAAGGGTAACGAGTTGAAGAAGACGCATTGAGTATTTTGTCGACAATACTAGTGCTTAGGAATAACATCGTTCCGAAATAGTGCAGTAGAGGTGAATATTTATGGAGAGATATTCATGGAGGGAGGCTGAACGGAAGGATAATAGACGTTGAAAAATAGTCAGCATTCTGTTTTGAGTGGAGATTAGTCTCCAACCACAAGAGACTGCTGCGTGACTGGTCCTCAAGGATGTCACTAAAGTTCCTAAAATATTGACTGCATGGAAATTATGCAGTCAAGATAAGATAAGAAAGGCGCATGGCTACCAAGTCAAGTGAGGTCTTCTTGCAGTCCTCTTTGCCTTTCAGCTTTCTTCCCTAATTTTTCTCTAGTTTCCACCCTCCCTTGCATCCTCTGTTCCTCACTTCCTCCGTCCCTCTTTCTCTTCGTCACTCCCTACCTCCCTCTCTCCGTTCCTCCCTCTCTCCGTCCCTCCCTCCCTCCCTCCCTCCATTCCTCGATTGTCCACCAGCTTCAGTGGCCGTCACATGCCACCACCACCGCCACAACTTTGGGCACTGTTCTTTGCCAGTCCATCCTTTCTTGCCTTCCATCTCTCCCCGGTCTGTCAGCAGGATGAGCATCGCCAAGACAATGCGGTTCATTCCTGAAACTTTACACCGCCACCATCAAGGCACCACAACTTGGCTGAGCCGTGATATGCGGCAGCATTTGTACCATTCACGACCATGTCAGGATGATGGTGGGCTTTACTGATTCTGTTCCGGCTAAGGGCAAGCGATTTTATACTGTTGAGAGAATGGTTTTATGTTAAAA
>NC_134777.1:49185691-49188191 GCF_046742065.1 Oratosquilla oratoria | reverse complement strand
GAAGCCTGGTAGCATGGGATTGGATATCACAGATTTGGATCTAATGTCCTTCGTACCTCAGTGTTAGATTCAGTGCTTATTTACCAACCCCCTACCCCTTTTTTTTTATCGCCACCATCGATGTGTTTGTGATTAATTTTGGCGCGGTTTGTACTTGTTAATATTATTGTCACTTTAAGCTTTTTTTTTTTTTTTTTAGGTTGCTGCTGCTGCTGTCAGCTCTTACTGTTGTTATTCTATAATTGTTACTGGTTGTATTGGCATTTGTTCCTGCTAATTTGTAGTAATTTCCGCCAGTTGTTACTGTTACAGTTTGGTTTTAATGCTGCTCATGCTGACACCAGTAATGATACATTAAAAGTAACAATATCTTCATTCGTATATTTGTCATGTTGTAGTTATGTTTCGCTTTGATCAGTACAGGTGTAACAAGTATGATTGATATCAGTTATATTATCTTTATCATTGTTTTCATAATTAGTATTTTTTTATAATTACTTGTTGCTCGCTTAATTATTTTCTTGTTTTTCCTTCGTTAGTGGTGTGATTGCTACTTTCATTTTCCCCAATGCTGATGTTAATATCATCATTATCACCGTATGTTCTAGTCTTATCATTATTTTTCCATGATGGTATTTGCTGTAACTGAGTTGTCGTTGAATAATCCTTGTTAGCCTTGATTGTCCTGGTTTGCCTTGATAGGTTCTGTACCATACCGTTCCAGCCACCTTCACCAGGACCTGCGCAGCTCCTCTAAGCGGTGCCAACCTTTCGTTGCCCGAGGTTGATGCTATGCCACCACTTCCGCCAGTTGCACAGTTGACGTCTTAGCGTTGGTTCAGTTTATCTTGCCAAGCCCGTAGATAAGATCACGTAATCGAGGTCCAGATGTAAAAGTTGGTGGTTCCTCTTGCTTGCTTTGTCCGCGTTTCGAAAAAAATAGAACGCCCACAGACCGAAAGAAGATACATTGAGTTGGCCCAAGGTCGCCTGCGCTAATTGGCTAATATTTTGCTTGTTAACGAAAGCGTTTATTGTGGTGGTGAGTGTGTGAGGAGTAAGTGACGTAAGGAATGGTGATGAAAAAAATTTAATGTCATAATTGTAAATATGTTTGTCTTAGGACTTCTGTGAAAGTTCTCACACGTCCGGATGCAAGAATAATTATCATTCCAAAGCGGCGTTGCTCATAAGAAATCCTTTTAAGGTAACTTCGGAACCCAAGGCTTCTTTCACATGAGGTAGAAACAAACCCGAACGTTCCCACATTATGAATACAGTCTTGATTCGATGCCTTAAAGCTACTGTTGTCTCACACTAACTCTGGTAAAGTTTACAACTCGATTTTATTATTCATGGTCACTGTAACGTCTGTTGACACCGCAGTTGTTTGCGCTTTGTGTTGGCACCTTTGCCTGGGCTGGGCACGGTGCCACGTGCACGACAGGCGGAGGGGAGGGTGGAGGGAAGTTTCCCTTTCCTATTGTGACTCCTACCCATCTAGATCGATGAACAGGAGAGCAAAGGAAAAAAGGTGCTGGAAAGCTGGCAAGGACGAGCAAGAGGAGTGGGGATTTCAAGGTCAAGGATGTGAAGGATATGAAGGAGCAGTAGAGGCTCGCTGAAGAGGAGGAAAGTGGGGTGGGGATCAAACATGAAGAGGACGGGGAGGAACAGAGGAAGCGTACTGGAAAGAAGGAGGAGGGGGAGGAGGAAGAGGTTAGGGGGAACTTGAAAATCAAGGATGAGGAGGACGAGGAGAAGCAGCAAAGGCACGCTGTTGCGTAAGAACTCAGGAATGTGTGACGCCAGGCTGGCTGACTCGCTGGGACGGTTTGCGGGACCACTCGAACGTTTTATCAGATTTAGGAGGGGGAGGGTTGGGGGGGGGAGGGCACAACGCAAGTGTTGCATAGCAGAGCATCACGTTCTCGCCCTCTTGTCCTCCGTTTCGCTGACCAGCGTGGTGCCCCTGGTCACTTGACACTGGTCACTTGACACGTTGTCAAGATGAGAGGCCGCCCTTCCTGCCGGTGACCTCTTGCAGGCCCTCTCAGCCTCGAACTCAGAGCAAGAGAGACGGAAGTAAGGATGAGGAGGGGTTGGGGTTAATGAGATATGTGCTGCATATCCCCCGGACATATTTCCTTTCTGCACAGCGCGTCCTTTTTATTTACGCGAGATGGGTGGACTCCGGGTTCGTAGTTGGTCCATCATACCATTCCACTTCATTTAATGGATCTGTGAGAAAACCAGCTCCCGCGTCGCGTTCTCAGTCCAGAGCTGCGGTCAGTAGACAATTTGCATGCCAACGATGTGGGTGTTGGTGGTGCTTTTGGTGGTGAAGGCGGTGATGGTCGTGTTGGTAGTGGTTGTCCTAGTAGTGGTGGTTGTCCTGGCAGTGGAGGTTGTCCGGATGATGGTGGTGGTTATGGTGTTAGTGTTGGTAGCGGTTGTGGCAGTGTTAGCTGTGGGGATAGTGTTGGTGGTTGTCGGGGTT
>NC_134777.1:49170691-49180691 GCF_046742065.1 Oratosquilla oratoria | reverse complement strand
TCACAGTGTGCTTCAGGCCATTAGTCCGCGCCGTGGCAGCCAGCCACAGCTGACACAAAGAAGTGGAGTGTTAAAAAATGGCAGTTGGGCAGAATGTCATTTTCGTAGATGACTTTATGCTCAGCTCCCAAAAGTGTCTTAGGTCAATTACCATCATCCTGTGGGTGTTTTTCGATTGAGTGAAAGTGTCCAGAATAAGAGAACAACCCAAAAGGTATCTACTGAAAGGGTTTTGTGGAGATAAATTTAATCGGACTTCGCATCATCTAGAGCAGAATCTGTGAAAATAGTTCCTGTTTCAAGTCGATGAGGGACAGAGGAAACCCAATTGTTATTGACCGGCTTTGCGAGGTTAGTTTACAAGAGGTACTAGAGTGTGGGCCCGCTTTTTTTTTTGGTATCTAATATTTTATATTTTAGGTTGAAATACTTCCCAGTTGCCAAAAAGGCATTTGTGGACTTCGAACTTCATTGTATTGTTACATTATGTTTTTCAATAATTACTATACTGTAGATAAATGATGACGGATCTGAATTTTTCTTTCCCCATGGTAAGAAAAAAAAAAGGAATAATTGGTCAGATTCGGAAAGATTGCGTTTGGGAAGAAGGAGAGCAAACAATTGCAGGCTTAGATGCAACATACGAATTCTGTCGGTAACTGAAGAAAAGTGATCGTGCGCCAGGTCGTCACATGACGTGGTCGAGTGCTTATTTAGATTTGCGTCATACTTCATAGCAGACAAAGTGCATTAAGTACTCACCGATTCCCACAAGAAACAAGAGGATATACCCATGAGTTACAGTCCTGTGAAATTTCACACTTAAATGTATGAAGCCACTTGTCCCTTCTAATTATAGATTTCATTTACTAACTTTATGGATGTAGTTTTTATCTTGTTTTAAAATCAGTGATTTCTATATTTTTCTAATTTTCCTACGTCATTTTTTTTTTTCATTCTTGTAAACTCCTTTTGCTTTACATCCCTGGATAGGCTTTGGACAAGATGCCCAAAATGGGCATCTTGTACCACTGTTTTCGTTTACGAGCTCAGAGGGCAGGGACGTCGTTCGTTCATTTACAGAACAAAACTCCACAGCACACTTTGACCAATGACGCCACAGCGAAGCTTTTCACTCTACATCCGGCCGTGCACTTGGCAAGAAAAGTATTCGTTCTTAACGGGTTCCTTCTCTAACTTAAGACCCACTCCATTAACCCCACTTTTTTTTCTTCTTATGTATCAAAGATGGTCATGGCACATTGATTGTGTGAACAACTACATCGTCATAATACCGTGGGAAAAAACATGACGTCACTCAAGGTACAGTGGGAAGGGATTCAAAGTATCCGGAGACGGAGAAAAAACCCTTCGGGAAAGATTTCTAGTTTTGGGTACATCTGACGACATACAGCTAAAGAAAGGGGAAAGCAGGAGCCCCGAGGTTATTAACCGATCTGCGAAGTAAGTCGTTTCGTCTAATGTATAATGTAGTGTTTCATTGAAAAGTTAAATAGCTTGACTCATCAAAAACTGCAACACATTTGTATTATTTGTTTATTTTATTCTATATTATTTTGTTTTTAGCACATCTATCATATCAAACCTATCGGACACTACAGTAAATCATCAACAAAATTTTGCAAATTATTTTAGAATTTATATTTCGTTGTAGCTGAAAAAGAAATATGCTGATATAACGCAAAAGTTTCGCAAAACTGTTTTATTCTGAAATTATGTAAAGAATATGCACACAATTTATACAGATGTGAATAAGATGAAATGGTTATAGATAAAGCACTGATGTACAGAACATAATGATCAAATTATGTAGAAGAATATGTAGTGTAAACATAAGACATTATATAAAAAAGAAATAAATTTAAGTTGAATTCTTTATACTGCATGACTGTTAAAAGTGTAGCAGATTTTCACATCATTCTGGAAATGTTTATCTTGCTATCAGACGATTAAGCAGAATTGTTACAGTTGCTGATTCTTGATGATTTATTGTTTTTTATCATTTGAGAAATTTCCATTAATTTCCCATGTAATTTGCTTACTTTTAAGATATCATTGACCCTCTTTTCTTTCTTCCTGTGTGAATGTGCGTTTTCAAGTTCCTTTCCTGTCCCATTAAGTTTGTTTTTCTCTGACGGTTCAAGTGGGGGGTGGGGTGGGGGTAAGGGGGTTCGCCGCCGACGGCTAGGTGTGCTGCATGCGCTCATCCTACTCCATCTTTTCAATGATGATGATAGGATGATGATGGTGATGGTAGGATGATGATGGCGATGATGGTAAGATGATTATGATAATAGGATAATGGTTATGATGATAGGATAATGATGATGTTGATGGGATAGTGATGACGATGATATGATGATGATTATGATAGGATGATATGATGATGATGATAGGATTATTATTATGATAGGATGATGATGATGATATGATGGTGGTGATTATGATAATAAGATGATGATGGTGATGATGATAGGATACTGATGATGTTGGTGGGATGATGATGACGATGATATGATCATGATTATGATAGCATGATGGTAATGATGGTGATGATATGATGATGATGATGATAGGATTATTATTATTATTATGATAGGATGATGATGATAATAATGATGATATGATGGTGATGATTATGATAGGATGATGATAGAATGGGGATGATGATGATAGGATGATGATGATGATAGGATAATGATGAAGATGACGGTGATAGGATGATGATGGGAAGATGATGATGATAGAATGACGATAGGATGGTGATGATGAAAGGACGATGATGATGATAGGATGACGATGTTGATAGGATGATAATGATGGCGGCGGGGTCGCAAGAACAAAAACTAGGTAGTGCTGCAGATATATCAACTCTTATAGGAATGTATTATCTTCAAGTTTCTAATCACACTGTATCATTACCCATCCAAAGGTGCATTTGAAGGTACATTCTTAGGCCATGAAACCTTGCAGCATTTGTGAGAGAATGTAATTGTACAAAAACCTTACCAACTGAAACGTTACTTCAGTAGACTCGCACCCGACTTCTAACCTTCAGTTTAGATATCTTGTTGCTTATCTTCAGGGAACTCCTTTGCTAATGATGATGACTCTAGGCCCTTCTGTGTGTTCTGCTCTTCCCGCTACCAAATAACCTTGACGTGTGTCGCAACCAGTAATAGAACTTGAGAAATGAATGGCGTGATTCTCTCAGAACAGATACCAAAAGGTTCAGTCTCCTTGCCTCCTCTTTTCGATTTGTTTGTCAAAGTAGGAAACAATGCCTAACTGGCTTCATTGGCATGATGAGCCAGATAGTGTCTTCCCAAACGATAGAGGTAATTTGATGCTGTGCTCGTTTTACTCCTTTAAGGACAGTACTGAGCTCTGCATCATTCTTTGTAGAGACAACTCGCAGCCCTTCTCTTCCAGGAACTTTCCAAAGCGCATGATTAAATGTTGTTTGTTTTTCTTGTCTGAGAGAAATATGTCCTTGGGCAAATGAAATGTCTTGCTCAATGCGAAGTGAGCCGACCTTCTCTTATACAACTCTCCGGCACTTCGTGTAAGTTACTGAATATTTTCCGTTGTTGCATCTGACGCGTATCCATCAGACACACCGGTTGGATTTGAGTATTTGCTGTTGGCATATTTTGCATAAGAATTGATAACGGTGTTTGGAAAGTATCCCCTCAAGGCCGAGGAACATGGGGTAGCAGTGACCCTTCTTCAAATAAGAAATAAACATCTGCTTCAGGAACTTTGCCTTGTTAGATTGCTGCCGGAGAACTTCTGTGAATTAAAACGACGAGGAAAAATATTGAAGAGCTCGTATTTGAACATTTTTCCTCTTTTCTGTGAAAGCAGCAGTGGCTACCACTATTAATCTAAGAAACGTTGAAAATGACTCTGTTTGATTTGTTGTTTTTTCGCAGTATCGTTGTTACGTCTCACATCCGGAGTTACATCTTTATCTTTTTTCTTTCTGTACGACCTTCCGTTTCCTCTCGCATCTGAAAAATATTTGTTTTGATCTATGTTTGCTCTTGAGTCCACAACAATGTCAGAAACAATATACCAAAGACTTAAATCTTATAACAAAATTAATTTTCTTTGCTGAAGAAAGGCTTTGGTAGTTGGAGGTTTTTAATGCTTCATACTGGATACGTGTAGTGTCTGTAACTTATTACATTGTACTATTGGTTACTGCCCAAGCTGGCATTGTCGAAAGCCCACTGTGACTCACCAACCACTCTTCGTTTGCTTTTCCTTTCTTTTTCTTTCAAACTCTTGACTTTACATTTCTTGTCAGAATCTACTCATAATAGCTTGATCAGAAGATAGTCCTAACCAGAAAAGATTGTGCGTCCTTGAATGAAATTGTGATATACATCATTTTTGGGTCTCCACGAGTTTGTTCATCATTCGCAGATGAAGGTAATCCGATTTTGTGTACGAATTATGGCTTGGTGCTGCTGATCATAGATGTATAGCTCTCTCTTATAAGTACAGCAACCACTTTTTACTTGTCACGAAAGCTCTGAGGATGTATATCATGGATATACATAAAGTCAAATTTTCTTCGTTTTGATGAGTAAAGCATTAATTTTAAGTTCAATGTAACTGTAGTTTCACTCGTTAAACCAGCAAGTTCTTCCACCATGTTTATTACTCAGCTCTGCTTTCTCTAGTGCATTGTCCTTTGCATCTTGTGGGAAATTCTCTGAATGCTCGTTACTAAATCTCAACATTATATGGTATTTCTTTCATTAGAATTGATACCAGCCTCATGGTTTTAAGCTCAACAGAATCTCCCTCGTTTACTTTATGGATTCCCTTTTCATTTTGGCTCTTGTGCAGGAACATAGGTCTGCGATACAATTTTGTTTTAAGATTGCATCTACAAAGAATTCACTGACTAGTACACCTGTTCCGTGAACCAGAAGAAAGGTGTAAGTACACCATTATTTTCATGTAAAATTAAGAAGACGTGTGATTAAGCGAAATTTATACAAAAAAAGAAAAAATAACGCCAACTTTTCCTTGAACCAGAAGAAAAAAGATTTAAATATAACATTGTTTTACAACGCTGACATGTTTTTCATGAAAAAAGACAAATTGTTAGCAACAAAAAACAAGATAATGATAAACGTCAAGACAATTGATACGATTAAGAAAAGCATGTTTCTTAATCAATAGTTACAGTCGTTATCATCATGTTAAATTCCGTAATAACAACTTTATGGACGTTTAGCCAAATATGTCATATGTTCAGGACAGTTGTGAACTTCACCACGTATGTTCCACATAACAAGCTGAGTATTGGCACTATACCCATAACTCACATAGTTTTCTTTCCCTTCTGGCAGATTATCTATCTTAATGTGTTGCGAGTAACGCTAGTGTACTTGTATCATGCTTGCTTTCGCAATAATGCGGCCTGCAGCTGGTCAGTCCTGTTCCGGGATCAAGTTACGCAGACAACTATATCCCCGCCCCTTCCCTGATGACAGGATGAATAACTGTCGTGATTTGCTTTGCAAATCGTGGCTTACGAATACGTCATGACGGGGATGGACAGTTATAGCCAACCAAGTGACTACTTCCATGTAACGTCGTGGAAGTCGTTCCTCTGTCGCCTGCGAAGGTTATTATTAGTTAGTGTTCGCGTTTGAACTTACCTTTGCCCTGGAATATTTTACCTGGTACCTCAATATTCCGCTGTACCAGAGAAAATGGAAAGGACTGTAGAGTTCCAATACCACTGCAAGTGAAAATGAAGAAAGAAAAAGTAAACTGTGTCACGTGGCTTTGGCGTCATCAATAACAACACGTTGTCTCGAATTACAATGTAACTCATTCTTTATGGTGAAGCACGCCCTAAGCATTATTATAAAATATGTATTCGCCCTACAGCTGAAATGATGAATTCAGATCATCCAGAAGAAAAAAGGATAGGAGATAAAATATGTGAGACAGGCAATTTCATCTGGGATATGAAGGTCGCAAGATGTTCTATTACCTACGTCACATACTCCTGTTTCGTGTACTGCTTCTTTGTCATTTAAAGAAAAAAATATTTGTACAAAGAATTTATATTAACATTAATTGAATAGTTTTTCTGTTAGAGAAGTGTGCTACCCAGTAAGTACAGAAAGGAGGGACACATAAGCACGAGAGCAATTGATAAAACATAAGTAGAAGTCTCCATCCTCTAAACAAAAATTCATTTCCACAAAAATTAACACAGCTTTTTAATTCAGCTCCCCAAAATTTCGCATGTCGCATATGTTAATTCCGATAATTATTCTCAAAACCACCTCACCGAGCATACTATTTCTAATAATAGTACACTGCTGGACTTATCACCAAACCACTGCGGCTGCTGTTAAGGATTTAAGGGCACAGCAGCCTCACCTGAAGTCGTTTATCATTGTCGGTAAACACGGTACAATCGGCACACGCCATCAGTAATAAGTGGAAGCTCAGCCACGTTGAGGTGGGCCGACCCTCAGTTCGAAAGCAAAAACAGAAGACAAGCGGCACCACGGACGTTGCCTGCCTGCCTATCTGCTTGCCTGCCTACCTTGCTTGCTTGCACGCTCCCCTGCCTGCCTGCTCTTTGCTGTACCGAGTATTACCCCCTTGGAACGCATATCAGTCCCGCGGTTGCTTTGGCTATTGTCTGCGGCATCACATTGTCAGGATATCGCGCCTTGAACCAGGAAGTCGTTGGTGTTTTACTATCGTGCGCATCACAACCTAGCTGTTCTCACACCACCACTTCATATAAACTCGTATACCGAACGCATGTAAACGTTACGGAAATAGATACTTGTATTCTAGAGAAGGGTTGATGCGCAGTTGGTTGAAATCAGCCAGGATTAGCTAGATTAAGAATATTACTACTTTTTAAGGAAGAGGCTAATCGACACGGTTAACTCGGTTGCTAACGAAGGGATGAATACAACTGCCTGTTCTACTACTACAACCACACCACTTCCGCCACCACACCACCTTCACCACATCGTAACCACTGTACCATCAGAACCACCTGCACCTCGAGACCATCTGAGTAAGTTTCAATGAAAAAATATCACGATAGGTATGTTATGCTCCATAATAAGCTTGGGTGGAGGAGATAAGGTAAAGATGTGTACAGATACCCATAGCAGCCATAGATAAATAGATAAATGAATGAATAAATAAACACAGATGAAATATGTAATTAATTGATAGGTAATACAACATTTTGCCTGGGTGTTTACCCAAATGAATGTGAACACTTCGAACTGTAATGCATTTTCAGTCGCCTCGGCGGGAGGTATACTCCAGGCTCGACATGGCGGGTAGCGAACTTGTTTCAGTCTATCACTAGGTTAAATCTTCGTCGACAACTTGAGACTATTATTTCTCGTCGTGTTAGTATATAGTGTGAAATTATTTTTCCATTTGGATATAGTTGATTCCCTTCAGTTAAAAAAAAAAGGATTCTGTCAAATGACCCTGATCTTATTTCGGGGGTTAGGGGTTTACGTTTTGCGGGGTTTTCATATAGTTTCTTTTCAATATTTGATCGAAATATACAAGATGATCATTGATAGACATAAGTGGCCCAATATGATTTCTAATTATATTGTTATCTTTAATATAACTGTAACATTCATTGTATTTTTCTTTAGATTTATCGGGACTTTTCTTTCCGCACTATCACTTCTATCGTGATAGTCTTTCTCAATTCTCACTGGGTTATCACATGACCAATAATCATTAGGGGATTCAGAGCGCTTGAATTTCTTATAAGTATATATTTTTTTTTACATATTTTTTGTTTTTCACTCCGACCACACAACCACCACATCTTTACTACCAAAGCACCTCATCCACCACCACTGCCCACAATGTTTCATCATCACAGGCCTCACCGATTTTACTTTCACCACCAGTACAATTTCCATAGTATTTTTTTTTTCTGTAAAAATTACTACCTCATCTCGCCGCAATCTAATGCTGGCAAAGACACAGCATCGCATTCTAACACAGGGATTCCTATCCTGTTTCTTGCGAGCGCCGCTGCACTCTCTGGATGGTCTGGCAGTTGTTCACAGTGGTTTGAATTATGCTTACGAGCACCAAACAGCGTAAGGCTTATCAGTTAATAGCCTCTAATAAATATTAGGGTCAGACAATTTTTTATTCGTAAATATCCTGCACAAGTAATTTAAAGTTTGCGTGGTTTTTAGAACAAGCCCTGCTAATTGGATTGCTCTATAATTGGCAAAATTATGGTGGTGCCCTCATAATAATTATCCACCAAACAAATGGGAGTTCGTCGGCTTCTATTTGAAAACTTAGGACTCCGTGACTTAACACGACTGCTCCGAAACTACAACATTGCAATGTTGTTGATACTTGATCCATGCACACGTCAACCACTTCAGGATCTTAGCTTATTATCGATAATTTGTTTTGATTAACGCCAACGCTTGCAAAAGTCTCGAGGTTCAGTTTATTAGTACACATTATTGACAAAAAAAAAACAAAACCTCGATACCTGAGGTTTGATCTATCGGCAACTACTGCCAAACAGTTGAACCATTCCCTTATTGTGGCATTGTTTGTAGCTTGTGTTGAGGCAAAAGCCAGGTGGTTTCATTCAATTGAAAGGGTTTACCATGAAGAATATGGGCTCGGACGATCAAGATCCCTTTCAAACTAAGGTCCTTCTCCTTAGTCAGATAACATCCTTCGGTATTTACCACACCTTACTTTTAAGGTTCAAATGTCTGGTGTTAGCTAATGAGAGATGTAGCCTCAAGCATTGCAGAAGCTTGCGTTGCAGACCTTTTGGTCTATGACGTGAGGCAATGAGGTGACCGTCTGTTAGACTTTCCGGTTCTTCGCAATAGCTTGGACTGCTGAGGAAAGGCAGCAGACAAAGAGGCCCAGTAATTTGGGATGTAAAAACTCGAATTTCCATTTTGGAGTATTGGTAGAAGTAGAAGAGGAGGGACGAGGCCGCGAAAGGAGCATCAGTTTTTAGACTTCCGGGTCAGTGTTGGATAAGCAGCCAATAGGAAGTTGTGGACGTGGATTGCCACCAGTTTATATACTATCAAATTTTACAACAGAAAAGAAATGCAAACTGGGAAAAATGCTGTCCCTAACGAGGACTATTGTAGAATGAATAGATAGGGAGAAAAAGTGAGTAGATAAAGTCAAGCATTCAAGCAAGCACAATAATCACCATATTGGTAACATGCCCAAGAAATCGTGGGCTACCTACAAAGTATGACCTTTCCATATTCCCCCAGAGCTCGGCGTCCTCACCTGTCCACCCACGCCGATGGGGGAAGGGGGGATAATGTCCCTGTCTTCACCCCTTCCCCCTCCTTGTAGCCACCTGTCTACCCACGCAAGTAAGGGGTTGGTGTTGGACGAGTGAGTTTGTCTTTCCTCTTTTCCCCGACGTCAGACATTGAGGGTGACGCTTCGACGTAAATGATTTGTTATGGTGTTACCAGTCGATTGTATTCGACTGAGGGAAACCATCTGAAGAAAGAGCCTCGCCTAACCGTTTCGCCATGAAAAAGAGCGTTGTTTGTTTGGTTCTGACACAAGCTGCCCTCTCTCTCAGACTGTTTCACATTATTTCGCCTTTTGGGGCACACCTACGAAGGGACCGATTCTAGACGTCCCGTCCCGTCCCTTTCCGCGTCTGTGCGGCTGGCGACCTCCACCCGTCCGTTTGTGACCAGACCGCAATAATAATTACTCTGTCTTGCATCGCGTCGACGGGAGACACGGCTTGGGTAGCAGCCGCCCCGGCCGCCGTCGCCGCTCAACCCGAAGGGGCCTTCTGTCGTGCACTCACAGTGGGAGTTTGGGCGCCTCCGTGAAACCTAATTGTTGACTAATAGCTGGAGGATGAGGGAAGATAAATGTCTACGCGTTGGAGAGGCCAAGGATGTTGATACGT
>NC_134777.1:49163191-49165691 GCF_046742065.1 Oratosquilla oratoria | reverse complement strand
AGAAAAATGCCTAAATGAAATAAAGAAGCTCGTTTTTCCGAAAAGATGCGTCAACTTATCGAGTAGCCTAAAAAAGGAAATAACACAATATAAAAGTATAAACTATTTTATGGCTAAGTTCGATCGCTGGACACAATCGATAGTTCACAATCGTCACTCCTTCTCTCTACATTACAATTAGGTATAAACAATTAGGTAAACAAGCGCGCGCGCATGCACACCACACACACACACACACACACACACACACACACACACACACACACACACACACACACACACACACACACACACACACACACACACACACACACACACACACACACACACACACACGCACTACACGCCTGCACGTATGGAGGCACACATACACACATGCATACATGTTGGTATATCTTATATGCATGTACTGTACATGTTGACATTAATTTTTGCAATGACCCCTCTATTCGCTCCTATACCCTGAGAGGAATTCCATTAGCCTTACCATTGTTGATATAGTTTATGCATCTCCAAGAGAAGGAAGAAGCCAATATCCTCGTGACTGTATTGGTTATACTACTTATTTTCCTTTTCTGAGGAGCAGGAGAGTCCTGTATGAGTTAAGCGCAGTTCATGCAATTATTTTGCCAAAAAGGATAAGAAATGTAACTAGTAAATTGCTTTCGCAGCATTTTACGCGTACGTGATCATGTCCCAAGTCATGGCATCGTTGGAATAAAAACCACTAAATCTTACTCTAGTACTAAATCGTCCTTGGGAAATTTGTGACAATATGCCCTCTTACACAGACATCCTAAGGTTTAAGCCAGCAGGCACACGCACACATACACGCATGCATACACGTGCGTGCGTGTACATTTGCTTGCAATTCACAAGCTGTCTCGCTCTCTGTGTCGCTCCCTGCCAAGCGAAGGGCTATGAGCACGGAGACCAAACAATGCTGGTGCCAAAGGGACCTAACCCACCACTTCCATACCGGAAATGCCTTTGCCAGTCGAACGGGTGGAGGTGGTGGGGGAAGCAGTGGATAGAGAAGGGGGTCAGGGTGCTGGGGGAGGAGTTGGGTGACGGGGGAGGTGGAGGATGGGGGGAGAAGAGAACAGCGAGGGTGCGAGATTATTTTAAAGATTTTATTCCGTCTGCACTCGAGGACACTTTTTTGGTACATTTCACCGGCTAAATTAATTAGTGCTGTTGTGAAGAGGAAGATTAATAACCTGTAGCTCACGGGTGAACATTCAGGGGATTTTCGTCCCTGTGCTGGCTGGGTGTGCAGCTTGGGTAGCTGGCTCCCTGGGAGGGGGAGGGGGGAGGGGGGGATGCGGGGAGGGAGGGAGGGAGGGTGATGGGGGGTTTAGCGTTGCGCTGGGCGCCAAGACACATGAAACGACCCCCTTCCCTCCAGGGGCACATGACAGACTGATATTAACAAATTCGTTTTGCTGCCGATGAAGGTCACGGGTTTTTTTTTTTTTTTTTTTTTCTTTTTTTTTTTTTTGTCTATCATAATATTCTACTCTACTTTTGATTTAATTATGGGGTTGTACAGAATCTCTAACTACGTCTCCATCATTCAAATTTACTGAAGACATGTTTGCTCGTATAACCTTCAGAAAGTCCCTGAGATCGTGGCCTCGGACCCACAACACTATCTCTCATATGATTGGATGTAACTTCCCAAGCATATTTATTTTTTCTTTGCCTATTTTCATAATTGTTCTTGTGTATCTGAAGGTTATTCGACCGTGTTTCATGAGTTGATGTAACTTGAACTTCCAGAGCTGAGATAATGTGTTTTATCCAAGGGAATATCAAAAATGATATAAGTGAATTAATTTTGAATTAGAAAGTTACTCGTGGACCTTGTGCTGAGCTTTGTAGATACTTTATCGGTGACCATCATCAGTCATAGTAAGAGAAGTGACCCACCCAGGATTGTCCTGGGTATGTGTCGAAATTATGAGGAATTACAGAGTTGCTGGGCTCCTTTGCGATGTGTACAGCACCACAGAGGTATGACTACTCTCTTCATAGAGTTTGATCCTCGTCTCTATGATGCTTTCAATAACATTGATACCGTTTATAGACTTCAAACAAGTGGAATTACCTTCCTCAACACACAGGAAGCATCATCTCAATAAGTGTGTTATTGCGTTGTTTCAACCTTCACCTACTACACACTAATTTACATTAATTGTTCGTGCATTCTTTAAAGGAACACAAAGGACTGAGAAAAGCAAGAATTAGATATTGGGGGGGGACTTACGATTAAGGTCAGGTTACCTTGATCGGATGGAAACGTCGGTGTGACCTGAATGCTTATTAACTGGAACGTAACTCGTGGGATATGTTTTCAATAGTATTTATCATTATTTTAATTATGTTTCATTACTGCAATTATCATGAGTACCATTATTATTCATATTGCTCTTTCATATATATATACATAATCGCTAATAGTTTTGCACTAGTATCATCGTCAGAATTATTTTCACAT
>NC_134777.1:49143191-49148191 GCF_046742065.1 Oratosquilla oratoria | reverse complement strand
CAAAGGCATATAAGTTTAGTTATAGTTTCTTAATCTCTAGTTACTCTAATATATAAAACTGTCCATCTTACTCGCCATCCCGAAGTTCGATTCTAGACGTTGGTGTAGGTCCTACAAGGGTTTTCAACCTGTTTTCCTGTGTATATCATACTTCTATAATGTCGTTCTTTGGCATCCTGTAGACTAACGCAATTCAAAATAGAATCGTCGGACATCCACTATTTTTTAGTTTGTGGACCCCCTTTAGTAAACCGTTTGGACTCCCCAGAGTGGATCGTTGACTCCAGATTCAGAACCACTGGTGTAGGAGAACAAAAACCACCAGTCTGAGGTCCATCCTGGGGCGGGCTGCTGGGGCAGGGGTCCAGGAGGTCGCGTTGTTGCTTGTCGGGTAGTGGATGTCATTTGAATGTAACACAATCCACGAAGTCTCTCCGGCTCTTTTGTCGATTCAGCCCTCGTCTTGACAATGGGCGCCCCCGTGTTTCTTGCTCGTAAAAGCACCATTATTCTGACGTTATCAATCCGTTTGGAAGGCTTGTATCAGATAATCTCATATGCCTCCTCTTTCTCTCTCTCCCTCTTTATCTATTTATGTATGTACAGTGTCTATCTGTCGGTCTGTAGTTATGTCTTATGGCCGTACTTTTAAACCCTCCGCCAGCTCTGATGAATGATATTTACCATTAGAAAGAAGAGTTTTACCTGATGTTCTAGTTAAGTGTATTTGGCTTATCAGCTTATCTACAAAACCTACCAATATTTTTCGTAACTATGATTAACAAAGTTGATAGAATTCTTCTTTCTAATGTTAGAAAGTGATCCCCAAGGCTGGCGAAAAGTTTTAGAAGTACCTCGGCCCTTAATCTTTCTATATGCCTGTACGTCTTTCTGTCTCTACCTACCTACCTACCTAGTTATGTCTGTCTATGTACGAATCTATGTATCTACGTGTCAGTCTTTTTATCTATGTAGTTACCTATCCGTCTGTCTGTCGTTCTATCTCTCCATCGCTCTCCCTTTCCCTTGGGTTCTCTATATGTCGAAGGTACAATAAAAATCCTCAGCGTCACGCCAAGACCAATGGCAAGCAGCAGCACCTATCAACAGTTGACTGACCTCCTAGATATTCTTTATCGACTTCAAACTGACGCAGTTTCCTGCCAGACACTTTCACATGACGGCTTTCCCAAGCCTGTAAACGTGGTCTTTCGTTTTGCAACGTAAGGCCGTTTCAAAGCGTTCGAGCATTGCAAATTTCCATTACTCCTTGAATAAAAAAACATTAAAAAGTTTTGCATGTGCCAGTGAGTGGTTTTGTAGGTAAATGAACGTGTATTTATCTGAATATTATAGATTTATTGGGGTTCTTACTTGATTTCAGTAAATTATTTCAATGTGCATTTCTAGTGCGGGTAAACATGTGCAGTAATGCATATCCCTGCGTGCGTTCATGTGTATGTCGGCATATACACCGACTGATGTGTATTTTTTTAATCTAAATGCAAACAAACAAAAAACTAACCGATCGACGGGTCGTCTGCTTACCAGGACATCTTTTCCCACAGCGTTTTACGAGTATTTACGCTGTCTTGCTTTTGCATTCCAATAAACGAAAGAACACCGCTTAAGGGTACTCCATATGACAACATTCTTATATCAGGGTGTGACGAGATTCAGAAAGGCAAACACACCGTGACGACGCTTCTCTTCGACAAGTGGGCCGGTATGTCTCGAGCGGAAGTGACGTGAAATGACGTCATCATGCATTGGTCTCGTTAACTTCTTCGGTCTTGGGTGCTCCCCGTGTGAAATGGTGCTTCCACCACATACTCCTTCACTCTTTCTTTGATCGTGGGTTTCAGCTCCTCTTTCTTCAAGCTCTTCAGATTTTCTTTTTTTCACTCACGTGCGAAACTGCAAAGGACATAACTGAATTTGCTGCGTTAATATACATTGATGTTGCAGACTTTCACTTATCAATAGTCATCTAATTCTTTCAGACACCACTTGATGTGTGTATATATATATATATATATATATGAATATGTGTGTGTGTATATACATATGTATATATGTATATATATATATATATATATATATATATATATATAAATATATATATATATATATACACACACGGACGCACCCAGGATTTTTTTTTTGGGGGGGGGAGCATGAAAATGAAAGTTGAGGCGAGGAAAAAATCTAAAGCAGGTGACTTTTATTTACTTCTTTGCATTTGAAATAGACAATGGAATGTTTTATTTATATAAACAAAAAGTCATGTATGATTGAAAATATTTGTTATGGTTATTATAGTGACTGCATTAATAATATAATTTATCACGAAATGAAATAGCAATAATTTGATCTGGTTATATAAGAAAACAAATTGGAATAGAACTACTAATACTAATCAGAATGTAATTAGAAAGTACACTGTTATGAGTATGTCTGAATTACAGTAATACCTACAACAAACTTATTTTGTTTAGTATGCTTGTAAGTAAATAGTGTAACGAAAATAATAACTACATATTTTTTATCTAAAAATAATTAACTATTAGTAAACAGAATTGTAAGTAGGAACATTTGAGTCGGACTGGAATGTTAATGTAATACATTATTAACATAAAACATTTCAAGTGCAAAATGTGATTTAACGTTTACTTAGAACTATATCAATGCTAGCATGCCGCTACCTGATAAAATTTGATGCACATTTTCCTAACGCGATCTTCTGAAACTAATTTAGCAATTAATTCTTCTTCATTGAGCACCTTATCCCTGTGAATACTCGTATTCATGAGTGCCAAACCCGATAATCTCTCTTTGTGCATTGTTCACCTGAGGTATGTTTTTAATTTTCTCAGCCAGCTGAAACTACGTTCAGCTGATGCTGATGTGACTGGAAGAGTACAAAGAATCTTAATGAGCTGGAAGATGTTGGGATAAAACACACTAAGGCTTTCAAGTGCCAGGACATCTGAGCATGTTGCTGGGATTATCTCATTACTCATGCAACTCACACTTTGTGTATTCCATTTATGGCACCATCTTTCAACTTCCCCATGTAGGTCTGCCCGCGTTCCAGTCAGATCTTCTTTATAGAACTCGGCAGCTTCCTTCACCTGATCAAATGTGGTTTTGCGAACATACTATGGAATAAGATATCGCAGGCGTAGAGTTGTATGGGTGTGAGTTCTGAATCGTTCTCGTACTTGTTGCACCAGGTCATCCAAGTACGTCAAGAAAACTGAAATCCTAAAGTAGGATTCAGGTTCGTGTTTTTTTTATTTGACCTCTTAGTTTGCTTTGTATTTGTATATATAATGTGTGTGTGTGTATACAGTGGTAGCGTAAAGTTTAGGCGCAAAATCATAGGAGCCCAAATTTTTTGCTAAACTCAAAACACACGAAAAATACCCATATCCGTTCAAACTTTTCCCTATTTTTCAATATTAGCGTCTGTACAGTTATATAGACGAAACAATACGCACCACTTGGCAACTCTGTTTAGTCGCTCCCGAGACCACGTGTTGTCAGTTTGTAAACATCTCTCACGTGGACTAGTTGATATTTTGCGGTGGTTTCTGTTTGTGTTCCTCGATAGCTTGTAATGGAAAGTGGTAAAGATCTGGAAAGAGACACAATTGTTGCTATTATAACTCTCTATAAGGAAGGTTATAAGTGTAAATATACAGCCACTCGTGTGGGAATTAGCGTGCGGCGAGTGCAAAAGTGGACCAAGAAATTTCGATACGGATAAAGATCCAACAGTCACAGTTCAAAAACGGAAGGAAAATAACCATGTACTGCTGCAGAACGTGTCTGTAAGATCATTTAGCCTCCGTCTCGAAGTTTCATGGTCCACTCTTGCACTTCCCTCGCGCCAATTCCCACATGAGTGGCTATATTTTAACATTTCTAACCCTCCTTATACAAGGTTATAATAGCAACAATTGTGTTTCTTCTCAGCTCTTTACCACTTCCCATTACGGAGATACCGAGGTACAAAAACAGAGACCTCGACAAAAAATCGACTAGTCCACGTGAGATATGTTTACAAGCTGACACCACGTGGTCCAGTGAAACGACTAAACAAAGTTGCCAAGAGATGCATATTGTCTCGTCAGTACAGACGCTGTCATTAGAAAATAGGGAAAAAAAAATATCGGAAATGGTCAATTTTCGTTGGTCTTGATTTGATCAAAACGTTTGGTCGCCTGTAATTTTGCACCCAAACTTTCCCCCACCACTGTATATATATATATATATATATATATATATATATATATATATATATATGTATATATACATATATGTATATATATATACATATATGTATATATATATATATATGTATATATATATATATATATATATATATACAAATGTATAAATGTATATACATGTATATATATTTATACATAATATATATACATTATGTGTATATATATATATATATATATATGTGTGTGTGTGTGTGTGTGTGTGTGTGTATGTATATATATATATATATAATATATATATATATAAATATATATATGTATATATATATATATAATATATATATATACATTTTAACAACCACAAAGCACTTCAATTCTAAGCCATCGACATCGGGATACCCGATGGAGGCTAACATGCAGAAATTGAAATGCGGTACTGCCAAGGATTCGAACCCGGCTAGCGCATGACAAGTGCTGTAGTGACTTACGATTACGCTATCTCTTGATAGCGTAATCGTATCTTAGGTACATTTCCTCTGGACAGGACAGGCGGGACAGGCAGGCAAGCAGGCAGGCAAGCAAGCAAACAAACACGAGAGAAGATGAAGCAGAAGGATTAATCTCCCTTATGAGATGCTGTGTATCTCGCCGGATGTCGTCCACGCACGGACAAAGAAAAATATCAAATGTCAAAGTCGTCGTACTTATTCGTACATGGTTTGACCCCTGTGCAGAATGCTTGCAGAGCAGTGAGGTCCGAATGCG
>NC_134777.1:49133191-49135691 GCF_046742065.1 Oratosquilla oratoria | reverse complement strand
CAAAGGGACAGACTGTGGAAGATACAGAGATGCAGGTAACAGATGGGCTGATAGAGATGGGTTTAACCCTTGAAAATCCGGGGAGGATTTTTCTCAAATTGCCCAGTGCCAACCAGAAAATAAAATATAAATGTAAGAGCTGAGTCGACGCAAGTTACCATGTTGAATAAATTACTATTCCCTCCAGCGTCTCCAAATGGTGTAAAAGATATGTAAACAAATGCTAGCAGAAAGATAACAACAAAAACAACAAACAAGGCCGACGTGGGCACGAAACCCGTTTGACACGACAAACCAAGACTTGAAAGATGAACATGACAGTGAACATGCGGTTCCTGCACGTGTGACAGCAATAACGTGTGCTCTGGGCGTCTACTCACGAGCTCTAAAGACACTTTTACACGAAGAAAAGAGGGACAGGTAGTCGCATACGAAAATGCAGGTCCGCGGAAGATGGCCATGAAAAGGATTCTTATGAACCACACGAAGTATTTTTCTTCATCGAGCTGCATACCTTGCGCCGAGCTAAGCCGTCTTTTACGACACAAGTTTTGTAAAGGTTTGACAACGTGTGGGCTATGATTATTTTTCCCCCAAGATGAAGTGTTTGTACGAAGTTAACTTGATAGACTTTTTCATTATGCTTCTTATGAAACCTGACAGAGCATCACACCAAGGAGATTCCATTTTACCTACCTTGGCCACGATAAACATCAAGTTCTGGAGTCATTTTCGTTCTTCAAGTGGTTTTCATTTCCAACGGTTCATTGCGTAGTAGATTTTCTATTCAGTGTAGATGGGGATTTTGCCTCGGCGAATAGCGTATTCCCTTTCAAAAGAACACCAGAAAATTTCCCTCTGACGTTTACTTTCGGCGGAGGCAACAAAAGGGCGTTTTAGTCCATCACCTCTACAGGAAATCCGGATCGCTTGAGCTTGGTGGCCATGGACTGTCCCCTGCGAGGCTAAGCGTAGTGCAATGGTTCCCAAACTTTTTTTTTTCTTTTTTAAGTTTTACAACTATACGTACTAAGTTAACATTAATCCTAATGCCTGGTGCCGTAATGTTTTCTTGATTTTATTATAAATATATTTTTTATGTTACCCCTCCATTACCCCAGAATAATTGTTACCTCCACCCCCCCCCCCTAGCGGGTAATTTACCCACAGTTTGGGAACCACTGGCGTAGTGTGAAGCGATTGGGCTCGCTTGTCTTTGTTGCAATGTGTCTCTCACATTCAGGACATCGTGTCACAACCACGGCTCCGAAAGATGAACAGAGCTGATGTGGCTGAATAAGAATAAACATAAAATTGAAGAAATTGATACGTGTCCAGAGGGGTTGAAATAAGAAAATGACCATGTGCTTGTTAAAAAATGTATAACAAAGAAGAGGAACAACACTAATAGAACTATATTGTATTAATAGTAGAATGCAAACAAATAAACCAAATAGGAGGAAAATGATAGGGAATCCTCTTCTTCCTCGTTTTCTTCTTTTACTTTATCTTTTCTTTACCTTTTTTCTTTATATTTTTCTTTTTCTTTGCTCTTTTCTTCTTCCTTATAATTTTCTTCATCTTTTTCTTCTTCTTTATCTTTTTCTTACTCTTTATTTTTACTTCTTTATCCTTTCTTTTTCTCTCCCCTCCTCCTCCTCCTTCTCATCTTCCTCCTCCTCCTTCTCCTCCTCCTCCTCCTCCTCCTCCTCCTCCTCCTCCTTCTTTTCCTTCTCCTTCTCCAAACCCTCTCATACGAGGGGGAAGTGGGTCGGTATGTTTGCAAGGTCTTCATTTGATGCGTTTTCTTTGAAACCAAACTATGTCGTTCATGCAACGATCCCTCCATAATTGGGGATTAAGGCTATGGGAATGAGTTACATAGGTCCATGGATTATCGAATGTGCTCAAAATTTACATTTTGTCGAAACGCATTCACAGAATTGTTAAAGATCGCTTTTATGATTAGCAACTAAACTTACAAATTTTCTTGCCAATAAGTATAGCTTCTGCGAAGGAGCGGATTCCTTACCTCGCAAGAGGGTACGGGGCTACCACACTCGGGATCCTCCGGACTAAAAGACATATAATGATGCATTTGTTGTGACGTGCAGTTGTCCTTCCCTCCCACTGTTACCCTTATCTCCAAGGCTTTCCCTTGCCTCACCTCCACTCCACCTCCATCCTCTCCCTCCTCCTCCTCCTTCTTCCCTTCCCTTCCCCTCCCACTTCCTCCTCTTCGCCTCCCGTCCCTTCAGCCAATCTTCCCTTCCCCTCCCCCTCCCCCCAACCTACAAGTGACCAAAACCGGTGATCCTCAAACCTCTCTATTTGTTTAAATTTTATTTTCCTTGATTTTTTCCTAGATCACAGACACGCTTCCATTTCCCTTGTACGTCACAGTAACTACCACGAAATACACGACTAAATCATGCACGTACGCACGTAATGACTTATACAAGGAAGCATGCACGCGCGCGCGCGGGCAAACACACACACA
>NC_134777.1:49125691-49128191 GCF_046742065.1 Oratosquilla oratoria | reverse complement strand
AGTGCTGAGGCAGGAATGATATAAATTTGGATATCCAATACTTACCTGGATGAAGTTCTGAAATCAAAAAGGGTAAGCTTATTGGAGTGGGGATTTGGTAAGGAAATACTCTGTTGGTAAAGAGAGAGAGTGGAGGCTGTAACAAAGCTGTTAATACCATCAACAGTCTCTGAGGAGATAGTGAGAGGAGCACGCTGATAATTAATATCGACAAAAATGAAGTAGGGATAGTGGGACATGGAATCCGGAAAAGGAAACTGGTGAAGTAACCGATATAAATACTTGGGAGCGAGTATTGTGGCAGATTGAAAAGTGAATTAAAAAAAATATCATAGACTGATAGGTATGGATGTGTGGGAAAAAACCAATACCGGGCGGTAGTCTGCCTTTTATTCTTGCTGCCGCCAGACTATTTTATTCGTCTCCATTGCACTTCGTGCTAGCAAAGGGGATATAATTTACCTCGATTAACCCATTACACACCGGATTGTTCTACCTTTCGCCAGACTACGTTATTTATTTCCCTGGCACCTCCTTGATAAGTGAAGGGGTTATGGTGGCAGAGGTTGGTAAGGGGTGGATTTGAGCAGAGAAAGGATCAAAGACAACGACAGTATGGTCATTCGCCCGCGGTATTTCGTGGATACTTTCATCGGCCGCAATTCGTACAATTTGTGGAATGGCAAGATATCTTCGTCCAATGTTCGTTAAACGATCCTCTTGTCTAAGTGCCAGCTATTATTAGCTCCGATGGCACTGTGTCTCTTCACAGAATTTATTGTGGTGAACACCAATCTATTCTATTCAGCTGAGGGGTCGTCACCGTGCTGAAGGAATTCAATAATATCTCGGTAAGTTACTTTGGCACAGAAATTCCTTGCAGCAAATTTACTCTGGCTAACCACATTGGATTTTATTTAACTGTGAGAGCTCCACTGCCCTGAAATGATCTTTGGGGCACGACATAGTAGCGAAACTAAGATATGGTTAACGTAAGAGAGACAAAGAACCTAGTGATAGCCACTTGCCCCCGAATGTCCGATCACCAACCGCTGTTGAACACCTACAGTGATTTCTATCATCCTCTAACTCAGTAATGCTCTCTAGTCACTCTGCATATGTATTTACATAGTTGTATTATACGGGAAGGGGAGCTATGCTCGTGGTGACCGTTTTTGTATCTCGCAAGATCAAGTTTGTTCTTACATTCTTGTATGTATATGTACATTTATTTTTATCTATATGTATATATATATGTATATATGTCCATATGCATATGTACATATATATATATATATATATATATATATATATATATATATATATATATATATATGTGTGTGTGTGTGTGTACATATATATATATATATATATATATATATATATATATATATGTACACACACACTGGTGACTCTATTGAACCCAATCGTAGGAAAAATATCAAAAGCAAATGTCAAAAACAATATTGATCTTATTGATAAATTGAATAGACTTGAGATAGATTATGATTTTAAAATGATCAGCTATGATGTTACTTCGTTATTCACTCGAGTTCCAATTGATGACCTGCTTGAATTTCTAACGGAAGAATTACCACACCACAATCTTTCTTATGATACTAAAACCATTATTGACCTTATTGAGATATGTATGAAAGACTGTAAATTTGAGTTTAATGGAAAATGTTATAAACAGAAATTTGGGATGGCGATGGGAAATCCCCTATCAGCCGTTCTGAGCAACATCTACATGGAATTTTTTGAGACCAAGCTTTTAGCAAACATACTTCCCAAGAAGGTCAAATGGTTTCGGTATGTCGACGACATTCTCTGTATTTGGCCTAACAATGAAAATGTTGATACCTTTGTTACTAAATTAAATCACTTGGTCCCTTCTATAAAATTCACTATAGAAATTGAGAAAGACTCATGCATTTCTTTCTTAGATTGTAACATTCACAGATGCAATAAGAAATTTAAATATAGTATTCACCGAAAACCAACCAATGTCAACGCGTATATACATTACTATTCAGCCCACCATAATAGAATTAAACAGTCAGCATTCTCTTCCATGTTCCTTCGTGGCCTGCGCATATGCAGCCCAGAATTTGTGGATGACGAAATGAACAAAATTTATGACATCGGAACACAGTTGAGATATCCCAAATTCTTTTTGGACAAATGTTTCAAAAAAGCAAAAAGGACATTCTATAAAGGGGAACCAAAACAAAAGTTTGAGAAAAATTTTTTACTTATACTTCCTTTTAATGAAAATCTTATAGAGATTCCTAATATTCTTAAAAATTTCAATGCAAATGTAGCCTTCAAGAACAACACAACTCTAAAAAATCTTTTCATAAAGAATTCCCCTGACAATTCTACAGGCTGTGTATATAAAATACCTTGTAGTAAATGTGACAAATATTATGTAGGTCAAACAGGAAAAGAATTAAACAGCATAAAAACAGCATAAAAAAGGGCCAAGAATCTAGTGCAC
>NC_134777.1:49093191-49115691 GCF_046742065.1 Oratosquilla oratoria | reverse complement strand
ATCAAGATAGTTCACCTTCTCCATGCGTATCGGCCAGTACAAAATGACGAAAGTATGTCACTCCAGTGTAGAAAGGGGCAGCCTGTCCTCCACAGTATCTGTTGCAATAACACCTTCCACGTCTCGAGGGCCATCGTGACTGGCATCATCCTTAATGGTTCTCTTCCCCCCCCCTCACCTCCACCATCTCTTCCTTCACCTTCATCATTCCATCATCCTCCCTGAGACCATCACCATCGCTTGACCGACTGGAAGACAACATTAAGGCCCCAATCCCTGACTCTCCCTTCTTCGTCTGAACCATTTCCAGTCCCCAACATTCCAGCCAATTCCAGAAGTGTCGCTTCTTCACCCCTTCTCGTACCGGATTGCAGTTCTGCCAGACTCTTCTGTCTGTCTCCGCGGCATTCCCTACACTGAGTAACTCCTCCTTTAATTGTGCCTAGAACCGAATCCTTTCATTCATCTTCGCAGGACCACCACGGGGTTTCTGGGTTAGGTAATGGATTCTCCCTTGCAATTACTCCGATATCGCTCTCTGTGTTCTGCCCTCACCCTCACCCTCACTGAAGGGATCCCACGGAGACCAAGGGATTAGACAGAACAAAAGGATAACTTAACCCTTACCAGTCAAGGTTCTAAGGTGAATAAAGTTGTCTAATATCAGCCGGGACAGAATTCTGAATGACCCAGTTAGGATATCCAACACTTTAAAGGGTTCGGGTAAGAAGTTGTTCCTGAAACATGGTCGGGAAAGCAGCTGAGAAGAGCCACTGACTGCAACATTAAACGGAGATAACATGAACGATGCGCATATGTTGCCACAATGGAGAACGATAAAAAAAGTTGTGGTTTTAGTTACTTGTTCTACATTCGAATTCGCCATCCGACTATTCCACACGCACGCACATGCACGCACGCACACACACAGACACACACAGACACACACACACACACACACACACACACACACACACACACGCATACACACACATACGCATACACACACATACGCACACACGCACGCGCACGCACACACAAACATATACACACACACACACACACACACGCATACACACACATACGCACACACACACATACGCACACACGCACGCGCACACACACACACACACACACACACACACACACACACACACACACACACACACACACACGCATGTACACACCTACAAACACACACACACACACACACGCATGTACACACCTACAAACACACACACACACACACACATACACACACACACACATACACACACGCACACACACATACACACACACATACACACACACACACGCACACACACACACACGCTGACTCACTCCCGACGTCATCAACAGTGTCAATTTCCTTACAACCAGCGAGTGGCCACATGTAGCGCGCCAACATCTCCATGAACGTCCCCTCACTCCCGAATCATTTATTTGAAGCAGCCACCACAGACCCATTAGCAGTTTCACCAATTCATTAGCCCACCAGTGGCTGAGATTTAGGTTAGACGTATTCAACATATAATGTCTTTCCTCAGGCAGTTTCTTTCCGGTGATGGAAGACTGCACAACCTGAGGGTATTCGAATTAGCACAGAAGCCTCGTCCAGTCTTGGTGTTCACATCGATAGAGTAAAAGCGTATAGCGTTAACCAGAAGAGAGTTTGCCATGGATCAATCCCACTGTATCCGCTTGTTGACGGAGGTGGGTATGTGATGTGATCAGGTCAAACTGCTGCATAAGCGAACGATGATTGAAGGACCTTGAATGCTGAGTTGGTAGCGAGTGTGTGGCCTTGTTCTAACTTCGTTTGCGATGTTGACGCATTCCAGCGCTCTGCGATCTCACGGCGTGGCACAGCAAAGATTGTCGAAGGTCTCACCACTCAGGGTCTCCCACCGTGTGCTTATGCATTACAAAATGGACTCTACATCCAAACTAGCACAAAATACCTCGCGACTCTCTACCTCAGATGGAGCCTATATAGATACTAAGTGTTTTGGTAATTATTAAATAATCATTCTTGAAAAAAATGTATATTTCTACTGGCCTTACCTGTTCCCGAGTACCCTAGAATTCGTTGGCTTGTAATAGGGGAGGAAGATGTTGCACCACAAAAACTAACGTCATTATCCCTGCCTGTGTCATACCGCCATCGTCACTATGGACCTCAACAGTGTTATTCATCGACGCCCACACTTCCATAGAACGGCCACATCCTCAACCTACCTCCTCCACCTTCACCCTTTGGTCCTTACCTCCACTCAACCTCCACGACCGTCTTCATTTCATCTCCATCATCACTAACAGCATCAATGTCACTTCCACCACCAGCGGCCTATCTTTTCTGCCAGTGTGATGCGGTGCGACGCCTGGTAGCCTGCTTGGCAGCTGAATCCACGTGCACACGCGCACACACTCGCACACGTACACACACACGCTCGCACATATACACGCACACACACACGCACACACACACACACGTACACACACACGTGCACACACACACACACTCGCGCACACACACAGAGGCAGACAGGCACGGGCAGACAGAAAGGCAGACAGATACTATGAAACTATGCATACCAAGATCAAATAGAGTTTGTTAAGGAAGATGGTTGCTGTGGTGTGGGTGGTCACTTTGGTCACGATCACTCCACTGGACCATACCGGGACTCAACGAATGGCTCCATAGAGCGACAGCGGCGGCGGCGGCGGCGGCGCCGGAGGAACAGAAAATTTCATTGGAAATAAATGCCACCTCTGTTCTTCAAGACAATGTCGCACCGAAAAGGTGGAGTCCTAGAGGTATCAATGAGAGATTTAAGGAGGACAACAGAATAGAGGGGTAGCAAAAGTTATATGATTAGTATTTTATTTTGAATGGAAATTAGCTTCCAATCATGAAAGAATGCTGCAAGAGTGGTCCGTACGGAAGTCACCAAAATCCCTTGGATATTAACTCCATATAACTTAAACAGTCATTGTCCTATACAGGGAGAAGGAAGAGGAGGAGGAGGAGGAAGGGGAGAGGGAGGAGACGAGGAGCCGGATGCCGAGAGCGCAGCCAGCGATAAATCCCGAAGTGGAAGTAGATTCAGCGGTTGTGATAGAAAAAAAGAGAATGTAGTTGCCAAGGTCGTAAAGTGTAATAAAGGCGTAGACTTGTCTTAATCCGTTGCTACACGTGTCAAGTCGAGCCATTACCTTGTGCGAGAATGAATGTTGCGTCCTAATCCGTCGCCTCTGAAAAAGATCTTTGGTTGCAGATCTCAGCCAAGAGTTGCCCGTTTGGGCCAAGTTAGCGAAAGCATCGCAGGATACTATTCACGGCGGCGTGTTTGTTGTTGTTGTTGTTGTTGTTGTTGTTGTTACTGTTGTTATTGTTACTGTTGTTGTTGTTATTGTTGCTGTTGTTGAGCTACCCTCAGTTTTCATTTAATTAAGTACGAATGCAACGAATGAAACTGATCTCCCGGTGGTGTAGAAGGTTGAAAAACGAAAACAAAAATTCCCCGAACTGAGGTGCTTTTCCTGTTAGGGAGGAGGTCTCTTCGGACAGGATCTCCGGTATCAGAAGGAGAAGGGGAGGAAGAGAAGGAAAATAAGTATGTTATCGGTAATGTCCAGCGCTTCTGTCTTTAGGGACAATATTGCACCGAAAAGATAGAGTCAGAGAGGTGGTATAGGTGAGATTCAAAGATGTTATTCAACTATACCAATTAATTTATTTATTTATTTTAATTGTTATTTACATTGTTATAGTTTTAATTTATTATTAATATTTTTTTTTTTTTTTTTTTTTTTTTTTTTTTTTTTTCCATCCGACCTAGATATGGATCAAAAGGTCTCCTGTCGGCATGCTTTGCCTTTGTAATCCTTTGTAATCCTTTGTGAAAAGAGGTATAGTAGATGTGTAGTAATCAACACTTTTTTTCGAGTGGTGAAAAGTCTCCAAACATAAAGTAATGTTGCTTTACTTTTCCGTTTGGATGTCGCTGAAGTCCCTAAATCATTGACTGCATAAAACTTGTGTAATCAAAACCCTACATCGGGTAAAGCGAAGGGGAGGGAAAGAGAAAGGAAGGGTGAAGGGAAGTGAGGTACGGAAGTTAATTTCGGGTCTCCAAGTGAGAGTGTATGATATCCTTGAACAGAGATGATTTTTGCGCCGCTAACAAAAGAGCTTCTTCTCTGCCTAAGGTCGCACAAAGGAAGCAGAGGGAACGTGGTTTGCAGAGCTGGATAAGAAAAGTCTTCCTCGTTGAGAATGTTTTGCTCTCGGGATAGGAAGGGGCTGTGTCACGACGTGTGTATCGGACTGAAGGACACTAACGGCAGGACTCAGGTTAGGGAATGGTGTTTGCGTAACAGAACGTCAAGAGTGGGCATGGTAACTACGGTGTTGTGTTGTGTGTGTGTATGTGTGTGTGTATGTGTGTGCGTGTGTGTGTGTGTGTGTGTGTGTGTGTGTGTAGGTATGTGTGTGTGTAGGTGTGTGTGTGTGTAGGTATGGTGTAGTGTGGCTTGGTGCGTGTGTGTGTGTGTGTGTGTGTGTGTGTGTGTGTGTGTGTGTGTGTGTTTATGAATCTGTGTATATGTTCGTGTGTGTGTTTGTGTATGTGTGTATGTTCGTGTGTGTGTTTATGTCTATGTGTTTGTGGGTGTGGGTGTATTTGTGTGTATGCATATGTATGTGTGTGTGCACGCATGTGTCAGTCTGTGTGTCTGAACTTGCGTACTTAGCTGTATATATGTATCGGTGGGACCAATGATGAGTACATACAAGTGGTGGTCCTGCAAGGTAGACATTAGGAAGAATCTTTGCCTTCAGCCTTTAAAAGTCGTTAACACCTTCACTTCCCTCCAGAGGTTGCTACCCGGTCTCCGGGCTGGACCCAAGATTTCTGTCTGTCAACTTCAACTGCATTTCAACCACCTTTTCACACAACGAGATTTGACAGCCGACGACTGCTCCCCTCCTATTCCCACTATTATATGTGAAAGACAAAAAATTACCCGTTCCAGTGAAAACAGACAAAAGTCCAACATTTCTGACTATAGTGTTATGCCTAAGATCCCGGGACCGTTGGTAAGCGTTGAGGGTCTGCGGGTTTCAAGTCAGTGAAACTCGAGGCAATAATTATCATTTTGTAGCAGTAAATAAGTAACACACAGTGGCAAGGGCATATACGAATAAAGGAGATGAGGAGAAGGAGTGTAGGTTGGACGTAAGGAACTCGGAGAAGAACGTGAAAGGTAGAAAGAGGAAAGTTGGGAAGGTCGAAATTCGATTAATCCACTCTCCAATGTATTTCAATTAATATGTTTCCTGAAGGAAAGGAGTATCTGTCTTGGTACCAAGAATGTTCCTGGGATCCAAAAATAACAATGTTTTTCAGGATCCCAGAAGTTTCGTTGCTTTTCTTCTTATTCTTAGTCGTCCTCATCCTCCTCTTCCTTCTGCTTTTGCTCCTCTTCTCCGTTCCTCCTGCTCTTCTTCCTACCTTTCTTTCTCCTTCTTCTCTTCCACCAGCACCATCATAATCTTCTCCAACACCACCTTCCTCCCCTCTACGACCTCCTCATCCTTCTCCTCCCCCACCATATCCTCCTCCTCCACATTTTCTTCCTCCACCTCCTCTTCCTCCTTCCTCCTCCTACTCTTCCACCTGCCCCTCCTACTCTTCCTCTCGCACCTCCTACTATTTCTCCCGACCCCTCCTCCCTATCCTACCATCTCTTTTTTCTTCCCTTTCCTCTTCCTCCTTCTTCTTCTCTCCCTACTTTCCATTCTTTTCCACATCACTACAATCTTTGACGTTTTTCATTAAGCAATGACGGAAAGAGAAAGTGGCCCGGATGAGTAATGTCATTCACGGAACGAGAGAGTGCCACCTCATATTTAATTGTTGGTTCTCCACACAATTTATCATGACGACGACTGTTTGGGGATTTTCTATCAGTGTCTCGACTAGTAAGTCTGTTTCGATCGTGTTTCTTAATGATGCGGACCCTCGTTCGAGTGCAACAGTTCTCAATAACATATATTTGCCGCCCTAGAAGTTCGAAATGACTGTACAGGTGACAACCAAAGCGACCTCTAGCTTTATGTCCTCTTTATTTTCAGTGAAGGGATGAACGACTAGAAGTTCAGTGTTGGGACCGTTAGGTCTCCCAAGCGATGACGCATTGGGAAAGGACAACCTATCACGACTTTCATATCCTCCAAGCAACAGGTGTCGGTCGGTAGAGGGAGGGAAGGAGGGGCTGAGAGAGGACTGCGGTTTCGCCAATGAAAGTGTAGCGACGATGCTACTGTGAGAAGAGAAAGAGGTTTGGTGAGTTCGTCTCCTTTATCAAGGTATAACCGAACTGATTTTATTTATTTATTTAGCTTGTATTGAGTCTTAGCGGCCTCCGCCGATTAAGGGAATGTCTTTTAATTAAAATGTGCCTTGTAGCTTGGCTGGGTTAATGATTAGGGCATGATGTAGATGGGTGTAGCATGGATTCCATTGAAAGGGGTTTCTTGGAGGTACTAGCAGGTGTGTTTTGCAGAGGCCAGGAGCCGATATATATACTTAGTGGGTTAGACCGGGCCAAGCAGGGTCGTATTGTCATGGGGAGGTGTGTGTGGCTGGCGCGTCAGGTCTAGCCGCGTGGGCGATAGAGACAACGTGTGCTCCACGCCACGTGGTTTGTACAAGAGGAAGGCTAAACGCATGTGGATTTGAGTAAAGTGGTAAAGACATGTACTCTCACGCACACTATTGCTCGCGCGCGCCCACACACACACACGCACATGTACACATACACATGCACATTCCTACTTATAGTTCTGCACGCACTCTTTCTAAAAATACCTTTCTTTTTCGTTTTGCATTCACGTGTATTGATCTCAGGCTTCAATGCATCTCTGTTATACCCTCCTCATTTTATTTCACTTTTGCCCTCTATAACATGGCTCCCATTTCTTTATTCTCTCTATTCATTTGTGTTTGCATCTGTATATAAAGTATGTAGTTGTATAGTGCACACACCCCAACGCGCGCGTGGACACACACACACACACACACACACACACACACACACACACACACACACACACACACACAAATGGCTTGATGGTGTAGTCGTACCGAGGTCGCCTGCTAAGTCAGCAGTCTTGAGGTTGATCCCTGCCGGAGCTTAGGGTGCATGAGTGTGTGTGTGCATGCGTGCGTGCATACGTGTGTGCGTTTGTGTGATTTTTTTGTGGTCACAGGATTGCCCTTATGCTGGGCCATGTTTGAGCTCTAAGCCCTCATTCGTGAGGGTAAATGCTGCCAATCATGTGTCCAACGCTTGGTCCAAGACCATTGTGAATTACACACACACACACACACATATACACGCACACATACGTACACACACATATACACAGCTACAGAAGAGACCTGAAAAAGAACAGCTTCCCACACAGTGATAGATATCTGGAACAAATTGGACGAAAAAATAATGTGTGCAAACACAGTACAAGAATTTAAGAACAAACTTGATCTTGCGAGATACAAAAACGGGTCACCACGAGCATAGCTCCCCTTCCTGTAAAATACAACTAGGTAAATACACATACACATACATACGAGTATAAACCCACACGTAAACACACACATTCACATACACATTCGCACACACACACACACACACACACACACACACACACACACACACACACACACACACACACACACACACACACACACACACACATTCACGTACACATTCGCACAAACACACACACACATACACAAACACACACACACACACATAAGCACTCACACACTCGAGACCTCTAGAATAGAAGTCCAGTCTGCTTTCCACACTCTTTTTGATAATCTTTCTTCATTCATTCTTACCATATGCCCAAACCATCCCAATAATCTTTCAACAGCTCTATCTGCAACTCCCTTTCTATCCTCGCTCTCTTCCGCATTTCTCTATTTCTCACGCTATCCAACCATGTAACCCCCACCATACTTTTCAGACACTTCATCTGAAGCACATTTAAGTTTTTCCTTTCCACTTCTAAAAAAAAAAAAAAAGACACGAGGAAAGAGCTTATAATTGGTCGACAAAATTGAAAATTTATTTTAGAATAAGTAGACATGCGCACTCACGAACACGTATACAAGAATTTATTTGCATGCACATTTATGCATATTGTGTTAGGATAACTTTTTGACTTATACATGTAAATGAAAACATGAAAATAGAGTGAATACCCTCAACACTTCAAATTTTGGTATGATAATTTAAGAAATTGAGCCAGATAATGAAGAGTGTATGAAATACAACAAGTATGTGGTATAAAGATCTAGTCTGGTCGATGTTAAATGAAAATACTGAACATTAAATCCGCGGCAGAACCACTTACCTTGAGTCAATGCCCTCATAAAGCCAGGCGGGGTAACACTGCTCCCCTTTGCAACCTCCTCCACTAGCACATTAACCCTTTTTACTGCTTTACTACCAACCCTGCTATCACGCCATTACCCACGCTTTACGAGAAAGGAGGCCTCCCGTTGGTCATTATATGTAGCCAAATCTCCCCACAGGCGGGGTGGGCGAACATTTTGTTGTAGCCACCCGGCCCTGTCCAGACCATACCAGACCAGATCAGACCAGGGCGATGGTCTTGCGCGACTTTGGAGCCCACAGCCAAACATGACAGGGGCGCGGCTGAGTCGACTGCGCCACCTCTTGGTGTGGCCTGGCGGCCGACTTCCTCATTGCTATCCCCACTCAAGTTAATAGTCGGTGCACTACCAGCAACATCCCCTAGGACCTTCGCACTCACGACATCACAGCAGTCATGTACTCATAGCATTTTTTAGGTAAATGTGCAACAGGTACATATTTAGGTACAAAAACACCAATGGACAATTATGGAAGGAATCGCTAGTAACAGCGATGTAATTAAAAAAAGATAATCAACCCTGCCATCACGACCAGGATGTAATTCAAATAATCAACCCGGCCGTCGCGAGCTTCGAACATGTATCTATGTACAACTTCAGAGAGGTGGATACCCGTAGAAGGAGTGGGAGATTGCCTCTCGACGTGACGTGCCATACTCCTGACCCTGTGGGCAACATAACCAAGCACCTCCAGGCGCACACGCCCTCACCCTCTCTATTCACTAAACAGCAAAAGAAGGAGAAAGAGGAAGAGGAAGAGGAGGCAAAACATCCTAATATATTCACATAAGACGCGCTGGGAGGCACCTCCTTCGAGATGACTTTGCAGAAGCTTTTCCTTTTAGTATAAGGTATGTATGACCAGGCTTCAGTCAAGAATGAGCATATGAATCAGCTACCGCATTGAGAGTTAGAAGGGGAGGGGAGCCGCATGCCTCTTCCTCTTCCTCTTCAATTCTGCTGGGGATGTTTTCAGCCAACAGCTGAACGACCGCTTGGAGCCTTTCTAGTTTCGTGTCCCATTGAATTTACGACCACATCGAAACTGTTGCTCAGTATACTAACATTATCATAACGTATCTCGTCAGGGCTAATTTTTTTCCTGTTTATCTTCTTTGTTTCTTTTTTGTTTCTTCTTCACCTTCTTCATCGTTTTTGTCTTTACTTGTTTTTCTTCGTCGTCTTCTTTGTCATTATCATTATCTTCTTCATTGTTGTCTTCATCACTTCATATTCTTCGTTTTCTTCACTTTCTTCACCTTCTTGTTATTCTTCTTTTTCATCTCCCTCTTCTCCTTCATCTCCATTTTATGCTTCATCTCTTCTTCCTCTTCGTCCTATTCTTCGTCTTCTTTTTCGTCTTCTCCTTCTTCGTCTTCTTCTTCTTCCTCTTCATCTTCTTCGCCTTCCTCTTCGTCTTCTTATTCTTCGTCTTCTTCTTCTTCTTCTTCTTTTTCTTCTTCTTCTTCTTCTTCTTCTTCTTCTTCGTCTTTGTCTTCTTCGTCTTTTTCGTCTTTGTCTTCGTCGTCTTCTTCGTCTTTTTCTTCGTCGTCTTCTTAGTCGTCGCCTTTTTCGTCTTTCTCTTTAGTTTTCTTCTTCGTGTTCGCGTTCATTTTTTCTTCTTCGTCTTCGTCTTTTTCATTCATTTTTCTTCTTCGTGTTCGCCTTCATTTTTTCTTCTTCGTCTTCATCGTCTTCATTTATTTTCCTTCTTCTCCATCTACTTTTCTCCTTTTTTGACAGCACTGGAAGGGCTAATTAGTTGACGTTAGCCAGAAAAATATAAATAACGTCACCCTATCAGAGGTTTTAGTGGAATGGATATTAGCCCCGGAACATCCAAAGGACTTGCTAATCTCGACGAAATTATCCACCGGAGCTTGAATGGAATGGCAAAAGCTTCTTTAACGGGCAAAGAATGAAAAGTGGTTTCGTAAATTTAGCACCTGCGGACCGCTGAAAATCTCGCTAAACGCCCGCTGTGATCCATTGCTACGTTGTGATGTTTACTGCCAGCATAAAGTCTCATCTATCACGTGTTCATGACATTAATCCCGCTCAGTCAGTCAGGAAGAGTTCCACACCCAAGTATATCATATGCTTAGCCAAAGTTGACCAAACGTTTGTGATTGAACTTCAAGTATTTTCCATGTATGACCTAAGATGCGAATGAAGGTAGCTTTCATAATGTTTTGATTAGTTGGCGGGATAGTTAAGCAAGAACCGTCCTTCAACCACTGTGTCAACAAGAAAGGCACTGGAAAATATATAAAAACTAAGCCATTAAATATTTCTGGAACCTTTCTGCTGCCACACGACCCATGCATGTAGATTAATGCAGGAACCACGGCCAACCACCGCCACTTTAAGCACAATTACCGCCCTATTAGTCTTTTTTGACTCCACATTATCGACGCCACCTCCGCTTGAACCGACGCACGACGCCCGAAGACGGAACACCACATTAGGAAGCCGCTTATAGCGGAGAGAGGAAAAGGGTTTTCAAACTGTACGAGAGCTTTCGGAGTCTTACGCGCTGGGAAAACAGAAGAAACATGAGGTGTTGCTGATGAAAACAGGCAAATGGACAAACTGTTTAGTTGTTGGTTGTGTTATTGGAGGAAAGAAGTCTCAACCCTTTAAAGTCACAGCAAACAAGTGTTTTTTTTTTCTGGTTTCATTTGACGGTTTTATTCAGCTCTTGGATTACCATCAGCTTTATAAAATGCAAGTTTACCTCGACCTAATTCTTTTATGGTTCAGAGTGAATTTTTGGTATTTTTTTTCAAAATTAATGGAGAAAGATACCTAGAATGCGAAATGTGTGATGTCGATGAAGGTTATGGTAGAGGAGAAAATGGGACGTGTGGTGTGGGAGGAGGAGGAGAAGGAGGAGGAAGACGAGGTTGTTGTAAATAAGGATGCAGGATTTGATGAGACCTAGAGAAGGCGGTGGTGAACAAGAAAGAGGTGATAGTTATGCTGAGATGATCATGGGCCTTAAGGTTTGTTGTAGTTATTTTCTTCCTGTTGTTCCTCTTTTGTATATTCTGTACTCAAACTCTACCCATAGTATTGTGTATCAGGCGTCAGGTGGGAAGGGGTGAGACAGGTTCTTTTGCATAGATCGTAGTACTAGTATGAATATTGATGTCGGTTACCTTGATGTTAATTCTCTAAATCAGTGGTTCTTAACCTTTTTTGGCAGCGACCCAAAATTTTGCACAAATCAAGCATCGCGACCCAAAATTTTGCACAAATTAAGCATCGCGACCCAAGCCGACAAATAAATTTTCTGCTTTGGAGTTTTTATTTAATCATGGTCTGCTTAGAATCCTAAAACTAGGCATCATGTATTTTAATTATTACAGTATATAATTATAATATATTTGTAGTGGGAAAATAATTATTTTCTGCAAACCCTTAGCGACCCAATAAAATGGCTTGGCGACCCAAATTTGGGTCGCGACCCAGGGGTTAAGAACCACTGCTCTAAATAAAGGATCAATCTCAACAGATACCTTATTAAGTTAATGAATATGATTTTGGTATAGATTAGTATGCTTATGCTAGGTCAAATGCACCGCACGGTTCAACATTAAATGTGTTTACTAGCCATGGTAGGATATGTTACAAATTAGATGAGGCTATTTCTAAAACAAATAATCTTCTTAAAGTTGTTATTAAACAAGGATATTCAATTATTAGGTTACAAAATCATCTTGTGACTTGGTGCACATGTATGCAGACATGTAAATACATGTTTGTGTTTCATAGTCACTTGTGAATGTGTGTACGTATGTATGTATGTATGTTTATATGCGTGTATGGGTGTATAAGTACGTATAAAGATTATATGTGTATTATATGTGCGCATGTATATAAATATGCATATATTTATGCATATAGAGTACATTAGGATGGTTTCAGTAAGGGTTTTGTTTCGTCGGTCTAACTGATGTTTATGTTGTTGCCGATTTATGTGATTTACAAATTATATAATCTAATGCACCGCAGAGAATATTGCAATCTGAAGCAATGCAATGTGTGGACTAGCATCCTTGAACCAAGACTTGATTAAATTTTTCAAGCCGTAGTGCTCTATGAAAACAAACGAATAATACGAGAAAAAAAAAATTATAATCTCCAGGTTCTGAACTCCACTAGGAACTGGATGCACAGGTTTTTCTTAATGTAAGGATACACTAACGAAGTTGCTAACCAGAAGCTCCTCATTATTATCTTCTCCTGTAGATGTTATCAAACACGGAAGGCTCAAGGAAGCAAGGAATTGACCTCAAAACGGATATGACCTTTTACTTACTCGTATCCATTTCCAAGGTCAGCAGAGACCCTGATTAATATAGAGAAGACAGACGAATGTTGTTACATCGACTACTGCGACAGTATCGGCAGTTGGGATTTTGAGTGTCACACGGAGTGGCAGAGATCATATATATGCGTTTGTCTTCTTCAAAAAATTTGGGTAACCCACGTTAATGCATGAAGCGCAAACTATCTTGTATACATTGCAAACATAGTCTCAATTAACATGTCTTAATTAAACGCGGTTAGTAGGAAACTCGGAGAACTGTTTGGTCAACGTTATGTATATTGATGTACGTCCTCAGAGACCTCAGCGAGGAGGCCGTTGTCATATTTTTATTTATCATGCTTTATATTGTTTTATTCATATATGTCTTTACTCGTTTTTATCCATTTATTCAGTTATTCGTTTATCTTATTAATGTACTAATTTATTTATTCGTTCATCTATTTATTCATCCGTTCGTTCATTTACTTTCCACATAACCAACCTAACCAAGCCTTACCTCCTCCTCCTCATCTTCTTCTCCCTCAGTCCTCTTTCTCCTCCGCCACCACCTCCTCTTCGTCCTCTCCTCTTCCTCCACTTCCCACTCCTCCTCCTACTCCTATTTCTCCCCCTCCCCTCTTCTCCTTCCCCTCCTCCTCCTCCCCCTCCCTCTCCTCTTCCTCCTCTTCCCCGTCCTCCTCCTTCTCTCTCATTCCTCCTCCTCCTACCCCCTACCCACTCCCTTTTCCCATCTCCTCTTCCTCTTCATCCTTCTCCTCCTCCTCCTGCTCTTCCTCCCCTTCCTCTTCCTCCTTATCTTCTTCCTTTTCTTCCTCCTCCTACTCCTCCTTTTCCTCTTCCTTTTCTTCCTCCTCCTCTTCCTCTTTACCTCTTCCTTCCCCCTCCTCCTCCGCCGTAGCCTCCTCTTCCCCCTGATATTTCTTCCTCCTGTTCCTCCTGCTCACCGAAACATTAATTCATACGATTTGTCTTTGCGTAATATTGACTAATTTTAGGCACATTAGCACCCATGACTAAATAGAATTGTCTGGTATTGACCAGAATAGAATCTGTAGAGAGTAATTCTGCAGCAAAGGGATCATAAATGCCCGTGGATACTTGTAATATTTTTTGTATTCTCTGTGGTTCTCTGTTGTACTTTGATTTGTAGTTTCTGTTTTTCTTTCTATCTCATTCTATGTTCCTGAAATTAACATGCTTGCCATTGTATGCACCCCACAATATGTTCATATTCATTATTTGGAAGAGCCGTGGATGCAACATATCCTTGTACAACAGAACATATAATATTAAATCAAAAGAATGTCTTAAATCTTTCCGGGAGGACTTATGATTGCATGCCATTGGTCAGAACTAGAGGGATAACTTTTGTGTTGATACACACATCATAAGTTGTTTATGTTTGGCCTGCAGTTCAGGTTGTAGAGTAGAAGGACCTGGCATCCCCCTCAGACACGTGAAGTACAACCTGTGCGCGGAAGGAGAATTGTCCTATATAAGGGAAGGAGGTGTACTTAATTACGATAGTTAGGCGGAGCAGTTCTGGCCTCGTTCTTAAACTGAACCTGTGTGGTGAAAGTTGGTGAGCGTAAATAGTGCGACAGAAAACCACAAGAAGAAGAAGAAGAAGAAGCTGTGCCAATCGAAGGTTCCCGGGTGACCTTGATTCCACAGGTGGTTGGTTGCATGCACGGCCCGCAAACGGTCGAGCTTAGCTATTCAGTACACATCCCACGTGTTAGATTTCGAGCACTCGATGCCGATGCTGTTGCTCCTCTGCTAACCTTGCTTAGCAGTGAATTGGTTGTACGGAGTAGAGTAGTAATAAACGTAGCAGTACAAATTCCGTTCGTATACGTGATTTTCCCCCCGGAAGTACTATGTATTGTACGTGATCTTTCACCCACAATATTACTGTATTCGGTAAATTACTATAAAGATGTAAAGTTATGTTACAAAAGTAATATTTCATTCATCTTCTTTGAAGTTTGCTTTTGTCAGAGGGCCCTGTACCTCTCATATGTAAATTCGATTTTTCTCTTAGTACATTCCAAACTTCACCACCTACTGCATCATCTCATTCACCTTTTGTTTTTCCACTGAACCCTTTCCGCTTCTCACTGTGTCCAAGGGGTTTCGGCGTTAGAAAAAGAGTCTGATTAACCTTCTCTTCTTCATATCCAAAGTATCTGTTTCCTACAGCAACCTATTGCTGTGGCTGTAACTGAGTGATAGACATGGCTGAGCTCCACTTGGTCAAGATGTTGGATTCATTGCAAACCAGGTTACTTCGTCTGGATGAGCTTCTGCCAAGTCACTGTATGTTGAAAGGATAAGAAGAGAGGTGTCATACATACTTAAGGCAGTGGTCGTGTGGTAGCTCTTACACCGAGTGATTTATTCTATTTAGGAGGAGGATCCATCATAGTTATTCATTAGTCAATTTATTGAGTCTTTTGTAAGAGTCCCGCGGATAGATCACGTGGAAAAAAAACTGGATAGATCACGTGGAGAAAAAATATTTTAACGCTATGTTGCTTTAATACTGAGCAGCGTAAAAATGTGTTCTTTGTCTTTTGTATGGGGTGTACGATGAAAGCCAATTGTATGTTGCTACTGCTTCAGTTTAGGGTGGTGACTTGATTGGAGGTGAGCGAGTTTTCACTGAAACCTTTGTTGTCCTGCATGTCATCAACACTGAATGAATTATGTTTATTAGATGCATTATTTTTCTTTTTTTGTCAATGCGTTCACTCCTGCTTGTGCCATCGACCGATCCGAGGATGTCTCTGGCCTACACATGTTCTGTGTAAGTAGTTCCAATACTTTAATAAATTCCTATTTTGGTTCCAGATATTTATATCTTTCTTTTATGGAATTGCATTCAAGCTAGGCAACCCAAGTCCTAGTCAGATAAACAAAGTTTATATACAATTGCATAAAGAGCCCTTCTTTTTTGCAAAAAAAAAAAAAAAATTGTGGTCTAAATATCCATTATATGTATGAGGTTAACCATCCTTGGAGTATATATTCGTGGATATAAGCATGTGCTTGCCTGCATTACGATCAAGACTGTGTTCATATTTTACGAAATTAATTTTTTTATATATCGGTCTTTGCTTTTATTCTGACGTCTTTATGTGGGTGTGGGTGTGCAATATCATGTGTATCATCGTATGCGTGTGTGTGTGTGTGTGTGTGTGTGTGTGTGTGTGTGTGTGTGTGTGTGTGTGTGTGTGTGTGTGTGTGTGTGTATGTGTGCACGTTTCCTCGTGTATGTAAGCACATGAAGTCATGCCCGTTTGACCTTGGTCCGCATGGGTGAGGGCGGTCATGCGTAGTAGTTTATGCGCTCATCAATGTATTCGCGTCTTCCTGCAATCGAGTGACACGGTTAAAAACTTTTTATGATGAGCATTTTGATGTAACCAGACAGTCTATGCTTTCCACCTTATTAGTACACTTGTATTTTCGTGCACATCGTGAATTTGCGTTATGTGTGTGTGTGTGTGTGTGTGTGTGTGTGTGTGTGTGTGCGTGTGTGTGTGTGTGCGTGCGTGCGTGTCTTTGTGTGGGTGGGTGTGGGGGTGCTTTATACACTCCTTATTTAGTGTTTCTGTGCATGTGTGTATACCTGTATTTGGTTGTATGCTCATGTTCTTTTGAGACCAACGAAGGGTAGGTGTGGGGAAAGATGTATTTACAAGTCACAAGTGCATAGTAACACCAACACATACCAAGTCAACCTTAGGAAAAAAAAAAAAAAAAAAATCTTATAAAATCCTGGGAGAAGATATTCATAGGATTTCTATGATGAGGATCACTCATGCATTTTTCCTAAAAATGACGCAATCTTTGACAGCTCCTGCGAGGGTGAAGAGCACCTCCTGGGCTTCAAGTTTGCGGTCAGCTTTCTTTTCGTGGCCTCTGTTCTCCTGGTAGCGTTACTTGGAGTTTACGGTGTTTTATCTATTCTTGGTGGCGTTTGTCAACATGGCTTATGTAATAGGTCGCCGTTCGCGGCCGCCTCCGTTGTCGGTTCCCATGGTTTCCTTAATTAATGAAGAATGGACACACAGACGCCTGCGCTCTTTTGGTCCCATCTCCCCTAAGACGGACTTTTTATTTTATTTTAATCCATCCAAGACCAGACGATTTTATTCAGCTGAGGGGCGAACTCGAAGAAAATGGGAATTAACTTAATGAGACTCTTTGGTCTCAAACTCATCCTTTCGACCGAATTAAATAGTCTTGTTTTGTTCTGAACGAAGGTCTACGAGATAGGTCAACGCAACGAAAGGATTAAATATTGTTGGTTCTTACCCTTTGTGAGAAACTACTCAAGTTCAGTATCCTTGTAGTTGAGTTGCTGTGATTACTCATGTCAACGTAATTTTTCTCTGCATGAGGATCTAGAAAGAAGGGCCGTAAATCTATTCGTTAGTTTAATAAAAGAAAATACAAAACGTCTTAGAGTACAGGACCTACAATTTTTTTCTCTAAATAGATATGTTTACATGTGTGAAATAATCTTATAAAGCTTCAAAATATATAAATTCTATTTATACATTATTTGTAATTATCCTCCATAATATATTAATAATATTGTTATCATTATTAGTAATAATAATATTATTATTATAATATTAATTACATCCTGTATAATACATTATCTTAAACACGTCATATAAAGGAAGATTTTGGACGCAAGGCTGAGTTGGAACCTCTGTGTACGCGTACAAACCTAATGTTTCACGCTCATCCTCAGAGCCTTTTCTTCCTCCTCCTCCTCCTCCTCTTACACTTAACCAGTCCGTCGAGGTGACGTCATTGTTCCGGTGGCGTCATACATGCTATGACGTCACCTGTTTCTGGATGATTCGCGCTCGCAGCAGCAGCAGCCGAGGAGAGGGAAGGGCACTGGCGATGATTATTACGCTGTGATGAACGTTTGTGCATAAATGGGAATGAGATACCCAGGGATGACGTACTTACGCACGCACACACACACACACACACACACACACACACACACACACACACACACACACACACACACACACACACACACACACACACACACACACACACACACACACACACACACACACAAATATATGGGGGTGGGCGCGTGTGTGTAAAATCACAACACAATAGACCCACAGCTCTGGCCATATATGACCTCTTAGCTATCATCTTGGAGGATAATATCTGCCGATCCCAAGTCCAGCACATGGTCCAAGACTATCGTGAATCACGCACTCGTGTGCGCGCGCCTACGGGTGTGTGTGTGTGTGTGTGTGTGTGTGTGTGTGTGTGTGTGTGTGTGTGTATTTACCTAGTTGTATTTTGCGGGAAGGGGAGCTATGCTCGTGGTGTCCCGCCATTGTATCTCGCAGTGTCTAGATTGCTTTTAAACTCATGAATGGTTTTTGCGCATACTATTTCATTATCCAGTTTGTTCCAAGTGTCCACAACTCTATGTGGAAAACTGTTTTTCTTCAGTTCTCTTCTATAGCTATGTTTTTTCTTTCTTTCCATGTCCTCTTGTGTTTCTCTTGTCCCAGTTAAGTAAGTCCTCTCTATCAAGTATCTCTGTGCCTTTCATGATTCTGTAGATGGCCAATAGGTCACCTCTCTCTCTTCTTTGCTCCAGTGTCGGTAACTCCAGTTTAGCCAATCTCTCCTCGTATGATAGGTTTCCAAGTGCAGGTGCCATTTTTGTAGCTGCTCTTTGGATTCTTTCTATTTTCTTTATATTCTTTTTGGTACTGGGGGACCACAATGTCGTCGCATACTCTAGTCTAGGCCTTATCAATGTAACCAATATTTTTTTTATCATGTCTTCGTCCAAGTATGCAAATGTCACTTTTATTGATCTTAGCAAGTTGTAAGTTTCCCCGACAATTTTGTTAATCTGTTTATCATAGGACAAGTCGTTCGTGATAATTACTCCCAAATCTTTTTCGGATCCTACTTTCTTTATTTCCTTGGTTCCAATTGTATATTTTCCTGATATTCTGTTTTTGCTTTTTCCAAACTCCATTATGCTACACTTCTTAGTATTAAAGTCCACTTCCCATTTCTGACTCCAGTTCCTTACCCTATTTAGGTCTTCTTGCAGTACTTCACAGTCCTTATCAGTTTCTACTTTCCTTAACAGTTTGGCGTCGTCAGCAAAGAAGCTCATGTAACAGTTCACGTCCTCGTCCATGTCATTCATATAGATAGCAAACATTATTGGTGCCAGTACAGATCCTTGCGGTACTCCACTGATCACCTCATTCCAATCTGAATATTTTTCTCTGAGCACTACTCTCATCTTTCTACCAGTCAGGAAGTCCTCCATCCATTTTTGTAGGTTTCCTTGTATTCCTCCTATGTGTTCCAGTTTTTTTTAGTAATTTTCTGTGTGGTACTTTGTCAAAGACTTTTTGCAAGTCTAGGAATGCACAATCAGCCCATCCATTTCTTTCTTGCACTTTCTATTAGCCTTGAGTAAAAGCATATTAAGTGTGTGTGTGTGTGTGTCTGTGCAGATATATTTGTGTATGCATAAATGTACATGGAGGAAGCTGATTACGTGATTGTTTATGCTGTCGAGCTTGTACAAGTATGGTGTTCGTATTTACTCCCAGTAGTTTCATGAAACACCATCGCAAGGCGGGAACGTCTCATATCTCGGAGGGGAGCAGAAACTATGCAATGCTTCGGTCATCTTGTCTACACTAGTTATTGTGTATATCACAGGAAGAGGAGGGGTAGGAGGAGGAAAAGGAGGAAGAGAGGAGGAGGTAGGAAAACAGAATATCGCCGCTTCTGCCTAAGATGGCACAGCGTCACGAGTAGCGACAGCCAGCCAGCCAACAGCCGCCTGCCCTTGACTCACGGGCAAATGCCAGAGGTCACGTTAACCCATGCATAACGTTAGGTCAGTTCTTTGCAGACTTCTTTTTTTTTCTGACTACCTAGAGCCGACGGTAATAATCTAGCCAAGAAGAGAGACCTTAGGACATCTTATGGACTGTTTATTATTAATAAAATTTCAGAAGTAGTACTAGCGAGATGAATTATCCTTTTTCATCAAGGAATCTTCCCATTCCCTCATTTCCCCTACTATCCCAGGGCTCCTTTCAACTTCACTGAATATTCTAGTACATAATTGTACACTCTAGAATGTAGTGTGTGTCCCTGTGACAGTTAGTGACAGATAAGTGTTGAACGGGAATTCCGTTACTTACTTGCGTGGCTTCGCTTCCAACGGTGCCTTGCAGGATTCTGAATTTCGTCCTGCATCGAAAACACCAAGCCGAAGAGCTCCGTTTTCTGTGCCCTCTGCTGTCTGATTCTGCTGACATGTCCTGCTGGTGTGGGACGAAGGGAATCTGTTCTGTGCTTTCTCTCTCACACACGTACGCACGCATGCAAGCATACGTATGTTCACGGTTAGTTGTATCTGATCCCAAATCGTCTTTTTTGTTATTTTTGAATACCTGCTGGCATGTGCTTTGGTGCATGTGTGGGAGAGAGGCCCGGGTTTGCGCGGGTGGATGGGGGCGGGGTTGCATGGACCACGCAATTAGTACCCAACATACTGAATTACGAGTATACAGGGCTGCTGCATGCCTCGTCCTGCTATTTATAGTCTCCAACATCAACCTGCCGCTACACCGTCGCGTCGGTGCCGCAGCAACTGTTGACGTCAGCATGTCACTGGAGCACGCGAAAACCACACGCAGCAGAAGTCGAGGTGTTAGTGCTTTCCTAACGCAGTGTTACACCCTTGACACTGACTTTGTCTTCGAGCTCCGGCTGGTGTTCGACCTTGCCTCCGTCCGTCAGTACGTCCGTCCGTCCGTCCATCAATCATGTGATCGAAATACCGAAAGCCAGGGTTGTTGGCATCTCCGCAGGTGGCTGGCTCCCGCGCGCCATCCCAGTCACTTAACTTCTCTAATAGTTCTCATGACCGTAGGGTGGTGATGGGCGTGTCTTGAAACTGTTAATCACAATACTAAAAAGAAAAGAAGAAAAAAAAGCTCACTGACATATTGCACAAGTGTACTGATGTGTGTGTGTGTGTGTGTGTGTGTGTATGTGTGTGTGTGTGTGTATGTGCGCGGGTGTATGTGTGCGCGTGTGTGTTTGTGTGTTGTCTGCCGTGATGTCACAGTTGGGCTCCTCCCTACGTATATGACGTCACGATAGGGAGGAGTTACCCGCGCTGTCAGTCGTATACTAATATTACAAATGTTGACAGTTAATAGATACATTTAGAATTTGGAGGTTAGTAGACAACACATGTACTTATTTCTGGTCCCCTTTCTAACAAGATGACGAGGCAATGGGCTTAAGTTGTCGATTAATATATGTCGTAATTATTTCAATAACTGGCCTCTGTGGCATCAACATTTTGCCTGAGTCACACTGGCTACGAACGGATCGGTTTGAGATCTGTGAGGTTCCGCGTTGGATTAGTTATTTACTTGGAACTAGTTTTAATCCTCATCAGAATCCATATCCGTCCCAAGTGGCTGTATGGTGGTTTCTCTAGAGGTAGGTAACGAGGTCATCCGGCCCAACGGCGCCCCAAGAGAACAAGGAAGGCCCCTGACGGTGCAGAAGTGCAAAGCCGACGCCACGTTGCAAGGATGCGAACGACAAGCGGGTGTTAGTGCCCATACCCACCTTGTCCTGATCCGTATTGTAGGGGACGGGAGGGGGCAGGGGACACTGAAACGTCTTCGTGGGTACTCTCGAGACGTGACACTTCTCATCTGACATAAATCGACGTCCACTCGGACCCACGAAATTCACATACAACATCTCATCGCTTACGTCTCTTCCTCAACTTCTCTCTCATCCCTCCCGCTTCGTCATTGAGTCATCCCCTCTCGCTCCATCACTCCCTCCTCGCGGTCTTCTCGCTCCTCCCCTCCTCCTCCTCCTTATCCTCCTTTCCCACCTCCTCCTCCTACTCCTCCTCCTCCACCGCTACCAGCAGAGCAGAGCCAGCAGCAGCAGTAAGTTCCTGTACAGTGTTCCCAGAAGTTAGTTGGGTGGGATGTGTTCAGCGTGGGTGCCGGGGAAGCGAAGCATAAATCTGCGCTACTTTCGTGTGTGTCGTCCTGTGTTGTGTGTTGTATCATACCGGAGGTTGCACCGTGGGCCATACTACTTCATCAGTCAGGAAAACGGAGCCTTTGACTGTCACTAGTGGGGCTTGCTCAAGCCGTGGCACGGGCACAGCGAGCTGCAAAATAACGCCGGAGTGCACTGATGGCCGTGACGGCCAAGCGGTGGGTCTTACGACGGTGGTTGCGGCAGTCAGTGTTGTTGTGACAGAACATCATAGTTGTCGTGGCATACACTTACGACATCCACTTCCTCATAAACACCAAAGCCGTTATAACGACCTACTAAGTGTGGTTGAAGACAAAATAGACGGAGGGAGAGAGGAACCTGCAGGTTCTTCGTCCAATGACCACAAACAACCTCTTTTGGACCCTGACGTCTCCCAAGAAAATCTGTGGTGCCGCTGCCGCCTGTGTGAAGGGCTCCCCTGGCAATGGGCGCCCCTCCCGGAAACAGGTCTTTCGCCTCACGAGCGAGCACGTGTTGACGGCCCCAAGGGCACGTCGCCTTGCAACCCCTAAGGAGTTTGTAAGGAGTCGGACTTCAACCTTAACTAGA
>NC_134777.1:49083191-49085691 GCF_046742065.1 Oratosquilla oratoria | reverse complement strand
GGAAGAGACAGAAAAGTGCAAGACGATCTATTAACGGCCGATATGTGCATTAAAAAAACACTGATCTCTGCGGTACTTGTGGAAGTACTTGGGATTGTTTTTTAATAGATGACACAGTGCTGGTTTCTTTTAGTTTTGTTTCCTTGCTCAGAGATGATTTTAGTCATCCAGTAACGCAGTCTTATTTTCAAATCGTTGTTTAATTGAAGAATTTTAAATTTGTGTTAATTCTTTCGAATTGTACTTCTTTTGCGCATCAGTAGTTTTCATTCCCTTGGTATGCTTCTTTTATGCGCTCTTTTTTCAGAGATACGGGATTCAGAGAAACTTATAGACTTTTCATCAGGAAAAAACTATAACTGCTCCTCGACTCTCATTGCATCCATTTTAGTTCTTCAGTCCACTGCCCTTCGATCTTTCTTCAAATCATCTCAGGTTACCTGATCATTAAAAATTTTAATTTATTGAAGTTCAGTAGTTTAGTAGGGCTCTAGGTATAATTTTTGGAGATTCGCTGTATGTAATTAATTGTTAGGGTAAAATGTTGTGGTCAGAGAAATTTGTTTTATGAATATTAAAACTATACTAGTTCGTCGTTGATTGTCATGAATATATGTTGTCACCTGTTGTGGGAGTATTGATTAAATGAGTGAGGTAAAAATCGTAACAGAAACGAAGCAGCGCTTCTGCTTGTAGCCTCGTGTCTCCCGCTCCTCCGTATGTTGTTTCTGTCGTCCTCTTCACAAGGAGGAAATTAAGATCCCCGGTGAGTATGATGTAGGCATGGGAGGTGGCAAATTTTGTAGAATAGTGTTAATGTCCTCGAGGGGTACAAGGAGTTTATTAGAAGGGCAAACTGGTGGCCTGTAAATCTATAAACGTATATGTAAATGTATGTCAGTGTCCCTCGGATGTAAAACCTGTGCTTCAGTGACCTCGCAGTCCGAGGTGCATCACTGTTATCTACGTACGTAATTACACCATCCTTCTTTTTCTGGCCTGTCCTGTCAATTCGGAAGTGCACAAAATTTGGTATTAGTAATTCTGCTTCTTTAATATTTTCCTTCAAGTATGACTTTATAAAATTTGACGGTAGGAAACCCTCTATATTAAGTAGAATTATTTTCAATGGTACTTGGGAGCTGGGGGGAACTAGTACATGTCCCACCTGATGAACAGATCCCTGTGGGAGGGTCTTGGGCCGTCTGCCAGTGATCCACCCAACATTGCCATGATTTGGTACTGTACATGCTGGATTTGTTGAACTTGGTGCATTAAAAAAGTCATCGCGTCATTCGTTGTATTATTTCATTTATTTATTTATTTATTTATTTATTTTGAGGTGTAACCGACGCGTTAGCAGCCGGTTGTCGTTCGGCAGTGTCAGATTCACGGCGAGGGTAGCGGTGCGTGTCCTTCACGTGTATTTGCTTTTACTGGATGTCCAGGCACTCCCGCTTATTCACTGATCCAGTGCATGTGGGAGGGTGAAGATATGGGCATTTGTTGTTTTTACACTCTCTCACAGGATCTCTGCCGTGAATTTTGTACTTCTTACACAACTTGGGATGGGCGTAAGGACAATCATTACCTAAAAGGGGTTTTGTTTATAAAAGTGACATCCATTCTTCCGTTGATTCTACCTAGTCCAGCAGTCGTTGTAGTTGTCTGGACAGCACTATCTTTCTCGGGTACTGTGACGTCATCTGTTGGTTGACCTTCAGATTCACTCTCATCAACACTTTCGTTGTCATTTTCATACCTATCCGATTGTTTGCCTCTTTTTCTTTTTCTGTTAGCTAACCACGGCAAACTACTGGTCTTTCACTCCGTCCAGTTAGGTTCCAACATATTGTTCTCATGTATAATGGCATTTCGTAATGAAGAAGATTACAATTGCGTAAACTGGGAAGCCCGTTCAATCTGTATGTACATACTGCTTACACTTGTAACATTTCACAAATTCGAGTATGAGACGCGTTGTCATAGCTGGCCATACTGTGAGTGAATGCTGTGTACAAAAATCTGGATGTAAACTCCCTTCAGGAGACTGCAGTATAATTTTCCATCAGTGTTGTAGTCAACAATTACGGCTACAACAATTGTGGTACACTGCACGGAGGGTATCTGGGAGAGCTACGTTATTTCCAAAGGTACTCATTTGCACAAAATGATCACACTCGGTTACACTGCATTTGCCATTTTGTACATTTGGTGTGTTTGAAATATTCAGACGAATACACAAAGTACATTGCGTCCAGTTACAAAACACCGATAGTGAAGTGTAAACTGATTTGTAGAAAACTGAAAACACTTTTTTTCTTTGTATTCCAGGAAAACAAGCACAAATTTAGGAACAAGGTTCACAACAACAGTGCAAATGTTAATATAAATTATCAATGCGCGCGCGTACACACACACACACACACACACACACACACACACACACACACACACACACACACACACGCACGCACGCACGTTTGTGTGTTTCCGCTCG
>NC_134777.1:49068191-49078191 GCF_046742065.1 Oratosquilla oratoria | reverse complement strand
GAAATAGCTGTCGATCACGAGTCCAACACGTGATCCAAAGACCAAGTGAATACACACACACACACACACACACACACACCCGTGTGGGTGGGTGGGTGAATATGGCCGTGTGGGTGTAGATGGGTGTATAATACATGAGCCTATGTGTAATGTGCTATTGTTGTCTCTTATAGTGTGACTTATAGGTTTTGTTTTATAACACTTCCGTGACACTACACAGTCCGTAGCCTTAACCTGTTAAACATGCTCAACTCATTGTGGAGCTTCCTCTTCCGCGTGGGTGTAAAATTGTGTCATACACGTACAAGATTGCCTTTATTATGGCAGGAAGGCATCTGTGCCTTCTCAAGATAGATTTATACTGTAGAATCGGCCAGATCTTGGATTCGAATTCAAGACTCATGAGACTTGGTCCCCCTTACGAGAGAAAATCTGTCCTTATCCAGGACTTCATTCTTGACTGGGTCCGCAAGTTCCAATACCTAAGTAGATGTGACAAGAAAATATAGTGTCATGGGGAAAGAGTTGCAGATCGAACCAAGGTAGTGGAAGCAATAACGGGGAAGGCGCTTGGTGCAGTTCATCCAGATGGTCCAAAGAGCCAAGTTTGCTTCAGAAACCACAGAATGAAGCAACCATTCTGGGGCACTTCGTTGCAGCCTCTCAATGAATTTGGACATTGAGGTTCCTGGTCATACACTGCGCTTCGAGGGCCGTTGTTTCTGGCAAGTCATACGCTGTAACACAGCTGAAGATTGACTGTGCCGATACTCTCAGATGCCCGATGCTGACCTGCGACACTACCTGTGCCGTTGTCCGGAACCTGCATAGCTGAAGAGGGGACCTCTCATGAAACCAAAGGGTCATGTGAGCCAACTCTGCCTATTACAAAACCCCGTAATTACGTCGGTTGGCAGTGTCAGCTTCCTGTTAGCTACCGAGCGACTGACAACGTTGTCCTTCAGGACGAGCAGGTAATTCTAAACCTGTGGGAACCTCGTGGCTTCCGTATGTAAAACAACAACAAAGGTAAACGAAACGTCCTTAAGGTTATGCTTCAATAACCGCAACGGTATCGAAATGGGATCTCAAGGTGTCCAGAAAATGACCTCGAAAAGTAAAGAAAAAATAATTGTGTTATAAAGCGATTAGAAAATGATTATTTTGTTCACAGTATTCGGCGCTTCTGTTTTTGGGTGCCATGTCGGGAGGAGTCACAGAGCGGGCACAGGACATACTTAAGGAGGGTAGCAGACCAGAAATAGAAGTCAAAAGTTATCAACATTTTATTTTAGTGGAGATTAGTTTCCAGTTATAGATTAGAGAGAGCGGTATCAGGACTTGGACACACACACACACACACACACACACACACACACACACACACACACACACACACACACACACACACACACACACACACACACACACACACACCTCGTGGCGCTGTGGTTATAGTACTTGCCTGCCACTACGGCGGTCCGGGTTCGACTCCCGCCTAGGGCTGAAATAATTTCAGTATCGCAGCGCTGCGGGGTGTTACTCCAACTCTCGTTGGCGGGGAGTTGGGAGTGTGTGTGTGCGTTTAAGGTTACAGTATTACCCATAGATGGGTCATACGAGCTCTGAGCTCTCATCCGGGAGGTTAATAACTGTCGATCACGACTCCAACACGTGATCCAAGACCATGGTGAATCACACACACACACACACACACACACACACACACACACACACACACACACACACACACACACACACACACACACACCTGTTGACCACGCCTCCAGCTAACGGACAATGCGAGCTCTCAGTTCTTATTCTGGAGGGTAATAGCAGTTGATTACGTATTTATCACAAGACGCATGTAAACAAACACACACACACACACATACACACACACACACACACACACACACACACACACACACACACCCTTACTCTATCTAGGGTGTCCCAGCGGCATGGGGAGGCACTAAGGAAATTTGGGGAAAGCCTGCTTTCCCACCCTAGACACCGTCACCTCCTCCCTCCTGATGCTCCACCAACTCGCCACGCCACTAGACACATAAATAGACTCATACCAATCAAAGCGCCAAGGACAGACCGCTACAAAAACAGTGCTATCCCATCTATTGTGCACATAATTAACTCATTGTAAAATTGCTCCATGTATATATTCCAAGTTTTATATCTTTAATCAACTTTTCCAATGTATTATTGTCAGTGTACCACTGTAATGGAAATAAACCTTTTATTATTATTATTATTATTATTATTACACACACAATTGAGCACGACGAGGAAGGAGAGAGAGAGAGAGAGAGAGAGAGAGAGAGAGAGAGAGAGAGAGAAAGAGAGGTATTGAGATGTGTTCGGTCGCGGACGGACAAGGAACCAATTTCTTTTATATGAATCGGACGTGCAGTACATACATTTGTTGAAAATGACGTGCTAGGAATCAAACAGTGTGTGCGAGAAGTGAGTACCCAAGACGCGTGCAAGTGCCATATTATGCATGGATCAGTGCCAGTTCGCCGTCGTCCTCGACGACAGACCAGTTCGTGATTGCCATGTGCACGTGTCGGAGCTGCACGTGTGTGTGTGTGAGCAGTTCCTGCCTGGGTCAATGGTCTTACCTGTCGGCTTACTCATTACCTGTTTGCATGTGTTCTGTCTGCCATTTTGTATATTTAGTATGTTTGTATCAAATTGTATGTCTTCCTTATATGCGTATTGATGGCTTGCAAATATGGAGAAAACGTGTGTGAGTGAGTGTTTGGAGTGTGTGTGTGTGTGTGTGTGTGTGTGTGTGTGTGTGTGTGTGTGTGTGTGTGTGTGTGTGTGTGCGCGCGCGCGCGCGCGACCCCGCCCTATCCTTGCAAACTACAAATCTCAGTGCGATGTCAGATTGTTATTATTAGTTTATCGGAAATGACCAACACTTGTGGGCCAGTATCGCACATAGAGGTGGAATCGTAGAAGTGGTAAGTTAAACGAGGATAGCAGAATGGAGGGTTAGAGATTAAACGTGAAAAAATAATACTTGACTTTGTCCTCAAGGATGTCATTGAAGTCACTAGAAAAGTGAGTGCATAAAACGTATGCAGTCAGTAATACAGGGATGCGATATCAGGTACTGAGTTTGGTACCAGTTCTCAAATGAGCTCTGTCGGTCTAATTATACGTATTGCAATCTCGAAAATGCTGCGTCATATCGGCTGTCGTGACTACGTAGATAGTGTGACATCCTTGTGACATGTGACATGATAACTGAAGCAGTGACAAGTGCAGCGGCCGATGTCATATTGTCTGTCGGTGCCTGTCTACCTGTCTGTTTGCTACACTGTCTTTGATACTGAAAGAGAACCCTTCTTCAGGAGGACACAATATAGTCTCAGGGTCCGGATTCTATGTGTATTTGGTTTCTGGGTGGGATGCACTCTCGGACAGAAGGAACAAAAGGATTTCTGTCGTAGTCGCCTCTAACAGATGGCAGGTCAACAAACGTGCGATGTGAATCCCGAAAAATCGTTACTGTAAACCCCGAAGAAAAATAGCAGTCATTTTTATATGTTTTCTGTCTTTCACCGAATGTAGATTGAACTGGACGAACTGAGGCGACATTTCGTGGTGTATAGAGGCTGTGTTTGCTTCGTTGCCTTTGGAGGGTGCCACCACGAAGATTCGTGTTCTGTCGAGGTGAGAGCTTTTTTAGAAGTTGCGTGATATTGCCATATGACGGAGCCGATGTAGGTGATGAAGTGATATGTATCATTGTATGTTACCTTGCAAAAGTTTTATGGTTTAGAATGCAGGGAATTAGTGAAGCGAAGGTTGCAGAGATTGCATAGTGGGTTATACCGACATCTTCTTGCAGCTCTGCGCCCGCACGGCCTTGATAGACGGACTGGCGCGGAGCACATCGGAGGGAGAGGGAGGGAGGAAGGTGGAGGTGTCTGGTTATCATTCGCTGCGCAGGTAGGGAAGGGGGGGATCCATATGCTGAGTAAAATCTACTGACGGCAGCCAGAATAAGTTTAAACACCATGTGAGGACGGAGCCTTTATTACTACGACGTTTCGCTTTTTCAAGTACGTAGTCGTAATACACATGTACTCGAAAAATGCTGTAACAACGAGCGAAACGTCGTATTAATAAAGGAGGCTTCGTCCTCACTTAGTGTTTATTTCGATAGACTTCGGCAACTGCCGCTTTCGTACATGGTGTCCATCGAGATGGATTTGACATTCTTGCTGAGTAGTGTATCCCTCAACTGAATAGAATCGCTTTGCTGGATCCAGGACAACTTCACAAGTCGCCAATAACAACAGCAGCAACAGCAGCAGGAACAACAACAACAAGTCGTGAATAGTTATGAAAGGGTTGATGTTTGCTGGATGGAAAAGAGCTGTGAAATTGTTCTTGAATGACTATAATCATTATCAGCAGTGGGCCGGTGAATCATCATAATTTTTTTCATGGTTGTCATCGTCATTAAGCAGGCGAACAGTATGATTGCGAACTTTATTATCACTGCCGTTGTTATCATTGACCTTATCGCAGTTTGATTCGATTTCATAATTGATATGTTCTCATTGGGGATTACCCCTGCTCTTCTAGCACAACAGTACACTTTTAGTATTGACAAACGATTACTGTCGATCGTAAAATGAATTTCTGGCTGACACCAGACGTTTTTATTCAGAAGGAAGAAACACGCTTCCTCACTCTTAAATCTTAAATTTTGAAATATATTCTGGCCCTCTCACAAGGATTTGAATATCCTTCACTGGCGGGGCCTTTTTTTAATTTTTTCATTATCCTATTTTCACAATCTGTGCGATATTAAAAAAAAAAAAAACCAGGATTGTGCATAGTATTATTCTTCAACATTTTTGTTGTTGTAGGGTATGGTCTATTTCCAAACATACAAGTACACACACACACACACACACACACACACACACACACACACACACACACACACACACACACACACACACACACACACACTTACACGACGCGTGGCGCAGTGGTAGAGCTCCCGACTGCCACTACGGCGGTCCGGGTTCGAATCCTGTCCAGGACTGAAATAATTTCAGTATCGCTGCATCGCTGGTCGTTACTCCAGCTCTCGTGGGGAGGGAGTTGGGTGTGCGTGTAAGGTCACAGCATTACCCATAGATCGGTCATATATGAGCTCTGAGCTCACTTCCGAGCTGTCGATCACGACTCCAACACGTGATCCAATACCATGGTGAATCACACACACACACACACACACACACACACACACACACACACACACACACACACACACACACACACATATATATATATATATATATATATATATATATATATATATATATACACAACCATTCTCCATTCACCCCTATCTCCTGTCTTCTCCCATCCTTCCTCAACAGACATTCCCCTCTTTCCCAATGTTCCTTTTACCCCATCCATCTATCCATCCATCTCATCCTTGGTCGCCCCCTCATGTTCACTCAAGGTTCTACCTCTGCCTTCCACACCTCTTTTGCTAATTTTTCTTCACTTATTCTTTCCATGTGTCCAAATCATCCCAATACTCTTTCATAAACCCTATCTCCCAACTCCCTTTCCACCCCCGTTCTACTACTCTACTCCTGGTTTCTCACTCTATCCAGCCTAGGTCCCTATCATACTTCTCAGGCATCTCATCTCAAACACATTCAAACTCCTGTGTTATGTTCCATGTTTCTGCCCCATACAGTGTTGTCGGCACAATCACTTCTTAATACTATCTTCTCTTAGCATCCATTCCCAAATGTCTATTTCTTATTACACTTTTTAATCCCCCAATGCATTTACTTGCTTCCCTCAATCTACATTCTACCTCCACCTCCACTCCTTCCTTTCCCGTCACATTCGCACCCAAGTATCTATAACTATCCACTTCCTCCAGTCTCTCTCCCTTAACACTCACTTCCAGTCTGCTACCGCTTTCTCCCCTTGCACATCTCATCACCTTACTTTTATCCACATTTGTCTTCAACTTCATTTTTTCGCACACCTTCCCAAACTGTCACTAGCTTCCTCAATCCCTCCTCTGATCCTGCCTCAAGCACAGTGTCGTCAGCAAACAACTGGCTTATCTCCCACTTTTCTCCATTTCCTTTGACCATCTCCAATCCCCGACCCACTGCCCTTATATTTACCTCTCGCACCACCCCATCCATGTATAAATTGAACAGCCAAGGCGACATAACACATCCCTGACGAAGTCCCACCTTTACCTCAAACCACTCACTCTTTCCATTTCTGATTCTAACACAAGCTCTACTACTCTCGTAAAAAATCTTGACTGCTCTTAAAAGCTTTCCTCCTATCCCATATATCTGCAATACCTCCCACAGTGCCTTCATGTCTACCCTGTCATAAGCCTTTTCCAAATCCATAAAGGCCCAAAAAACATCCTTACCTTTTCCTAAAGCTTTCTCACATATTTGTCTTACCACAAAAATCTGATCCACGCAACCCCTACCTGTCCTAAACCCACACTGTTCCTCACCAATTATTCTCTCCGTTCCTCTGTGATGTATGAAAGGGAGTGGGTGGGGATTGTGGGAGGGGGGGAGTATGTGTGGAAAAAAAAATATTGACGCAGCCCGAAGGGATTTCTCCCCGTCTTCTTCTTTTTCTGCATGAGGTGACGGAGAGGGGGGAGGGTCGCCGATTTAATGAAGCGGGATTGCTGTGTATGTGCTGTGTCTTGCGACACTGCTTCTGACCCAGGGCAATGGGCGAGATGCAGGTATGACCCGTCATCCAGGAGGAGCCAAGATAATAGGGAGGGAGTTGGGTGAATGGGAGTGGAGTATGTGGGGATGGAATGGGTGGGAGTGGATTATATGCCTTTGTGTTTTTATGGGATCAAGTTAGGAAATATAACTCTTAATTGTGATGATATCCAGATGAATCGAGACGTTCCCCTTCAAGGAGTGGAGGCTCCCTCCAGCAGAGTGAATTAGTCCAGGGTTCGTCAGAATATTCTTACGTGCGGTACACGCCAAGGTCCATGTAGTATATGGACCTTGGTACACGCATTCCCGTGTTGTGGGCCCGTGGCTGGTGAATCGGTTCCGAGACGATTGCCCTCTGGCATATGCTGAGGCTTTGGACAGTCGTTTTTTGTCATCGCAAGGAGACCCGAAGGTCCATAATGTTGATACCTTCCTCAACGCATCTATCTGGAGCTGCTGTCCTTGTACATATAATTCTCACTTTTGACGAGCAGTTTTAGGGTTAGGTTGCAAAACAAACTTCAGGTACAGGATTTCCTTGTTTGGAAGAATATTTGTTTGGATTGATACAGAGGTCGAAAAAAGAGGCACCTTAATGGTCTTTAGGAAATCAAGATTCAGATAAAGTTGTGTATTCTTGTGCGGAGCAGTTGTAGATTGTTTGCGTGTTCTCTTGACGTATTCAGTAGTGGGCATTAGAAATTCATGAGATTCTCATATTTGCATCTTAGTCTTGTTTTTCCCAGTCTTGCAAAGTGGACGGTGCGCTAAAAGACATTAAGGCATGCAATGTCTACTGAATTAAATGGCAAAATTGTTGAGTCCCGCATTTATAAGAACAAAACACTTCTATTAGTATTCTGGGAGACAGTTTTGTTGGCAGTCAGGGACATGGTAAAGTCCTATTCCGTGTCTTGGTAGGAATTCAAATCTCGCGAAATACTGAGAATGACATTGCACAGTCACTCCAAAATTTTTGTTAAGTGCCTCTGTCTACGCTTTCATTCAAAACTTCATCCTTTCTGGACAATGAGTGTGCACAACCTTGTTGTCCAAGGAAGGTGAAAATTCTAATTTTAATTGTTTACGTAGACTGCATTGAACTCATACAGAGCACTTGTGGTTTAGTTATAAATGTATTTTTGTAGTTAAGTACATATAAGTGCAATGATTTTTAAGTGATGCTAACCCAAGTGATACTCTTGTTCGAAACCTAGTTATAAATTAGGAATTAAGTCCAAGTTTGCTAAAAGAGCACCCATTCTTGCTTACCCTTAGAAATACACCCGTCAGTAAACCATTGAGTCAGTGGCGACTCAGTGTTGGTGATTTTGTACAATTTTTCAGTAGGTCGTCATGAGTAGCCTGTTGCCCTTCCAGAGAGCCTGGGCGTGTTTACCTGTACAAGCACAATTTGCCAAGAAAATACCTTTTATAAAGATAGGATTTTACTCATGGGACCATAAACCAATAAGAGGAATTAACGACTGTGTGGAATATGGTGTGGGCACACTGGATGATTTTCAAGATAATGCACGCAACCCATAGCTGCCAAAGGCATGAGTTATAATGCCAGTTACTGTTTCATTCATAATAGTAATTGCCTATGTTTTTATTAGTAGTCCTATGTGTTGAATTAATTTAGTATTTCTATGATCATTACTATTAACATTATTGTCCGGTAGTGGTTATGTGTTTGAAGTCTTGCTCCAAAGGGACACATACTCCTTCTTTGACTGTATTATGTTCCCATATAAGTTTATTCTGTCTCACTCTAAAGCATGCTCTGGTCTGTAGAAGTAATCAGGCGTTTAAGAAAATTTCAGTTATTATGAACGAGTTGTATTCCGGTATGAGCGATTTCGCGTCAGATATCAAGTTCCCTCAAATAGAATCCATCTTTCATGTCCCAGTCATTTAGTTGTACAAAGCAAACTATAGTACAGGAAATGACATCATGTAGGAGTGTGTGAGGTCAGTAGGTTACGCCAGAAAACACTTAGCTGAAGCTAAAGCCATCACCCTTGCCCTTTGAGCTTAGATAGCTGGGGAAGTGGTAGTTACTGGTAATGCTCAAGATGAAAGAGTTCTTTTTTAGACTGCACTTCGTAGATGTTCCGGTTCCTTATTTATAGTCTCTGTCATAGGTATCACGTCTATTGTTGACTGCCTTCTTCCACGTCTCCTGTATAGTTATCAGAGCATGAAATCGGAGAGAGTAATCGGTTTTCGCTCTTAAGGATAACAGTTGTGCATTACTGAACTCCAGAACTTAGAGTTCTCCCGCAGAAAACGGAATTAGCTTTTACTAAGCACAGTATATCCAGAGATTGACGTGTACGTGTATAACGACAGGAAATTGAGACAGAGTTGAAGGTCCGAGAACCCATCGTTCCAGTCAGGTACTCAGTGGAAACTTGAATTTAGTAAGGCTGGACACGAGCAATGTGATGAAGAAGACCAAGGTGTCGGAGGAGCATCACTACGTGCAGAGAGTACGGTACGTGGATTCGAAAGGCTCCACGCCAGAAGACGAAACTCTCCCGTCCTTGTCGCCGTTGTCGTCACTCCTACTGTATCCTACTATCCTGCAGTCTTGCAATCGTCGGAAATGCTTTGTTTGGTTTTCCGTTGCGGGAAAGGAGAGCGGGAGTGGCCTTGGACACAGAGAACGGTCCGCGATCTTACTTGCATGGCGGACTTCCTCTCTTTCGGCGCGCTGACCAAAGTGAGGGACAGCTGTGCCGTCGCTTCGCGAACAATGTTAACACCCGAGGGAGTACCATAGGGGTGAATGAAATATCCTGGTAACAGCTACAGTTAAAGGGAAGGTCATAGCATATACGGAAAGGCTATAACTCCTCCACCGTGAGGGGTACCAAGAAAAAGTATAGAACAGAGAGGTGGATACCAATTTAGAAGAAGAAATACCCCCACGGTCAACAACGTGCGTGAGAAGCTAGGCTTTAGTATTGCTTTGCCTCAAACTAAGGGAAATGATCTATGATTCAAACCACACTGAGGTTAAGGTCCAGGCAGATGAATAATCCTACAAATCACAACACCCACAACACCCACCACCACCACCCCACAAAAAAAAAAAAAAAAAAAATCTGCCGAATTGGAGTTCATCGGCGGCGGCATTCCCTTTGGCCTCGACAAAGTTCCACCGTAGTAGACTTTGAAGCCCTCCTGGGTATGTCATGACG
>NC_134777.1:49055691-49063191 GCF_046742065.1 Oratosquilla oratoria | reverse complement strand
GCCACCATGGATGCAAGAACAAGAGGGGTCTGCTAGCGTGGTGGTTGGGTGGACAGGCGCGCCGCCGTTGGTGTGCGTGCGGACGGCCTTGCCCGCAATTGACGTCGCCGCCGCCGCTGCCGCCGCTGATGCCGTCGTCGTCGTCGTCTGTCACTCCAGATTGGGTTTCGTTGTTGCCACAGCTTCCCTCTTCGTCTCTTGTTCTCTCCCTCGAATTTGGGTCTTCTTTATCCCATCTCGTTTTGTTGTACAACCAAATTGTCATCCCATCCATCTCTTCTCATTTTCCTATTCCCTTGCCCTTCCCATCCACCTATTTCCCTTCCCTTCCTCTCCCTTCCTTTTTCCTCTCTTTCCTTTCCTTCTCTTTCCTTCAACTCTCACCTCTCTCGTTGCCCTCCCCCTCTCCTAGCTTCTCCTATCATTTCCGCCTTCGCGTGCCTCGTCTTCCACTTGAATGAAGTTCCATTGTGACCAAGGACTAGTCTGGTCCTTGTTTGTAACCACCACTGCCACCACCACCACTACCACCACCGCAACCACCACCAGTACCACCAGCACCAAAACATTCTCATGTTTTAATTTTTTACCCTTTCATCCATCCGTTTCACTCTCTCTCTCTCTCTCTCTCTCTCTCTCTCTCTCTCTCTCTCTCTCTCTCTCTCTCTCTCTCTCTCTCTCTCTCTCTCTCTCTCTCTCTCTCTCTCTCTCTCTCTCAATCTCTATCTCTCTATCTCGACCTCGCCCTCCTTCTTCCAGGAGAGGGACCGCTGTGGAACTCCCCTTGTGTTGTATCCTTACCTCTTCGGGCCTCGCCTCCGTTGCCAGAATGTTTGAGCGGTTCTTTGCTTTCACCAGACCATGACTGAATTATAGTTGATGTAATTACTATCTTCATGAATGAAGGGTTCTACATTAATTACACAAAATTGTTTGGTGTCAGCCAGAGTAAAACAACATGCGCCCCTCGATTTGGAAGAGGTTGATAACCTTCTCTGATGAGCGAAGTGATCATCTTTCTTACATGTATAATTTTCAACTTTTCCTTCTCGACCTCTGTTAATATCACTTTTCGTTTTTTTTTCTTCTAATCAGCTTTGATTTTAAAATGCCACACTGCCTTAAACTTCACGGCAAGACATGTTATGGTTTAATTGTTGAACTCAGCTAATTTGTGTACAGATATATATATATATATATATATATGTATATATATATATATATGTATATATGTATATATATATATATATATATATATATATATATATATTAATGCTTTTGACATTTTGTGGTTTAGGGGGAAAGGGATGGACGAATATAGGAGTTCTGATTATTGTCATTTGAATATTTTGAGCTGAACTTGCTCGCACCCCGAAAACCTGAAGTTGACCTTACCAAAACAAGCAGCAGCAGCAGCAGCAGCAGCAGCAGCAGCAGCAGCTTCCATGGAGGACCTATGCGTGCACTTGATCGTTGTTGACACAAAAGTCTATCATCGTTCATAAGAAGGTGCAGACCCAAGATCTAAGGATATATTTTAGACCTTGGTGCAGACCCATCCTGCACCGAACCTCGTCACTCTAGCAAGAATCGTTGGCGCTTGTCCGAAAGTCAACCGTGTCTGTGCGTGTGTGCGTATGTATGTGTGTGTTTATATGTTTTTTGTTATTTTGTGGTTGTAAGGAAGGTAAGGATTGACAATATACGAGTTGTGAGTGGAATGCGCGATCACGAGTGGACTGGGAGCTCATGTTAGGACATATTGTGTAAACAAGAGTGTGTATGAGTAGTTAATGGGCATATTGTATAAATATACTAAGCGCGCGTACCGTACTTACGTAAGCAACTCGGTGGCTGGCAGAAGAGGATGCCAGCATCGTAAAACAAGGAACAGCGTGCCAACCGGCCAGGGTTGCTAGACCTGTTGGTGCTGAACATTTCCCCCTTCGTGGTCGAATTTGTCATGGCTCTTCCCCCCTCTTTTTTTTTCCCCTCCTTCACACCCGAACGTACACCCTTTCGCAGTTACATACTGACGTCGCGTCGTCAGCTGTTGCTGATTTCTGGTTTGTTTCTCCTCATCCTTATCTTATCAGCAGCAGCACCCGTCCGAACACATCAATCCTGCCCACTTCTTTACGCGAAAGAGACGAGGAACGGGAGAGTAATTAAGAGATGAGGATAGAAGAGAAAGTGGAGGACAGGGAGTTAGGAGAGGAAAGTATAGATGAAATGTCGAAAGGATAGGTTAGAGCGAGGTGGGTGAAGGTGCGCAGGGGGAATGAGCTGCTATAGTAGTACGGTAAAAACATTTCACAAAAGTTGTAGTGGGTTAGTAATTAAAGTGCTCTGTAAGCGGTCAGGAAGTCGACTGATTGAACACCTTCAAGGACAATGGAGAGAAGTAGTTTGTGGTACATATTCCCAGGAATACATCGCCGTATTATCCTTCATAATCCAAGATGGCAGAAAGTCCATATTAGTTGTAATGGGTTGCAACTGAGACGTATGAATGAACACAAGGAACAGGAGAGACATTTGGGTCTATGAACGTGTTGGATAATGAGTAGATGAATGATTGATATATAATCATAACAAACCTTACATATGTCTTATTTTTTTTACTGTGTGACGTACTACTGTCTCTGTGGGAAGTTTATTCTGGTCACAGACTACGTGCTTGTTGAAATTGTAATACCCTTTAATTCCCCTGTGGTAGCAAGAACATAAAGGAAGTATTTGTCCAGCGTTTCTGTCCATGGAACCAGTATCCCGTATCACTCCGAAGAGATAATTCATAGTACCGGTAAAGGGACGTTAGCAAAGGATAGTAGCAGAACGTAGGGATTAGTAGAAGTTAAGAGGTGATCAGTGTCTTTGAGTAGACCAGAACGAAAGGATAAGTGCTACTTGGAACGGAAGGTACTACGTGACCCCCGATTTGTATTTAGTTTGAAAAAAAATTCCAACCGTAATGTTGACACTGTCCTTGAAAATCTTGAAGGTCTTGGTTAAGTACTCTTTCAGAATTGCTGTTTCTATTAACCCTTTCTATCCGGAAGGGATTTCCCCGAGGCTGAACGGAAATGCCTGGTGGCAACTACAATAGAACAATTTAAGTCCCAAGACACAGCGAAGGAGAGAAGAACATACCATTTTGCTTGTCACAGGTCACTTGTATATCATATATTACTAGATCGGGCACTGGTCTTTATGATATTGTATTTAATTAGATTTGGAGACGTTTCTGAAACACTGATTCGCTCTGTCAGAAAATTAGGGTAAACAAAAGAACATAAGAACAAAAGAATAAAGAAGACTGCAAGAGACCATAAGGCCTACACTAGGCAGCTCCGTATCCATCACCACCTGTGCTGCAGCTTCGACGGGACATGTTGTGACACTATGTCAGTAGAGTGAAACAAGAGCAAAAGTCCCTAAGAGCGTTTAATGGCAGTATATACGAATCAATACGTGGTCCTATCGCCGTATCAGTTTTTTTTCCCATTCATATAAGTATTGCATGTTTTATACAATTGTTCTTTATTTTCTTCGTAGTGTTTTCCTTTTGATGGATCTTTGACCAATTGTGAATCCCCTGTAGAAAAAGGGGAACAGAAAAAAGTGTAAATCAATTTGTCTATAGCGCAGTCAATGTTGAACAGCGTGGTCATTCCCTGCGCATGCCTACCCCCGACACACACACACACACACACACACACACACACACACACACACACACACACACACACACACACACACACACACACACACACACTCACTCACTCACTCACTCACTCACTCACTCACTCTCTCTCTCTCTCTCTCTCTCTCTCTCTCTCTCTCTCTCTCTCTCTCTCTCTCTCTCTCTCTCTCTCTCTCTCTCTTCCTTTCTTTCTTTCTTTCTTTCTGTCTATATTTCCGTCTCTCCCTCCTCAACCGTATCCCCTCCGGAAAAACGAGTCGGTTTCAAGAGACGAAGAATGTTATAAAATCTCTTCCGTCCGCGTTTCTTTGTACCTGTGCTTGGAATTCAGATCCGCTTACACCGTCCCGTCGGCACTATGGCGACACTTGTCCAGGCAGAACTCCTTTTGAGGAAGCCGGGCACCACATAGCGTTGGCCGTACCCGGCTCTTCGATCCAGCTCAGTACCACTGAGTAATTTTGTGTGTGTGTGTGTGTGTGTGTGTGTGTGTGTGTGTGTGTGTGTGTGTGTGTGTGTGTGTGTGTGTGTGTGTGTGTGTGTGTGTGTGTGTGTGTGTGTGTGTGTGTGTGTGTGTATGTATGTATGTGTGTGTGTGTGTGTGTGTGAGTGAGAGAGAGAGATTCTGCATGCATGTGTGTGTGTGTGTGTGTGTGTGTGTGTGTGTGTGTGTGTGTGTGTGTGTGCGTGTGTGTGTGTGAGTGAGTCAGTCAATCAACCAGTCTGCCTTTCAATCAATCAGTCCGTCTTTCAGTCAGCCATTCAGTCAACCCATTAGTCATAATAAACATGCCAATCCTTTAGCCCTTTGTGAATACTGAAGCAACGTGTCCATCCAAGTGGGAGGAAAACTCGAGCAGCCAGCGGTCCCGGTTCAGGATGGCGGCGGCGGCGGCGGCGGCGGCGGCGGCAGGGACGAGACCCGACGGTGGCACCAGCGAGGAACACTTTCTCCTCTGGGATTTTTCGAAGGTCTCCTTTCCATTGTAATGACGTAGGTTGGCAACGCCCCTAATCGTGGAAACCCACAAATTCTCAGGATCGGACTGTCATTGAAACTCGGGGACGGGAATTGGGATTTATATGAATGGAGTCTACGGTTTCTCTTTTTGGGAAATTATTTTATTTATGAGGTCTCATTCGTGCTGCTTGTTGGGGGAGCCATAGGTTTTCCGCCCAATCGCGATGATCCAACCATCGTCAAGGTTGCCTGGTTTCCTGCTTTCACATATACCCCATACTTATGTAGTGTTGTACTTTAGCCTTGTAGAGACCCACTTCATCACTGAATGAAATCCGAATTGTTGTTACATTTGTCTATGTGATCATCTAAGAGTCATTGGAGCCCAGGTTATGAAACATTGTAATTTAGAGACTAACCTTTGCGTGCATTGGTTGTTCCCAGAGGCAGACATGATATACACAGGTGCTGGGTTGATTTAATGCAGTGGCAGAAATCAACAGTTAGCTTTTTATCTTGTTGGGTGAGGCGTTCCGTTAGCACAAAATATACGCCCACACGAGAAATCGCGCTTAAACACCACACACACACACACACACACACACACACACACACACACACACACACACACACACACACACACACACACACACACACACACACACACACACACACACACACACACACACACACACACACACACACACACACACACACACACACACACACACACACACACACACACACACACACACGATGTATATTTTCAGCAGTAATGCTGCTATACCCAATAAACCGAATATTATCATTATTATTATTACACACACACGGACGCACGCACGCTTACACACACGCACACACACATGCATACACACACACACGCATACACACACATACACGCGCGGGGGTAGGGAGAGAGGGAGAGAGAGAGAGAGAGGGGGAGGGGGAGGGGGTGACGGCTGGGTTTAGTGCAGGGTTGGGTTACTAAACAAGTGGAGTTGTATTTGTCCAGATTTTGGAGGACTATGTTTTACATCGGTTAGTAGTACCCGTCGTACTTTAAGTGTATCATAATAACCCAAAGCCAGGGGCAAGAAGGGAAAACAACCAGCGGAAACACGTGCACCCCTTCTGTGAGGAGTTGGCAGAAGGATGGGTTGACGAAGTGATAGATAGATGAAATATTTCATGAGGACGACGACGGTCTTTTCCTCTGTGCAGTGAGGGCGAGTCAAACAGCCATATATGGTCTAGTCGAACTAATGTCGACACATCATGCCTGCAGACTGCCATCAAAGGGGACACAGGGAAAGAAGAAACAGAATTGTGTATGATGGAGATACGTTCCTCTAAGGTTAATTAAATCATCTGGTGTCAGTCGAGATAGTTTACTAGATTTACTCGAGTTAGTTTGTGAATGTTAACTTACAGGCCAGAAGAGCTCTGGTTACCCTCACAACTGCAGCCTTAGGTAAGATCGCGTTGAAGAGCTCTTATACGTCTTCTAGTTATTGGGACGAAAATTGCGAGAAGGTTCTTCAGCCTCATAGGAAGGACAACGTCGCTGGCAACAAGAGTAGATCCCATTCCAACGAAACAGGCAGAACAGAAAACATACCTCCACCCCCAGCTGCTGCACCCCACACGACTCTTGGATACGTCAGCAATAAAACTGGGATTTGGAAACGTATACCCCTTGTGTGTGTTTGTGTGTATATGTGCGCGATCTTCGTGTGTGTACGTGCGTGTGTGTGTGTGTGTGTGTGTGTGTGTGTGTGTGTGTGTGTGTGTGTGTGTGTGTGTGTGTGTGTGTGTGTGTGTGTGTGTGTGTGTGAGTGTATGTGTGTGTGTGTGTGTGTGTGTGTGTGTGTGTGTGTGTGTATGTGTGTGTGTGTGAGTGTATGTGTGTGTGTGTGTGTGTGTGTGTGTGTGTGTGTGTGTGTGTGTGTGTGTGTGCGCACGCGTTCGTGCGTGCTTGTGTGTATGTGTTTGTGTGTGTGCGCACATGCTCATGCGTGTTTGTGTGTGTGTGTGTGTGTGTGTGGGTGTGGGTGTGGGTGTACCAATTTGCATATATTATATGCATGTGCCTGCGTGTGTATATGTAAGCAACCACCTGTGTATTTACGGTGCGCTAGCGTGTGTGTACGTGTTTGTGCATGCATGTATTTGAAACACGCTTTTAGTTCCAATGGGTTTACAACAGCTGGACCTAACTAGAGGGAAATCCAGCGTTGTTGAGGCCATGCACGGCGTATTAATCGACAAAGCGCGTTAACTAACGCCTGGACACGACGTCTGAAGCAACACTTCTCCCGAATATAATTGTTATTCATAGTCGTGTTCCGAGAAGCACATAGGCCGGTTCACTCACAATGAGGAGGTCGCTCATGTAAACAAATAATTGTGACTAATAAGCAATTTATGTAAGGACGGAAACCTCCGTCTCGCATGGCAGGTCCGTCATGGCGGCTAGGTAATGCCTCATCCGCTCTTTCTACGTCATGCCTACGTCATTCGAGCCCATACGCGCCACTCATTCTCTTTCTCACACACACGCACGCACGCACACACACGCACGCACACACACGCACACACACACACACACACACACACACACACACACACACACACACACACACACACACACACACACACACACACACACACACACACACACACACACACACACACACTCCCACCGTGACCTGCCTCTCTCTCCCTCTCTCTCTCTCTCTCTCTCTCTCTCTCTCTCTCTCTCTCTCTCTCTCTCTCTCTCTCTCTCTCTCTCTCTCTCTCTCTCTCTCTCTCTCTCACACACACACACACACAC
>NC_134777.1:49045691-49050691 GCF_046742065.1 Oratosquilla oratoria | reverse complement strand
GAATGTGGCGAGAGAGGTTGTTGATAAGGCGAATGATTCGCGACTGCATCCTGTTCAGATCTTAGAGTAAAACTACCTTACCCGTGACTGAAATACTTTATACAGGATGCGATCGGAAGAGGTATATGGTGTGTGTATGTGTGTGTGTGTGTGTGTGTGTGTGTGTGTGTGTGTGTGCGTGCGTGCGCGTGCGTGCGTGCGTGCGTTTACTTGTACTCACATAAGCGTATATATTTACCTATGTAATATACTGGGTAAGATATATGCTCGTGAAGTACCGTCTATTTGTTTTCATCTGTCGAACCTCCTTATAAATTAGTTTTTTGTTATCAGATTGTACTATATCTTCTTCCGTATTGTTCTGCGAATTATTGTATGTTTAAGGAAAATTGTATTTCTTAACATCCTGTATTTATGTGATTCCATATAACTTGTGCGTATTTAAACTGAGACTGTTGTCTAAATGATTTTAATGAGTTTCTTTCAATCAGTCTATGTAAGTGTCAGTAGGGAGACGTGAGTACCCTAATCTAATCACTAGCAGTTTCCGGCTGGCTAGCATCTTATCGGTCGTAGCAGCAGCAACATCGAGAAGAATTTTCTTTATCGAACTCCTCCAACCCCTTTTGTTTTTAGTTTAGAAGTGAGTCAGTCCCTCGTTCAGGATCCAGGAACAGGAAGTTGTGTACTTCCTTCCGGAAACTGTTGAGACGAACGGATTGTGTTTCTCACTAGGAGACCCACCCTAGGCTCGAGAAAAGACCTGCATCACTCGAAATCTGTGTTACCTTGAACATGATCTCTTTTCCCTCTTTGTCCTTGATCTTTTCCATGTTCTCGTCAGGTTCTTATGGCCAATTTTTATTTTCTTTCTTAATATTTTTGTTCTTCTCCCTTTTCCTCGTCATGCTAGGTAGATACTTGTTTTTGGTGTGCTTATGTCATTTAGGCTCCCATGACATCGGCCCTCACATGCATGCAGTCATCTCTATTTCTCCTTTTCTCCGAAGCTCACATCTTCCCCGGCCATCCATCCTCCCTTTTCACCTTCCATGGCAAATTAATCCGTAATTCTCATGCATTTTCCTTGAGGGTGTGTGTGTGTGTGTGGTGTGTGTGTGTGTGTGTGTGTGTGTGTGTGTGTATGTGTGTGTGTATGTGTGTGTGCGCGCACACGTGCATGCGGATATATGTGTATCAGACCTGGTCTGTCATTTTACCGTACCAAAACCTCATTTTCTTCCCCGTCCTTTTCTCCCTCCCTCCGTCCCTCCTCCCACCCTGCCTAATTTCCTGATCCACCTTCGTCACTGTCCATCCGGCTCAGGAGTGTTTTTGTGCTTTAATGACGTCATCCTTGTCGTCATTATCAGGAGCGTGAGCACGTCGCCTTATCAGATAAGACGACGAAGCTCTATCTCAGAAGAAGGGCGACTGCAAATTCCGCAGTCTATTCACGCGCGCTCCCTCGAGAAGGACGGTTCTATCGCGACCTCTCCAACCACACATAGTACGTACTGACTGCCTCAGAGTCCAAGGGCAAAACAAGCATTCGTGAAACAACAGCAGTGAAAGGCTTAGCATGTAGTACTGTGCCGGGACGATACTGACTAGCGCGTGGGCCGACAGGTATCGCGTTACAGTTCTAGCGCAGGCTTTTGTAGTGCCTTGAAAAATAAGTATGCGTATGTGGATATGTATATACATACATATATATATATATATATATATATATATAGTATATATATATATTATATATATATATATATATATATATATATATATATATATATATATAATGTATGTCATGTATGTGTTCGTGCTGCAATGTTTGTTGTGTGCGAAGTAAAGTGATAGAACGTGCAACCAAAGATGTGCATGAAAGTTAACCAGCGATCAACATCATTGGGACCCTTCCTTCGCAGTGGCCCCTCCACACTGTAAGAACAAGAGATGCAAGATAGAGATACGCACGCAGATGTCTCATGACGCTGGTCGGAAGTCTCTCGAGCACTGAGCAAACGAGACAGTGTCCGAGTGGCGGAAACCTGATTCTGGAAGAGGCCCACCTTGGTTTGCTCGTTGGCAGTGATACCGCAGGCAATAGAATTCAAACTTGGTCGTAGACGGCCTAGGATAAGAACATAAGAACATAAGAATGAAGGAGACTGCAAGAGACCATAAGGCCTACACTAGGCAGCTCCGTATCCATCACCACCTGTCATCCCCATCCATAAAGTTGTCTAATCGTTTCTTAAAACAACTGATAGTTTTAGCGCTTACTACATAGTTACTAAGTTTATTCCATTCGTCGACCACCCTATTAGTAAACCATGTTACCTCTTCTTGGAGGCCAAGCAGCACCATCTTCGGCCCTGATTTAGAGGTGGAAGTATGGAGAGTCTGTGGAGTGGTGCTGGTGACTGACATCACGGCTAAATCGCTCTCACCTGTGCCCGGCCATACCCAGTATACCAATAGGGTGCGCGGCGTCGGGTAGGGCCTTGTAAACCCATTGCACGTAATGTCACGAGTAGTAGCAGCGGCAACGGCACATGCGGAGGGAGGGAGGGAGGGGCTACTAATGGTGTTTGTTGGTGTGAGTTTCTGTTCCGGTTGTGACATTCGAACTACTTGTCCGCCCGACCTCCTGGCTGGTTGACGGTGTTAAATCGCTGCTCGCTCGCTCGCTCCCTCTGTGTCTCACACACTATAGGTGGCGGCGGCGGTGGCGGTGGTGTCATTCGTTGTGTCACTCCTCTAGTCAACCAAGGGACCACGACCTATGCGGACGTTGCGGTTTCTCTCAGTACCTGCTGCGCCGTCCTCTCCAGATTGTGTTTCTGGTGCACCCGCCGCTCGCATCGGTGAGGGGAGGCTGTTCCCGCCTCACTGGACGGCCACAGGGAATTAAGGGCTTGAACCTTAATCCTTACTTTTCGGTGTGTTTGTGTTCTTATCTATAACAGAGCTGTAGAAATTGTGCTGCCGTCGCTGTTAACACTTTGCTCGAAAGTAAGTGAGTAGGATGGACAGAGAGAGAAAAAGGAAGATAGAGAGAAACCTTGCATCCTGGCAAAGACGACGTCCCTATATAGCAGCAGCTACAAGAGCATTTCCTCTTGTGTTGGCGGCCTCAGCCGGGCGGGTGGGCTAGCGCCCGGCGGCAGTCTTATGTTACATCCGCTCCGAAACAAGTCGTCGTACAGGTTCATCGCGGCGCCTCCTCCTGATGGAGTTGTTGCACAACGGGCGCCCCTACAAGGCAACCCAGGTTCGTTTCTCTTCGCATCGTAAACAAAAGGGCGGAGGAGGAGTGTTCATTGCACATAGATAAACCATACATATGGCTGGTCTTCCATGGGTAACAAGGTAGATTAAATCATATCGTGTAAACACTACAGTGGACTAAAACCGTAGTTCTAACTAACCAAGGGAATTGTTTAACTTCCTATCAACTCTGCTTGAAACGGACAAGGTGAAGGACAAGATTCTAAGAGTAGGATTGCTTCGAACAAGTGCTGCGCGTTTTTTTAACGATCTCCATTAAAGGCCATTTTGAACAATCTGTCCAGATGACCTCCACTCCAGTTGCGAAAATATAACCTCATAGGGTTTTTTTCTTCTTAAAACGAGGGAAGGAGTCGCGCTAAGTTTGTGAACTATTTTAAAAGAAGAGACCTGAAGTGTTGAAAAATGGCCCTGGAAGACCTTCACTTGATTTATGGCGGGATTGAAGTTCAAGTGGAAGTATCAGCTTCGAAGAGGAACCGTATGTGGTGGGGGCTACATACCTAATTGAGCAAAACGTTGGAACTCGGGCCGACTCTTTAGGCTAAAGATTAGTGAAGGTCGCGAAGATTAGTGATACTTAGCGTAATTTTCCCCCTTCTTTACCTTCTCCTCCTCCTCCTCCTACTCCTCCTCCTTTTCCATATTCTCAAACTCCTCCTCCTCCTCCGCCTCCTCCCCTTCCTCCTCCTCCTTCTCCTCCGCCTCCTCCCCTTCCTCCTCCTCCTTCTCTTCCTTCTCCTTCTGTTCCTCTTCATCTTCCTCCTGCACCTCCTCCTCTTCCTTTTCCTGTTCCTCTTCCTCCTTCTCCTGTTCTTCTTCCTCCTACTCGTACTACTGCACTTGCACCTACGCATCCCTCATCTTCGTCTGTCAAGGTCACAGAAAACGTAATTGAAATTCTTCGCGAGTGGGTCTACGATAACGAGCGTCTTTCACTGCCTGGCGGTCCAAATCCACACACAACATAGTGGCCTCAGATACGCACAGCACCACGACTCTCGATTTTTTTTCTTCTATTAATTATTAGCGCGGAAAAAATAACAACCAAGTCACTTCTGAATGCTCGACTACAGGATAGTGGAAGTACGGAACTGGGACCTGACAACGGCTCGAGACCCGTCAAAAGAAATGAAATAGGTGAGGCTGGTGGTGTCGACATCAGCACAAAGGCATTAAGTGCAGGAGTTTTGTCTTCTCTTGCTCCCTGGCTTGGATCGTAGATTGTTTTGTTCTCCTCTGGGACTGCCTCCCCCTCCCCCCACTCCTGAATAAGTCTCGTTCTTATCACAACCAGGATGTTCATGACGCATCGCTGGTGAATGACGACGGCCCCGCGGAGAGCCATTCAGATGCATTGGTCAGTCGGCAGGCCACCTCGAACCACATGTGCGAAGTTGCCCTAGTGTCTGTGGGAGGAGTCATCCATGGAAGAGGGAGGGGAGCAATAGACATTATACAAAGTGGTTTAAAAGTCATTCTATGAAATTTACATTTTCAAAGAAATGTACACGTTAGTACTGGGACTTTTGAGTTGTAGCTTCCTGTTTGCCATTTATCCCCCGAAAGTTACAACTCAATGTGATCACCAACATTTTGTATACATTTTCTGAAACTGTGTGATACATGCTCTCTTGCCTTTCTATGAGATTACTCGACGGATAGTGTCTTCAAGGTCATCAATATTCTGTGGTTTACTTTGGTGCACG
>NC_134777.1:49033191-49040691 GCF_046742065.1 Oratosquilla oratoria | reverse complement strand
TGGTGACCTCGGTTTGTCAGTCTCGTTCGTTTTTCCTGTCTATCTACCACTGTATTATCCCTCCCATGTAGTTAACATACTTATATTCATCAAGAGGTTATATAAGTCTCTTATACAATCTTTTCGGTGTCAACACCTAAACCTGAGGGACCTCACTAGTGACCTTCCCTCCAATCTGGCACCCTGCCCTTCCCGACCATACTCATTGATCCATTCTTCAGAAAGTCGCTCATCTATTCCAGGGGACTCCCTTTAATACCTCCTATATGTTTCAATTTCTATATGATTCTTTTGTGAGATATATCATTAAAACCTTTCTCCAGCTCTAGTTATACAGTTCACCCACCCACCTCTTTTGTAACACTTATGTGTAAACAAAAATATATTGGTAATCCACATGACGTTTTACCTAAATCCACGTTGACTATCCCCCTCTCTTTCACAAATTTAACCATTTATCTCCTAATTCCCTCATACATTATAGATGTCATGCTGACACAGGTCACTGATTTTGCACCTTATCTTTGTTTCTTTATGTATGAATTCATGTAGGCCTATTTCCAAATTGGCATTTTTCCTTTTTCTATTGAACATAGTTAAATAACACATGAATCTCATCTATTAGTTGTTTTCTACATCATTTGGTATTCAGTATGAGATCCCAACAAGTCACATTTTTTTCAGTCAAGTGATTTCAGCATATTTAGCACCTCTCGCACTTCCACTTTCATCATTCAATATTGTGCTTGAAATGATTACTTTTGCCTCTTCAAAGTAATTTTCCATGGTAAATGCAAGCTTTTGTTCACTATTTCATTGACTGTCCCGTCTACTTTCAGTGTAGTAGTTCAATTTCCTGTGTATCGTGTTACCATTAACATATCTATAGAACACCCTTGATTCATCTTTTTGTCAATTACACCCTTTTTCAAAGATTCTCCTTTCTCTGTTATATATTCATTCCTGGTTTTCTTATAACAAACTTGTGTTCTGTTGGTCCTTTTCTTTTTCCATCTTTTGTGTGTGTGTGTGTGTGTGTGTGTGCGCGCATGCGCGCGCGCGTGTATGTGTGTATGTGTGCGCGCGCGGTTGCAAATGTATTGCATGCACACATGGCCCAATTGCCAGAGCTGTCTTCGAGCAGCTCGTCTTGAAGATTCCCGCTGATGATGCTAGCCAACCAAGCGTCGTGGTCGTATGCGAAAGTGGGCGTGTCCACATGCTCGCGGCTCCGGAGGCATGGAATAGTACAGTAGAAGGGAGTGAAGAGAAGGGTCTTCCGTGATGAAAGACCACCGAGCACATGCGAGCAGGGAAATACGCGGGATCGGGGAGTGGAAAGCGGCATACATGGGTCGACCACCAGATGGGTCGGCTCGAGCGTGCTGGAGGGATTGTAGTGAACGTGCTGAAGATATAGTTTAACTTTATCAGGCTCAGTGATGGCAGGGAAACGCTTAGGACGAAAGTGGAGGAGAAAGAGGGGACTCTCTGGAAACAATGGCTTACGATGTAGAGTTGCTCATGAATAGGAAATGGGGAAAGGAATAAAAGCCAGCTGGCCGCTCCACTCAGTACCCCCATCACCATTTGCCCGGCGCTCTGGCTCGTGTTTAAGCTACTAAGTTACATTCATGTTCCTTTATGAATATCTCGGTTATTATGATAACGGGGAGCATCTACGACGGTCATACATGAGCTCTGAGTTCCCTTCCGGGAGGGTAGTAGATGTCGATCACGAGTACAGCACGTGATCCAAGACCGTGGTGAATTACACACACACACGCACACACACACACACACACACACACACACACACACACACACACACACACACACACACACACACATATATATATATATGTATATATATATATATATATATATATATATATATGTATATATATACATTTATATATACATATAAATATATAAATATATATGTATAATATATATATAAGATAGATAAGTAGAAAGGCCATGGTAGGTTGTTTGTATGTCAGTGAAATATATAGGGGAAAAGAATGTAGTGGAGATGATGTACAGTGCCCATATATGAAGGGAAGGAAGACAAGTGGTGGTGTAAGAATTATAGAGCTATAAACTTATTGATCATTCCGACAGAGTTGAATGCCAGCAATATAAGAGAGAATGAACGTTAAGAAATGTCAGTGGAGAATAGGTTGATTTAGACAAGGGAAAAAAATGCATGGACTCTGTGCTCACCTAAAACCTGGGGATGGACTATTCATGTAAATGAATGATAGGAAGGAGATATGTATGGTCTTCATACATCTGGGAAAACATATGAAATATAATGGGCGATGAGACTGATAAATGCGTAAGAAATGTATGAGTTGGAGGAAGACATATGCAAGGTATGCGTTGTAACGGAATGGCTTACAGTTAAGTTGGGGGTTGAAGAAGTAATGTGTGATGCCATGGTTCTTCGGTAGTTAATAGGTTGAAATATGAACGAAAGGAGACAAGGAGTTGGTGATGGTAACTTTTTCAGACGACTGTTGTATGTACACTAGGTCCAAGTAAGAGACAGTAAAGAAGAGTTGCAGAAACAGGTAGCAGTGTATGGTAATCTAGAGTACCTTAGAGTTTCGGCATAAGGAGAGAATAGAAAAGGTCGGGATGATGTAAGTATTTCATATATGGGGAAAGAGAATAATGAACAGAAAAAGCACGGAACGGAAATGGAGGGAGAATTTGAAGAACTACAGTACATAGAGAGGAGGAAGATGGACGAAGAAGAATCAGGTACTAATGTGGGCTAGAATGGGCTGTGTTATATTATGTAATAAGGGGACAGAGAGCTGGGGCGGGAATGAGGAGAATAAGATAAAAATGATTGGAATAAATGTCAACAATAAGTCTGTGTGTCAAGGGAAGAAGAAACGTAGGAATAGATACGGGATTGGGAACCTTAATTACGTTACTGTTATGAAAACGTTAGATTAAAACTATTATGTTGCTCGTTAGTAAAAAAGACAAAGAAAATATAATTTCCGGCCCTTTCTAACGGAGAGGGTGGAGCTTTAGGCTTACTCGAGTAGGGACAGGCGACCCTCTTTCGTATGACGAGTTTTACGAGTTTTACTTATGTGTGCTTATATACATACACATAAAAACGTACACACACACACACACACACGGCGGTCCGTGTTCGAATCCCGCCCAGGGCTTAGATAATTTCAGTATCGCTGCGCTGCGGGTTGTTACTCCAACTCGTGGGCGGGGAGTTGGGTGTGTATGTGTGCATGTAAGGTCACAGCATTACCCATAGATCGGTCATATAGGAGCTCTGAGCTCTCTTTCGGGAGGGAAATAGCTGTCATCACAAGTCCAACACGTGATTCAGTACAATGGTGAATCACACACACACACGCGCACACACACACACACACACACGCACACACACACACACACACACACACACACACACACACACACACACACACACACACAATATATATATATATATATATATATATATATATATATATATATATATATATATATATATATATATATATGTATATATATATATACAACACTGAATGGGTCCCAGTGACTAGAGATACATTTTTATCAACCACAATGCACTTTAATTCTAAGCCATCAACATCGGAAGAACCGTGGAGGCACATGCAGAAATTGAAACGTGGTACGCCCGAGGACTCGAACCAACGGCGGTAAGCACGTGACCAGTGCTGTAGTGACTTAGACCAATAGACCATCAAGAGAGATATAAGTTGAGCGCAACTTTTCTTATATATTTGTATGCTCGAGTTACATACACATACACGAAAGTTTGCGTTCATCCCATCTCCACTATTATAGTACAGTTGGTAAGTATTCGAACGCGGGAAAGTATTTGTACAACACTGAATGGGTCCCAGTGACTAGAGATACATTTTTATCAACCACAATGCACTTTAATTTATGTATCTCTAGTCACTGGGACCTATTCAGTTTTATACAAATACTTTCCCGCGTTCGTATACTTACCAATTGTACTATGATAGTGGAGATGGGTAGAACGCAAACTTTCGTGTATGTGTATGTAACTCGAGCATACAAATATATAAGAAAAGTTGCGCTCAGCTTATATCTCTCTTGATTGTCTATTGGTCTAAGTCACTACAGCACTGGTCACGTGCTTACCGCCGTTAGTTCGAGTCCTCGGGCGTACCACGTTTCAATTTTTGCATGTGCCTCCACGGTTCATCCTATGTTGATGGCTTAGAATAAAAGTGCATTGTGGTTGATTAAGATATATATATATATGATGTACATATGCACTCATGTTTTTTATACTCGTATTATTGTACTTTATATTGTTGCATCGTACAATAGACCCTCTCTGTTAATATTGTCACTGCGTTGTTTTATAAGAATGAGAAGGAAATGTTTCAGGAACTATGACGATCACGAAAGTGTTTTATGCAACTGCCACGGGTGATGCAGTGTCGTGCAATAATTTTATCATTTGCAGATTAAAGAACTCGTACTTCGTGTTGTGAGCGGCAGACCGTATAGTAGGGTGTATGAGGTCATCACCTTTAAGCCTCAAAGGATCTTGAATGTTTTGGTTAAGGCTGAGTAGAGTGAAAGTAAGGTAGGAGGAGCAACGGCAAGCAGCCTTGGCTTCAAGGTCAGTTGGTGCAGGTGAGGACAGGGCGGCAAAGGCAGACGCGGGGGTGAACGACCTCGGTAGAAAACTTTTGAGGTGGAGATGAAGTTAATTAGTGAGGACGGCGGAATTAATACGAGACTAAATTATGTACTTAATGCTGCATAACGGTCCTAAGTTCTCGCGGTGTGGCTCAGATGTGATGCGTGAATACTCTTATTTTTGCTTGTTTCTGAATTTCATGTTTGATTTGTTCACTTGTTAGAAGGCTGCCGTTCAGCTACCATGTACAGCACTAATGAAGTGTCGCTTCTCTCATAGTAGGGCAGAACTGGGCGGGGCAGGGGCTGCAGTTGAGGGTGGGATGAGGTGAGAGGGGAGGGGGAGGAGTGGGGGGACCCAGGTGAACGATGAACGCACGGCACTGTGTGGCATCGCCGCAGCTAAGCGGAGCGGTGCGCACGGCGACATCGGCCTTGAAATCTCGCGTGAGTCTACTTACTCTTATTACCTAACTAAAGGGGTGGTCGCCCTCCCTCCACCCAACACCACATAACACCGGGAGAATGCTCTCTATAAGTGATCGAGTCCTATTCTTTCTCTATCTGATTCTCCTTCCGCACCGAAGTTACTGCTGCGGCGGCGCTACGTGGGCGGGGGGTTGCGGGGAAGGGGGGATCAATAGGCTGCCCAGCAGACGACCTCTGCAGTGCAAGGGACGAAGGACGCACGATTGCACCGTCCATTCATTTCAACAAATGATCAATGTAAATGCCAACAGCAGTAGCCGAGTTCCCAAAGTGGACACCACCCAGGTATGCAAACAAACGCAAGGGTGAGGAAGGACGGATAAGAGGAGGAAATCAATAAAGTCCTACGAGGGAAAGGAGAGGAGTGGGACGGGGGCGAACTCGAGCTCGAGTACGTGTTCTTATTCTTGAATGGAGAAGGGGACTCCGGGAACGCATCCTGGCCCCCGCCTCACCTGCCGGGCCCCATGTGCTTCTCTGTATTGCTAGGACGCGTCTAGCATCTCTTTATTTAAATTACGATATCCAGGCCTACTGGGTGTGGCCGAACGGGTGGCGTTGGTGTTAATGGTGGTGGTGGTGGTGTATGAGATGGTGGTGGTGTATGTGTATGAACACTTATGGTCAGTAGCCTCAATCCAGTTGATGGGTAGGGAAATGGGTGAACAGTTTCGTTTGTTGCAGGAAACCCTGTTCGTGATGAAAGTGATTGTAATGGAAAGAATGGCGGCAGCGGTAGGAGGGAGATAAGTAGGTCACTGCATGGCTATCTGATTGAGATGAGTTAAGTATGGCTACGTTGATTTTCTCACGCTTTGATAATGAGGTGAAAGCCGAGAATGTGATAATATTCAGCGTATTATGATGGGGACAAGTGCCCCGTTAGCTGTTCCTATAAGAAGTTGTGACTGTGGGGAATAGCACAGGACCTACCACGCATCATTTTCTCGTTATAGTGGTCAGAGAGAACGGTGTACAAAACAGCTTATGCGCTCGACCTTGCCCGTAAGTGTTTTATGCCAGTGTTACTACATGTGATGTCATTGCCCATGTGCACCTTCGGTACGACCCATTTCCCACCACTATGTCGTATCTATTTATGTCTCTGGCATTACGCCTCACTGGGTCATCGCCTGCCAGTAGTCCATACGTTTCTTGTTTGTGGTCCGGTTGCTATAGAGACTATATAACCTGTGCAAACGTTCTTTTTAGCCCTTATTTAGGTGTAGCAAAGAATTATGATTTAGGTGCACGAAAAGAATACTGAGTAATAATGGTGGTTCCCCGCATTTGTCTTCTGAAGAAGGATGGATGGGAATTTGTAAGTACAAAAAGGAAACTCCTCATAGAGAGGTGAGGGAAGGAGAGGAAGAGGGGAGGGAAGGAAATGAGGGGATAGGAATGTGGGGGTGGGAGGAGGAGCAACCAAAAGTGAGAGTGAGGGAGGCAAGTGGTAGCGATAGATCGAAGAGGACGGGTAGGCATGTGAAGAGGGGGTGGGGAGTGGGGGCAGAACGGGACGGGACGGGGTGGGGTGGGGTCAGCTGTTCCTGCTGGCATACCGTGTGCACCGGCAAATGGGGAAGAATCTGAACTGGTCCCTCGGCAGCAAGTAAACAAAGAGGCAGGGAGGTGCATACCTGTGATTCTATGCCTCCTGACATAACCATCTCATCACCTCTCTTGGAGCTTTCGGAAATGTCATGATAAATCGCGATTGAAGTGGCGCCCTCGATCACGGTCTTGTCTCACGCGCCCTATGACGTCAAGAGGTGACCAGCTGACAGAGAACTCACTTCGACCCGGGACTTGAGACAAGACAAGAGGCCTGTGACCCGAAAAAGGAGACACGAATACTTCAAATAAAAAACGTCTATCGTCCTATTTCTGTTGTTGGAGCTCGCTCATCTAGATAAAACTCACCTTTAAGCCATTAGCCTGCATGAAATATGTAAGGGTGGTCGTTATGACCTAAAAGGATTGATTGAGTCAGACTTGATTTCTTCTCTGCGCTGACGTTGCAGTAGCGGAGGACTTGGTAACTGCGGTTACTTGGAACATCTTTGTCTTTTGGTTACTCGTAACGGAATAGCTTTGCTTTCATAAGTGCCCAGGGAAGATCATGAGACCCTGGGACGAAAACCAAACCAAGGTCTTGTCCGTTGGTCTCATGGCTTTAACAAACTATCAGATCCTAGATGGATCCATAGTCTTGTGTACCTGGCGAAACCATGCAAGGCTGAAACTCGATAGCTTCCTGGAATAGAATAAGGGTTTTCTCCACTTATTCACCTGAGAGTGTGAGAAAAGGATATTGTATTTCGT
>NC_134777.1:49020691-49023191 GCF_046742065.1 Oratosquilla oratoria | reverse complement strand
AAACGTACACACATACACAAACGTACACATATATAAACGTATACATACGTATACACACAAACGTATACACGTACAAACGTGCACACACGTACACAAACGTACACGTACACACGCACAAACGTGCACACACGTACACACACAAACGTACACACACACGTACGCACACACACGTACAATTATACATATGTACACACACACACTACGAGCATAACTCTCCTGTAAAATACAATTAGGTTAATACACACCATGACGGACCTGGTCCGATAAGTTCCTTACCCTTGCTACGTTTGGTGGGCTTTACTGGTTTTTCTTTTCCTTTGTTTTATTCTGGATTCACATCCTTTCCCTGGAAAGTCAAATTTGTATACTTTTCGACCGGATTGTAGCTTCCACCGGGAAAAAAAGAAGCAAAGAGGGGTGTTTATCCGATTCTCTGAAGAACCGACGACATCAGCATTGCGCTGTCCAAGGTTTCCTACGGATGTGTATGTGTCCGCACGTCTGGCAGCACGAGAGGAAGTCTCCGGGGCTATTCATATCCGATGACGTCAGTATCGTCAACGTTCGGTCGAACGAAGAGGATTGCGCCTGTTCCCATCGATAGACCGCGCATCGGCTTTGGACCTCACACAGACGAGGGGAGAGGGTGAAAATTTAAGGCAAGGTGTCCGTGCTGAGCCTCACACTTAATAAAGAGCTCAACCCACTTTGGTGACGCTGTGGCAACTTGTCGGAAACGAGAAGTCGTGGGTGTATCAGGAGGAGGAGGAGGGGGAGCGTTCGGAGTAATGGTGTCGCTTGTATTTTCCGCGACTTGCGGTGGCCCACTGCCGAGGCATAAATACATTGCGCCTCTTAGCGTGGAGTCAGTGTTGCCTACGCCAGTGCACCGCAGTCTAGCTCCCATACTCTCTCGGGACGAGTGGTGCGCCTGCTCTCTCTCATCCACTGCGCTTCCTTGGCTGTGGATTTTGAAGAGCGAGGTTGTGTTTAAGCCCTTTTCGTGGTGTTACGCTGGTTGACCAGTGAACGAGTAGAAGTGGTTTAGCGGTGATTTTTACTCATTCCTTTGCGTGTTGGTGAACGAGTACTAGTGTTCTTCGTTAAGCTGCAAGAAGAACTTAAGTCTCTGAGGTGCTGGGCCAACCAAGAGGACTACATCTCGTACTAACCCGCGCCTCTAAGTGGGAGAACATCCATCTTGCTGTTACGAATGTGGAGAGGATGACGATGTAGTGGAAGATCCGGTATTCTACCCAACTTCTGATGACGACGATAGGAAGGGAGTAACCGCTCTTTCGTCGTGTATACCCTCTTCTAGTTCCGCCTGAAGTTTCTTCTACAGCAACCATGACTGTGGGAAAGGTATGAAGTCAGTGTGTTCCTCCTTTGGGCGGGATCAGCCTAATCATATTTCTTTGGGGCGTCATGGCACTCCTTAGCGTTGTTTACCTTTGAAATGTAGTCGACTGTATGTATGACTTGTTGTCGAGAGAGATATCGTCTGCTCACCTACCGTCACGGGGTTCCAATTTTTCCACCCAAACTCAGCGTATTTTGTCTAGGTTAACCCAGGACGATTTTATTGTAGTAAGAGGCGGTTTTTTAGTATAGCGAATCTAAGATAATTTTAGGGAACTAAAAAAAACTTTTATTCATTCGGGGTCCCTCGTATCCTTCAGCTGGATGAAGTCTGCGATCCAGTCAATCAAGCCTGGCAGAAACTGCAATCACTAATGTTCCCGGGAAGTTGTCTTGTAAATATCGAACCTTACTGAATTTATAGTTTTACACCCTTTACTATACATTTCTCGTCAACAATGTTTACGCGTCTCCAATATTTTTACTCCAATGGTTGGCTATCGTTTTAGCTTTCAAATGTATTTCTGCCAAGCTAAAATGGAGACTACTGTCAGCCAGAACAAATAAGTGTAAAGTATTGCACTGGTTTTAGGTGGCCCACCCTCCCAGGGAAGGAGGGGGAGGGGAGGAAGAGTGAAGGCTTTCTTTGGTTGAGTCATGATTGCCTGAAGACACCCACCGGAATAAAAAAGACTTTCATCAAACATTGCAAAGATTAGAGGAACAACTGTAGTTCGACGAAGTGACGTTAATGACTAGATGATCAGATGGACCGAACGGATTACGTGTTTTCTTCCAAGAAGTCCGGAGGGGTGGGAGGGGGGGGGCGGATGACGTAAGGCAGGAAGGAAGGAACGGCTGAAGAAGAGCGGGTGCGCTCAGCATCTCTGCCACCCCCACCCACCTCACCCACATCCTTAGCTCTCTATTCACTAGCATGTCTGCTTTCACCTGCATAACAATACTTCAAAATACATTGATTAAACAGGAAATCCAAGTGACATTACCTCCTCTTCATCCACCTCTTCCTTCTCCTATTCCTCTTCCTTCTTTTCCTTTTCTTCTTTCTCCTCTTCCACCTCATTTTCCTCCTTTCACTGTTGCTACTAAAGTTATGAAAACACTGTATAAGATAAAC
>NC_134777.1:49000691-49015691 GCF_046742065.1 Oratosquilla oratoria | reverse complement strand
AGATTGCTTGCCCAGATGCCAATACACTTTGCCAGTCGAGACAAAAGTGCGCCACAAGCATCCTGTCATAGAAAATGAGGAAAGACCTGGGGCAGAGTGAAAGTGCACCCAAATCCGCACTAAACGGAACACATAAACCCAAGGAGGAGGAAAGAATTGCGTAAACATGTAGCATACGTTCTAGTGCAAAAATATCTCGACAGCATAGTAATAGGTGAAAGGTAAAACAAATGCTTGGCACATGAGAGCAAACATGGGATAGATTAGACAGCAGCTCCCCCGGACTAAGGCAACAAAGGACCGACGTCTTTTTTTTTTTTTTTTTTTTTTTTTATGTTCCGGTAACCATTTCTGATGTTTTAGACATGGCTCATAGGAGATACATCTCTTGCTCCGTAGACGCATGAGCACTGTATAAGTATTAGCTATTTTGTATAAATAATTTATTTCACCGTGCTAGCGCAACGCCTACAGTAAATGCATTCCATGGATTTTTTGTGATCTTTATTGATGAACATAACACAGCACCCCAGCACTATATTATTGTGAATACCTCACCTGCAACCGGAACACTGTTCTAGAAACATGCTATCATTGCACTTGCCGGAATCGCATAGACTGACACGAAAGTAGCGAGGTGCCAGATGCCTCGTCTCTCTGGAGGGCCAGGTGCAACATGCACATGCCAAGTCATAGCTCGGTGCCCTTGGATTGTCAAGGCTCTTGTGTGTGCGCGCGTCCGCATGCGTGTGTGCTTGTTTCTTATTTTTATTTATCTATTTATTTATCTATTTAATTTATATATGTATATATATATATATATACATATATATATATATATATATATATATATATATATATATATATATATATATATATTTGAGGGGTGGAGTCGGAATCTGGGAAGGGTCATGCCCTCTTCCTGCCAATCTGGCAATTTCACTCCCAAAGGAGTAGAGCAGCCAGCAGCCGTCTCGATGTCAGCAGTGAGAGGGCGACCGGGATTGGCACCGCATGGCCTGCTGTCATAAGAAGGGCGGGGACTTAGAGTAGATGGACAGGCAGACATAACCGTCGCGTCGATGAGGAAGTGATGAGCCAGTTGGACGACCAAGCATCGTTGATCATAGCTTGTCAAAAAATTTCGGAAATGAAAGGAACCAAGATAAGTCTTGGGTAGGTGGACGGGCCAAGATTTGAAAATGGGATTAATATTGATCACGGAGAATGGCTACTTCAATTACGAGTGAATCACAGAGGGACACGAAAAGATTAGATTAGGGAAAGTCGTAGCAAGGTTCGGGACAGGTTGGCAGGATAGACAGACAACAACCTGTTGACTTGAGCCTTCGTCAGCCAGCGCGTAGGTCACCTTTAAAAAGGAGTTGCTGGGGATAACGTGCCTGCAGAGAACTATGCAGTGACGCGGAAATTCCGTGACGACATTCTTTTGCGAGTCCCATTTGTACTAAGGTTACGTCTGTGACGAGAAACTGCCTCAATATACTACGCGAAGGGCAGGGGCATAGAGGGATCTCAGATAGCATAGGCATTCGTGAAATCAGGAAGTCAGTCATACTTGGTAAAGAATATACGTGGCACAAGGCAGATAGGTGATGAAGCAAAGACGACTCGAAGCGATGTAGCAGAAATGACAGGGCATGCTGAACATGAATATATTGGGAGAGGGAGATAGCGACCTGGAGCAAGGAAATATTTGCCACATCACAACTGTGAACTTAACCACGTTAATACGAAATGCATTCGGAAGACACATTGAGGGATACAGACATTGTCGTGACTCGGCATGAGCCAAGGTGATGTGACATACCTCTATGGGTGAGTACTATATGTCGCGGCACGAGCAGGTAAAAAGCACTAACAAGACCCATACAAAGCAAGTTGACGACGTGTCACCGAAGGCCTGGCATAAGAATGACACGTGTCACTGGCGACGGATTTGTACGATTGGGCAGGGGGGGGGGCGGCAGCAGGTGGACAAGAACGAGTGGAGCGGGCGGGCGAGTGCGTCATTAACATTCCGAGGACGACGATGTGGCTGGCTCTAGAGGACTCCGCCCATCCAACTATATAACCGACTAAGCCAACGGCCCACCTCCGCGCTCGTGCACCCTCCAGCCACACACAGACAGACAGACAAAATTGACATCACCCTTGGTTTTGTTATCTATTGTTATCGCTGTTCTTTTCGTCTTCTTCTACTTCTTCTTCTTCTCCTTTTACTTCTCTTCCTTCTTTGCGTGTGCATGTATAGTATGTTTGTGGTGAGCGGCCTGCCATGTGCATATTACCCAAATTAATGGCCAGAACTGTAACAAAAATTAAGAGAAAGGTGATATGCTTGTGTCATCCTAAGCTGCGAGAGTGCCAAAAGTTTAGTTTCAAGGGAAAACCAATGGATTATAAGGAAGAGAGAGTGAGCCGTTCTTAGGGTGGAGAACTCTGAATCAATAGTTTTTAAGACGCGCTCTTTCGAGGTAGCCTACAAGGGTTCACAACAAACACACACACACACACACACACACACACACACACACACACACACACACACACACACACGATTTGATGGCGCAGTGATAGAGTTCCCGGACGCCACTACGGCGGTCCGGGTTAGAAACCCGCCCAAGGCTGAAATTATTTCAGTATCGCTGCGCTACGATCCGTTACTCCAACTCTTGTCGGCGGGGAGTTGAGGATGTGTGTGCGTGTAAGTTCACAGCATTACCCATAGATCGGTCATATATGAGCTCTCTTCCGGGAGGAAAATAGATGTCGATCACGAGTCTAAAACGTGATCCAAGGCCGTGGTGGTGAAACACGCGCGCGCGCACACACACACACACACACACACACACACACACACACACACACACACACACACACACACACACACACACACACACACACACACACACACACACACACACACACACACAAAACCTGTAGATCCTTTTTGTCTGGCTGTCCTTTCATCTTTTGCAGAATCATTCTCCGTTCTTACCTTAATTAGCGTAGCTAACAAGGAGATAAATGAAATTTCTTGGCGGCAGCCAGAAAAGGAAAAGTATACGAAAGTGATTAATTGAGATAGGGTCCAACCAAGTGTTTCTTAACTCGGGGCGCTGGGGAATTATGTTCCTCGTTAATGCAGCATCTGTAATCCCTGTAGCTAAATGTTAGATGGTGCTGGACTGCCAAGGAGTGGTGAGGTCGGAAAATCCTTTGCATCCGATGGGTTGCCACGGAATTGAAGGAGAAAGGCTGACGGCAGCAGCGAGAGTAAAGAGGCTAAATGCCATTCGGTGCTGAAGAGGGTGTTTAATCAAAAGAGAGAAGTGCAGAAGCCGTAACGAGAATAACAAGAGAATGGCGACGCTGCAGTGGCCTCCTCAGGGAGGCGGGAAACGATTAACGTTCTGACCACCAGCTCTTCCTCGTTTTCTGTTGCGCCTTTTCTCAGAAGCACTCAGTCGGATAACGTTCGCCAACGTGCTCTTAACATTACCATTGGCGGCGCAGGACGTTTTCCCGCCTTGTGCAACAACAAACAGTGGAGACGGTTCCCGTCACTGCTGGTTTGCTCGATGCATTGTGTTCATCAGTCCGCCCTCGACGATGTCTTCACGTTATTATCAACGACTTCATGCTTTCTCACCTGAGTAGCGCCACGTTTCGTACTGGTCGATGGTTCGCAATCCCGTTTCCTTCTCCTTAAGCGACCCCCCCTCCCACCTCCTCTTCGTCGTCTTCCTCTTCTTGCGCCACGCCACACGCCGCCCACATTCTGCATCTCCACCTGCACACCGTCTACTTGGTCAACATTTACCAGTTGCATTCCCATCCCGTCAGTATCACTTTGGCTGAAGGTGTACGTCTGTACGTATGTGGGTGGGGGAGGGCTGAAGCAGGACCAGCCATACACTTTCTCCCACTTTCGTATCGGAACGAATTAGGTTCCCTGACAGGTAACCGTTTTACTGGCATTTGTCTTTTGACGACCCGGTTAATAGGATGGTTGCTTGAGAGCCTCGATGTCCCCGAGGAGTACGTAAGTTTACGTGGTTCTTCGTAACAAGCGGCCAAGGGCCGGGGCAGAATTGAGTGCACTGCGGCCCTATACGACTTCAGGCGGACAGCCAGGTGTGGCACCTGTGACTGGCAGGAGGAAGAGAAGGATCCTCTATATATGAGGCGAGTTTCCAGTGGCGACAAATACCTGTTATAGAAGAGCGACTGTTAGATACTCTGAAGGTGTAAGCTTACTTTTTGAAGGTTTTATGGGTTGAGTGTCACGGAATCTCGCGGTGCGTTTAAGGTCTGGCAGTTTCTGCCTGTCATAGCGCCCGCAGGTTTGAATTTAAATTAATGGAGCATTGCAGATTTGGCGGGAAACCTTCCGAGGAAGCATGGCGGGTGTTTCCAAATTCGCCACGCACGAGCTGGCCCGCTCATCACTTACGAGATTTCAAAGGAGCTCTTTCATGCTGATAGGAGCCGTCACCTTTCCTAAGAAAGCGGGCTCACGCGCCGCTGTTTTGCAGTGGCTCAGTTCGTGTGGCGATACCACGATATACATAAGGATGGGCCACGACCTCCCCCCCCCCCAAGTGAAATGCAAAGAGCAAAAGTGGGCGTAGACTCATGACGTCATAAGCATGTCATACTATTTGTGTGACTTGTTCTTGTGTGTATGTATGTGTTTGTGTGTGTGTGTATGTAACGCGCGCGGGTGGATGTGCACACACCCATAATGCGAGCATGCGCAAACATTTAAAGGCACTTCATTGCATAGATACAGGGATTCATTCAGCTTACTTTGAGGTAGAATTAGGGAATTTGGTTTATTGCGGTGTAAATTGTTACCATTGTGCATAGATCGTTATTGTGGGAGAAGCTCAGCGACAGTATTTCGTTGGATGTCAGCGCGCCTCTGCTGCTCCTCCTTTTTCGCCCTTCTGAGTGCCCAACGCGAGTTGTTTCTTTGGCCACTGGTGGATCTCTTCTGTGGGTGAGGGCGCGACGGGAGCGGAGCGACCGAGCCGGGGCCGGGGGCGGCCTGGCCTTCCTCCCTGCGCGCTGCCGTTGCTGCCCTTGGAATCGCTCCGCCAAGCTGCGCATGCGCCACTCCACGTCGATCTCTCTCTAAGTATTGCAGTGCTTATTGTTACAAACGTCATCCTAACATTACCCTCTGAAATGAGACGCCAGCTGCATGGCTGGAGGATCATTTTGTCGACTTTGCATATGCTGGACTTGGGCCGGGATTGGAAGAAACCCGTCTCAAGTCAGACAAGTTGTTACCAACGCGCGCACAAACTCGACGTCCTACAGCCCACGCGCGCCCCTTAGACGCATGCGCACTCGGAGCATCGCTTGCAGAAGGGAACTCGCAACCACGTTTCAAGGTGTGTTGTGGTAACAGAGCCCCAGCAAGGAACGTGAGCGGCCTCTCTGTTATTTACAGCAGATATTGCGTGTGGCACGGGATCCCTGGCTGACCTGCGGCGGCACCTTGAGCCCGGCCCTCTGTCCGTCTGAGGACAAACAATTAAATAGGCCAAGTAAATCCTTCCGATCTCGCTTCGTCGATCACTCATTGATGTGAATTATATCAACAAGGAAGTAGGTAGACAGGTGGGCAAGCAAACATATAACTTGGAAACGCCTTTTTACACGCACGTGCAGACAAGGGGGTTCTACCAGCGTCTGCTGCCCCTACCCCTGTCCCTGTCAACGAGTGAACGAGGGAGGAGTGAGTATAGCCTTGGCATCTTACTTTGTCTTTGTCGCTCTGTCGCATAGTCGGTCGTGTAACAGCGCCGTCGTCATTGCCGTCTTTCTTGGGGTCCGTGCCAAGTGAGTTAAGGCTGACACAGGTTCATCACGAGGGTTGTTGGATTCCGTCCGTCCCCCTGCTGGGGCGCGACGCAGCACAGGATCGTGAAGACTATTGTCTTTAGTCAGCTCGAAAAACCTTGCGAGGCAGACGGTGGACTGAGTGAGTGAGTGAGTGATTAAGACTTAGAAGCAGTGCTTTGCAACTTTTCCCACCTGAGCCCCGCAAGACAAAAATAGATTAGCCTCTTTGTGCCGCCGCCCCCAACAACAAAATACGATGATCTTTAGCATTCCTTGTGAAGTAAAGCAACGGTGCCCCAAGGATAAATGCTGTCTGTGGCACGTAGCTACTTTTAGCTACTGGGACAGCACATCATTGTGTTAGAACTACTACTCTGCACTCGAGAAGACAGCAAATAAGTGAGATGTACTGTAAGGTCCAAGCCTTTTGCCATGCTTGGGAGGAATTTATATCGCTGATGTTCCTCCAGCTTGGACACTTACTTAGACGGAAGCTGTTAAGTGGAGACGGTGTTTGGTTTTTGTATCCACAAACTCTGAAGTGGAATCAAATCAAAGTAATGACTTGTGGCTGGCTGGCGACGGCACCAGCGGGGCTGGAAACGCCGCGGACTTCCGGGTTCGGAGTTCTTTGTTTTGTTTTGGACCTCTCCTTTGGGAGGGTCCTGATAACCACAGAAAAGATAGTTTCCGAGAAGGAGCCTGCCTGGTGACCTAACTGTGATGCCCTCTTTGTACATTGTTATGCAGACTATGTGCCTTGACGGTGTCCTGCAAGTGGATGAAGGTAGCTCGTCTGCTACTCCCTCCCACACGTAGTGGCTCTTGTTCATGAATATGTATATACCCGTATGTGTTTCTTGGCCTTTGGGTTTTTTGGTTAGTCGTACATGTTTTATTACTTGTGTCGGACACTTGACCCGATTCTGTGGCCCTCATTCACCTCAATTGCCATCACTCGGGGCCAGAAGCAACGACGTGGCCAAACAATATGGGAGGTTCAAAAATATGAGAACGATGTGTTGCTGGACAGGTGGGGTGTAATATGGTACGGTGCGATAACCTAAAGGAGTCACCGGTGTCTGGACTGAGGTCGTGGTGGGCGGATTGGTCACATGCCAGGTCCCTTGTGGTCGCAGCTCCTATGCACGACTATTTCTTCAAAGAGTAAATGTTCACTTTAGAACTGAACTCTCAACTCTGCTAAGATGGAATCCGTTGAATACGTGATCCGTCATTTCGAAGTATTCCAATGGACGAAGAAGGTCGAACTATCTAAGACCTTGTAGCTGCCTAAAGCCTATACTGTGTTTGCATTGTGGTGCTATCAAGGTGATCCCGACTGAACGATAGACAGACTGACCCACTACTTCACTGATTTGCCTTGAGGGAAGGTCTAGCAGTATGGTAGTTCTCAAAGCTACCAGGCAGGTAGGCAGACATACAGTATATAGATTGGGTTGTGTATTGATAGTTGTATAATGATGAGATGCTAGCAGTAACCCGTAGAAACTTTACCTAATTGAGCACATCGGGAAATTAACGATCATGACAAGTGAATGTTGTTGATCCTATCGTTCCACCACTGAGGATTTAGCTTTCGGTCTCTGGACTAGGTCCAAGATCTCTCTGTCAACTTTGACCTCCATTTCTTCGCATAAGAAGAACTGACAGTAGTCCGAGTATTCCCCTTTCTCTTACCTGCAGTGGCATGAAACATGCTTACGTCAAAACAACACCGAAAGTAGTCCGACATTTCTTTCCAGTGCACGAGGAACATTGCTACAACAGTCGGGCAGCGAGTTTCCAGGCTGTAAAACTCGAAGCAACAGCTATTATCAGTACTCTTTTTTCATTAGCGCTTTCATTTCCTTATCCAACTTTTAATTAGTTAATCATTATGCGATTTATCGGAATATGATTATCATCTGTCATCTCGATCATGTATATTATCAGATTCCCTCTTGATATTAATGTTGCCTTATCTTTTTCAGTTGGTAAGCCGAAGCAGCAGCAGTCAGATGAAGTCTGCGTTGCGCACAAGCAGCTCCAGTTCTCACCTGTCCGCCTCCTCAAGCAACAAGAACGAGCTCAAGTCTTCGTCCAAATCTAACCTCTCCGAACTCAAATCGTCCATGTCCGAATTCGAATCCAATATAAGCGAAATGACGTCGGTGAGTAGCGTAGTGCCCTGCGATCTCTTTGAGTTATAATGGGGGTGGGTGTATTAAGGTTTGGTTGGATTGAACAACTAAATATAATTTTGTGAAATTAATAAAAAGAGTAGAGCTTAGCTAGTTATTGATATTTGAAATGGTTAGCCTATATGAAGAAATTTTTACAACCTGAATGAAATCGCTTGATATTAGCCAGTACAAAATCCTTGAAAGTGTAAAATTCGTTCCCATACCTAAACGGTTAAATATATATTTTATTCATGTTCTAGGAATTTATCACCTCTATTCAAACTTTATTATAAAGCAAGTGTTCTGTCTTTGGACCTTGTGAGTAATCCTTTGGAAAATGATTACCGTGGACTCTCAGTTAAAAATGACTGGGCTGTACAGCTGCGGTTATGTGTACTGAGTAGTGATTGTGGATCACGGTCTCTTTTTATTTCAGAGCAACAGTGTCAACTTCAGCCGGTCGCTCTCCAAGGCGAGCAACTCGGCCCTCCAACAGAGCGCGTCGTCCATCGGGTCGGCGAGCTCAAACTTTAACAAGCTCAAGGGCGGCGGCAGCTTCAATATGGGCTCCATGGACGCCCTTAATGATGCCCTCAATATGTCTTCAGAGCAGCTAGCCCTTCCTGATGTGGATGGCGACCTGCAGAATGCCCTGGCGTCCCAGCAAGAGCAACTGGGCACGAGTCCTTCCCTGTCGTCTACACCAAACTCTAACAGCAATACCAAAGAACTCAAATTTGAACAGAAGACGGTGACATCCTCTTCGAAAAAGAAGGTGAGTGTTTTAAGGTATTCATGTGGATCTTCCTCTTCTTACTTGTTTGTATACATCGCCGAAACCCTGAAGTTACGCCCTCTCATTGCACTCTACCCTCCACAGGTGGTTACTGATAAAAACAGTTATGAAGAAGCGTCGGGAACCTCGTCAGAGTCACGAAAGATGCAGACGGGTGATGTATCCTACGAAGAGTCAAGCAAGAAAGCAGCGTCCAAAGCCAAGCTCGAGATGGACGGCGTCACGGCCGAGAAGGCTGCTGCAGTGTCTCAGGTATGTAACTAAGTCGCCTGTCACTTTTGCAGTGCTGCAAGTGGAGTAGGAAAGCTTCTTCTGATATGTCAGTTTTATCCATGTACTTGCTGACAACCTTGATAGGCTATTTAGACCTCTGAGATGACAGTAATACTACTGATCTATTTCATTGGCCTGAACTTTTTTTGTAACTCTTGTACTTGTTTGGGAAGAGTGGACCAGTTCAACTGCACTGTGCTGGGTCTAATTTGTCAAATATCATGAGTTTCTAAACATGGTGGGTAGAATTTGAAGCAATCAATCTCTTTTAAGAGACCCTCAGCCTCAAAAATCCTGGTCATGGCATCCAGGTTGGATCATAGGTCACTCAAGGAATTGACATGAATGAATATGTGGATACAAATCAAACAGATTCTTTGCCATCCCTCACTGTCAGTACACAATTCAGATACTGCACTAAACAGAACAAATGAAGTTGACTAAAGCTGAGCATGCTGTGGCCACCATGCATCACTTATTACAAACCAACACAGTAGAAAGCACAACAGATGCCACACATCCACTACCAGGCCATCTCATGCATGATCAAGCACATATTTGCAGAATGTTCAGTTCTGACTGTACATAGACACAATCACAACACAACTGGGGTGTAGATCCTTTATCACCTCAATCCAAGAGGGTGATTGTTTGCCTTTGTAACTCAGTGTCATAGTTTACTGACAGATCAGTAAAGACAGAATTACCTTGCGATCATAAAGGAGGGTGCAATATCCTGAGGAGTAGAAATGGTATTATTGTGCCACATCAAGGGGCATAGCTGTCCCCCACAATACTATGATGGTGGACCAGATTACTATTTCACTTGTTTGTTGCACTATTTAGGGAAGAGCTTTTCGCGTTGTTTGTACTTGCCATATTTTCTTGCAAACTCTATAGTGAGGTGCATTTATGCAGGGTGACCACTCACTTTTTCCATTTAGTGATTTCTTTATCATTTTTACTAGTTTTGATATGAGGAGCCTATGGAAATGAAATACTAGATGATCACTGTTTTTACTATTTCTTCATCAAAATTACTGAAAGCAACTGATGAGAAGTAAGAAATAGGATGAAAAATTCTGTGAGGAAAACCACAGGACCTTATGGCATATTGGGTTGGGTATTAAACAGGTGCACAGAGGAACTATATATATCATTAACAGATTTAATCAGAAGTTCACAATATTGGAAAAACTTTCAGCAAATGGGAATACATAAGCATTTTGTCTATCTGCAAGAAAAGTAACCATCTATGGAGCATTTTCACACACAAGTGTAGTTAAGAGGTACTAGAGAATAGGGACCAATGACAGGTACCTGCAAGACATATATAAAAAAAAATGTGTCCACCTCTCTTCAAATGAGGATGTCAAAATATCAAGGAAAATTGTTAACATTGACTCATGTATGATGTAAGACAAGATCTGGTAAACATGAATGAACTAAAAATTCAGGAAATATAATTTGGCAGAAGTGTAGGAAAGTTAATATAGACAAAAATATATAGGAACACTGAGAAAGGTAGACAGAGAAAAAGTTTGAAGGTTGATAGTAAAAGTCTAAAACCAGATCACCAGCTTGGTCAAGATTCACACACATAGTAAATATTTTTTACATACCTAGACAGTAAGACAGTGAAACTATCCACAATCCAGTATTGTGGATCAAACTATATGTGACAGTAGTCTGGAATCCATATGAAGAAAAAAATTAGAAGTTCAGAAGATCCAAAGGACCTTGACTTACTGGATCTCAGAATGTAGTCATATGCAAAAAGGCTGGTAACCCTTGAGTTAACATCTTGAAAAAATAAATAAATAAGGAATAGGATATTTGGTCACCTTTGCAGATTAACATTTTTGTTGCCTGGGGGGTGTTATCTTGGCAAATAAAATTGCTGGAGTGACAGAACAAATATAAAAGTTGTGAATAATGGTGTAAATATTACATACCATTTACCAAGGGCTTTTTCTCCATTATAGGGGAGGTAGCCAAAGTCAAAAGGCATAATTCTACTCCCACCCATTTTATCCCCACCCACTCCACTCCCATTCACCACCTCTGTATCAGGACAGTTTCCCCCAGAAGACAATTTCCCCCATTGTCAATTGCCCCCCTGGGACAATTCCCCCCATTGTCAATTGCCCCCCCCCCCCAGGACAATTACCCCCTAGGACAATTACCCCCCATTATCAATTGCTTCCTGGGACAATTTCCCCCTAGGACAATTACCCTCCCTCTTTTCTTGGTTCCTGGATGACTGGTCATCCCTGCATCTCATCCATCACCCAATTCAAATAATAACAAGGGAAATTAATTCATAGACAGTTAATCAATTAATCAATCCATAGCCTCTGATCTCTCATACAGGAGACCCACAGCCCAAAGTCACCTGGCCAAGTCCACCAGGTTGGCCCATAGGTCACTCAAGGAAGATTTTGTAGTGTTACCTAATTTGAGCATGTAAGCTAACATGCTCTTTGTCTTTGTGTCATAACTGCTTGAGATTATATAAGGTGTCTAGAATAGAAAGGAGTGAATGCCACACCTCCTTGGTATGGAAATATGGTTCCTAGAGCATTTGATGTTGAGACGCAAAATGGCTTACATATGATGCCAGCATTTTCCCCTGTATATTCTAGACACCTCATATAATGTTTGTTTGTAGCTTGATTCTGTATTTATGTTATTTGAGTGATAGGATCCCTGAGCATAGGCAGCCCAATTTTATTCTTGTGTGCTTTGGAAGTGTTTTCTCTTCTTCTCTTGAGAGAGATTTTTCTGTGGGACTTATGCATGGGGATTGTTGGTGGAATATTGGTGGTCTTTCTTGAAGGACTTTTTGGTGATCTGAATGGGAATGTGTTTTTGTGTGGATGTATTGTTTGGAATTGGTGGTAGATTTGTATGTTAGAGTAGTAGCCTATACTGGGGGGTATTTTTTGTTACATTCAGCTAGCAGTATTTGTGTGATATGAAATGGATGTGTGGAGTTAAGTGCTTTTGCATAGAACTGTTTGTCTATCATGTTCATATGGTGTATGGGGAAGATTTGTGTTTTTATGTGTAGGTGTCATATTGGAGTGGTTTTGGTGTATCCTGTTATTATTGTCAGTGCTTTGTTTTGTAAGGTTTACTGAGTATTTGTTTAATTGATTGTCGGGAACCACCCAGCATAGTGTAGGGTGATTCTTATGAACTGTTTGAAGACTATAATTAGTTTTCTGTTGCCTGAATCCAGTACTTGCAGTGTATTTTCTTTGTTTTTTATATATATTTTTTAAATTTTATTTTATATTATTATTATTATTATTATTTTTTTTTAATTATTCACGGTGTCAGATCTTTGATGCATTGGCTGAAGGTCATATGAGTATAAAAAATGAGGCCCAGAATTTTAGGGCTCTTTTCCAATGGAAGAGGTTGACTTTGATTTTACTGTAGGGTGTTTTTTTATTCATGGTTGTAAAAAGTGAGCAAGTTTACTGACAATTTGTAGGGTGCTGCTTACATTCTATTATCTCTGAGCCATTGTTCTAATACGTCTAAGTAGGCTTTGTATTCTGTTGTTTCAGTTTTAATGCTAGGTTATAATTGTTAGATCACTTATGAAGAGGTTGAATAGCACTATTGATATACTCTGTAAAATATATTTTTGTCTATTTTTTATTAGATATATGGAAGCAATGAAAGGTATCTGCTTGTGGTGGTCTTGTGATATGGACAGTGATGCTGCCCATTTTCAAAACCTTTCAACACACTCATCTTCATCATGTGGTGCAGTCTTGATGGGCTGACATTCTCTAGACTGGGGTCAGGATCTCTATTAATTTCAACAATGATTCTTACACCTTTTCACACATGGAGAGCTGATAGCTAGCAGCTGCTCTCCTCTTACCACTTTCAGTTGGTGACATAGAAAAATTCCACATCTTTACATCACAAACAACAGTCCAAAGTTTCTTCCCAGAGAGATCTATGGGAAGACCCAAGGACCATTGCCAATTATTATTATTACTATCAATATTTTTGAAATTCACTTCAAAATCTAAAGTTTTTTCCACTTTTTGTATTTCACCTACACCAAGATTATAGGTTGGTACTGCTGAAGTGTAATTCATGTTTTGGTTTCATATATATATCTTAAGGTTCTTGTGTAGTATTGCATTCAATCTCTCGTTCTTTATTCTAATCACTTTTATGACATCATCTGCAGGCATGTTTACATAACTATCTAGTTCCTTCTTCATATAATTAATACAAATTAAGAACAAGAGCTTTGGATGCATGTGATAGGATATTAAAGCAGGAATGAGAGTATGAAATAGAAATATGCAGAGAGCTTGTGAATGGATAAATGTATGATGCAGTGTGAATGGATATTCTGCACATCTGCTCCATAAACATGTGAATGCTGAGGTGGGGGTACTGTTTGATAATGATTACTGTTACTTCAAGTTAAACTGACCAGAAATAGCAGCACCCACAGCAGCTATCATTGGTCATCTAGCTCGTCCATTGGTTCCTCTGGGAAGCTAGGAAGAAATGTTGAACTAATGTCTGTGTGGTGTGGGACTGTTTTCTGTGTCACTAACTTATAGTTGTAGGAGAAGGATAGTAAAGCACCAGTTGCCAGCTCTCCCTATGTGAAAAGGTGGAGGAAAAGTAAATTTGATAAGAGGAAGAAGCCTGGTCCAGAGAATGATTTAAGTCCCTTAGGGTTGCACATCTAGGTTCAGGATGGGTTTTAAAGATGGTTAACAAGGAAATGATTCCCTATGATGTCTGTCTCACAGTGCCACCACTTGGAGATGCCTATTGCTGGTCCTTGCCATATGATGGTGTTAAACCATCTTTGGATGTTAGGCCCAGTCGTAATCGACACTAAGGAATAGGTCCAGTAAAGAGAGGATATTGCAGTTGTTTTTTCCCGGTGCTGATGTACAAAATGGATTGTAAATAGGTTTAGGAAGACATCACACACTATTTGGTACTTCTTTTCTTTGAGATAAATCCTGTTCATGCTTTTACAGTGAAGGTTAAGCATTTAAAAGGCCCCAGCTCTTTTGAACTTGTTGGACTGATAATATATCTGCTTGCAGTGATCTTGCAAGGCAGATAGAGAGAACCATATTTTGCTAATCATTTCCAAATCTCAATTCATTGAGTACAATACTTTGGAATGTAGTATGTGACATTCATTTCACTCATTTTAGTTTAAAGCTGTATTTTAGGATTTTACCTGATGTGATCTTATTTTTAAATGAATAGTTTGCCTCAGGTACACTTATTCTTCATTCCTCCAGTGATATTTTACGCAAAGTCTCCAGGCTTGTTGCATGTAATAAATCTTGTAATCTTGGCAGCCACACAGTAATTATTCCAGAGGTGGGCATTGTAAACCAAATTTCATTTTTGCAACCAATTCCACAAATATACTCCCTTACCTTCCACTGCCACAAATCACTAAAACCTTTGACTTTAACTGTTTTGCAAACTCAGTTTCATTGTCAAAATATTCACCTTTTGGTATCATGGCAATATTTTTGTTATATTTTGGATATCATTGGAAAGTTGACACTGGCAGTCACACAAAAAAAACCAATGTACTTCTGTTTAGTTAAGAATATATATTCTACACTATTAGATTACTATATTGATTTGCTTTTACTAGATAATAAACAGGCCAACTCATGGGAATGATTTGTAGAGGCATGAACAAAACAGAATTTTTTTCCTTAAAAGTTATCAAAAATACACAGTCATAATCAAAATTGCAACTTTACAATTGCTAAAGTAGCATTTAGCCAAATTGATCATGGAAGCACCCTGCTCTGGATAGTTTTCCATGCCATTTCCATT
>NC_134777.1:48995691-48998191 GCF_046742065.1 Oratosquilla oratoria | reverse complement strand
TGACGATATGGCTCTCACCTTGGCTGCCCTGACGTCACCATGCTGCAACACATCTCTCTCCTTGCAGATTTCTTCGTCATAAAGCGCTAAGAAAAACAACAAATTTCTGACGTGGGTGAAAAAACGGAGTTGCGAGAAATCACAACTGGTTTACTATAGCTGAAAAATTGGATGTGTGATATTTGATTTTAGCAATAGATAAACGAATAGATAAATTGATCAATAAATGAACGAAAAATAAATAAGTAGTTAACAATTAAAGTAGTAAGTAAATAAATCAACATAACCAATGTTATCGCCGGATTTAGCCAAAGTTAAACAAGCTACAGCTTTGACCTTCGCATTCTAAAAGGGCTTTGTTAAATTTAGAAATTATGTGGGGACGCTATTGAAATATTTATTTGGCATTTTTGAAGACTTGTTTAATAAATTAAGCATTCTTTGAATGTCTGAATATGTAGGTAGTTAGTAATGTCGGAGGTCTAAATTTTCTTTTCAAGGAACATCCAGTCTTTATCATCGCCTTGTCTAAATTGGGCACGGTATAAATGGTTGAGCTCAGACTATATATTTTTTTTACATTGTTGTAAAACCATCGCAAAAAAGATAAATGCGCAATAATTCGCGATATCAGGAATTCACTCATTCTGTATGCGTAGTTCATGTTGTAGTGATGTGATTTCCCGCACCGCACGTACGCACGCACGCACTTGCGTTTGTGAAGAATCTCGCATGCGGGCATTCCGGAGTATGTTCCTCTTGATTAAAATGCCCATCGTCATCTGCACTAATCGATGCCAAATTAGAGTGAATCAGATCTGATTTCTCTACGAAGCTTCCACCCAACGTCAGTCTTTGTGTGAGAGCGTTAATGTGCATGTGCGATTCGCCATGGTCTTGGATTACGTGCTGGTTTCGTAATCGACAGCTGTTAGCCTTCCGAATGAGAGTTTATAACCCGTACAGTTCGACCCATAGGGATAGTAACTGTTTGCACTTTGTGTGTGTGCGCGCGCGCGTGTTCGTTTAAATAAATCTGTCTGAATTGTAATTTTATACGACTCGTTTGGACACACGATGTCCCTTGTGCAATTTACGTTGCTCTGGCCAGTCCCTGTAGAAAGATAAGAAGATATGTAATTAGGTAGGTGGATAGGAAGGAAGGAGCGCTCGATCGTCAAACCAGTCTTGAAGGCCGCGTTGGTCTGCTGGCCGACCTGTGGCCCTGCCTTGCCCCCGACGGACCTATGACGATGACAAAGTTTCCATAAGCCTTGTGAAAGGGACCCAGATCTTCACACCCAGCTCCGACCCCCCATTATCGTCATCTGTATCTTGTCAGTTGTTAGATTCCTTCTCCAGGAGACAGACCAGTTAGGTCCGTTTATAAGGCATGTGTGGAAGACAGGAAGAGGGGTAGATTGAAACGAGTATGTTCAGGTTGAAAAAAAAAAAACACGAGAAAACAGGCGTGTTCGTGCATGAGAAGAGAAAGTAGAGTAGGATATACTTGAATGTGGTTAGAAGAAGAAGTAGAAGTGGAGGAAAAGGAGGAGTTGGAAGAAAGGTAAAAAAAAAATGGGAAGTAAAATAGGTGCTCTTGAATGAGGAAACATGAAAATTGTTCTGTCATGAATGACTTGGAAATTATGATAGGGGCTTGTAGTACATGTATGTGTGTTGGTTATATTCAGTGCAAATTTAAATGGAAGGAGAGAGATTGGAGAGGATGCCAGATATGTCTTGTGGAGCAAGTGCAGTCGTCGATCGTTGATCCCTCAAGGAAGTGTCTGTCACCCGCCCTATTTCGGTCGGACGGACCAAAAACAAACCTGAATGTCTGAACGAGTGGTTCACAGAGCGCCACTTACCCCGGTACCAAGTCCGCAAGCCCTGTGACCCTCACAGTCCATCCCACTACAGGAAGACGTTGTTTTTACCACCAAAGGTGCTGGTTACCTGTTTACGGCCTCCCGTCTGTCGATCTGTCAGACCTCGACTACAAGGTCGAGGTCAAATCGAACCTCGCTGAACCCCCGAGAAGAAAAGGACAAGGAAGGAAAGGCCGATGTTCACGTAATCTTGTCGTTCACCTGCGAGCGTATTCGCACCCGCGTTGCGTTTTTTTTTTTTTTTTTGCAAGAGTGAGTGCCGCTTGTCTTGGCCACCATGCCACTTCTTGGAGGCTTTCCGCATTCTCGCCAGCCAAGATGGACTATTTCAATCTCCTCCGCCCTTCCCTCCCAGCCACTCTCTCTCATTCATCCCTTTCTTCCTTCATACTTCTCTTCCACTTTCTCTTCTTCTCTCCCTCCTCCACCTCACCTCCCTCCTCCTATGCTTCCTCCTGTTCCTCCTTCTCCCTGTTCTTTTCTTCTTGTCCTCTTCATCTTTTACCTGCTGCCTTGTTTACTCCTTCCTTCTCCTCCACTCTTTTTTTCTGGTCATTCCCCCCCTTTCTCTCTCTCTCTCTCTCTCTCTCTCTCTCTCTCTCTCTCTC
>NC_134777.1:48870691-48990691 GCF_046742065.1 Oratosquilla oratoria | reverse complement strand
TTCTTCTCCCCTTTCAGCTGTTTTGACCTTTTCGGTCGCCCCCGCCTTTCCCTTAGCCCCCCTCTCCCTTCTAATCAGCAAAAGACTTTAACTTTTCCCTTCCTTTCCACCGTAAATGTTAGTTATGTTTATGACTGCATAATGCGCGCACATTATTACACACGCACGCAGTATTTCTCTCTCTCTCTCTCTCTCTCTCTCTCTCACACACACACACACACACACACACACACTCACACACACATACACATACGTACATACACAATGTATATTGCATGTGCATGTGTATGTAAGCGTGCGCTTGTGTGCATATGGTGTGTGTGTGTGTGTGTGTGTGTGTGTGTGTGTGTGTGTGTGTGTGTGTGTGTGCGCGCGCAGCACGCACGCAGACTTGTATGCGACTTCGAATTTATATAATGCAGACGTGTGCCATCATAATCAGCTCCGAGTAGCGAGAGAGCTTGAGAAGCGACTGCAATGTTTCCCGGTGCGAGTTTTGGTCTATTGGCACTTTATCTCGCGAATGTGTGCGTGTTAGGGTGGGAGGGGAGGGCGCTGGGAGGAGGGCAGTGGTGCAAGCTTTCGGGAATGAAGAGGGGGCTCTTGGTGGGCTTTTGAGTTCTGGGCTGGCCTGGCTTAAGAAAGAAGAGGTCACCTGAGAAGGCTTTCAAGTTGCGTTATATTACGCGGCACCAATACAAGGATTCGTCTGCAATCTGCTTTGTGTGCCAGCCTGCCTGCCTGCCTGCCCGCCCGCCCGCCCGCCTGGCACTAGAGCCACTTCGGCTTTCGGACCCTCAATAGACAGGTTCTTGGGCTTACCAACCAGGTGGCGTGTGTGTGTATGTGTGTATGTGTATGTGTGTGTGTTTATGTGTATGTAATTTTATATATATATATATATATGTATATATATGTATATATATATATGTATATATATATATATATGTGTGTGTGTGTGTGTGTGTGTGTGTGTGTGTGTGTGTGTGTGATTCACTATGGTCTTGGATCACGTGTTGGACTTGTGATCGACAGTTATTTCCCTCCTGAAAGAGAGCTCAGAGCTCGTATATGACCGATCTATGGGTAATGCTGTGTGTGGTTATATGTGTGAGTATGTATTTATATGTATGTGTGTGTTAGTCGGTTTATATGCCTGCTTTGAAAGAGAGTCAGCTCCTACCCGGGAGCCGCCGCCCATACCGAAATGAAGTTGTCAACGTCAGCAAGGACGAAATCTATAAAATCTGCCGCCGCGAAGAAGGAATTAAAAACTGAAGCCGCATGACACGGCAATTCTTTGTTCTTCGTCGTTGTGTTTTCGGAGATGGGTCCTCGCGATACCCTGCCCTCGTAGGTCCTCGTTGATGTACCCAAGGAACAACATCATCTATTGATGATGGTGGTGCTGACATTCATTCGGATTTAGAATATCCACTGAAATCTCTTAGGTTTAGGATCGAAGAGACTGCTGATCTCGTCGGCCTTCACATCCGTATGAGAACCTTGTAGTCACTGTACGCAAGAAAACCCGAGGGAAAGGCGATGAGCCTCGACCTGTTCGCTGCCTTCAAGGACCACCAGCAAAAACCCTCTGGGGTCACCTGTGACGCAAGATTGCACTGCAAGGGGTAGTTTGGGCCGGGTATAGAGCTGAGACTCTATGGATAATATTACTAGATGGTAGACCAAGGGCATGTTCAGAAAAGGGGTGAAGGATGGGGGGGGGTTAAAGGAAGGGTGGGAGGATCAGCCGCGGTTGCCATGCCCCCAACATACTTTTTCTACATGATCCTATTTGCCCAGGGCTAATTTCCTTTAGATTGGAACATCACGCCTCCCCCAACTCCACCACCAAACCTAGCGATAGGTCCTCTGGAAAACTCAGTTGGCGTAGTCAATACGACGGAGGGAAAACATAGACCAAGGGACAGACATATGGACATGTTTATGTCTGGTTCCAGTTTTTAAATCCTTTGAATACTTCCCTTGATCACCTCTGTCTTTCTAAATTATTCATCAGCGCGACGGCCGACCATACTCGTATATTTTCTTAATTGTAATGTTCAGGGAATGAGCTGTGTGCGTAGTGTGTGTGTGCGTGCGTATGTGTTTGTAGCTGTGTAGGCGTAGGTATAGGTCAATAAGTAGGTGCTGACGGACGCGGTCGAGTTCCTAGGACCTTGGACCATAATGAGATGGATTCTTTACGTCCTTTAAAGCTGTTGCCTTGGAGTAGGTCACTGTAGTGTGGTAGTCAACGAGGACTTCTGGCTTCGCATGGGCGTTATAATGAAAGCGACGCGAGAGTCAAGAGGTGAACGAGCACTTGTTTAAAAAAAAAAAAAAAAAAGTGTGCGATGTAGTGCCGTCGGTCGTTACGATTACGAGAACGCGCGCAGCCTCAACTCCGAAAACGGACATTCCTTTTATTTTCCTCCCTTCCTTGTTTCTTTTCATCCCAATTAGGTGCCTTTCTTGCTTATCGCATTTTGGTTTCTGAGCCCGTCGTACTCATGGTTGTGATGTACTCAACAGGTTGAAATTCAGGTCAGACAGACAAGATGGAAAACAATAATTTTGTCATAGAGGATGTAACATAGTCGCGCGATTTGCTTTCGACGAACTCAGCGCTACAAGTTCCTTATGTGTTGGAAAAGATAACATCCCTTTTAGTGAGCGCACGCGTGCGTGCGTGCGTGCGTTGTGACCGTGTCTGAGATGAACAAAGGTGCGCGGCCCCTAGAGTGAAGTGGACAATTGCGGTGCCTAAAGGAGGAGGAGGAGAAGGGGTTGGCACCGGGGAGAAGCAGCAAAGGAGCGGCAGGAGAGGAGCAAGAGCAGAAGGAGGAACCTCAGTATGGTGCAGCGTCGGCGTCGGGTGAGCGACACTGTTCTGTCGACGTTGCTGCCGGGCGGTATACGCAAGAACAGCAGTAACAACCAGTTCAGCGCTCACACGGGTCTGGTTTCCTCGGCGACGACCAACAACTCCTCTGCTTCCTCATCACCCGTTCCTTGGGCTGTTTTCAACTTTGACGTCTTCTGGGTCCTCCTGAGCCCCAACAGCCAATGTTCCAGCTGCGGGCGGAGGGCATCGACCCATAGCAGGAAGAACAGCTTGTGCCGGGGGCCTGGGGTGAAGAACGCGTATCCTCCTGGTTGCACCTCGGGTGCTTGCCACGGCGCAAGGCGGAGAGCTTCTCGTGTGTGCAACCCTTTGCATTGTCAGCCTGGAGGCGGCGAAGGTTGCTGCTGCAACAGGAGCAACTCCCATGAGCAGCCCTCAGCAGTCCCGGAGTGCGGCTGCACAGCGGCTGCGGAATGCGATCGCTGCTCATCGAGTGCGGGTGAGCGGCACCGCAGGTTGGGCGTGGTGGACGCGGCGCCGCCCTCGCCTTTCGCCCTCAACCACCACCATCACTTCGACCATGCCAGCATCCCCTCTTCTTCTCATGCTTCTTGCCCCAACCCCGACCCCCAGGCTGCCAACTCGGGCGTCGCGTCACCATGCGTCTCTCCTTCTTCTCTGCCAACCTCGTCCCTCTTCCCGTCCCCTCCCTGCTCCCCACCACCCGCTTCGTCGTCGCCTTCGTTTCCTCCGTGCAGCCCTTCCTCCTTCTCCTCTTCATGCGGCCACCCGGCGTGCGGCCCTTCATCGTGCCGACCCTTCTTTCATTTGGCCAAGGCCGGGGTAAGCAAAGCAACCAAGGCTTAGGCTTAGAGTACCCTTCTCTTCCTCTTCCTCCTCCTACTTCCTCCCCCCTCCTTCTTCCTCCTCCTCCTCCTCCTTCTTCCTCCCCTTCTTCCTCTTTTAACACCTGGCTGCTTTTATTTTTCCAAGTAAGTAAACCAGCAGGAAGCGAGTAAGCAGTACCATAGACAGGGTGAGCATCCTGGAGGACCCCGCGAAAGGCGTCCTTGACCTCAGTCTGGCCGTCTGGTTAATTAAGGGGCCCAAGGGGCGACCTTGGGCACGTGTTGACCATGTCCGTGTGATGGGTAGAGGTAGGGGTAGAGACGGGGACAGAGGTACGGGCAGGAACCGCCTGCCGATTGCCACAATTCTTTTTTTTTTTTTTTTTTTTTTTTTTTTTTTTTTTTTTTTTTTTTTTTCTCCAACATTCATGATATTGCTCTATGACACGCTCTTTCCTTCAGCCCGGGCTGGCACGAGTTCCATCTGGCACTTTTGAGTTGGTGTCGGAATGGTCCGAAGATATAATTACGAGCCTCACCCGAGTCGAAGTTTGCATATGCAAGGAGCGACTGTTTATGTGCCCGTTCATCAACGATCTCACTTGTATTTCCTCGAAAATTCGACATTTACGTTTCTCCACACACATCACAATTTCGACATTCTCTGCTGAGTCAGAAGTTGAGGTGGTTCGGGTTAAGTGTCGGTACGTATAAGGTGACTCCGGACGAAGGATTCCTCTTTCGACATCCGGAAAAAGGCGGGAGCAGTGGCGTAGGCCAAGGTGAAGTCCAGGCGACGAGGCTAGTGAGTGACTGCCGCTGTAAAACATAAGTCATAGAGTCGGTCTCTTTCACAGGGCAAAATACACTTACAGCTCGTACATAAATCAAAGTGGGTAGTAGAGCAGGCGTTAGACGTTTATATCAATGCGGCCGCTCTTGTTAGTTTGTTAGCTTTTTTTTTTTTTTTTTTTTTTTTTTTTCTCGCTCAGACGGACAGCCCTCGCGGAAAGAGTGCCAAGGCTGTAGCACATGTGCCACGTCGCCTTAGTGCCCTATGATGCCTCCGGCGTTGCGTTCAACTGCTGCTTCTATTGTTGCCAAGCTTGAATAGATATGCACAGTTGCATGACACCGAGGGTGGCACTGCCGCCGACACTGGTTGTGTTAAGGAGAGGAGGGAGTAAAGGGGGTCGAGAGCGTGTGACATCCAGCAGCAGTGTTACCTGTTCTTGGGGCTGCCGCTATGAAAGGTATCGAGACCTCGGAAATCCGCATGATTGGTTGGTTCGCTTCTGCAGAACTTGGGCTTGACCTTTGTCCGCGTGTCTGCGCGCACAAATGTTCTTATCGAGGTGCTGCCGCTTCCACATTTGTACAATTGCGAGCTTTCTATAGAGCATTCCAGTACAACTCACATTTGGTGTTGAGTGGTCACTCTTGCCCGTGTTATAGCTGGCCTAGAACTGCTGCCCACACACACGCCCACACATGCGCGCACACACATGAACGCAAACACACGCACATGCTCACACACGCTTTCTCTTTCTCCCTCTCACACTCACACAGGCGTTTATGTGCGTGCTCTCTCGTATGCAATCTCTCTCTCTCTCTCTCTCTCTCTCTCTCTCTCTCTCTCTCTCTCTCTCTCTCTCTCTCTCTCTCTCTCTCTCTCTCTCTCACACACACACACACACACACACACACACACACACACACACACACACACACACACGTGTGCGTGGCGTGATTTGTTGGTAAACTCTATTGATGTTGGATCATAGCTCTGGTGGCTTGGGGGATTGTGAAAGTAGAAAATGCTCTTAAGCAGGAAATATGTTTCAGAAACGATAGTATTAATGGTTTCGATAATACTGTAGTCATTCTTCGTTTTCTTCTTTTTCTTGTAGATGCAGAAAATCATGGCAAATACTTAATATTGAAAATCTTAAGATACGACTTTATTTTTTGTATGTCGATTTTCATTTGAAATGAATGGTACTTTCCTTTCTTCCTTTTGGGTAGTAAATTTTTTATAAAAATTGCGTTCCGTAAGGCATGCAGGAGGAAGCCTGTTCCGATGGACTCGGTCGGCGCAAGCTTGACTGACTCATGGAATTCTGGAAGAAGGAGCAAGGTGACGAGTCAAGCCTCACAACTATGGACCTTGACTTGGAACCTAGGGCATGTATCCCTTTCCTCTCGCCGCTTTGAGGTTTGGAAGGACGGCTCGGGCTGTGTGCCCTGTGTCTGCCTCAAACGGCTGAAGTAATTAGGCCTGCATGCCTACAACGGCCGTGTAAGTCAAAGAAGAATATCTGTCGCCTAATGTGGTCTTCTTTTTTTGTTTTGGTATGTTGCAGGAGGCGCGGCAGCTCCGCGCGGGGGACGTGACGCACCGTGAAGGTACCCAGCTGGCTGGGGCCACCATGAAGCTATCGGGCGAGGGCTTCTCTGCTCACAAGTCGGCCGTCTCCGAGCAACAGCAACGGCAGACTGTCACGCCCGTAGGCTCCATCAACCAGGAGACTATGCGCCAGTCCGCATCCTCAGGGCTAACTATCAACACCAAGGGTGTTTGCACCAAGCAGTCCTCGTCCATGAGTTCCTCACAGGTTAGTAGCAATAACAATGATGATGTTACTAATAATGAGGCCGTCAATAAAACTGGTAATCCGTGTCAGCTGTGTGTGTGTATTTTCAGCATTCTTGAATTCTCCTCTTTTCTCTCTGCAGAGTAACGTCAGCATTGTGGGCTTCGACGACTTGGGCATCCTTAGCCAGACTTCGCAGCCGGGGGATGTGCAAAAAGCTATCATGAAGTATTCGGGAGTTATGTCCAGTTTCGTGGAGCAACTGAGCTCGCTGAGCCCCACAGACGCCCCTACCTTGCTCGAGAACATCAACGAAATGATGCGGAAGGCGTGGTCGGTGCCCACTCATGGGCAGAGGGTCGGGTCCTCGCTCTGCAACGTCCTCAGAGATAACGGCGGTCTCGACATTCTCATCGACAATTGCATGTCCAACGACGACAAGCTTAAGTTCTCTACTGCCAAGGTGTTGGAACAGTGCTTAACCACTGATAACAGAGGTTATGTGGTAGAAAATGGTTTAAAAAATGTTGTCAACGTCGCTTGCGACTGCACCAAATATGATTCCTCGGTCGACGGCGCGCGAGTGGGGACGGGCATCTTGGAGCACCTGTTCAAGCACAACGAGAGAACATGTTCCGATATAATCAAGCTGGGCGGCTTGGACGCGGTCCTCTATGAGTGCCGCAAAAAGGACGTGGAGACTCTTCGTCACTGCGCCGGTGCCCTAGCTAATCTCTCGCTCTACGGTGGCTCCGATAACCACCAGGCCATGATCCAGCAGAAGGTTCCCGTGTGGCTCTTCCCACTGGCCTTTCACACGGACGACAACATCAAATACTACGCCTTCCTGGCCATTGCCGCCCTGGTGGCCAACAAGGAAATCGAGGCCGCCGTGCTCAAGTCCGAAACCCTGAACCTGGTGGAGCCTTTCGTGACCACGCACCTTCCGGACGACTTCGCCAACAGTAATGTGGCCCATCGCCACGGTCAGAGCCCGTCGTGGTTACAGAGGCTCGTGCCCGTCTTGAACAGTAAGAGGGAGGAAGCTCGAAACCTGGCGGCCTTTCACTTCTGTATGGAGGCGGGCATCAAAAAGCGTCAAGGGAACATCGAAATTTTTCATGATATTGGTGCTATCGAACCCCTCAGGGACGTAGCGAGCTCGCCCAACGCCATCTCCAGCAAGTACGCCGCTCAAGCTTTAAGGCTCATCGGGGAGGAAGTGCCGCACAAATTAAGTCAGCAGGTTCCTCTGTGGTCCGTCGAGGATGTGAGCGAATGGGTCAAGCAGATTGGCTTTGCCCAGTTCATGGATAACTTTCTCGGGTCGCGTGTGGATGGCGACCTCCTTCTACAGTTGAGCGAGATCCACCTACAGAACGACATTGGTATTACGAATGGAATCCTTCGACGGCGGTTTCTACGGGAGTTGAGAAAGCTCAAGATGATCGCAGACTATTCCTCCTGCGACTCGTCGGGTCTCAACACGTTCCTCACGCAGATTGATACAGTCTTCGCTGAGTACACCTACAAGATGATAGAAGCGGGCGTCTCTAAAGAATTGCTCAGGTTTGTAGGATGCCCCTTTCAGGTATTTCATGTTAGTTGATCCCAGGACCAGTGGCATATATCTGCAGGTGATGGTCCTGTCACCCATCATCAAAACCCGTCAACACCCTCTCTTCCATCAGTGGCTGATACTCGGGTTCCTGGACCGGGTCCAGGGTAACTTTCAACTTTGAAGGGGAGTATATATATATATATATATGTATATATATATATATGTATGTGTGTGTGTGTGTGTGTGTGTGTGTGTGTGTGTGTGTGTGTGTGTGTGTGTGTGTGTGTTTTCACATGAGAGCTGGGAGCCGGTAACTAATGCCACTCTCCTACAAATTGGTGACGCAGAAACAGAACCACACGAATACAACACGTGTCTCCCTAGAGTCTATGGACTTACCAGCCGCTGTTGGGATGTGGGTTTCCAGTCAGTAAAGCTCTAGGCAACAATTATTGCAATTTTACTGTACAAGAGAGAGAGAGAGAGAGAGAGAGAGAGAGATGTGAGGAAGAGAGAGAGATAGATAGTGAGATTAACGTGCGCCTTCTCTTCTTCAGATATCTAACAGACGATCAGCTTCTAAACGAGTGCGGAATCTTCAATTCGATTCATCGCCAGAAGGTTCAGGAATCAATACGAAGTAAGCAGCAGGCAATGTGAAAGTTGTCTTAGAATTAGGTCATACACATCAAATGAGAGTAAATAATTAGGTATTATTGGTCACCTCAACTTTAGATGGTGTTAGGAACTATTTTAAAGTATGCTTCCCGTTCCTTATCTTGCTGCGCTTAAGGGTACGAGGAGATTAGAAAATGTATAAGTACGTCACGTTAAGTTCTGTGCTGAAATCCGAGTTCTCATTTTGGTAACATGGAAGGAAGACGATTTGTTTTCAACATGTTAATGTTCCCACTTGGTCCCACAGACGAAGGCGGGGCACTGCAGGACACAAACGTGGTGGACAAGAATTTGGACGTTTTTATTAGTTACAGACGCTCCAATGGCTCACAGCTTGCCAGGTAAGTAGTGGAGAAGCCTCTTCATGGAGAAAAAAAATCGAAAGGGAAGGAGGGAAGGAAGGAAAGAGGGAAGGTAAGAAGGAAGGGCAAACAGGATAAGGAAATATGGGAAGGAGGGGTAGAAGGAAAGGAAGGAAGGGAGCGAGGTCAAACTGGGTGAAACAATTTGTTGATAAACCTTTTCTCAAGAAGTCAGGCATTTGTTTACAATTAGACCTCGTTTGTTGTTTTCCAGTTTGCTAAAGGTCCACTTGCAGCTCAAACTTTTCTCGGTCTTCATCGACGTGGAGCGGCTCGAGGCGGGCAAGTTCGACAATAACCTTTTGAATTCCATCCGGCAAGCCAAGAACTTTATCCTCGTCCTCACTCCGAATGCTCTAGACCGTTGCATTGGTGACACGGAGTGCAAAGATTGGGTTCACAGGGTAAGTAGGAATTAAAGTTATTATGCACATAAATACTGTATATACAATGAATCAGTATATTGTAGCTTATTTGTTCGCTGTGGTAACGTATTTCTTGGTTCTTGTGCAACCCGAAGGAGATTGTGGCAGCTCTGCAGAGTGGTTGCGAAATCATTCCCATTATCGACAATTTCCAATGGCCCGAACCCGAGCAGCTTCCCGAAGATATGCGGGCGGTCTGCACCTTCAACGGCGTCAGGTGAGTTGCTCCCTCCATTGATTTTACTTTGCCAACGGTGTCTTCTTTTAAACACTATATTGCTCCAAGAGCGTGCCTTGCCTCTTCTCACGGTGGAAAGTATCACCGCTGAACTAAGGTTATTTGTATTTTATCCGATGCAGGTGGATCCACGACTACCAAGACGCTTGTGTTGAAAAACTGGAGCGATTCATGAGAGGCGAAGGTACCGCGCGAGGAGACGGACCCCTTGGGCGCGCAGGCGTCGGAGGCATGGCCACACCAGTCACGCCATCCACGCTAGTCAAAACACCCCACATCTACCAGCGGACAACTAGCACGGAGAGCGGCAAAGGCTCTGCGTGTTCTGATAAGGATTTTGCGAAAGACTGACGGGGCGACCCTGCCCTTGCCAGACACAGGAGGTAAGAAGATTTCAAGTTATCTACCCTATAGCAATCCTTTCCAGAAACTTTCACGCTTCTACACACCCACGCTTATGTAACTCGAAGTCTCTGACAAACGAAACACTGAGACTCAAGAAACCAGACTAAAATAATTTTGAGCTTAGATAACAGCAGGAAAGGTTGGGGAGGAGGGACTTGCATTGGTGATACTGAATCTTGGTCTTTTTCTTCCCCAGAATTCTACCCAGTAGCAGCCCGCGGTCAGGATCGCCCCTGCGCTGGATGGGGAGCGGCCTCGGGAGGTCGGTCAGCCCTGTGCCGCTGCCGCGGACAACGGCACTGACGGCCCAAGCCCCAAGGTCAACGTCAAGCACGCGACCCCAGGGGTCCCCGCTCCTCCCGCGGCCCTCGCGCCGCTTGCCTCCACCGCCTCGCTCCATGAGCCTCGACACGGGGCTCGATGAGCAGCAGCAGGAGAACTTGGAGGAACTTCCGCTCGGCGCCACGGCGTCGCGGACGAATCCCGCCAAGTCAGGGGCGCAGAAACCACCTAAGCCTACACTTCGCAAGTCTAGCTTGACTGAGAGTAACGACAACCACATGGACGTAGTGAGCTCGTGCGAGCAGTACCTGCAACAGCACAGTCACCAGCAGGAGGTCGTACGTCCTCCACGGCGCCGAATGAGCAGCATCCCCTGTGATTTAGCCGTCCCAGTCGCCTCAGCACCCGTCATCGCCGAAGAAACGGCCACCGAAGAGGATACGACGACGACGACGACATCCAGCTCGGCCGTACCAGAGGAGAGCAATACCCTGACCAGTAGTGACTCTCCATCTAGGAGGACGTCTATGGCCACTTCATCCTCGAGGCGCTCGTCCACTTCGACGGAAGGCGGGAGCAGCAGCAGTCACCATACTCCATCCGGTGAGCTGCCTTCGCGCAAGTCCTCCTTCGTCAACAAGTGCGTTAACCGCGTGCGGACGCTGATGAAGAAATGACACACGTCACTCGCGGAGTGGTGGGCGAAGTGATAAAAGGTTGTCGGTCGAACCTCGTTCGGTTCGTAGCGAAGTATCGGGTTCTTTCTCACGGCGTCATATGCTGCCGGTGATGGTGAGTCAGGCAGGTCTCCTTGCGACTCGACTACTCGCCGAATCTGTAGATTCTCCTGTGGCGAAAGGACGCTCGAACTTGGCCAGGTGCAGGGCCTCAATCTTTCTTCTTGTGAAAAGAAGAATTCGAGAGATAAAAAGAATATTTTTTCTAAGAAATAATTTCCCTCCTTCGGGAGATGAATGAGCTGTGATTCCAAACCAGTGAGGGACTTTTTGCCTCACAGTCTTGTGCGAGACTTTATCGTTACGGACCAAGCCTGCGCAAACATGATTATATATATTATACATATATTCGCATCTAGAGTCTAAAGAAGAGACGCCAGTGTGCCGCCTCCAGTGTCCGGTGTCGTCTCCTGCGGGAGGCGCCACGAAAGAGAGGACTTCCGAAATTCGGAACAGTTTCACAAAGGGCGGCTTCTTGTTGATCCCCACGTAGGAAAAGAAAAAAAGAATCCTAGTTCTTGCAATGGATGATCATTCGCTTTAGTGCACAATACAGTAGCTATCGTATAAATCTTTAGTTCGGGTCTTTAGGGGCTCGCTCATCAGGATGTACGCGACCACCACCCCTTTTTCTCCTCTTGATCCTAATCCAAAGCCTTTTCCACCTCCTTCATTTTGTGCAGCAGCAGTGGTGGCAGCCTCATCTCACGCCAAGGATCCTGCCTTGTTTTTTAGTCATTATTTTTTATGGATTTTCGTTTCGCGTTCGCCCCATCAACTGCAACATGGGGCGTCGTTTGGACCTCTTCTCGCGTTTAAAAAATGTTGTTCGATTCAAGTTTCTTGTTGAAGGATGCATTTGACATATTAATTTATGAATGCTTTTATCAGAGATACTCTATTGATTTAATTTATTGTCATGTTATCCAGGTTCTCCAATTATAGTCTTATGTACATAACTTTCTTGTAGAACTTGTACGTCCGCATTCCATGGCCAATCAGCACCTTGCTCCTTAAAAGTGTAGAGGTGGAGAACCCATCTAGGAGAGAGGAAGAGAGAAAGAGAGAAATTTAGTCTCTCCTACGCCTTCCTCCAGAAGCCCTCCGTCTGGGTAGATTGGCTCTGTGATGTGGAAGTACTACACAAATGTACAGTTGTCATTTTTTTTAGAGTTGTCAGTTTAGGGGTTCACTGTAACAATATTCTCAGAGGCAACACATATTAAGTGCAACGGCTGTCTCGGGATTGACAATCTTTGAATGTCCTGAACGAATGTTTTTGTTTATGTATACCTTTATTTATATTTGAAATGCACTTGAGTATGGCCACACGTACATCATTATATATATATATATATATATATATATATATATATATATATATATATATATATATATATATATATATGTATATATATTGTGTGTGTGCGCGTGTGTGTGTGTGTGTGTGTGCGCGCGTGTTTCGTTGGATTGTGTCAAGATGTGAAAGGGACATTTCCTTGCCACCCAATAGAGGAAAGTGCATTTATCCACGCTAGCAACGTGGCTGGTACCCCTTTCCCCGTAAGAATTCATGGGAGCGCAACTACGATTTGTACGTAGACAGACAGCTATTGCATAAAATATTACTTTCAACTTCGGTACCTCTTCCCCAACTTTGGTCGCCGGATCACCAATTTGGTCGAGTTTCTTATCTCGAAATTCGAAATAAAGGAAAGGTGGAATCCGGTTCAGGAAAATAAACAAGATGGGTGCTTCCTCTATTGGTGAAGAATTTGTAGCTATTTGGAAATTTATCTTTTCTAAGTGATGGGCCAGGAAATCAGTCGTATTTATGTGTGTGCGTGCATGCGTGTGTACGATGAAAAAATCACAAACTTTTTTGTGTATATACCATAACTACGATGGAAATATTTTTATGAATTTTATCAGGAGATAGCACGGCCCTTGAGCCGTTTTACCGCGTGTCCGTCCGTCAGTCGTATCTGCCGTGGATGCAACAAGTGGCAGCAATAACAGCCGCCGCCACTGTCGCCGTTGAAATGCAGTGCGTGGATAGCATCCCCTTGGTATACGAGGACTGGCACATTGGCGGGCGGGCGGTGGCTGGTGGGCGAAGCTTACGCGGACGGGAGGGTAGACCTCACTGATGCTGTTATTTTTTTTTTTTTTTTTTTTTTTTTTTTTTTTTTTTTTTTTTTTTTGTAAATAGCGGATGGCAACTAACGCGTAAGTCTGAAAATACCAATATTTTTACACACTGAACTTATCTGCCTAAATAAAATAAAGCAATAAATGAAATCGGAGACTATTGTATTTTTTCATACCCTGAATATATTTGACGGAATTTTAACCACAATGAAAAATACATATACGTTTGAGGACCTGAGGTCCTTAGAGATGCCAGAGTCAGGGATCCAACACCCAGGGTCCTAGGTCCAAGAACCTGAATCCCTGTAGTGCCAAGGATTCCACGCCAAAATAAAATCAAAGATGTTAAGATGCTGGTACCTGATAGTGGTGGTGCTGCAAGATAGATGGCAGTCTCCTTGCTACCCATTTTCTAAGCTCATGAACCCCGTTATCTCCAGACCAGGCTTCATTATGAACAGATCATTAAAAGAAGAGCCGACAAGGTAAGAAGTAACTGAACCAGTCTTTATTATTCTACAAAAATACGTGTCTCTTACAGGTTACTTTTTTGTATGTATTCATTTACAAACCAACTTGTAAATCAAGTTTAAGAAAATACAATTCTGGCTTGTTGATGCAACGTTTTTCACCTAACTAAAACAAAAGGATTACAAAGGCGGAGCATGCCGACAGGAGACCTTTTGGTCCATAACTAGGTCGGATGCGAAAAAAAATTATAATATGAATAATGATAAATAAATGAATAGGTATAGTTAGATAGTAAACAGGTAAGTAGTAAATACTAATAAATTGACAATAAATGAAGATCAAGCAAACAGACAATATCAAATAAATAAAATAAAATAAATGACAGACATTACAGCATCTTGCTTAGATGTTTATCTAAACGAATCTTAAAGCTTCGAACTGAACTACATTGCACTGCCTCTGCAGGAAGTTTATTCCATTCATTAACTACACGGTTGGCGAAGTTGTTTATATCCACTTCCAAATTAAATTTATTTCCTGACAGTTTGACACCATTATTACTTGGATTCTCATTCAGTGCAAAATTTTTGTCACTTTTGATGTCAATCCCCTTTAGAATCGACCTGTATCAAGTTACCTCTGTCTACGCTTTTTTAGGGAGAACAGATTCATATGTTTTAGTCGATTTTCGTATGATTTCTTATACTGTATTTGGAATCAGTTTTGTGGCTCGCCGTTGTACTTTTTCCAATCTGTCAATGTCTTTAATGAGATTCGGTGACCATACGGAAACAGTGTATTCCAAATGTGGACGAACTAACGATTTATATAGCTTGTTAATGAGAGATGTACTTTTGAAGTCAAAAGATCGCGCAATCAGTCCTAGAATCTTATCTACTTTTTCAGAGGCTTCTTCTTGAATATCTAATTGATTTAAGTGATCATTTGCCATTCCGCACATTTTTGTATCATCAGCAAATTTGGAGACAATAGATTTTAGTCCGTGGTCTATATCATTTACATATACTATGAGTAGAAGTGGCCCACGAACGGAACCCAGAGGAACTCCACTCTTAACATTTTTCCATATAGAAGTTTTGCCATTTAGAACAACTCTCTGTTTTCGATCATTCAACCACTTTCTAGTTCAACTTAATAGACTACCACTTACTCCGTGTGAAGCTGGCGTCCGTTGACAGTTGTAGCTGGGCGCCTGGTGCAGGGAAGGAGAGGGTGGTGGCACGGGGAAGGGCTTTGGCGTTGGCGAAGGCAGCTTCCATGGTGGGGTTCTACAGGAGGTCCTTCGGTTTTCCGTGAAGGGCGTTATAAAGTGGGTGCAGCGTTTGAGCGATGTTAGGGAGGAAACGGTGATAGAAGTTGACCATCTCAACAAATTCCTGCAGAGCTTTGATGGTAGTAGGTTTGGGAAATTTGTTGACTGCGGCGACTTTATCCTTCAGGGGACGAACGCCGTCAGGAGAGATGAGGTGTTCCAAAAATGGGACAGACTTTTTCCCGAAGCTGCATTTGTCAAAGCGGACAACGAGGCCGTTGTCCTGGAGACGCTCGAGGATGGCCCGCAGGTGTTGGAGGTGCTAGTCAGACGAGTTGGAGAAGACCAGAATATCGTCGACGTAGCAGACACACAAGTCGAGGTCGCCGAGGATGCCGTCCATCAGATGCTGGAAGGAGTAATTAAAGGTGTACGACCCGAAGGGGATGATGATGGCGGTCTTCGGGATGTTGTCTGTATGTACCGGAACTTGGTAGTAGCCCTTCTTGTGGTCCATTTTCGAAAAGATCTTGGCGCCATTGAGGTATGTGGTGACGTCGGCGATGTTTGGAAGTGGGTAGTGGCCAGGTTCCCTCATCATGTTCAGCAGCCGATAGTCTCCACAGGGGCGCCAGGAACCATCGTTCTTCTTGACGAGGTGGAGAGGGGAGGACCAAGGGCTGGAGGCCTTTCGGCAGAGGCCTAGTCTCTCCATCTCAAAATATTTTGCGTAATAACATGTTTGCGTCTGTTTACATAAGCAACCTGGCTTAAACAAATGTTAACAATCTGACGTAGACAAATTCTAACAAACCAGTAAAAATGTAAATATTGCGTAATAAAATGTTTGCGTCTGTTTACATAAGCAACCTGGCGTAAACAAATGTTAACAATCTGACGTAGACAAATTCTAACAAACCAGTAATGTAAATGTACACACACACATATATATATATATATATATATACATACATACATACATGTATATATATATATATATATATATATATATAACTTAAACTCACTCTCGGAGAAAGATAAGCTGAGATACAGAGTAAACCGTATATTTCGACCACTGACTGCGGTCCTCTTCAGCAGTTACAATTATAGGGTACATAGACAAGGGGTTATGTACAGAGGAGGAAGTAACATTGGGGAACTCAGGAAGAATCAACAATTTAGCACATAACATTAAATTTAAAGTAGAATGGGAAATTGAAGGAAGAATACCTTTTCTTGATATTTTAGTGATCAGATGTCCAGATAATTTGTCTTTTGCAGTATACAGGAAGCCTACTCATACGGGCAGTTATTTACATTTTTTCAGTAATCATCCGGATAATATAAAATATAGTGTTGCCTCGGGCCTTTATCTAAGAGCTCTTCGGATTTGCAGCCCGGAATTTCTCAACTCAGAAATTGAATCAGTACGCACTCAATTATTAAAAATAGGCTACCCAGACTGGTTTCTGACAAAAGCCCTCAGCAAAGCCAAAACCAGTTATTTTAGAACGACCAATTCCAACACAAAATTTGTCTGGGAAAAATCAAATATTAAACTCCCTTATAATGAACCCATGCATGCCGCATCTAAATTATTACCTAGGAACCAAATTAGGATCACTTTTAGTTACCCAAATAACATTTTTAAATAAGTAGTAAATATCCATCACAGAACATCCAATAAGGACTAATTCGGAGTATATAAGATACCATGTCTCGATTGTGATAAAGTGTACTGGGGACAAACGGGACGTGATCTACCCACTAGGATCAAAGAACATAAAAATTCTTTAAAATACGGCCAAGAAAATTCGGCTGTATTCTTCCATTCTAGCTTTTTAGATCACAGAATAGATTGGAAGAATGCAGCTACAGTATACAATTCACATTGTAGTTTCAAAAGAAAAATTATTGAGTCCTCATTAATAAAAAAGTTTCCAAATTATAATACTTCCAAAGGTCAATGGTCACCTGATGCCATAACTAGTATGGCAGTTGACAAGTTCATCTCCACAGGACGTAACGTCCGACCTCACTCAGGGCAAGTGACCTGAGGCTTCCTGAGTTCCCCAATGTTACTTCCTCCTCTGTATATAACCCCTTGTCTATGTACCCTATAATTGCAACTGCTGATCTCTCTCAGTTAGATGAAGATGATCCCCTTATCAGCCCCATCGTTTTGGAGGATATAAAGGGGGTTATCTCGGCTCTAAAACTAAAATCCCCTGGCCCCTCAGGCATCGATGCACACATACTCAAACGTATGCCAGACAACATAATCTCACACATGACGACACTATATAATACTCACTAGCCTCTGGGTACTTCCCACAACTATTCAAGGCCTCCCACACCATCCTCATTCCTAAACCCCAGAAACCCGCCTCCGCCCCCCTTTCATACCGGCCAATTTCCCTTCTGGAGTACTTTGGTAAGGTGTTTCAGCACGTCCTATGCCGCCGCCTGACCATGTACCTAGAGACGGAGAATGTGCTGAGGGATTGCCAGTTTGGTTTTCGGCCGGGGCGCGGTGCAGACGACGTAATATCCATGATCACTCAATGGGTTCAAAGACCGCCAGACGGTCGCCCTGGTAAGGCCATTTTGGTTTGTAAGGATGTGGAGAAGGCATTCGATACTGTCTGGCATGAAGACCTTAAGTACAAATTGTACCACAATTTCGACTTTGCCCTTCCGTTCACAAGGTTGCTCTGCAACTACTTGGACGATAGGACGATAAGAATAAAGTGGCGGGGCTGTCTGTCCCAACCTTTTGTGCCGAAGGCTGGAGTACCGCAAGGGTCAGTCCTTGCCCCCACTCTGTACAATCTATATACGAATGACCTGCCAGAGCCAGCTTATCCACGCAACAAGGCTCTAACTCTTTCGTATGCGGACGACACTAACCACATCAGCAGACACAAAACGCTGCAGGGAGCGTTACACGTAATGCAAAACATCCTAACGGGGCACACGCGTGGGAGCAACAGTGGCGCATTAAGACCAACGCGTCGAAATGCAATGCTGTATACTTCTGCTGCAAGCGAACCAACAGAACAATCACAAACATTCCTCTTAAAATAAACAACACAAACATCCCAGTGAAGGACCACACCTGTGTGCTGGGTAGCACACTTGATAGTGGCCTTACCTGGACCCCACACTTCCGCAAGCAGGGAGCGAAGGCTAGGGCTGTGCTGGGAAAGCTAAGACGCTTCAAAACTGCAACACTGACCACCAAACGTCGATTGTACCTAGCCCTTGTCAGACCGATTCTGTGCCATCCCCGGGACTAAGCCAGCTGACATGTCCCACTAATAACTACGAGCATCAGAAGGTTCAGAATGCCGCTGTCAAGTTCATCCCTACACCGAATTTCCAACATCCGTCCACTCAACCAACACAAACACAAACTTCACTCAAGACACCTAGAAAAACTGCACGACAGACACAAACACCTGATACAACACATTACACCTACTGTAGACCACACCGTACAGACTATCTGTCAGCTGCGCCCGTCCCACGTGCGGTGTACACGATAAAACGTGTATAACCGTACCTATTAATAATACACCCCTTTCACCAGCTTTGACTGGTGATAGCAATAATGATGAAATAATAATAGTAATAATAATATTGCATGTAGCCCAATAATTGACAGGCTGCATGCATACACAACTCAAACCCAACCTGGGAAAAACAGGAGAGATCATGCCTTACCTGGGGCTAATGAGGAACGAGCAATACACACGGGAAATTAACTCTACTCACTTCCCGTAAGTTACACACACACACACCTCTCACGAACATAACCACGACCCAGGCACAAACATCTATACTTACTTTTTCTTCGACTAAAATTCGCTTCCTTTCTAACTTTCTCTTCTACTACATCTTCTCATTTCAGTTTACCTCCCACTAAAGATTTTTCCGTTTTCCACCTTTCTCTACTACTACGCCTCCTACCATTTTCTAAACTTTCGTCGGTGATCCTAATCCTACTCCCGGCGTCGGCGCCCCCGTCCAAGCTCCTAGTCCAATTCTCCCGAGCCACGACCACAAACTGCCCCAAATCGCTCGCTAATTCGCCCGGTGGCAATAGCCCTCTTTTATACGCTACTATCTTTTCATTTTCTTACAGACATTCTTCCCCTCCCACAAAAACGGATCCCGCGCAAGCGAGTGGTCTTTCCTAGGAATTCAGAGTAACTGATGAAGAGGACCGCAGTCAGTGGTCGAAATATACGGTTTACTCTGTATCTCAGCTTATCTTTCTCCGAGAGTGGGTTTAAGTTTTATTTTATTCGTGTGTTATGACACCTACGTTACTTGATTTGATATATATATATATATATATATCGTAATGTAAGAAAACTGACGTAAAGAGGTGTAAAAATTTCAATGTAAAAATAATTGTGTTTATGTCTGTTTATTCAAATAACTTGTTTATTCTACGTCATTTTGGTTTGTAATTTGAATACTTTTTCAAATTTGTTTATCGTTTTATCTTTATTTACTTTTTGTTTGTTCGCCTCAATTTACTTCCTTTGCGCTGTAATTTTTTTTTACATTATAACAGTTTACAATTGTCACGTCTTTGCATCCAGTTACTTGTGTAAACCGATACAACGTAAAATACTAATGTTTCACGAAAAAGTGTGTTATTGCCTTCATTTGTTTACGTCACTTATATTTACGTACAGACGCAAAAAAGTTAGCAAACTGACGTTAAAATGGCGTAAACAAATGTAACGAACAAGTGTAAGACTACCTACACTTGTTTACGTCAGTTTTGTGTAAATGTAAAAAGATTGAGACTGTAAATGCACACAGATGTAAAAAATCAAAACTGACGTAAACAGATTTAAACTAACATGAAGTGTAAATAGAATCAAACATGTAAATATGTTAATACAAATCTACGTAAGGAGAATTAAACAAGAAAAAAAATCAACTTTGTATTTTCACATTTATTTACAACATTTACGTCTTTTTTACATTTCATTTGATTTTACATAATTGTTTGCATAAAATTACAACTGTAAACTGATGCAATTCTAAATAATCGACGTAAAATGTAAATACGTTTCTTTACGTGTAAATATAAACATACGTAAAATACGTAATGTATAACGAAAAGTGTATTACTGCCTACATTTGTTTACGTCTGTTATATTTACGTAAAACAAATGTAAACTAGTCGACGAAAACCAACATGAGGCAACTGATGTAAAAATGGTGTAAACAAAATTGCTTACGTCAATTTTATTTATATGTAAATGTATACAAATTGAGGGAAACAGGTTGTAAACGTAAAAATATCAAAACAAACAGACGTAAATATTTAAACAAACATGAAGTGTAAACAGAATGAAATATGTAAACATGTTTGTACTTTCATAATTGTTTCCATCCAATTACAACTATAAACTGATACAAAAGTAAACAAATGTAAATAAACTGACGTAAGTCTGTTTACGTGTAAATGTAAGCATACGTAAATGTTAATGTATTACGTAAAAACGTATGTTTACCTGCATTTGTTTACTTCGGTTATGACGTAAACAAATGTAAACAAACCAACGCAGACACAAAGATAGGTCATACGAGCTCTGAGCTCTCTTTCGGGAGGGAAATAGCTGTCGATCACGAGTCCAACACGTGATCCAAAGACCAAGGTGAACACATGATAGCAAATTGACGTAAAAAATGTGTAAACATGTAACATGTACAAATGTGATACTGCCTACATTTGCTTACACCTATTCTATTTGTGTAAATGTAAACAATTTGATGGAAGCACTGTAAACCGACGTAAACAGATTTAAACAAACATTAAGTGTAAACCGAATCAAACAAGTTAAACAAAATTTACGTATGGAGAATTAAACGTAAAAAATTAGTTTTCCATTTGTTTCTACTGCATTTTCATTTCTTATATTCTTGACGTCAATTTTTTACATTTTATTATACATGATTGCATCCAATTACAAATGTAAACTGATACAAAGGTAAAAAAAAATGCGTTAACAAGTGTAAACACGTAAAATACGTAAGGTATTATTGCCTACATTTGTTTACGTCAGTTATATTCACGTCTGTTTACGTGTAAGCAAGCCGACGCAAATGTAAGCAAACTGACGTAAACAAATGTAACACGAACAAGTGTTTAACAAGTTTTACAATTGATGTTGTTTACATTAGTTTGCAAATTTGTTTACATGTTTTCTCTAGATTACCAAGAAATTTGAATAAAAAAGTAAGGTGATGAGATGTACAAGGGGAAAGGATGGCAGGGGGGGGGGTTAAGGGGTGGATACGTATGAATGATATTTTGACGCAGCCCGAAGGGATTTCTCCAACCCCAACCCCCCCTACTGTGGAGGTGCTGTCTTGGTGCATTGCTTCTGACCCAGGGCAGTGGGCAGGATCCGTCATTCAAGAAGAGCTAAGATGAGAGGAAAGAAAGGGCTACCCCCTTGTAAGAAGGAAAAAGCCCTCGCTATATAGATCGATGCGAGCTCCTTTCCACATGTCTGGCATTTTTGTTGTGATTTTGTAGGAAGGGTGAGCACACTGTTATGTCTCGGGATGTTGGTTGTTGACTGTGTTAGAGTGAATTATGTTTAGACTGGGAGGTTGTGCAAGAGTATCTGGACCTTGTTGTTTGTGTGTTAAGCCAGATTGGATGATGTTCATTCAGATCACCTGCCAGTATGAGTGGTTAGAGTTGAAATGAAGTCTTGTGGAGAGTTGATATTATTGGTCTGCTGTAGTATAGTTTTCTTTATTTGTATTTGGATTTGCAGCATCTGCAAAGAATGAAGGAGGCTGCAAGAGACCATAAGGCCTACAATAGGCAATTCTACCTATCATCCCTATCTATAAAGCTATCTAATCTTTTAAAACAACCTTCAGTTTCAGTGCTCTCTACATAGTTACTTAGTCTATTCCATTTGTTAACCACTCTACTGGTAAACCAGTAGTTTTCTTTATTTGTATTTGCACCATCTGCAAAGAATGAAGGAGACTGCAAGAGACCATAAGGCCTACAATAGGCAGTTCCACCTATCATCCCTATCTATAAAGCTATCTAATCTTTTAAAACAACCTTCAGTTTCAGTGCTCTCTACATGGTTACTAAGTTTGTTAATCACTCTACTGGTAAACCAGTTCTTGACTATTTCCTTCTTAAGCCTAAATTTGTCCTAACCTGTTGTCTTAATATGATGACCTTACCTCTATTAGATCACCCTGTTCTCTATCTCTTTCCACAGAGTGTATGTTAAGGTGCTAAGACTGTCTTCATAGGGTAAATTTCGAAGCCCTTGTACTGTGTGGTGTCAGTCTTATTTCTTGTGTTTGTGGGTGTAAGTGTTATCATGTATTGGTTGCAAATCCAGTTCTTTATACTGGTTTGGGTTGGTAAATATTGTGCATTCTAGGTAGATCTATTTGATGGATGAGTGTCCATCTTGCAAGAACACCTGGTGCACATACTTTTCATTGGTCTCTAATGAACAGGTGAGGGAGGAAAAATGAGTGTGTCAACGTGGTCTGGAGACACAGAAAAAAATTAACGCTGAAAGATTAGCAACGAAGATGCATGAAGCAGAAGTGAGGTTGATGAGAAGGGAGTTTTGGAATACTCATCTCTTGATTAAGTAGACAAAAGGGGGAATCAATCAATCAGCATCTTTACTGTAATTTAATATAAGACTTACTAAGGCTTGTAAATATGGGTATTTGATATGCCATAAGTGGGTGGGGGGACTCGCATTTATTCAGTCACTTGTTTTTGTCCACTGCCTCAGAAATCCATTAAATAGGGGTTCATTTCCCTGCTGAAAAGGGATGTGAGAGTGCAAAAGGGAAAAAGACTGTGAATGAACAAATGTTTGAGTGGATGAGGAGAGAGTGGTCACCATATAGTTAAATAGTAGGGTAAACCAGCATAGGCTGTTGGGCCATGCTGTGAAAGAGCTTTGCCTCACTGCAAGCACTACTGCAGGTGACAGGGCAACCCTTCATCTCAAAGCAATGAGATGGGAGTAGTAGTTAAATGGTCCTTTATTTGTTTTTGATGCTGGAGCCTTTGGTATATACATAATAAATTTTCATTACAACTATTACCTTTCATAAACTGTGAAATAAATGATATATAAACCTAAATTATAATTTCCAACTTACTTATCAAGAGGAAAACCAGAACCCTAAAACTTGAGTCATTAAATATGTGTTGATGAGAGTAAAAGGGAAGAAAGATGAAAGGGAGGGGTGATTTTGGGTTTGGGAGGGTGAAGGGAAGGATTGGCTCTGTTGGTAAGTGATGAGATAGGAATAGTGGTAGAGTGGAGGGAAGTGGCTTTTAGATTAATGTGGGTGAAGGTGAAATGGATGGGGGAAATAGGTTTTTGGAAGTGCATATGGAACAGGCAGTGAGAAAAGTGAAGAGGAAAAGGAGGCTTTTTGGAGTGTTTAGAGTTTTGAGAGGAAAGTATAATGGTGTTAGCGAATGTTAATGCTTGAGTCAGGGATGAGCCAATAGATGTAGTAGGGAAGTCTGGGGTGCCAGGTAAGAATCTTAGAGGAGAGATGGTGCATGGATCAAATTTCTGTGGTAGCGAATATTTGTGAGATGTTTTTTGCACTGGGAAGTTTTGCAGATATAAGGGATATGGGGAAAGCTGCTATGGGTTGTCTAAAGCTTGCATTAGCGTTGGGAATGGTGAAAGCAAGTGGTCTCAGGTGAAGGTGGGGCTGCATCAAGGGTATGTTATGGTGCCATAGCTGTTCAATGTATACATGGATAGGGTGGTATGAAAAGTAGATGTAAGGGTGATGGGCAGAGAATTGGAGATACTTAGAAAGACGAAGAAAGTGGGACATGAGCCAGTTGTTGTGGGCTGATGACAGTGCAATCATGGCTGGGTTAGAAGAGGGTCTGAGGCATGATGGAGTTTGGGAAGGTACAGTATGCAATAGGAGGAAGGTGAATGTAAATGTGGGTAAAAGCAAGGTGATAAGATGTACATGAGATAGCTTTAAATAGTTAGGATTGTATGAAGCAGGTAATGGAGGAGTGAATTGGAGGTAAACTGTAGAGTGAAGGAAGCAAGTAAATGTCTTTGAGGAATGAAAATTGTCGTAAGAAATAGATATCTGGGGATGGACATGAAGACAAGACTGTATGGGGCAAAGATCTGGAATCTACGGGAAGCAGAGAGGAAAAATTTAAATGTGTTTGAGAAATATGGTGGGTGCTACAGTGTGAGAAATGAGGTGAGGAGAGCAGAGGTGGATGAAGCGAGATGGGTAGATAGGGTGAAGGGGAAGATGTACAGCCCTGAGGTATGTGTTTGTTTTGAAGTGCTTTGCACCTGTTCATCTATTTTTGCAATGGCTGAAAGGATGGAGCAGCATGTTATCATGAAATTCTGAATTTTGCTGGGAAAACAGAAGCGAAAACAGTTGTCAGGCTTCAAACAGCTTACAAGGATGCTGCCATGAGCAAAAAACAAGTTTATGAGTGGTTTGCATGCTCTAAGAATGGTCAATTGTCACTTGAAGACCAACCTCATTCTAGGTGACCATCAACCTCCAGATCGAATGAAAACATCACGAAAATTCATTATCTGATTTTGGAAGACTATTGCCAAACAACTGATAAACTTGTTGATTTGAGTGGCGTGTCCTGGAGCTCCTGCCAACAAATTTTGAACGAGGAATTGGGAATGAAAAAGAGCTGCAGCAAAATTGGTGCCTCATTTGCTCATGGATGATCAAATGTAGCCATGAATGAATGCATGTCATGAGCTGGAAGAACAGTTGGAAGTGGATCCAGCCCTTTTTTTGAAAGTCATCACCCAGGGCAGTGGACAGGATGCAGGGATGACCCATCATCCAGGAGGTGCCAAGATAAGAGGGAGGGAGGAAGGTGGAGGGGAGTGGAATATATAGGAAATGTAATGGGTGGGAGTGGTTTCTATGCCTTTTTCTTTTTGGCTACCCCCCGTGTAGGGGGAAAAAGCCTTTGGTATATGTATGTATGTATCACTGGTGAAGAATGCTATGACCTGGAAATGAAGCAGCAATGTCACCACAACCCAAAAAAGCACATCAAGTGAAGTCTAATGTCAAGATGATAATGAATTGTTTCTTTGATATGAAAGGAATTGTCCACAAAGAATTTGTTCCTCCTGGTCAAACTGTTAACCAAACTTTTTACTAGGAAGTTCTGAAGTGTTTGCAAGATGTAGGGAGACAAAAACTCCCTGATCTGTGGCAAAGTGGGTGGTGGTTTCACCACTACAATGAGCCAGTGCACAACACCTTGAGTGTAAGACAGTTTCTGACCAAATATGGCATGACCCCATTTACCCACCCTCCCTGCTACTTATTTTTGTTCCCCTGAATGAAGAAAGACCTCAAAGAAAAATGCCTTGCATGTGTGGTGGTGGTGGTGGTGGTGGTGGTGGGAAGAAGAAGAAGAAGAAGAAGAAGAAGAAGAAGAAGAAGAAGAAGAAGAAGAAGAAGAAGAAGAAGAAGAAGAAGAAGAAGAAGAAGAAGAAGAAGAAGAAGAAGAAGAAGAAGAAGAAGAAGAAGAAGAAGAAGAAGAAGAAGAAGTAGAAGTTCCAGGGGTGCTTTGAACAATGGAAAACACATCTTCAAATAAACTATTATAACAAAATTAAATTTTTTGGGGGGAGTACCCCTTTGTATTATCTCTTCTTGCTGCCCTTTTTAAATCACTCATCACAAAATAATAAAAAGCCTCAATGGCTTGCACTTCATCTTCAGACTGGCCCTACAATCTTTCTCTATCAACTTCAACCACTTTTTCTCTTCATATTTTCACATAAAGAGAGCTGACAAATGGTGATTTCTCCAATCCTCATGACATAGAAGCAAACACACAAGCACAAACCACAGGCAGGAACGGACAGCTAGAAACAAGCTCTGAAGTGCAGCACTTTTTCAATAAATTCGAAGGAAACACATAGTTTGTGTTTACATTCAGGATAAAGAACTGTGTTTATTGAGTGACCAAAATGATAAAATAGAGTATTTTCAACATTATTGTTAAATACAGTGAGACCTCTCATTAATGGACGTTAATTAACTGTGTTTGCGGTGTTTTCGTTGTGTTTTCGGTGTTTTGGAGTGTTTTTTGGGTGGCATAGTGATTGCACGCACTGAACAACAGCACCAAAACCACCGAAAACACAGCAAAGACAACTAATTAACGTCCGTTAATGAGAGGTCTCACTTTACACAAAATGGAGAATGATGAAGGAGAAAGACAAAAAAGTGAACCAACAAAGAGAAGATTGGATGTAGGCAGAGTGGAATCACTGTTGGGGGTCATACCTAAAAAGTCTTGTGTGGTAGAAACAATGGTATCAACTCAAAGGTTTGATAATAATGTATTTTCAGGGTTTATAAAAGTGGAATACTAGGAAGAGGTTTAGAATTGGAAAGAGAATCTCGGTATAAAAACTGTCCTAAGAAATCAGGAGGTTGCAGAATTGATAGAGGAACTAATTGATCAAAGCTGAATACAGAGCAATGTACAGAGAGGTGAACCAGTTAAAGAAAGCTAATGCTGAAACTAACAGAGCTTAATGATCTAAAAAAAGGAATTAAACAGTCAAAAGTGAAAACGAAAGAATGAAAAATGAAGATAAAAACAAAAATGAGGCTTTGAGAAAAGAAGTAAAAGAAGAAATACAAGCAGTGACCGAGAAAGTTGGAGAAACAATTAAAGAGACAGATCTCCAAGAAATAAAAAATCAATGGAAAGTGGAACAAGAAAATTAAAAAAAAATCCTGTATATCTGCAATACCTCCCACAGTGCCTTCCTGTCTACCCTGTCAGCCTTTTCCAGATCCATAAAAGCCCAAAAAACATCCTTGCCTTTTCCTATAGCTTTCTCACATATCTGTCTTACCACAAAAATCTGATCTACACAACCTCTACCTGTCCTAAATCCACACTGGTCCTTGCCAATCACTCCCTCTGTTCCTCTCCTAATCCTCTCAATCAAGATCCTCCCATAAGCCTTCCCTATTACACTTAACAAGCTAATCTCTCTGAAACTACTACACTAACACTTGTCCCCTTTTCCCTTGTAAAGTGGAACTATACAGGCACTCCTCCAGTCCTCTGGCACTCTACCCTCTCTCCAGCAAACATTAAATAACCTCACAAGCCAGTCCACCATCACTGTACCTCCTTTTTTTTTTTTAGTCATTCTACATGGCATCCATCCAGACCTGGTGCCTTACTTGCTCTCATCATCTTAACCCCTTCCATACAGTGACGCCTACATAGGCGTCATGAGGAGCAAGTGGGTATGCGAGGATGCCGACGTTGGCGTCTTGATTATATTTATTGTAGTCATACCTACGTGACCCCCATACTCTGTAAACTGGCTTCATCATATTTTCTATGATTATCAAAATTCACGGGTGAAAGAGAACGAGCGATAGAGCAGCGACTTTATTTTTTATAATGCGAGTATTATGACGCAACATCGCATATCTGACAGCTAATGCTGCCAGACGTGCGATGTGGCCCGTAGTGAAGGGGTTAACCCCTTCCATACGGTGACGCCTACGTAGGTGTCATGAGGAGCAAGTGGGTACGCAAGGATGCCGACGTCGGTGTCTTGATTATATTTATTGTAGTTGTACCTGTGTGACCCCCATACTCTGTAAACTGGCTTCATGATATTTTCTATGGTTATCAAAATTCACAGGTGAAAGAGAAAACGATTAATACAGTGGTGACTTTATTTTTTATAATGCGAGTATTATGACGCAACATCACACATCTGCCAGCTAATGCTGCCCACGAGATTTTGGCTCGTATTGAAGGGGTTAACAACTGCCTTGACTTCATCCTTTCTTATTTCTCCTCCATTTTCCTCACTCGTCACAGTCATTTTCTTAGCACTTCCCACTACAACTATCTTTCCCTCCCTATCCTCCTTCACATTTAGCAACTCCCTAAAATACAATGCCCATCTTCCCCTTACTGCCTTCTCTTCCATTATCATCTCTCCATCTACACCTTTTACCTTTTCATCTCTACTTGATTCGCTTCCTCTTCCTCTCTTAATTTCTTTCCAAAACATCTTTTTATTACTTTCAAAATTTTCTGTCATACTCTTACCCCATTTCACATCTGCTCTCCTCTTTGCCTCCTTTACCTTGTGCTTTACTTCTCTTTTCTTTTCATTGTACCTCTCATATGACTCCCTTGTCCTATTTTGTAACCAATCTGTGAAAGCTCGCTTCTTATCTTCTAGAACCTTCTTTGTTTCCTCATCCCACCATTCACTACATTTCCTTCTATTTCCTCCTGTCCTCCTTGTTCCACACACCATCTTTGCACACTTTGTGCCTCCCTCCTTGAACCATCCCCATTCCTCCTCCACTCCTAGCTCTACTCTATCCTTCACTCCCACTCCTCTTTCAGCTTCTTCTTGTACTCCTTCTCCTTTTCGTTGGTCATAAAATTGGTACAAAGGAAAAATAGCTTTTGACTACTTGGATGAGGAAATGGTAAAGAAAATATTAAACACACTGATAAGACCAAGATTGGAGTACATTGTGACACTATGGACACTAGTACAAAAAAGAATATAAAGAAATTGGAAAAAATCCAAAGAGCAATGACAAAGATGGCACCAACAGCCTCTAAATTGACATACAAAGATTATCCAAACTGGATCTACCAACCCTGGAACAAAAGAGAAAGAGGAGATCAACTGGCCATTTACAAAATTATAAAAAGGATGGAAGTCCTTGACAGAGAAAATTGATTAAAGTGGGATAAAAGAAAAACAAGAGGACATGAAAAGAAACTCAAAAAGGTTAGTTATGGAAGAAATCTGAAAAAGAAGTTTTCCACACAGAGTGGTAGATGCCTGGAACAAACTGGATGAGGCAACAGTGTGTGCAAAAACTGTACAAGAATTTAAGAACAAACTAGATGGTGAAAGATACAAAGACAGGTCACTACAAGCATAGCTCTCTTCCCGTATAATACAACTAGGTAAAATACACACCCAAAACACAGATCTATTGGAGGACACTGATGTAACAGTTACCATTACTGTATGAAACACAAATGAAAATGAAACTCAAAATCAGTGCTACTGAAGTGGGTATTGGAATTTGTGATCCTTATCATATTTAGTTTTGGGCAATCTTACTTTGGTGGCATTTCTACTGTATGATATGTATGGATCATGTACATTCACCTGGTTAAATGATGATCTTTTTACTAGGCGTTGGATTTCCTCAGGAACTACATGGGGCTCTAACTGTAAAGGAATAAAATACACTATAAAAATTTACATCCACATTTACATTAAAATTTACATTACCTCTTCTCAAAACTTAACTTCCAAATGTAAAAAACCATTGTAAAACCAAGGCCTCATAAAATTAAGGTGTAGTGCTGGAATTCATCAACCTGTTTTCTAATTACCATTGTTGCATTGAAAGAAATGAAAGCTGGAAAGCATTGGATAATTGTCATGTGGAATACCTCACAAACAATGGACTAGTTATACTCATAATAAAATGGCTGGTGAGATAATTTAATGTATATCTCAGCAAAGGAAGTGTACCTACGGATTGGAAGAATGCATGTATCAATACAAGGGAAACAAATATGAATGTAGTAGTTTTAGATGGCTCAGTATCCCATTATAAGAGGGAAGAAGGCTTTTGGTATATTGATGAATTGATGTTATGAGTATGTGCTAATTGAAAGAACTTGGAGGGGAATTGTGGGAAGAGCAGTGTATGTTTAAGAGAGGAGATTGTAAGACATTTATGAGTTATTTGGCAAAAGATAAGGATTATTTTATATTTAATTATTTTTTACATGGACTTTGAAAGGCAGAGTTGATAGACAGGTGTTGTAAAGTGTACTGTGGTGTATGTAATAAGGGAAAGTCTGTTGAAGGTAAATGCGTGAGTTGTGTCAGGGTTGCATGATGTCCTAAATGATGGCAACTTCCAACTACCAGCAGTTTTCAATGAGAAAACACCATTTGAAGATAAAGCCTTAATTGATTTGCAATGTTTCACTCACTGGAGCCTTTTCAAGTACTTGAAAACACTACAACAAGCAAAACATTATACAACCAATAAAGGCTTTGGCTACCTCCCTTGTATGCAGTAAAAAGCCCTTGGTATATGTATGTACAAGTCAAAGCATAAATCCACCCCATGCTCATCCTACACCTATTCCACCTGCTTCATTATATGGTCATCCAACCTCATCTCTTCCTCTTGAAAAATTCATGAAGCAGACAAGGAAATATCCATTCTGGCTGCATCATTCCTTCACCCATTTACAATAGTTCTCCATTCACTCCTATCATTTGCACATTCTCTTAGGTACAGTTACACTAGTCAACAAAAAGCTTGCAGTCCAACTTTTGCATTCATTTATCCTATAATTAGTGGTTACATGTAAGTCCAGCCCCATGTAGAGAAATTCCTACCTTTCACATAAAAGTAGCTACAGCAAGCCCCACTCTCTATCCAGAATGAGGAATCTCATTGGCAGAGCCAATTCCTATGTAGGTTGCCTTGTATCCCTCCTATGTTTTCCAATTTTTTAAATAATTTTTTGTGTGGTACTTTGTCAACGGCTTTTTGTAAGTCTAGGAAAGCACAATCAGCACATCCCTTTTTTGTATATCTATTAGTCTTGAGTAAAAACAGATTAAATTTGTGGTACATAATCTTCCCTGTCTGAATCCAAATTGTCTTGGGTTTATCATATTATTTTCTTTCAGGTGTTTTACCCATCTATTTTTGATAATTTTCTCACAAATTTTGGCTACAGTGCTTGCTAGGGAGACCAGCCTGTAATTAGTTGGTTCTTCCTTGTTTTCTCCTTTATATATTGGTACAATGTTGGCATTTTTTCAGTCCTTTGGTAATTTTCCTTCTTTGAGTGAGCAACTTATTATGTTGTATATTTTGTCCATTAGTTCTTCTTTGCATTCTTGTAGTATCCAGTTTGCAATTCCATCCAGGCCATGAGATTTCCTAACATAAAGTGTTCATTAATTGCTCCATTATTTCTTTTTGTGTTATTATTTCCCTCATGGGGGAAGATCGCACTTTGTTTCCTTCGTCCCAATGCTGTACTTTTTCTCTAGTGAAAACAGACTTGAAGTGATTGTTCATGACTTTGGCCATTTCTAGATCTTCTGTGTATTCTGTATTTCCTTGGCATAGTTTCACCATTTCCTGTTTATTTTTAAGTTTACCATTCACATATCTATAGAATAGTTTGGGTTGATCTTTACATTTTTCTATGATGTCTTTTTCATAGTTTCTTTTTTCCTCTCTGCACACTTTTACATATTCATTTCTATAGTTTATATATATTTGCCATTTTCCAGGTTTTTTATCTTTTCTCCATCTTTTCCAAGCTTTGTCTCTTCTATCTTTTGCCTCACTGCATCTTCTGTTGAACCAGCATTTAATGTACACCCTCTCTTGTTTCTGTCTTGGTACATACCTATTCACTCCATTATAGATTTCCATCAAGATCACCCATTTCTCTTCCACTTTTGTCTCTTCAATGTAGAATTTTTCCCAATTTGCATTTTGAAAGAATTTCTTAAGTTTTCCAAAGTCCGTTTTGTTGTACATCAATCTTAACTTTATGAGTCAAATTCTCGAATGCAGCACTGCCTGAGGTACAATGATTGATGCATAACGATACCTGCACTATAAAATATAAAGTCACTGATGTATTACTCATTCTCTTTTACTGAGTAATGATAAACGATAAACACACAAAACGTGATCAAGCTAGTTCCAGAATTCGGGGGTCACTCAGCTACAACTACAAAATAAAAATAATCAAGACACCAGCACCGGCGTCCTCGTATACCCACTTGCGCCTCATGATGCCTAAGTAGGCATCATTGTATTTACCTAGTTGTATTACACGGGAAGGGAGCTATGCTCATGGTGACCCGTCTTTGTGTCTTTTTCTTAAAATCTAGAATAGTATTTGCACACACTGTTTCTTTATCTAGGTTATTCCAGATATCCAGCACTCTAGCTATTCTTTTTCCGATCTCTTCTATAGTTATCCTTTTTGAGTTTCTTTTCATGACCTCTTGTTTTTCCATTGTCATTTTTTAGTAAATCATTCCTATCAAGCATTTCCATTCCTTTCATGACTCTAAATACAGTACTACCTCTCATTAACGGACTAAAAGGGGGGTAATGGTGTCCGTTGATGTGAATAATCCGTAGATTTGGAGTGGTTTTTGGGTGGCATAGTGATTGCATGCACTAAACAACAGCACCAAAAACAGCACAAACACAGCTAATTAATGTCCGTTAATGAGAGGTAGTACTGTATAGTCAGTAGATCACCTCTTTCTCTTCTCTGCTCCAGTGTTGGTAGTTCCAAATTCGATAATCTTTGTATGTTGATTTGGAAAGCGCTGGTGCCAACTTTGTTGTTGCTCTCTGTATTCTTTCTAGTTTCCTTATATTTTATGAGAGAGGTTATCAGTTTTCCTCCTATCCCATATGTCTGCAATATCTCCCACAGTGCCTTCCTGTCTACCCTATCCATAAAGGCTCAAAAAACATTCTTACCTTTTCCTAAAGCTTTCTCACATATCTGCCGTACCACAAATATCTGATCAACACAACCCCTATCTGTCCTAAACCCACACTGTTCCTCACTAATTACTCCCTGTTTCTCTCCTAATCCTTTCAATCAAAACCCTCCCATAAGCCTCCCAAACTACACTCAACAAATTCTTCCCTCTGAAATTACTACATTCACACTTGTCCCCTTTTCTTTTGTAAAGTGGAACTATTCAGGCACTCCTCCAGTCTTCTGGTACTCTACCCTCTTATAGACAAACATTAAACAACCTCACCAGCCAGTCCACCATCACTGTACCTCCCATTTTTAGACACTGCCTGACACCCATCTAACTCAGGTGCCTTACCTGCTCTCATCATCTTAATGATTGCTTTCACATATCTTTTCTTTTAAAAATATATCCCCAAATTGGGAACACTCTACAGTAAGGGGTTAAAGAGTTGGGTACTGTACAAATGACATTTGTCCTGGGTTAGACCACAAGTATGGTACTTAATGCATACCTGAGGACCTTTTCCCAATTGTAGGGGGTGGCTGAGTCAAAATAATTTATCATCCTTCCCATCTTAACACCTCACAGATGAAGTCATCCCTTCCCATGTCACACAACTTGGGTCAAAGGCAATAAGGCATGATAACAAGAAGCCACTGATAATGTAATATACTTACATTTTCTGCAACTACAGCATCTTTGTCTCTAAAAGCTCCAAGATATATATTGGTTATTTGCACCAAGTCAACCATTACAAGGTTGAGAAGAGCCAATCGTAATTCTTGCAGATACATCACACTCTGAGCCATTCCCTCATATAAAGCATTAGGAAGAGGACGTTCAAACCACACAGATTCATCATTCTACAAAAGATTTAAATTATACAGGTTCATTAATCTACACAAAATTGAGATATTCTTAATTCAATTTTCACCTCAAAAAATATACACATCTTTTTTTTTTTTTTTTTTTTTTTTTTGACAGTCACTATTAGCAATAAAGGATTCATGACTACATCAATGTACCTGGACACACTCCTGGCGCACCCTGGGAAAGAAGACATGATGGGGCAAGAGATGCAAATATTTGATCAGTAGAGATGGAAGGCCACTCACAAAAGATGGAGCTGTGCCATGATGGTTCAGCATGTAAACATACACCTCAGTTGCCTGTGGAGAAGTCAACACATAAAAGAATTATATGGAAAGGAATATGACTAAAATTTCATGTCTTAGTCCAAGGTGAGGGTGTTGATACATTTTGAAGACAGGCAATTGGGAGATGATTTTCTCTGACACTAGTCCCTGGAATATAATCAACATATACCAAGAGGCCCTTTCCCCCTCACAAGGGGAGTGGCCTACTAAAGTCTGTAATTGTACCTCACCCATCCCACAACCATTTGTTTTCTCTCATAATTCATAAGATCCACCCTTAACTATGCTTCTACAGCATGATTTCCAACAAACAACTAATCACTCACAAAATAAACCATTGAGAATATTCATGAAATGCACCAAAACCACCCTAAAGTCCTCCCTATTGAATACATGAAAATGAAGGTACACAGTTTTATGTTAGAGCCCTCTTCCCCACTCATCTATCTCATTATATCATATAAAGACCACCAAACAGCTGAATGGAGGAGGAAGAAGAAGAAGAAGAAGAAGAAGAAGAAGAAGAAAAAGAAGAAGAAGAAGAAGAAGAAGAAGTTGAGAGGGAGGGCAAGTGTGAGTTTGGGAGTGTAGTTGGGAGGTGCTCAGGAGTGAAGAGAGGACGAGGGAGAGAAGGGATGACTATACAAGTGAAGAGATAGGTAAACATGTAGTGGAGTGGAAGGTTTCTTCAAGGTTAATGTGGATGAAAGTGAAACTGGGAAGGGATATGTGGGTTTTTGTAAGTGAATATGGGCCTAGTAGTGAGAAGAGTGTAGTGGAAAGGGAGGCTTTCTGGATTGATTTAAACAAGTACATAGATGGATTACAGAGAAATATCAATGTAGTTGTACTGGGAGACCTTAATGCTAGGGTAGGAAATTAACCAATAGATGGAGTGATTGGGAAGTGTGGAGTTCCTGGAAAAAATTGTAGTGGCAAGTTGATGGTGGAGATGTGTCTAGAGTTCATGATAGCAAATACAGTGTTTAGGAAGAAAGTCAAACAAAAGTATACATGGGAGAGAGTGGTGGATGGAAGGGTGGTAGATACAGCATTAATGGACTATATAGTTATAACAAGGAGTATAGTAGAAAGAGTTAAGGATGTATGTGTTCTAAGGGGAGAGAGTGCAGGAATATCAGATCATTTTTTGGTGGAAGGTATGTTGAGAGTGGAGGATAGGTGGAGAAAGAGGGAAAGGACAGAAGGTAGGGAGGTACTTAGAATACATACATACATATATATACCAAGGCTTTTTCCCCCTTACAAGGGGTGCCAAGATAGGAGGGAGTGAGGAGGGTGGAGGGGAGTGGAATATATGGGGAATGAAATGGGTGGGAGTTTTTTCTATGCCTTTTTCTTTTCTTTTTGGCTACCCCACCCCCGTGTAAGGGGCAAAAAGCCTTTGGTATATGTATGTATGTATGTACAAGGGAGGTAGCCAAAAAGGTGGTGGTGGGGGAAAAGAATACTGCCACCAAGAATTTCCATTTGGATCGTAAGATGTGAGAAAAAAGGGACAGGGATTGGGACCAGGTATCCTTCTCCCTGTAGTCCCACAGGGGACATTCCTAAAAAAAAAGTAAATGCATAAGAGGGTCTAGGTACTTAGAATGAACTCCTTAAATGAGAAAGAAAAGGAGAAGGAGTATAAGAAGAAGCTGAGAGAGGAGTGGGAGGGAGTGAAGGATAGAGTAGAACTAGGAGTGGAGGAGGAATGGGGATGGTTCAAGGAAGGAGTAATAAGGTGTGTAAAGATGGTGTGTGGAACAAGGAGGATGGGAGGAAATAGAAGGAAGGGTAGTGAGTGGTGGGATGAGAAAGCAAAGAAGGGTGTAGAAAAGAAGCAAGCTTTCACAGATTGGTTACAAAATAGGATGAGGGAATCATATGAGAGGTACAAAGTAAAGAGAAGGGAAGTCAAGCATAAGATAAAGGAGGCAAAGAGGAGAGCAGACATGAAATGGGGTAAAAGTATGACTGAAAAATTTGAAAGTAATAAAAAGATGTTTTGGAAAGAAATTAAGAGAGGAAGAGGAGGCAAATTAAGTAGATAAGAAAAGGTAAAAGGTGCAGATGGAGAGATGATAATTGAAGAGAAGGCAGTGAGAAGGTGGGCAGAGTATTTTAGGGTGTTACTACATTTGAAGGAGGATAGGGAGAGAAAGGCAGTTGCAGCGGGAAGTGTTAAGAAAATGACCATGATGAGTGAGGAAAATGGAGGAAAATTAAGGAAAGATAAAGTGAAGGCAGTTGTTAAGATGATGAGAACAAGTAAGGCACCTGGTCTGGATGGATGCCATGCAGAATGTCTGAAAAAAGGGGGTAAAGTGATGGTGGACTGGCTGGTGAGATTATTTAATGTTTGTTAGATAGAGGGTAGAGTACCAGAGGACTGGAGGAGTGTCTATATAGTTCTACTTTGCAAGGGAAAAGGGGACAAGTGTGAGTGTGGTAGTTTCAGAAGGATCAGCTTGTGAAGTGTAGTTGGGAAGGCTTATGGGAGGGTCTTGATTGAAAGGATTAGGAGAGGAACAGAGGGAGTAATTGGTGAGGAACGGTGGGTTTAGGGCAGGTAGGGGTTGCGTAGATCAGATTTTTGTGGTAAGACAGATATGTGAGAAAGCTATAGGAAAAGGTAAGGATGTATTTTGGGTTTTTATGGATCTGGAAAAGACTTATGATAGGGTAGACAGATAGGCACTGTGGGAGGTATTGCAGATATATGAGATAAGAGAAATGTTTTTAAGAGCAGTCAAGAGTTTTTACGAGAGTAGTAGAGCTTGTGCTAGGATTAGAAATGGAGAGTGAGTGGTTTGAGATGAAGGTGAGACTCTATCAGGGATGTGTTATGTTGCCCTGGCTCTTCAATTTATACATGGATGAGGTGTTGCAAGAGGTAGATGCAAGGGTAGTGGGTCAGTGGTTGGAGATGGTTAAAGAAAATGGAGAAAAGAGGGAGATAAGCCAGTTGTTGTTTGCTGACGACAATGTGCTTATAGCAGGTTCAGGGAAGGGATTGAGGAAGTTAGTGACAGAGTTTAAGGTGTGCAAAAGAAGGAAGTTGAAGATAAATGTGGATAAAACTAAGGTGATGAGATGTACAAGGGGAGAAAGTGGTAGCAGACTGCAAGTGAGTATTAAGGGGGTACGCGACACCTGGAGGTCATTTTCTAAAATATTTAGAGTAAAGAGCTGAAACTTCTCAGGTAAATAGGTATCCATATTGCCTACATTTTAGGTGAAGCAGAATGATGTATGTACACATGTACACATGTACGTATACCAGTAGCGACATTTAAAAGTGCACAGCACCATAATACGTGGACCAATTTGTTTTATATTTTGGCTATGATTAGTCAGTAGGCACACCTAGGGCCGGTCATTGAGTAATTGAACAATTTCCTTTATACTTTTGCATACAGGCATTTCAATTTTAATGGCTGGCAAAAATCGTGAAAAATAAAAAAATTTTGCTCGTTTCCATTATTACTCCGAACTCTTTCATCCTATTCAAAATATTCGAACGATCGGCCCTAGCAGTTACTAAAAGTAATATTCCCTGTAAGTTTCATCTAAATCTAATGTATATTAGATTTTTTATGATTAAAAAAAAGTAGAAAAATATCGAACGGAGATATGGCAACTTGAAATATGAATATATCTGTAACTTGCTTATAGTTTCACCAATTTGACTGATTTTTTCATGGCTTAATTCTTATTATATAATAAGTAAGTACAGTAAAAATTATCAACATATTTTAATTATAAGTACTTTAAATACTGAAAAACTAAAGTATAAGTATGTCACAGTAGTGACGACGCACAGACGACAACATCATATAATTTGCTTTTTTGCACCTTTGGCGGTTTCTTCATATGAAACCTCTCTGCTGGGGGTCTTCAGGGTATCTAAATCATTGGAAAGAGGTTTATTTTCCAGTAGTGGGCGCCTTCTCTTTCCTCATCAGATTCCCCTCGCCAATCTATGTTGGTAGGGCACCCCCTCCAGTATCATATGATGTCCCTTCTTCTTTCTTCTTCCTGTATAGCCTTGATCTTTTTCCTCTTGCTTTCTTCTTTGGATTTAATCTTCCTCTTTGAATTGTTTAGTCTAATGTTGTCCTTTACCTCTGTCACCGTCACAGAGGTGCAGGTGAGGGCGGTGGTGGAGTGAGAGGTGGTGAGATCTTTAGTCGTCTTTGACTGCTTGCCATCTTTAACTGCTGTTTTTTGTCATTGTGATGTTCTTTTTGCTACCCATGATGACTGTACTAAAGAGTAATATGTACTAGCTAAAGTAATAGATTGCAATGAGAGCTCATGAGACATGCGTACTTCCCTTTTCAGAGCTAGCCGGTAACTAACGCTTAGTTTCGCACAAAGTTGGCGAAATATTCTCCCTCCACCTTCCTCCCTTCCCCTCCACAATCGTATTGGCCGTTGATACACTGGGCGAGTGTAAATTCAATCAAATTTCAACGTTATTCGCTGCGCCTGAAGGTCCTAAGTGGCACGCCTCCTTCTAGTGTGGGTTGCGCCTTTAAATCTGTCCCTTTAATCCTCACCCAGGACCTTTAAATTGCGCGCGGCTGGAAAATTATTTGTCGGGATTTGTTTCTAAGTGGTATACGAACATTTTGAACACAGTTTTGAAAAATGCCATATCTTGACCAAATTCACCCCCCCAGGTGTCGCGTACCCCCTTAAGGGAGATAGTCTGGAGGAAGTGGATAGCTTTAGATATTTGGGTGCAAGTATGGTAGGAAAGGGAGGAGTGGAAGTGGAGGTAGAATGTAGATTGAGAGAAGCAAGTAAATGCCTTGGGGGATTAAAAAGTGTAATGAGAAATAGACATTTGGGAATGGATACTAAGAGGAGATTGTATGAAAGAGTGATTGTGCCAACAGCACTGTATGGGGCAGAAACATGGAACATAAAGAAAGAGAGGAGTTTGAATGTGTTTGATGTGAAGTGCCTGGGAAGTATGATAGGGGTTACTAGGCTGGATAGAGTGAGAAATGAGGAGGTGAGGAGAATGGGGGTGGAAAGGGAGTTGGGAGATAGGGTTGATGAAAGAGTATTGGGATGGTTTGGACACATGGAAAGAATGAGTGAAGAAAGACTAGTAAAAGAGGTGTGGAAGGCAGAGGTAGAAGGAGTGAACATGAGGGGGCGACCTAGGATGAGATGGATGGATGGGGTAAAAGGGGCATTGGGAAAGAGGGGCATGTCTGTTGAGGAAGGATGGGAAAGGACAGAAAATAGGGGTGAATGGAGAATAGCTGTGTATGGATGATGTTGTCATGCATGAGGGGGAGTGGATGGGGAATGGGGGGTGAGGGAGTATGTATGAAAAATAAATTGATGCAGCCTGAAGGGATTTCTCCATGTCTTCTCCTTTTCTGCATGAGGGGACAGAGGGGGGGGGGGTCACTGATTTAATGAAGCTGCATTGCTGTGAATGTGCTGTGTCTTGTGACACTACTTCTGACCCAGGGCAGTGGACAAGATGCAGGAATGACCCGTCATCCAGGAGGTGCCAAGATAAGAGGGAGGGAACAGGGTAGAGGGGAGTGGAGTATGTTGGGGATGGAATGGGTGGGAGTGGTTTTTATGCCTTTGTTTTTTTGCTACCTCCCTTGTATGGGGGAAAAAGCCTTTGGTGTGTATATATATATATATATATATATATATATATATATGTGCATGTACCTCTCCCATGTTTCATCCTATTTTGCAACCAATCTGTGAATACATTGGAAAACAAAAAAAGGTGTCTTATAAGCTATCAATTACGGTAACTGCCAATGAATCTCAATAAATCAGAAGCCTTGATATATGTTTAGCATTCCTCCTAATCAACATTATGCATTAGAGCTAGCCCCATCCATCAACCCCTTCAATACGGGCCACATCGCACGTCTGGCAGCATTAGCTGCCAGACGTGCGATGTTGCGTCATAATACTCGCATTATAAAAAATAAAGTCATTGCTCTATCGCTCGTTCTCTTTCACCCGTGAATTTTGATAACCATAGAAAATATGATGAAGCCAGTTTACAGAGTATGGGGGTCACTCATGTACGACTACAATAAATATAATCAAGACTTGCCAACGTATACCCACTTGCTCCTCATGATGCCTACGTAGGCATCACCGTATGGAAGAGGTTAAGTATGCCTTTTAGGTATGAAGACAAGTAAACATATGAAAATACCTGTGTATCGAAAACATTTTCAAGATTTATTCCATACTGATGATGGAGAAGATCTTCTTTGTTTCGGGAATCATGAACAATCTTCATGATATGTGGATCAGTAAGAACATCACCAAGACAATGGTACTTCCTCTCTCTTTTCTCAGTTCTGTCACACACATCATTCAAAACTTCTTTTCTTGACTCATGCTCTTGGTCAGAGAGAATGTTACCATTAATGATAAAATGGTCATTCCTTAAAATATGATGACCTGTATCCTTGATACATTCACTATTTTGTTTTTCACTAATATTAGCAGACACTTTGCAATTTTGATTTCCATTACTTTTCACAAATTCTTTCATCTTCCTTCTACCATTTTCTTTGTCCCCCATAGGATCCTTCTTAGAGACTGGTTTGAGAGTTATTGCTTGTGGCCCCATCTGTGCTATATCAAAAAGAAAGATGCATTTTGATGTTGCCAGGATTAGCCAAGATAGAGCACCACTTCGTCCCAACTTTCGACCCTCCATCCCAAGAGAAACAAAATGGTCCTCACAAACACAATTAATCTGAAACAGAAAAAGTGAGTGTAAAGATTCTGAAGTAATGCTGTCTTAGCTAATTTACAAATGTTCTTCACCATTTATTTTTGTCTTTCAAAATGTATACAGTAATCATGAATAGGAAAATTTGACATTATGTCATATGGGGTGGTGAAATATAGTCTTCATATCAAACCTTAACCATAAGAAAATAACCTACTGCCTCATAAAATCCTTTGTCCATTTGATCAATGATAACCCACTTTTCTGGTCGCACAATGCCAGGAGGAGGAGGGGGAGGAGGAGGGAGATATGAAATAGATGATGCAGCATCCTTAGAATTTTCTCCAGTGCCTTCTCCTCTAGAATACAGAGATGATCGGCCAAGCAATATGTCCTCATCAAACTCATGAACTTCATTGAGAGCAAGTAAATGTGGAGGAACAATTTTCTTTGTTAACAGTTTTTTCCCATGCTTCTGCTCACTATAAATGTCCTGAAAGCCAAAAGAGATGTCTTAATTATTAAAGCAATGTTAATGTAACTGATGAGGAAGCCATAACAGAAATCTTGATTATTAAAGCAACATGAAACAGATGAGAACATCACCACACACATAACCTCTTACCTTGAGCAACCTTACTCGAGCTTCTGCATCTTCACCAACTACTTGTAAATCCAATACTTGGTGAAAGAAAAAGGAGAGAAGACCAACTCTCCTTTTACCTGTTTTTGGGTTGCTTACCTATAAGTCAAGGAAAAATGATAACCTCAGTTAACTTGTTTGTATGAGTATAGAAAGTAGCATCATACACATTACTAGGTTTTTCATAATTTTAAGTTGCAAATGTAAGCTATAATAGTTTAAATAAACTAAAAAACTTGTATGAAAATTAACATCATAGAACTGCTAGGATGATGCCTATTGTGGCATGAGGAACTCAAAGTTAATAAAACACCAGGGCCTGATGGTTGGCATCCAAGAATATTATAGGAAAATTAAACTTCACACAAGTAAACGTAATGTTATACACAGGTAAAAATAACAATAAGTATGATTACAAGTTATTTGGAAAGTCATTAACAAAAGTGGATAGTGAGAAGGATCTCGGGGTAATTATTGGTGATGATATCAAATCATCTAAGCAATGTATTTCCACCACAGAGGAGGCAAATAAAATTCTAGGACTGATTGTGTGATTTTTATTTTATTTTAAAAGTCCATCTGTCATTAACAAGCCATATAAATCCTTAGTTTGTCCACATTTGGAATGTGCTATATCTGTATGGTCACTGACACCTACCTAGGCATTATGAGGCACAAATGGGTATATGAGAATGCCGCATTGGCGTCTTGATTATATCTATTTTGTAGTTGTAGTTCAAAGTTTCAAGATTCATTTAGATAAGCACCTAAGAAATATGCTGTAATACCTGTCATTTCTTTTCTATTTAATTAATTTATTCTTATTTAGTTATTATTATCTATCTGGAGGATAGATGGAGAAAGAGGAAAAGGACAGAAGGTAGGGAGGTGCTTAGAATAAACTACTTACATGAGAAAGAAAAGGAGAGGGAGTACAAGAAGATGAGAGGAGTGGGAGGGAGTGAAGAATAGAGTAGAACTAGGAATGGAGGAGCAATGGGGATGGTTCAAGGAGGTGAGGCACAAGGTGTGCAAAGATGTTGTGTAGAACAAGGAGGACAGGAAGAAATAAAAGGAAGGGTAGAGAGTGGTGGGATAATGAAGCAAAGAATGTTGTAGAAGAGAAGAAACAAGTATTCACAGTTTGGTTGCAAAATAGGATGAGAGAATCATACGAGAAGAGAGGTTAAGCATAAGATAAAGAAAGAAAAAATGAGAGCAGATGTGAAAAAGGGTAAGATTATGACAAAGTTTTGAAAGTGATAAAAAGATGTTTTGGAAGAAAATTAAGAGAGGAAGGGGAGGTGAATCAAGTAGAGAAGAAAATGTGAAGATGGAGAGATGATAATTTTAATGGAAGAAATCACAGTAAGAGGAAGATGGGCAGAGTATTTTAGGAAGTTCCGAAATGTGAAGTAGGATAGGGAGGGAAAGGTAGATGCAGTGGGAAGAGCTGAGAAAATGACAGTGATGAATGAGGTAAATGGAGGAGAATTAAGGAAAGATGAGGTGAAACCAGTTATTAAAATGATGAGAGCAGGTAAGGTACCTGAGTTGGATGGGTGTCATGCAGTGTCTAAAAAAAGGGATGTACAGTGATGGTGGACTGGCTAGTGAGGATGTTTAATGTTTGTCTAAGAAGGTAGAGTGCCAGAGGACTGGAGGGCCTATATAGTTCCACTTTACAAGGGGAAAGGGGACAAATGTGAGTGTAGCAGTTTCTGAGGGATCAGTTTGAGTGTAGTTGGGAAGGCTTATGGGAGGGTTTTGACCAAGAGGATTAGGAGAGGAAAGGAGGGAGTAATTGGCAAGGAACAGTGTGGGTTTAGGACAGGTCGGGTTGCGTGGATCAAATTTTTGTGATAAGGCAGGTATGTGAGAAAGCTTTAGGAAAAGGTAAGGATGTATTTTGGGTCTTTATGGATTTGGAAAAGGCTTATGACAGGGTAGACAGGAAAACACTGTGGGAGGTATTGCAGATATATGGGATAGGAGGAAAGCTGTTAAGAGCAGTCAAGAGTTTTTACGAGAGTAGTTGAACCTGTGTTAGAATTAGAAATGGAGAGAGTGAGTGGTTTGAGGTATAGGTGGGACTTCGCCAGGGATGTCACCTTGGTTGTTCAATTTATACATGGAATGGGTGGTGAGAGAGGTAATTGCAAGGGTAATGGGTCGGGGATTGGAGATGGTTAAAGAAAATGGAGAAAAATGGGAGATAAGGCAGTTATAATTTGCTGATGACATTGCACTTGTAGCAGGATCAGAGGAGGGATTAAGGATATTAGTGACAGAGTTTGGGAAGGTGTGTGAAAGTTGAAGACAAATGTGGGTAAAAGGTAATGAGATGAATGGGAGGGCATTGCAGCAAATTGGAAGTGAGTATTGTAGGAGACTGGAGAAAGTGGATAGCTTTAGATACTTGGGGGCAAAAGTGGCAGGAAAGGGTGAAGTGGCTTCTACAACCTTCTTCATTTTCTCATCCCACCACTCACTACCCTTCCTTCTATTTCCTTTCCTCCCATCCTTCTTGTTCCACACACCATCTTTGCACACTTTGTGACTTCCTCTTTGAATCATCCCCATTCCTCCACTCCTAGTTCTACTCTATCCTTCACTCCCTCCCACTCCTCTCTCAGCTTCTTCTTGTACTCCTCCTTTTCCTTCTCATTTAAAGAGTTCACCCTAAGCACCTCCCTACCTTTTGTCCTTTTCCTCTTTCTCCATCTATCCTCCACTCTCAACTTACCTTCCACCAAAAAATTATCTGATATTCCTCCACTCTCTCCCAACATGTACATCCTTAACTCTTCCTATTATACTCCTATCTACCACTACATAGTCCATTAATGCTCTATCTACCACCCTTCCATCCACCACCCTCTCCCATGTGTACTTATGCTTGACTTTCTTCCAAAATACTGTATTTGCTATCATCAACTCTCTAGACCCATTTCCATCATCAACTCTCCACTGCGATTCTTTCCTGGAACTCCACACTTCCCAACCACTCCATCAATTGGTTCATTTCCTACCCTAGCATTAAGGTCTCCCAATACTACTACATTGACGTTCCTCTCTAATCCCTCTATGCACTCATTTAAATCTATCCAAAAAGCCTCCCTTTCTTCTACACTCTTCTCACTACCAGGCCCATATGCACTTACAAAAACCCACATCTCCTTTCCCAGTTTCACCTTCATCCACATTAACCTTGAAGAAACCTCCTTCCACTCCACTACACATTTACCTATCTCTTCACTTAATAGTATAGCCACCCCTTCTCTCCCTCGCACTCTCTTCACTCCTGAGAACCTCCAAACTACACTCCCAAACTCACACTCGCCCTTCCCTCTCATCTTAGTTCCACTCAAAGCCAGCACATCCATCTTTCTTCTCACAAACATACTACCTATCTCTTCCCTTTTTCTCTCATTTGTACCACATCCATGCACATTAAAAGACCCAAACCTTAGGGTTCTGGTTGGAAAACTACTAGACCCTCTTATGCCTCTACTTTTTTTTTAGGAATGTCCCCTGTGAGGCTACAGGGAGAAGGATGCCTGGTCCCAATCCCTGTCCCTTTTTTCTCACCTCTTACAATACAAGTTGTTGTTGTTGTTGTCGTTCCCTAGACTGTCTGTCCGAGCAGTCCCGTCTCCCCAAGGAAGGCCACAGCCGAAACTGGGTTTTCCCACAAATCCTTTATAGAGTGTATGTTGTGTTGTTTGCGTGCATGATTGTGTATAATGCAGTCTTCCATTATGTGTTGTATGGTATGGGGTGAAGTGTTACATCCTGGGCAGCTGTTCACAACACGGTCGTCCAGCCTCTTCTGGTAGCTTAGAAGTGCTGGGTGGTGACCGCATCGCAGTCTGGCCAAGTGGACTCTGTCCTTTCATGGGAGAGAGGATTCAGAAGGGTGGATATCAGGGGGTCTGGCATGCAGCAGTGTGTTGTCTTTCAGTGTGTTAATGGAGCGGTGAGTGATATGATTATGAATATGTTTCCGGAGGCACCGATCCCCAAGGAGGAGCTACGCCTACCTGGGGGAGTACCACTAAAATCCAAGTGGGAATACTTGGTGGCAGCATTCTTTTCTCCCCACCACAGGGTAGAGGTGAAAATGTAACACAGCATTATTATTAAATAAATTTGTAGCATGCACAGTACCTCATTAGGGTGATGCTTCTCAATGTACAATGAAACAGTTTCCCAGGCCTTAAGCATCTCCCTTATTGCACTGGAAGGTTGTTGCTCTGCTAAGCCTGTTACCTCCTCCCCTGGCAAAATCTCCTCCACAACTTCTTAATGTGAAACAGAATGCAACTCTATAAGCTCTTCATTTGTTTATGCTCTTCCACATACTCATCGATGTTGTTGTTATCCATCTCCAGCCCCATGGTCTTGGGCAAAGACACAATCTTTTCCCTTCAGTCACCTTAAAACAATATTTGAAGAGTGCTTTTTTTTTTGGCTTCTTACAGTTTAAGATACTCTCCTGGCCCATGGGCTGGAGTAAAGGAGTGATGTTGGGAGGCAGGAACTTGATCTTGATGAATTGAAATTCATCAAGGAGGTCATCTTCTAGACCTGGAGGATGGGCAGGAGTGTTGTCTATAACAAGCAAGACATGAAGTGGCAGATTCATCTTAGGCAAATATTTTTGCACAGAAGGACCAAACACCTCACTGATCCAATCAGAAAAATGGTCACGTGTCACCCAAGCCTTGCTGTTGGACCTCCACATTTTGCCTGCTCTTCTGGACATTACACTTCTTGAAGGCTTGTGGGTTTTCTGAATGGTAAATCATCAGCAGTTTCACTTTCAAATCACCATGTGCATTGGAACAAAACAGCAATGTGAGCCAGTCTTTCATTGGTTTGTGGCTGGGTAATGCCTTCTCCTCTGCTGTTACATAGGTTCACATTGGCATCTTCTTCCAGAAAAGCCCCATCTCGTCACAATTAAAAACCTGCTGAGGCCTGTGACCCTCAGAATCCACAAGCTTCCTAAATTCACTGATGAAGTTCTCTGCTGCCTGTGTGTCAGAACTTGCTGCCTCACCATGCCTCACAGTGCTGTGGATACTGGTTCTTTTAAACTTCTTGAACCACCCACGGCTTGCCTTGAATGCTTCTTCTTTGTCCATTGCTGCACCTGGCATTTTCTTAACAAGGTTGGCAAAAAATACTTTTGCCTCCTCACAAATGATGTACTTGTTAATAGTGTCGCCTTGCATCTGCTTCTCGTTGATCCATATGAGAAGCAGCCTTTCAACATTGTCAAGAATACATGGCCATTGCATAGATATTCTTGTTACTTCCAAAGATGTGCAAGTGTAATGCAGTAGTTTATGTAAGTTGTGTTAAGTAATGTTAGTTCTCGTATCCTTGTGAAAGTTATATAACACTGTAACTACCCTTACTAGCTATTTTATGGTGCAAATACATAAATTGATGTTGAATTCGACCACTACTAGGTTATCTTAAGTTGAATAATGAGATATAGGACAATAAAAACAGGCTACTTCTGATAAATTTACCAGTTACAGGATATTGCTGCATAGTACAGTGGGGGTGTATACAAATGGAATGATTTGCAGTGGGAGGTCAAGGGTCACTACAACAACAATGGCATAGGAATGTAGTGCCATCACAAATCATGCTCATTTCTCCACAAGATTCAGATAGATAGATAATAAAAATAAAGAAGTAGAAGGACTGTGTGAAGCTGGGTAAATAGGAATATACACTAGGCCTATAGATGTAGTAAAATGGCACCTGCCATTGGCACTTGTAATGTGCCCCACATACAAAAAGAGGGTTGTGTGCTGTGCCAACACATTTGTGCCCTCATTAAAGCCACCTCATACCTAGCAAATTCACAGGACACTATTATCATGTAAGTAAAGTAGTTATAATTTGCATTTTACCTTTATTTATTATTAAAGAAAAGAGAAGAGAAGTAAAGCACAAGGTAAAGGAGGCAAAGAGGAGAGCAGATGTGAAATGGGGTAAGAGTATGACAGAAAATTTTGAAAGTGATTAAAGGATGTTTTGGAAAGAAATTAAGAGAGGAAGGAGGAGGCAAATCAAGTAGAGAAGAAAAGGGAAAAGGTGCAGATGGTGAGATGATAACAAAAGAGAAGGCAGTAAGAGGAAGGACGGGAGAGGACAGAAGACGGGTGAATGGAAAATAGTTTTATATGGATAATGTTGTGATGCATGAGGTGGAATGGGGGGTGAGGTAGTATGCGTGAGAAAAATTTGATGCAGCCTGAAGGGATTTCTCAATGTCTTCTCCTTTTCTGCATGGGGGGACATAGAGGGGGGGTCGCCAATTTAATGAAGCAGCCTTACTGTGGATGTGCTGTGTCTTGCGACACTACTTCTGACCCAGGGCAGTGGACAAGATGCTGGGATGTCCCATCATCTAGTAGGTACCAAGATTGGAGGGAGGGTAGAGGGTGGAGGGGAGTGGAGTATGTTGGGGATGGAATGGATGGGAATGGTTTTTATGTCTTTGTTTTTTGGCTACCTCCCTTGTAAGGGGGAAAAAGCCTTTGGTATGTATGTATATACAATGCAATTATTACAACATGGTGGGAAAATATCCAGAATTACACCTGCAGACAATTTTATTACAAATAAAGTGAAGGCAGTTGTTAAGATGATGAAAGGTAAGGCACCTGGTCTGGATGGATGCCATGCAAAATGTCTAAAAAAAGGAGATACAGTGATGGTGGACTGGCTGGTGAGGTTATTTAATGTTTGCTGGAGAGAGGGTAGAGTGCCGGAGGACTGGAGGAGTGCCTGTATAGTTCCACTTTACAAGGAAAAAGGGGACAAGTGTGAATGTAGTAGTTTCAGAGGGATTAGCTTGTTAAGTGTAGTTGGGAAGGCTTATGGGAGGATCTTGACTGAGAGGATTAGGAGAGGAACAGAGGGAGTAATTGGTGAGGAACAGTGTGGATTTAGGACGGGTAGAGGTTGTGTAGATCAGATTTTTGTGGTATGACAGATATGTGAGAAAGCTATAGGAAAGGGGAAGGATGTTTTTTGGGCCTTTATGGACCTGGAAAAGGCTTACGACAGGGTAGACAGAAAGGCACTATGGGAGGTTTTGTGGATATATGGGATAGGAGGAAAGCTTCTATTAGCTGTCAAGAGTTTTTATGAGAGTAGTTGAGCTTGTGTCAGGATTAGAAATGGACAGAGTGAGTGGTTCGAGGTAAAGGTGGGACTTCGTCAAGGATGCGTTATGTCGCCCTGGCTGTTCAACTTATACATGGATGGGGTAGTGTGAGAGGTAAATGCAAGGGTAGTGGGTCAGGGATTGGAGTTGGTTAAAGAAAATGGAGAAAAGTGGGAGGTGAGCCAGCTGTTGTTTGCAGATGACACTGCGCTTGTGGCAGGATCGGAGGAGGGATTGAGGAAGTTAGTGACAGAGTTTGGGAGAGTATGTGATAGAAGACAGCTGAAGATAAATGTGGGTAAAAGTAAGGTGATGAGATGTACAAGGGGTGAAAGTGGCAGTAGTATGGAAGTGAGCATTAAGGGGACCGGCTGATCAAAAGATGAAAATCTTTATTAATTGGGTTATTGCACAGAAATTTATGCCAAGAGTTAAGGACACCATATATATCTTTCCTAACCCAAAAAAACTAATCTACAACCCTTTCATGTTTTGCCCCCCCATCTCCCTTTCAAAAAAATTGATAATTTTGAAATGACTACTCCTCCTATAATAATTGCTCTACATGAATGGAATTAATATGGTGGAAGGACCTTATCCAGACCTTCAAACTAATAGAGAGAAATTTTAGTTAAAGTAATTAGTTTGTGGAATTTTAATTTTTATATCTTTTCCCACCCCGTCCCCCTTCAAATAGGGTAAAAAAAAATTTGGCAAAAATTAACCCTTTCAGATATTAAAAAAAACGTTCTATTTCATCAATCAGGCAGATTTAGACATATTATGTGTGAATTTTCATTGAAATTGATTAAGAATTTATGGAGGAGTAGAAGTTTGAAGGTATAAAACTTAGGTTTTGAGATACGGGCCGTCAAAGTTTTCACTAACTTTGAACCCCTACATACTAATATAAATAAGGGATATCATGGCATTTCCTTATTTAGCTTTTTAGGCTTGAATGTTGATGATATTTAGAATAAACTTTATTCATATTCAGTCATATATGTTGATGTCCAGTCATATAATCCTCTGTCTTCTGGCTCCTGGTCCCCACCTGCATTTTAGGCAGGTTATTACATTAGGGTGTCATAGCTTGCTTACTTTGTAATTCTTGCCTTTTCCTAGCTTCCTGAAGGTGTTTGGTTTGCTTGCGAGGACATGGCATCTCAAAAATAGTATAACAGCTTGTCAAATGACAAAAAGATTGATGGTAGCTTGCAGTGGAGCGTATCACTCAATTTTTGTCTACTGTTTATCGCTTTCTGAGGCATTTACCCATTCTGGGGTCTATATATAACCTCTGGTACAGAGACAGAGTTGCCAGAAGTCACTAGGAATAGCACTCAATCATTACAAATTATTGTTATTTATTGCAATAATATATATATTGTAGTGACCAATACGTATCATAGGGCCGAGATGGGGTCGAGTTGGGGGGAGGAGGGGGTTTATTTGCCATAACTACGAAAATAAGGCGAATTTTGATTAAATACTCCACATACAGACTGTCGATTGCCATACGCAGATGTAGAATTTTTTTCCCAGTTTTTCATTTTTTTCCCAATTTTCATCGATTCTTGACCAGCCGGTCCCCTTAACCACTTCCATACGGTGATGCCTACATAAGCGTCATGAGGAGCAAGTGGGTACACGATGATGCCGACGTCGGCGTCTTGATTATATTTATTGTAGTCGTACCTACGTAACCTCCATTCTCTCTAAACTGGCTTCATCATATTTTCTATGGTTATCAAAATTCACGGGTGAAAGAGAACGATTGATTGAGCTCTGACTTTATTTTTTATAATGCAATTATTATGACACAACATCGCACATTGGGCAGCTAATGCTGCCAGACGTGCGATGTGTCCCGGAGTGAAGAGGTTAACCACTTCACTACGGGACTTAAATCTCGCGGGCAGCAGCCAATGCCAGCCGTACGACGTGTCGTAATAATACTCGCATCATAAAATATAGTCACCGCTTATATCGATCGTTCTCTCTTTCACCCGCGAATTTTGAAAACCACAGAGAATGGGATTCAGGGCACATTTGGGAGAATGTAAAAACACAGGGGCGACTACAATAAGTATAATCAAGACGCCGATATGGCAGCGTCGCGAATCCACTTGCTCCTCATGACGCCTACATGTGCGGCACCGTATAGAAGGGGTTAAGGGAGAGCGACTGGAGGAAGTGGATAGTTTTAGATACTTGGGTGCAAATGTGGCAGGAAAAGGTAGAATGTAGATTGAGAGAAGCAAGTAAATGCCTTGGTGGATTAAAAAGTGTAATGAGGAATAGACATTTGGGAATGGATACTAAGAGGAGACTATATGAAGGAGTGATTGTGCCAACAGCACTGTATGGGGCAGAAACATGGAACATAAGAGAGGAAGAGAGGAGGAGATTGAATGTGTTTGAGATGAAGTGTCTGAGAAGTATGATGGGGGTTACTAGGCTGGATAGAGTGAGAAATGAGGAGGTGAGGAGGAGAACAGGGGTGGAAAGGGGGTTGGGAGATAGGGTTGATGAAAGAGTATTAGGATGGTTTGGACACATGGAAAGAATGAGTGAAGAAAGACTAGTAAAAGAGGTATGGAAGGCAGATGTGGAGGGAGTGAACATGAAGGGATGTCCTAGGATGAGGTGGATGGATGGGGTGAAGGGGACTTTGGGGAAGAGGGGAATGTCTGTTGAGGAAGGATGGGAGAGGACAGAAGACAGGGGTGAATGGAGAAGGATTGTATATGGATGATGTTGTGATGCATGAGGTGGAATGGGCGGGGGTATGAGGGGTGAGGTAGTATGTGTGAGGAAATCTTGACGCAGCCCGAAGGGATTTCTCCCCGTCTTCTCCTTTATGCATGGGGGGACGGAGAGGGGGTTCACCGATTTAAATAAGCGGCCTTGCTGTTGATGTGCTGTGTCTTGCGACACTGCTTCTGATCCAGGGCAGTGGACAAGGTGCAGGGATGACCCGTCATCCAGGAGGTGCTAAGATAAGAGGGAGGGTGGAGGGGTGTGGAGTGTATTCAGGGATGGAATGGGTGGGAATGATTTTATGCCTTTTCCTTTTTGGCTACCTCCCTTTTAAGGGGAAAAAGCCTTGGTATATGTATGTATGTACATGTTTCCTTACAAATACATGTTTCCTACCATTTTGGACAATTCTAAATCACTTTTCTTTTATGATAGTTTTGTCAAAAATGTTGCATTTTCGAGTTATGCAACCCCCACAATCATAACAGTAAAATATTCAAATTTTCAAAATAGAAAAGGGGCTTTATACCATTGTGGAAGATTCTACAACTCTTTACATACATACATACATATACCAAGGCTTTTTCCCCCTTAAAAGGGAGGTAGCCAAAAAGGAAAAGGCATAAAATCATTCCCACCCATTCCATCCCTGAATACACTCTACACCCCTCCACCCTCCCTCTTGTCTTAGCACCTCCTGGATGACGGGTCATCCCTGCACCTTGTCCACTGCCCTGGGTCAGAAGCAGTGTCGCAAGACACAGCACATCCACAGCACAACTCTTTAGTTCCATGAAATTTCTGTTAAAAATGCCTCATTTCTGAGGTATGCCACCCCCTCCCCCTTCACAATTTTGGGAGCAAGAGCCTGGGAGCTGGGAATCGGGAGTTTTGGGAGGGGATGTAAGAGATGAATGGGTAATTCTCATCTAACCAACTAAACCAAACCAAACCTAACCTACGCAATTCCACACATGCATAACCTAGTATTATAGCCACCATGTTCAAACTAAAGGCAGTTGTTGTGGCCCACCAAGATAAATGTTGATTGGCAGAAAGAGTCCCTTGACACTCATGGTTACAATTGATTGGCTATAAAGAAAATAGGCATAACTCGAAAATGCACTATTTACTACGGAAATGCCATAGAAGAAAAGTATGTTACAATAGTCCAAAATAAAGGATAATCATGTTTTTATAATTGAATTTGATGTGGGTGTAATACTGAATATTTTCTATGTGCTCATCAGCTAAGTTACTTAAAAACTACAAGATTTACTTGGTTTTAATACAAAATATTCATGACCACAAGGTCAAAGTAAAAAATCCAAGGTCTAGTAGAAAATTTCAAGCAGTGGCAACACTGGCCAAGAACATCGCTTGTTAAGCGAAATGTCATTCCTTAAGCTCATTATGCAAATCACTTGTTATGTGAGGTGCTCATTAACCGAGGTTTGATTATATAGGTGAAACAGGGAAGGATGTGTGGCATATAGTCTTAGCCTGTTGACATTTAAGACATTCTCTGACAAATTTCTTCACATTCTTGTCAATGAAAGGCCAGAAGTAGCATTGTTTCACTAACCTAGAGGTGGACTGAACACTAGGATGGGAAAGGTTATGCAAGGAAGAGACTAAGCTATCTCGTGAGGATAATAGGACAAAAGATTGACAAGCTTTAGTAGAGGTATTACACCAAAGTGTCAAGTTAGAGGGTAAGTTGAACTTAGATAGTCTAGGCTTGAAAGTTTCCAATTCATTTTTCAGTTTCCTGCCTTTGAGCAATACCATTCAAGTCAAAGACATCAAGTGATACAGTGCATGTTGGTTGTAACAAGCAATCAGCAATGACATTGTTGTCACCACGAAGTACTCGGCTGAGGAAACATATTCAGATGACAGAGAGTTGCCATTGTTGTCTGTCAGATTTAGCAAGCGATTTGGAGTGAAAAGCTACAATTAGAGGTTTGTGGTCAAAGAATAGGGTAACTACATGGCCATCAATGAAGGACTTAAAATGCAAAAGTGTGAGATTAGCAACCAACAGTTCATGGACATAGGTAGAGTAAGTATGTAATGTGGCCAACAGTTTGTTTGAGTAAAAACCCAGAGGCGTTGGCTCGCTGCCTATGATTTGATGTGGGGCCGCACCAATGGCTAGGTTTGAACTCAGTCATGAGTTAATAGTCTGTCAGTATGAGTGAAGGGTAGGCTAAGGTCTAACTATGCATGTAACTACTATGTAGAACAATTATATAATGACTACACAGACTACATAAAACAATTACTATGTATTCTACTGTATATGGGGAATAATTACTACATGACTCCTTACTAAAGACTTTCTGGACTTTCTAAGCATGGAAATTTAATGTAGTCCCTTACTACAAATTCACCTACCGCTACACAAGTACTGATGCTCTAAGCTGCTTGGTCACCGAGAAGCTTAGAATAAAAAGGGTGAGGAAGTGGAGAAGAACTTACCTTTTCCAAACCAAGCCTCTTACTTTCTTCTAAAACATAATTGACAACTCCAAGATATGAGCCTTCCTTAGCTCTCAAGAGCACTCGAAGCCCTAGACAATCACTAGTATGGTCCTGGAATTTAACAAATATGTCTGTAATACAATGGATTACATTACATCACTTTAGCATAAGACTTTTTGATTCATGACTTGGGTAGCTACTAAGTAAAATATGAATAAAAACACTAATGTAAATCAGCAAATTTTTCTAACATTTGCCCATTCTAAAAGTTGAAAAAGTATTACAGGCTGATGCATACTTCTCATCCACTTTATCTTACTAGTCAACTCAGATTTCTCTAACCTCAACTTAAGTTATATTAATGATTATGCTGTGTTCATTTTACCAAACTGTATCAATCATCAATCTACACTTCCCAGTTCTCTCTTGCAGGAGACCTACAGCCCCCAGGAAACAACCCATCAGTTCAGCCGGAGCTTTGAGACATTGTCTCCGCCTTTGCCATCTTGTGTGACCTTTTGTCATCTGTGTCAATTGTCACCCATTTCATTTTTTTCTTGTCATTATTATTTTTTATTCTTATTATTTCAATTTTTTGTTCCTTTGTAAGAAAATCCTTATGTATCCATGTTGAGTGACCTCTCCTGTTCTCTACACTATTGTATTTAAGTTGTACTTTGTTGTGTAACTATGTACTTTGAAAATGTCTTAAATAGACGAAAATGTTCAGTATTCCGATCTTTGATTTCCTCGTGGTTTCAGCAAAATATCTTTATTCACGTGTTTTATGTGATTACTGTTGCATATTATATATATATATTGTATATTTCAGGCACAGATTTTCACTAATACACACTGTGTTAAACACAACAGCATTTTGACACCGATTAATTTTCTTACCGAGATTTTCAGTTTTTCTAACAGTAAATCCCATTTCAGGGGGGTGGGCAAACACAAGCCTTCCACAGTCTTCCATATCTAATTGACATTTCGACTTCAGGGAGTCATCTTTGGAATAGTATACAAGAATTAAGTCACAATCTTACATAGCTACATAATACATAATTCCCCTCCCCCTCCTGAGCAAAGTGTCCAGCCATGTAGGAGGTCAACATATAGTAATCCTTTCAGTGTTCCCAAGTGGCCTATACTTAAATCTATGTTGTCTGTACAAATTTGTCAATTGTGTATTATGTAGCTGTGTAGGACTGTGACTTAATTCTTGTATACTATTCTGAAGATGACTTCCTGAAGTCAAAACATAAATTTAATGTGGAAGACTATGGAAGGCTTGTATTTGCCCACCCCCCTGAAATGAGATTTACTGTTGCTGGGTGGAGAGGGTGGCTGCAGGAAGACTATACATGTGGCAGCAGGACTCAGCTCTGTGTCACACCTCTGGGAAAACCCTTAAGTGGCTGTCTGACAACTTCTATAACTTCACCAGTCCCAACATCCAGCTCCCCAACTTGCCTGATTACAACTCCATGGACTATTGTGTGGGGTGCAGTTGAAAAAGACACTAATCATACCACCTGCAACACCAAGGATGAGCTGACTGCCAGGATCAAACTGGTATTCAAGTGTCTCTCGAAGGACACCATGAAGGCTGCATGCTGCAGGTTCAGGTCCTGCCTGGAGGCCATGGTGGAGGCTCAGGGCAGCTTCTTTGAGTGAGCTGTATTTGGCAAAAGATTCTCTAAGAGATGCACTTTGAATTTTGAGAATACATAAATTTTTGGCCAAGATATGATTTTTTTTTTCCTTTCCAAGTGTCAAATTTATCCTCAACACCCCATATATCATACTCTACATAAAGAAATTCAATGTATAGCAGGGGCTTCCCAAAGGCATATTTCTCATTTGCATGTCTATTCCTCACGTAGATGAGGGGAAGGGAGGTAGCCATGTAATGAAGTCTATTTACAGAGATGTCATTATATGGCTATCTCCTTCCCCCACCCCCCTCTCATCCACTTGAGAAATAGACATGTGAATGAGAAATATGCCTTTGGGAAGCCCCTGCTATACAATGAACACATTGAATTTCTCCATGTGGAGAAATCCAGTTTCAGCTGCCAGGCCCTTCTGTATTTACCTAGTTGTATTATACAGGAAGGGGAGCTATGCTCATGGTGACTTGTTTTTGTATCTCACAAGATCAAGTTTGTTCTTAAATTCTTGTATTGTGTTTGCACACACTATTTTTTCAAACAGTTTGTTCCATATATCTATCACTCTGTGTGGGAAGCTGTTCTTTTTCAGGTCTCTTCTGTAGTTATCTTTCTGAGTTTCATTGCATGTCCTCTTGTTTTTCCTCTGTCCCATTTTAATAAGTCCTTTCATAATTCTGTAGATGGTTAGTAGGTCCCCAGTTTGGCCAGTCTTTGTTCATATGTCAGTGTGCCGTTACGAGCAGTAACAGGGCTTTTTTATAATTCTGTGTATCTCCATGTTTACATATTTTTTGTCGTAAGGCTCGTTTCCCCTCGGAAGGGGTTTTCAATTTTGTTTTTTGTAATGCTTTAATTTTAAGTGTATTTCGAGCAGAAACCTCCTCTGTTCGAAATCCCACCTTTGTAAGTTGTCTGCAAGCTGTGTCGCAAGATAACATCGCATTATTTGTACAATGTTCACTTTAAGAATTAGAATTAAGAAGGTGTGTAAAGACCGGTTGCCGTTTGTGGTCACGTCACGCATCTAGGCGCCAGTCTGGTTCGAAACTCGAAAGGTTTACACACCCCTCTTGTAGCCAACTCAGTAAGTCGTAAAACCCTTTATAATTTAGGTTTAGAGTGTACTAGTGCATCCTTTGCAATCCTTTATATCATGTGTAGCTTTTAGCCTTTAGTAACTACAGTCCCATTTCCAGTTTTCATCATTTCACCGTAACTATCGAAATTCCTTTGGGTCCATCCTGCGTGATGGATCGGATCTGCAATAAAGTGGCATCAAACATCCCCGTGAATCTATAACCTTCCGTCCCAAGTCTGTCTACGTCACGGATGCTAAGATGCTGAGTGTCCATTTGATCTGCGCAGTCCCCAGTTCGCTGCGCCACAGTCAGGTTTGAAAGTGTTGGGGCTATCGTTGTCATTGCTCTTTGTACAGGTAAACGTCGACTTACGATGGCCGCGACTTACGATTGTTCGACTTTACGATGACGACGACGACGATGACGACATGATAATTTAACCCCTTCCATACGGTGCCGCACACGTAGGCGTCATGAGGAGCAAGTGGATTCGCGACGGTGCCATATCGGCGTCTTGATTATATTTATTGTAGTCACCCCTGTGTTTTTACATTCTCTCAAATGTGCCCTAAATCCCATTCTCTGTGGTTTTCAAAATTCGCGGGTGAAAGAGAGAACGATCGATATAAGCGGTGACTATATTTTATGATGCGAGTATTATTACGTCACGTCGTACGGCTGGCATTGGCTGCTGCCCGCGAGATTTAAGTTCCGTACTGAAAATACATATTATAGTGTTTGAATATGGTAAAAAGGATAAAAATAATTAAATAAACTACTGTACATGTTTAATAGCCTATATTCAGTATCTCTGGTGGTTAATATACAGGTAGGCTAGGTACAGTGACCACGGAACAGAGTGGGGATCGACTTACGATGAGATCGTCTTACGATGGCTCTATCGAAACCTAATGCCATCGTAAGTCGACGTTTACCTGTATTCTAATTTTCTTATATTCTTTTTGTACTGGTTGACCATATCAGCGCTGCATATTCCAGTTTTGGCCTTATCAGTGTTTGTAATATTTTCTTAGTCATTTCCTTTTCCAGGTATTTAAAGGCCACCTTTACTGATCTCAGCAAATTGTATGTTTCTCTATTTTATTTATATGTTTATCTGGCAACATGTCTTTGGTGATGATTACTCCTAGGTCCCTTTCAGAATTTACTTTCTTTACTTCTTTTCCATCAATTTTATACTGTCCTGATATTCTCTTCTTGCTTTTTCCAAATTCAATTATACTGCACTTCTTGAGACTTTGTTCAGATCACTCTGTAATGAGTCACAGTCTACTTCAGAGTTTATTCTCTTTAATAATTTTGCATCATCTGCAAAGCAGTTCATGTAACTTTCAATGCCTTTGTCCATGTCATTTACATATATAGCAAACATTATTGGAGCTAGTACTGACCCCTGTGGGATGCCACTACTCATTTCTTCCCATTTTGAATATTTGTCTCTGAGCACCACTCTCATTTTTCTTCCATGTAGGAAGTCCTCCATCCAATTCAATAGTTTTCCATGTATGCCTCCTTTTGTTTCCAGTTTATATAGCAATTTTCTGTGTGGTACCTTATCAAATGCCTTTTGTAAGTCCAGGACAGCACAGTCTGCCCAGTCATCCCTTTCTTGCAATATATCTATCAATCTTGAGAAGAAACAAATTAAACTAGTGGTACATGATCTTCCTTGTCTGAATCCAAATTGCCTTGGGTTCAGCATATCATTCTCCTCCAGATATTTTGTCCATCTATCTCCAAAAAAACTCCTTTCATTTTCTGTTCTTTTCTCGTTCTTTTCCTAAACTTCCTTTTTAAGCATTTTTTCCCTTTTCTTTTTCCTTATCACTCAGTTCCTTTTCTATCCATAGATTTCAGTAGTTTTTACTTTCTGCTAGTTTTCCTACGTTTGTTAATATTTCCTCTGCTATTCTCTGTGAATTAAGTTTTACTTTGAGAGGTCTCTTCTTCCCTTCAGAATATTTGCCCATCCTATAGATCTCTTCTACTGCCTTTTCGAGCCCTTGCCCCTCCTGTATTTCTTTTAGTATTTCTGTCACTTTATTCTTCTCCTCTTTTTCCTTTTGGGACCTTATTAGTCCATGTTTTTCTTTGATACCATAGATTACATTTTTTTGTCTATTGTGTCTCTTACCCAATCTCTTTTTTCCTTTATTACTTCTATCACTGTGTCCTTTGTACTTTCATTCATTTGTTCTTTGACTATTTCTTTAAATAGTATTTTTTGGTTTTCTTTGTCTTCTTTCATTTGGTTTTTGATTTCCATCATGTTTGATTTTTTTTATATTTTCACCAACTTTGCCTGCCTCTATTAATATTTTTTCATTAACTTCCCTCAACAAAGTTTCATTTATATTTGTGTCTTCATTTTTCATCTTTTCATTATCATTTTTTACTTTAGCCAGTTCCTTTTTCATTTCTTCCAATTCCCAAACTAATGGTGCATTTTTCTTCCTCAATTCACTTACTTCTTTGTATAATTGGTTATGTTCCTTTTCCATTCAACAATATCCCTTTTCATTTCAAATATTTCTTGGTTTATTAGTATGTTTTTGAGGTCAATACCTCTTTCTGTTCTGAATCCATGGAATGATTCGTCTTCATATCTGGGACTTTCTATGTTGCACATTTTCTTTCTAACCACTCCCAAAGGTGTTTCATACTAATATCTAATCTTCTTTTGGTTGTCTCTGCGTATGTCGGTTTATCATCCATTTCCCTTCTTTTTTCTATTCTTGTTAAACTTAAATAACTTTGCTACATCATGGTACCACTTGTCATTGCCCCCCTTCCGATCTGTTTACAACTAGGTAAATCGCCAATTTTCAGTCGAAGGATCACTAGATTTAGCGCTGGCTTGCGGAGTGTTCTCAGGCACATCCAATTCGTTCGACTGTCACTGTGTATGACAGTGGAAGTGATGTCTTGTTGCACTGCTTCTGACATGAATAACCCTTCATCTACAAGGACATAAGATACGAGGGACAATAAATGAGTTTATTGGATAGGTGTGAAATGGATGTCATCCTCCAATACTAGGACAAGACTAACAAAAAGGCCTGGCCACAAAAAACAAACTGCCCCAGGTGCAACTATCTTGCCCTCTCCTTACCTGGCTCAATAGAGATTCCCTTTACCCATGGCCCACTTCACCCTATAATTCCATCTCATTCTCAGTCTTCCATTCAAGTTCACTCCACCCACCTCTGCTTTCCACTCCTTCTGCTAGTCTTCACTCATTCTCTCCAAATGCTCAAATCATCCCAGTATTCTTTCATTAATCCTATCTGCCAGCTCCCTTTCCACCCCTGCTATCTGCCTTGCCTCCTCATTTCCCACTCTATCCATCCTTGCAACCCTCACCATATTTCTCAATCACTTATTCTTAAATGTATTCAATTTCTTCTTTCTGCCTCCCTTACATTCCAAGTCTCTGCTCTAAACAGTATCATAAGCACAATCACCAGATACCTATTTCTCAAGACACTTTTCATTATCCAACATTTATTTGCTTCCCTTATTCTAGTTTACCTCCACCACAACTCCTTCATTCCTGCTACATGTGACCCTAAATACTTAATACTACCTCCAACTCGCTACCATTTTCACCCCTTTCACATCATATCACCTTACAATTTTCTCCTCTCACATACACCTTAACTCTGTCACTAACTGTATTAGACCCTCCTCTGACCCTGCCACAAATGCAATGTCATCTGCAAACAACTGGCTCACCTTCCATTTCCTTCCACTGTCACTAATCATCTGCAATCCCCTGCCACCATCCCCTCATTTACCTCCTTTACCACCCCATCCATGGGCATGTTCAACAACCATAGCGACATTACACAACCTTAGTGCAACCTCATCTTATCCACAAACCACTCTCACCAATTCCAACCCTAACACAACCTCTACTATTCATATAAAAGCTTTTGATTGCCCATAACTTATCCCCTAACCCATACATCTGTAACATCTCCCATGGTGCTTTCCTGTTGACCTTGCCATAAGCCTTCTCCAGATCCATAGAAAACCCTTACCTTCTGCCCAAAACTTCTCATATACCTGTCAGATCTTTGTAGTGTGGGAAGAAGGTCATGTGTGTATAAAAAAATGAGACCCAGTATTCTCATTTTTTTTCCCAGAGAAAGGTTGGCATTTCATTTTATCTATATTAATTCTTTTTTATTATTACTGTTATTTCAAGAGCTTTTATGAGAGTAGTAGAGCTTGTGTCAGGATCAGAAATGGAGAGAGTGAGTGGTTCGAGGTAAAGGTGGGACTTCATCAAGGATGCATTATGTCGCCCTGGCTGTTCAACTTATACATGGATGGGGTAGTGCAAGAGGTAAATGCAAGGGTAGTGGGTCAGGGATTAGAGATGGTTAAAGAAAATGGAGAAAAGTGGGAGGTGAGCCAGATGCTGTTTGCGGACGACACTGCGTTTGTGGCAGGATCGGAGGAGGGATTGAGGAAGTTGGTGACAGAGTTTGGGAGAGTATGTGATAGAAGAAAGCTAAAGATAAATGTGGGTAAAAGTAAGGTGATGAGATGTACAAGGGGTGAAAGTGGCAGTAGACTGGAAGTGAGCATTAAGGGAGAGCGACTGGAGGAAGTGGATAGTTTTAGATACTTGGGTGCAAATGTGGCAGGAAAAGGTGGAGTGAAGGTGGAGGTAAAATGTAGATTGAGAGAAGCAAGTAAATGCCTTGGTGGATTAAAGAGTGTAATGAGGAATAGGCATTTGGGAATGGATGCTAAGAGGAGACTGTATGAAGGAGTGATTGTGCCAACAGCACTGTATGGAGCAGAAACATGGAACATAAGAGAGGAAGAGAGGAGTTTGAATGTTTTTGAGATGAGGTGTCTGCGAAGTATGATGGGGGTTACTAGGCTAAATAGAGTGAGAAATGAGGAGGTGAGGAGGAGAACAGGGGTGGAAAGGGAGTTGGGAGATAGGGTTGATGAAAGAGTATTAGGATGGTTTGGACACATGGAAAGAATGAGTGAAGAAAGACTAGTAAAAGAGGTATGGAAGGCAGATGTGGAGGGAGTGAACATGAAGGGACGTCCTAGGATGAGGTGGATGGATGGGGTGAAGGGGGCTTTGGGGAAGAGGGGAATGTCTGTTGAGGAAGGATGGGAGAGGACAGAAGACAGGGGTGAATGGAGAATGGTTGTATATGGATGATGTTGTGATGCATGAGGTGGAATGGGCGGGGGGATGGGGGATGAGGTAGTATGTGTGAGCAAAATTTGATGCAGCCCGAAGGGATTTCTCCCCATCTTCTCCTTTTATGCATGGGGGGATGGAGAGGGGGGGTTGCCGATTTAATGAAGCGGCCTTGCTGTGGATGTGCTGTCTTGCAACACTGCTTCTGACCCAGGGCAGTGGACAAGGTGCAGGGATGACCCGTCATCCAGGAGGTGCTAAGATAAGAGGGAGGGTGGAGGGGTGTGGAGTGTATTCAGGGATGGAATGGGTGGGAATGATTTTATGCCTTTTCCTTTTTGGCTACCTCCCTTGTAAGGGGGAAAAAGCCTTGATATATGTATGTATTGATATTTATATTTATTATTGTTATAATTTATTGTTATTTTTTTTATTACTATTGTTATTGTTTCCCCTACAGTGGGGGAAAAAATACTGCCACCAAGTCACTTGAATCGTAAGAGGTGAGAAAAACAGGACAGGGATTAGGACTAGGCATCCTTCTCCCTGTAGCCCCACAGGGGACATTCCTAAAAAAAAAAAAAAAGTATGGGCATAAGAGGGTCTAGGAGTTTTCCAACCAGAACCCAAAGGTATGGGTCTTTTAATGTGTGTGGATGTAGTACAGATGAGAGTAAAAGGGAAGAAATAAGCAGTATGTTTGTGAGAAGAAAGATGGATGTGTTGGCTTTGAGTGAAACTAAGTTCAGAGGGAGGGACAAGTGTGAGTTTGGGCGTGTAGTTAGGAGGTTCTCAGGAGTGAAGAGAGGACAAGGGAGAGAAGGGGTGGCTACACTAATAAGTGAAAATAGGTAAACATGTAGTAGTGTGGAAGGAGGTTTCTTCAAGGTTAATGTGGATGAAGGTGAAACTGGGAAAGGAGATGTAGGTTTTTGTAAGTGCATATGGGCCTGGTAGTGAGAAGAGTGTAGAAGAATGGAAGGCTTTTTGGATAGATTTAAATGAGTGCATAGAAGTATTAAGGAGAAATGTCAATATAGTAGTATTGGGAGACCTTAATGCTAGGGTAGGAAATGAACCAATAGATGGAATGGTTGGGAAATGTGGAGTTCCAAGAAAGAATAGTAGTGGAGAGTTGATGGTGGATATGTGTTTAGAAAGAGAGTTGTTGATAGCAAATACAGTGTTTAGAAAGAAAGTCAAGCATAAGTACACATGGGAGAGGGTGGTGGATGGAAGGGTGGTAGATAGAGTGTTAATGGACTATGTAGTGGTAGATAGGAGTATAATAGGAAGAGTTAAGGATGTACATGTTCTAAGGGGAGAGAGTGGGGGATATCAGATAATTTTCTGGTGGAGGGTAAGTTGAGAGTGGAGGATAGATGGAGAAAGAGGAAAAGGACAAAAGGTAGGGAGGTGCTTAGAGTGAACTGCTTAAATGAGAAAGAAAAGGAGAAGGAGTACAAGAAGAAGCTGAGAGAGGAGTGGGAGGGAGTGAAGGATAGAGTAAAAGTAGGAGTGGAGGAGGAATGGGGATGGTTCAAGGAGGGAGTCATAAGGTGTGCAAAGATGGTGTGTGGAACAAGGAGGATGGGAGGAAATAAAAGGAAGGGTATTGAGTGGTGGGATGAGGAAACAAAGAAAGTTGTAGATGAGAAGAAGCCAGCTTTCACAGATTGGTTACAAAATAGGAGAAGGGAATCATATGAGAGGTACAAAGAAAAGATAATAGAAGTAAAGCATAAGATAAAGGAGGCAAAGAGGAGAGCAGATGTGAAATGGGGTAAGAGTATGACAGAAAATTTTGAAAGTAATAAAAAGATGTTTTGGAAAGAAATTATGAGAGGAAGAGAGGTGAATCAAATAGAGAAAAGGTAAAAGGTGCAGATGGAGAGATGATAATGGAAGAGAAGGCAATAAGAGCAAGATGGGCAAAGTATTTTAAGGAGTTGCTAAATGTGAAGGAGGATAGGGAGGTAAATGTAGTTGCAGTGGGAAGTGCTAATAAAATTACTGTGATGAGTGAGGAAAATGGAGGAGAAATAAGGAAGAATGAGGAGAAGGCAGTTGTTAAGATGGTGAGAGCAGGTAAGGCACTTGGTCTGGACAGATGTCATGCAGAATGTCTGAAAAAGGGAGGTACAGTAATGGTGGACTGGCTGGTGAGGTTAATTAATGTTTGTTTAAGAAAGGGTAGAGTGCCAGAGGACTGGAGGAGTGCCTGTATAGTTCCACTTTACAAGGGAAAAGGGGACAAGTGTAAGTGTAGTAGTTACAGAAGGATTAGCATGTTAAGTGTAGTTGGGAAGGCTCATGGGAGGATCTTGATTGAGAGGATTAGGAGAGGAACAGAGGGAGTAATTGGTGAGGAACAATGTGGGTTTAGGACAGGTAGAGGTTGCGTAGATCAGATTTTTGTGGTAAAGGAAAAGGTAAGGATGTTTTTTCAGGCTTTTATGGATTTAGAAAAGGCTTATGACAGGGTAGACAGGAAGGCACTGTGGGAGGTATTGCAGATATGGGATAGAAGGAAAGCTTTTAGGAGCTGTCAAGAGTTTTTACGAGAGTAGTAGAGCATGTGTCAGGAATAGAAATGGAGAGAGTGATTTGGAAAAGGCTTATGATAGGGTAGGCAAGAGGGCACTGTGGGAGGTATTGCAGATATATGGGATAGGAGGAAAGCTTTTAGGAGCAGTCAAGAGTTTTTATGAGAGTAGTAGAGCTTGTGTTAGGCTTAGAAATGGAGAGAGTGAGTGGTTTGAGGTAAAGGTCGAACTTCATAAGGGATGTGTTATGTCACCCTGGCTGTTCAATTTATACATGGATGGAATGATGCAAGAGGTAAATGCAAGGGTGGTGGTTCAGGAATTGGAGATAGTTAAAGAAAATGAAGAGAAGTGGGAGATAAGCCAACTGTTGTTTGCTGACAACACTGTGCTTGTAGCAAGATCAGAGGAGGGATTGAGGAAGTTAGTATGAGAGTTTGGGAGAGTGTGTGAAAGAAGTTGAAGATAAATGTGAGTAAAAGTAAGGTGATGCGATGTACAATGGGAGAAAATGGCAGCAGACTGGAAGTGAGTATTAAGGGAGAGTGACTGGAGGAAGTGGATATTTTTAGATCCTTGGGTGCGGATGTGGCAGAAAAGGGAGGAGTGGTGGTGGAGGTAGAATGTTGGTTGAGAGATGCGACTTAATGCCTTGGTGGATTAAAAAGTGTATTGAGAAATAGACATTTGGGAATGGATACTAAGAGGAGATTGTATGAAGGAGTGATTTTGCTGACAGCACTGTATGGGGCAGAAACATGGAACATAAGAGAGGAAGAGTGAAGGAGTTTGAATGTATTTGAGATGAGGTGTCTGAGAAGTATGATAGGGGTTATTAGGCTGGATAGAGTGAGAAATGAGGAGGTGAGGAGAACAGGGATGGAAAAGGAGTTGAGAGATAGGGTAAAAGATTATTGGGATGGTCTGGACACATGGAAAGAATGAGTGAAGACTAGTAAATGAGGTGTGAAGGCAGATGCGGAAGTAGTGAACATGAGGGGGGTGACCTAGGATGAGACGGATGGATGGGGTAAAAGGGTCATTGGGAAAGAGGGGAATGTCTGTTGAGGAAGGACAGGAGAGGACAGAAGATAGGGGTGAATTGAGAATGGTTGAATATGTATGATGTTGTGATGCATGAGGGGGAATGGGTGGGGGATGGGGGGTGAGGGAGTATGTGTGAGAAAAATTTGACACAGCTCAAAGAGATTTCTCCCTGTCTTCTCCTTTTCTGCATGAGGGGACAGAGAGGGGGGGTCACCGATTCAATGAAGCAGCCTTGCTGTGGATGTGCTATGTCTTGCGACACTACTGACCCAGGGAGGTGGACAGGATGCAGGGATGCCAGGAGGTGCCAAGATAAGAGGGAAGAGGGTGGAGGGGAGTGGAGTGTATTTATCTAGTTGTATTTTACGGGACAGGAACTATGCTCGTTGTGGCCTGTTTTCGTATCTCTCCACGTCCAGTTCAGTTTTGAACTCGTGTATAGTGGGTGGGAGTGGTTTTTATGCCTTTGTTTTTTGGCTACCTCCCTTATAAAGTGGAAAAAAGCCTTTGGTATATGTATGTATGTTATTTTTTTATGGTATTTGGAGGGAAGCACCATTACTGATGATTTCTGTGGGGAAGCAGACATTTTGTTCTGTCTCAGCCAGAGTTCTTGTTTGCTGAGGTAGATGTGTGTGTTCTAGGCCACTAATTTGCAGTTGCAGTACTAGGCTATTATTGCAAGTTATCAATTTTGCTAAGAACTTTGATGTAAGGTCTTTGATGTCAGTGAAACTGAAGGTAATAATTATTGTGTCTCATACATACATATACCATGTTTTTTTTCCCTTACAAGGGAAGTAGCCAAAAGTCAAAAGGTATAATTCCACTCCCACCCACTCCACTCCCATTCACCACCCTCCCTCCCTCCCTCTTTTCTTGGCTCCTCCTGGATGATGGGTCATCTCTGCATCTCACCCATTGTCTTGGGTCACAAGCAATGCAGCAAGCCATAGCACATCCATAGCAAGGCCACTTTATTTAATTGGTGACCCCCTCTCTCTGTCCCCTCATGCAGAAAAAGAGAAGATGGGGAGAAATTCCTTAGGGCTGTCAAAATATTATTCACACATAACTCCCTAACCCCCCAGCCCCCCACCCACTCCCTTTCATGCATCATCCATATACAACTATTCTCCATTCACCCCTATCTCCTGTCTTCTCCCTTCTCTCCTCAACAGACATCCCCCTCTTCCTTAACACTCCTTTTACCCCATCCATCCCTCTCATCCTTGGTTGCACCCTCCTGTTCACTCCCTCCACCTCTGCCTTCCACACTTCTTTTACAAATTTTTCTTCACTCATTCTTTCCAAGTGTCCAAACCATCCCAATACTCTTTCATCAACCCAATCTCCAACTTTTTTTCCACAACTGCTCTCCTCCTCACCTTGTTTCTCACTGTATCCAGCTGAGTAACCCCTATCAAACTACTCAGACATTTCATCTCAAAAACATTTAAACAATGTGTTTCAAATCTGATATCAAGGTTACTTTTTATCTGATATTAAGAAAATTATATATCAAATAAAAGATACCCTTGATATGAGAAATTTGATACACAATAATTATATATCATTACCTTATCACTGCGCTTGTGGTAGGGTCAGAAGGGAGGTTGAGGCAGTTAGTGATGTAGTTTAGGAAGGTATGCAATGGGAGAAAGTTGTTGTTGCTATCCCTGGATTGTCTGGCCAAGCAATCCTGCTTCCCTGAGAAATGCCACAGCTAGAATAGGGTTTTTCCACAAATCCTTTATTGAGTGTATACTTTGTTGTTGGTGTGCTTGATTGTGTACAATGCAGTCTTCCATAGTGTTGTATAGTATGGGTCGAAGTGTTGCACCCTGGACAGTTATCTGCGATGCAATCATCCAGCCTCTTCTGGTAGCTTAGAAGGGCTGGATGGTAGCCACACTGCATTCTGGCCAGGCGGATGCTGTCCTTTTGAGCGGGAGAAGATTCAGAGGGTCTGGGAAGCAGCAATTTGCCTTTCAATTTATTGATGGAGTAGTAAGCAATATGATTATGGATATGTTCAAGGAGGCTGGCATCTAGTGGTTATGGAAGAGAGGAAAGTATTTGTGATATACGTATTTGGGTGTTGTTTTGAAGTTTCTTGGCATGTGTGTGTTCTGCTTTGTAGTATAGTGGGTATGTTATGGTTGTGGAGGCTGCGGCAAGTGTTTGTGTGCCTCTCATGTCAGGGTGATCCATGTCTTTAAGGACTTTCATTTCATGATGTAAATGGTCTGTAAGTGTTGTATTTGTGCAGCCTGTAATTGCCTTTAGGACTTTGTTTTGTATGGTCTGTAAGGTGTTGTAGTGTGTCTTAGTGAGATTAGAACCCAATACAGGGGTTGCATAATTCATCACTGAGCATATACTTTGTATACTGTAGTAATATTTTCTTTTTGTCCAAATGTTGTTCCTGCAATTAATTTAAGTGCATTAATTCTAGATGTGCATTTTGTCCTTATGTTTATAATGTGCTGTTTGAATGACATGGATATAACATATGTTATGCCAAGAATCTTGGGTGTATGTGTGTGTGGTATGAGTGTGGTTGATAAAGAGGCATGGTATGTATGTGTTCTGCTGTCCAATTGGTAAGAAGTGTGGTTGTAGATTTGATTGGGGCTATTTTGAGTCACATACAAATATCACATAAATACTTTTTGAGTGAGGTTTATCAGGAGGGTGTCTGGAGTGCAGTGGTCTAAACCTGTGCTGTGATTTGGTGGGATGTGTGTGTTGTAAGATAAGTTGTAGTATGAGACATTCTATGACTTTGGAGGGGGTGCAGAGAAGTGTGATTGGGTGATGTGATGCTGAAACTATTGGGTCTTTGTTGTGTTTGCACGTGATTTTCCCATGCTTCCAGATGTTGGGTAGAGTGTTGTGTGTATAGCTGTAGTTTGCAATGTTGGTGAGTGCATGTATGCCACAAGGTCCAAGGTGTTTTAGGTGGATATTACTTATGTCGTCAAGGCCACAGTCTGAGTGTTTGAGGTTATGGATTATATGCTTCATCCAGCTGTCTATGAAGGGTGTGTAGTCTAGGTCTGTAGGGAAGTCTTTCTTATGTCAAATGATGCATCAGTCATCAGAGTGAGGGGTGAGATGGCTTGTCTGTGCAAAATGATTTATGAGTGTGTTTGCTTGTCTGTTTGAGGATAAGCTGACTGTTGTTGTGGTTATTGCTGTGTGAGTGTGTTGTGTTCTGAATGTGTTGTAAGGTGCTGTACAGATTTTGAGTACAAGTGGGGAGGATTAGAATCAGGGTTAGGAGGTAGAGGAGTGATTGAGGAAGAGGGTGAGGGTGGAGGGGATGGCAAGGGTGGGAGTGGGGGTGAGGATGCAGATTGGAGGTGGGATGATGGGAGTGAGGTTATGGTTGGGCATGTAGAACAGGTCCAGGTCTTTGTGTATAGTTTAATGTCAGCAAGTGAGGTGGGCCCAGTTTTTGCATGAACTGCACTGTATCAAGCCCCTTGTTTGTCAGCTCTAGGTGATAGGTTTGGAGCACATTGGACATGCATAGTTTGTGATGGGCCCATGTTTACTCACTATATCTCCAGCTAATAGTAGAAGAAGAAGGATGATCGCCATAGAATCACCTTTCGGTGCAGTGCTGGAAAAAGGACTGCGGTACTTGCCCAGGTAACTAAAGCTGCTCAAAGGGATTGGCGCAACCTGCATAAGGGCAGGCGGCAGGGAATTCTTGTGGCTGTTTAGCCCCCAACTCTTGGAGTTGAGAGGTAGTCCCTTGACAAAGACACTGTCACACCAGGGCTGGAGAAAGTTGAAGGCAAATGTGGGCAAAAGTAAGGTGATGAGATGCACAAGGGGAGAGGATGGTAGTGAGCTGGAAGTCTTAAAGGAGAGAGGCTGGAGGAAGTGGATGGTTTTACATATTTGGGGTCACATGTGGCTGAAATGGACTGGGAGTAGAAGTAAATTGTAGCTTAAAAGAAGGAAGTAAATGTTTTGGGGGGGACTAAAAAGTGTTATGAAAAATAGGCATCTGGCAGTGGATGCAAAGAGATTATATAAAGAGGTGATTATACCAACAACATGTATGGGGCAGAGATTTGGAGTTTGAGAGGCAGAGAAATTTAAATGTGTTTGAGATGAAGTGTCTGAGAAGTATGATACATGGTTAGAGTGAGAAATGAGGCACGTATGAGTGCTGGGATGGAAAAGGAGATGGTGGATAGGGCTGATGAAAGAGTATTGGGATGGTCTGGACACATGGAAAGAATGAGTGAAGAAAGGTTAGCAAAAGAGGTGTGGAAGGCAGAGGAGGATGGAATGAACTTGATGAGACAACTGAGGATGAAACTGACGGATGGGGTGAAAAGGGCTTTGAGCAAAGGGGGAATGACTATTGAACAAGGAAGGGAGAAGGCAGGGGGTTGGGGGTGAGTGGAGAATGGATGTGTATGGATGATACTTTGATGCAACCTGAAGGGATTTCTCCCAGTCTTCTCTATTTTCTGCATGAGGGGACGGGGAGGAGGGTCACCAATTATGTGAAGCATCCTTGCTGGGGATGTACAGTGTCTTGTTGCATTGCTTCTGACCCTGGCAGTGGAGAGGAGGACAGTGATAACCCTTCATCCACAAGGAACCAAGATGAGAGGACAACAAGGGTGGTGGATGAGAGTGGAATAGGTGGGAGTGGGTGTGTGCCTTTGACTTGACTATCTCCCTTATAAGAGGAAAGAAGCCCTTGGTATGTAGATAGATAGATCTTCTATTTCCCAGACTTGATGTAATGGTAATATAAAGTCATTCTCCTTTGTTTAATAGTCAACTAACAAAAAAGGATTCATAAAAAACCCCGAAATCTAAGTATGATTAGATTTTTAATAATATCCAACTCCATGTGTACAAAATACTTAACAAATTGTGTCTACACATTCACCCTACAAGAACTAGCTACAAGTCATCCCTACAAAAGATCAAACAACACATACCAGGAGATCCTCAATGGATAGTTTGACTCCCTCTGACCCTTCAGGTATTTCCATATCTACAATTTCCATGACTAGTTTAGATTGATTCTTGTGCTTTTAACTGATCAAGTTCTGGTGATTCACTTTCTTGCAATATCAATTAATAATACATAACCCTGAAAAAAATAAAAACAAAAGGTACTAACTTGTTGAACAAATGCACAAATTTACAAAAACATGAAAAAATCAAACAATGCATTAATCTAACCACCTACACTCATGGAATCATTACATTACAAATGTAATTGACACCTGTTAACAGTCAACCCTCTAATTAACATACCTCACTTTAATGAATTTCTAACATAAAAAAAGAGGATTTTCATATTGTCAAAATCACAAATATAAAATTCTTGTGGTGGTGTCAAGCTCATCACCACTGCAACAGCCTTCAATCCACATCCTGTTGACAACTCTCCTACTTCTCATCCCCTACTCCATGCATTCAGATTTATTATCATTCTTTATTTTTCAAAACATCTTGCTTCTATGAGATTGTTAAACAATTAGTATCATTCACTAATGTTAGAAATAAAGTTCAGGGTGACCATACAACTTGTCTAAGCATAAACTTCAACATTGTAATAATCAACTTATGAGATCCCAATCAATCTGGAAAGTACCAAATAAAGAAATTACTATAAGAAGAGACCCACTACTGGGTGTTAAGACATTGAAAAAATAGATAAATCATACAAATAAACCAATAAATAAATAAATTGAAGCTTCACCAACTCAAAATAATTAAGACCATCTTATATCTCTCTTCAAGAAAAAAAAAATTGAATCATGGCAAAAACAAGTTCATCCATGAATTGCAGTGTTTACTAAAAAAAATTCTCACCCTACTGAATTTTCTCATTGCTTCTACATAGCTACTTTTGAATCTACCAATCAATATGAATGGGCAGGATCTCCCATCTTTAGTTTGTAAAACCAAGGTTCAACCACATTCATAGAATTAAAGCAAACATGTAAAAACAATATACAGTACTGCAGTTTCATTTACTGTACATAGGCACCATCCAATGTGCATACTCCTGACATAAACCTACATCTAACATCACATAATAAATTCCTGAGTATCTAATCCTGTTTCTCTCCTTTCTTCTGTGTGTCAGTGTATGCCTTGTATATAAAGATCACAAGTAAAATGTGAAGTAGGACAATTGAGAAAATGGCACTTCCAACATTTGCAGAGGTCTCTGAATACCCTAGAATATCTGAAAAAGAAAGAAGAAAGGCATATAAGTCATTATGTTTCCACTATACACTTTATTGTTAACATGACTAAGAAAACATTCCTCCTACCATAAGAAAGAGGAATAAAAACATTATGAATAAAACTTGAGTTCACATCACAGAAACTAAGAAAACTGGTTTTCCAATAACTAACATTCTAAGTTATCAATATATAATTTACCTAGAAAGGAAAGCACTTCATCAATCAATATTTATATACAAATGGGCTTTTTCCCCTTTACAAGAGAGGCAGCAAACCATGGCATGTATCGGTCCCACTTTTATCCATCCCTCATTTGTCTCCCTTGTGTCTTAGTTCTTCGTGGATGAAGAGTCATCCCTGTCGCTCACCCACCACCTGAGTCAAGTACAGTACTACCTCTCATTAACGGACGTTAATTAGCTGTGTTTGCGGTGTTTTCGCTGTGTTTTTGGTGCTGTTGTTTAGTGCTGTGCAATCACTATGCCACCCAAAAACCACTCCAAATCAACAGATCATTCACACCAACGGACATCGTTAACCCCCTTTTAGTCCATTAATGCAGCAAGATGCAGTACATCCACAGCAGGGCCCCACTGCTTCATTTACATGGTGACCCTCCCCCCTCATCCCCTCTGGATGTGTTGTGTCTTATTACATTGCCTCTTACCCAGGGCAGTGGGCGAGATGCTGGGATGACCCATCATCCAGGAGCCAAGATGAGAGGGAGGGAGGGGTGTGTATGGGAGTGGCGTATGTAGGGATGGAATTGGTGGAAGTGGATTTTATGCCTTTGTTTTTTAGCTATCTCCCTTGTAAGGGGGAAAAAAGCCATTGGTATATGCATGTACAACCACTGTCAGTGCTGATTGGAGTAGGAGGTAAATAACTGTTGGTTGTCAGCCCCCCATGTAAAAAAAAGTTGTAAGAAATATAGCTGAAGATGACAGCAAGAGGTCTTGGGATCATTCCAGAGACCAAAAAGGTTGACAGGTTTTGAAAATGGTCACTTCTACTGTTGATCTAGGATGACTTCCACAAGTGGGCACCCAATATTGATCCTACAAACATGATTTTGGTTGAAATAAAATTAACTCCCGAATCTGTATCTGTGATGGCACACACTACTAATAATCATGTAACTTTGTTTTTATGTAAATGAAAATTATGTAAATATATTTAAGTTTTCCCATAAAGAACAGTTCATGCATTGATATGCATTCCCAAGATATGAGGGTCCATTAAACATAATCAAATGTGAATTCATATAGGTTTGGGCTACATTTCAAGTTGCATAACAATCACACTGTTAGCAACATAAATGTACTTTAATTTCCTGTGAGCCATACGAGTCAAGTGAGATTAACAGTATTTACCTAGTTGTATTATATGGGAAGGGGAGCTATGCTCATAGTAACCCATCTTTGTATCTCACAATATCTAGTTTGTTCTGAGAAGCATAAAGAAGATTGTTTGAATAGTATGGTGGGGAGTTACTAGGATGGATAGATTGAGAAATGAGGTGAGGAGGAGAGCAAGGTGGCAAGGGAGCTGGCATAGAAGGTAGATAAAAGAATACTGGGATGGTCTGGGCACATGGTAAGAATGAATGAGTTAAGATGCAAAAAGATGTGGTGTAGTGCTTTAAGGTGCTTTAGCATTGAATACTAGTAGGGCCCCATAGTGTTGTAGCATGCCCCGACCACCAGTGACACTTCCGGTACATGGACTCTTTTGTTATGGTCGACAAGGCCTCATTCATATGCCAACAAGGTCTCATTCATATGTGTACTAGGCATGGCATCATTTTCACTCTGTGTAGCAGGAAATGGATGCCTGCACACCAGTCTGTCTTAATGTGAGCACATAGCATTCCCTGTACACTTAATGCCACAATAAAGATTCAATCGTCTCATCCCACATTTGTTGTATACATAACAGTGAATAGGGTTGCAAGCAATTGCTTGCAACTTGTAACAGTGAAACATGGGATGATACATGAATCAGTGGCGTGTATGTGGATGGAGCAAACATGAGCAAAGCACTGATGGAACTAGACCAATAGGCAGCAAACATGCAGGACCATGAGTGCAGTGCTGGCCACAGTGTGCATGCTGGACCATGAAAAATCATGTGATAGTGACATGATTTCATGGACACACAGTGGTGCAAACAAAGGGGCATTTCATCCCAATGCTTCACCCTACCTGCCACGAATGCCACCCTGCACGGGGTCCAGGCAACTCAGGCAGGCCACATGAACAAAGAGGCTTTTCATCCTACTTTGCCCTGCCCATCGTGAATGCTGCGTGGAGCCCAGCTGACTCACACAGGCCACGCCCACCCAGCCTAGGAAACTAGCACAACACCCCTGCTCCCTCACTGCAATTATGTCATTGCAAGAGGTAGCGACCAACTGCTGCCCACATGAGGCATTGGTAGTGACAGTCTTGTATGTCCAGTAGGATCCGCACACATGCGCCGTGCCAGCATACCAGAAGGTTTCCCACCAGACACACACATCCATGCTCAGCAATGCCCCCCACCCCCGCACCTTCCCCCGGGAAGGCTGGCACCTGCCATCCCAGTGCCTTTCTGGCCAATTGCCCTTCGCCACCTGTCAGCACCCACGTACATGCTGCCTGACAAAGGTACAGATATCATGGAGATAGGCACTCAGCACCTAGGCATGTCAGGGATATCAAGAGTCCTACAGCCACCACTTTCGGCAACAATGTGCACAGCCAACATATCCCACATGCCCCACACAATGATACTCTTCCAGCCGGTTGCCCTCCGCCATCTGTCAGCATATATGTATGCTGCCTGATATAGGTACAGATATCACGGGGATAGGCACTTGGCACCTAGGTACGTTGGAGATATCCTGAGCCAGCCAACAGCCACCACTCTCAGCGCAGACGTATGCGGCCAACATATCTCACATGCCCCCTGCAACAGGACACTTCTGGGCCACCTCGACATCGGAGACAGGGACCGCAACACTGCCATATGTATTTATGGGGAGGTCCGAACACCCCTCCACTCTTTCAGCTTGGCCATAGACCCACCTTCCTGGAGCCTGTCCTGACAATGACATACATGAACAGGTATACTGAGCTAACAATGCCAAATGACAGTTCACTGGCTGCAGCTCGTGACTACTCCCTACGGGAATTTAGTGACGTGCTGGTCTCCATGGATAACCCCCACACCGTCCCCCTAGGAAAAATGATGGGTCTCCCCCCCCCGCACAAGAACCCACCTGCAAGCCGACGCAATGCTCCTCACCACCCACACGTCCAGGTCGATACCATTTGCATTTCAGGTTCAAGCGAAGGAAGACCTTGACTCAATAGTGCAATAAGGTATTGCTCCTGTTGTAAGGTGGGTTCTGCTTGTGCTGGCACCTTTTGATCCCACCTTGCCAGTGGTACTGCAGATGGATATGTTGTGCCTCTACAGCACTGGACCACTCTCTCCACTTGGTGGAGGACCTGCTGTCCTAATGCACTGACTCCCCCCCCCCTGATTCCACCCCTGCCACAGTGTGTATGTTGGGCTATGAAATACTGGGCACTTACGCCTAATCAAGTGTTGGCCCGCGGTTTCCGACAGACGCCAAAACCCAATACGCCACTATCACTGGAGATGCTCCCACCTGGGCTGCATCCAAATGCAAGCCATATCCATTTGGATTGCCCCACTTCTTGTTAATGACGGACCATTGTCCACTCGTCCCCATCCTCACATCAGAAGCACTGTCACCGACAATGTCAGCCCTTTGCGGGGATGACCTGTCACCCACCGCCAACGCCAACAGGATGCTCTGAGGACTAGGCTATGGCACAGATAAACCCCAACTACAGCCACCCACTTCCCTGTGTATCCTCCAGGTTCCCGTCCGACTGCCTTGCCCTACCCGACTCTGTCTCTCCATATTGGAAGCTCTGGGCCACCCTCTCCACTACAGAGGAACTGGCGATGTGTGACCAGTGCATTGCTGCCCCCACCGCCCTACGGGAGCGATCACCAGCCTCCAAAGATGCCCTCCCATTGTGTTCCATCCCTTAAGGGGGTACACGACACCTGGGGGGGGTGAATTTGGTCAAGATATGGCATTTTTCAAAACTGTGTTCAAAATGTTCGTATACCATTTAGAAATATATCCTAACAAATAATTTTCCAGCCGCGCGCAATTTAAAGGTCTTGGGTGAGGTTTAAAGGGACAGAGTTAAAGGCGCAACCCACACTAGAAAGAGGCGTGCCATTTAGGACCTTCAGGCGCATCGAATAACGTTGAAATTTGATTGAATTTACGCTCGCCCAGTGCTTCAATGGCCAGTACGATGGTGGAGGGGAAGGGAGGAAGGTGGAGGGAGAAGTTTTGCCAACTTTGAGCGAAGCTAAGCGTCAGTTACCGGCTAGCTCTGAAAGGAAAAGTGCGCATGTCTCATGAGCTCTCATTGCAATCTATTACTTTAGCTAGTACATATTACTCTTTAGTACAGTCATCATGGGTAGCAAAAAGAACAAAAGAACATCCACAATGACAAAAAACAGCAGTTAAAGATGGCAAGCAGTCAAAGACGACTAGCCAAGACCTCACCACCTCTCACTCCACCACCGCCCTCACCTGCACCTCTGTGACAGTGACAGAGGTAAAGGACAACATTAGACTAAACAATTCAAAGAGGAAGATTAAATCCAAAGAAGAAAGCAAGAGGAAAAAGATCAAGGCTATACAGGAAGAAGAGAGAAAGAAGAGAGAAGAAGGGACATCATATGATGCTGGAGGGGGTGCCCTACCAACATAGATTGGTGAGGGGAATCTGATGAGGAAAGAGAAGGCGCCCACTGCTGGAAAATAAACCTCTTTCCAATGATTTAGATACCCTGAAGACCCCCAGCAGTGAGGTTTCATATGAAGAAACCGCCAAAGGTGCAAAAAAGCAAATTATATGATGCTGTCGTCTGTGCGTCGTCACTACTGTGATATACTTATACTTTAGTTTTTCAGTATTTAAAGTACTTATAATTAAAATATGTTGATGATTTTTACTGTACTTACTCATTATATAATAAGAATTAAGCCATGAAAAAATCAGTCAAATTGGTGAAACTATAAGCAAGGTACAGATATATATATATTTCAAGTTGCCATATCTCCGTTCGATATTTTTTTTTTTACTTTTTTTTAATCATAAAAAATCTAAAATACATCAGATTTAGATGAAACTTACAGGGAATATTACTTTTAGTAACTGCTAGGGCCGATCGTTCGAATATTTTGAATAGGATGAAAGAGTTCGGAGTAATAATGGAAACAAGACAAAAAAAAAATTATTTTTCACGATTTTTGCCGGACATTAAAATTGAAATGCCTGTATGCAAAAGTATAAAGGAAATTGTTCAATTACTCAATGACCGGCCCTAGGTGTGTCTACTGACTAATCATAGCCAAAATATAAAACAAATTGGTCCACGTATTATGGTGCTGTGCACTTTTAAATGTCGCTACTGGTATACGTACATGTGTACATATGTACATACATCATTTTGTTTCTCCTAAAATGTAGGCAACATGGATACCTATTTACCTGAGAAGTTTCAGCTCTTTACTCTAAATAGTTTGGAAAATGACCTCCAGGTGTCGCGTACCCCCTTAATGGAGGACCTGCCACCCCCATGGGTGGATCCACCCAATTCCATCCCCACCACTCACCCCGACTCGTGGATAGCCATACCTCTCGCAGTGGTCATGCAAGTGCAGAGGGGGGGGGGGAGTATGGTGTAGTGCTTTAAGGTGCTTTAGCATAGGATACTAGCAGGGTGCCATAGTGTTGTAGCATGCCCTGACCACCAGTGACACTTCCAGTACATGGACTCTTCATTACAGCCAACAAGGCCTCATTCATATGTATACTAGGTGTGGAATCTTTTTCACTGTGTAGCAGGAGACAGATGCCCTCATGCCAGTCTGTAACAGTCTGTCTACTGTGAGCACATAGTGCTCCCTGTATGCTTAATGCTGCAATAAAGATTCAACTGTCTCACCCCACATTTGTGTTGCATACTCATACATAACAAAAGAGTGGGGAAGGCAGAGGTGAATGGAATGAACATGAGGGGAATTTCTTAAGGCAGCTTATGGGTGACCTAAATAATCTAAACAGTTATAACCTACTTGCATAAATAAATGTATTCTATTAAAATATACCAAACTCAGGGACCAACAATGGGTACATGCTGGTCTTGCAAGATAAACAGCAGAGAACCACCTACATGCTTCCAATTTTCAAAATCTGTTAAGTGACCCCTCACTGCCAACTATAGGTGACTTGGTATCTGGATCTCTATCAACTATATTTGTACTTCTCCCACCTTTCCACATAGGGTCAACTGATAAGTGACTTCCTTCATACTCTCAGTTGGTAACAAAGAAACAGTCCCACAATTACAACACATACAATGGTCTCAAATCACTTCCCAGAGTATGGGAGGACCTAAGGACTGTTGCTAGCCACTGTGTGGCTGCAAGTTTCTAGTCAGTGAAACTCAAGGCATAAATTATCATTATTATTATCTTAATAAAATAAAACAGATACTTAATTGCTTACCTTGAAAAACAAAAGTTTTGGAAATGAAGAAAGCAGTAAGGGGGAAGATGATAATCATCAAAACATACGGCAGCACTGTAAACAGCAATGACTCTTCAGTTGGACCCTTCAAGAAAAAATACATATAAAACTTACTTAAAAACAAAGCAAAACAATAGGGTTAAAATGCCATCAAATATCTTAACAAGAACTACTACTTCATTACATAACTCTTATCCTGTACCATGACCTTTGCCCATTACATATTTATCTTTGGTTCCTTCACACTTTTTTTCTATATGCCTTTTCTTTTAGTTTATCATATCTTACAATTTAGATCTTACTGCCATTCACTGATAGACTGAAAAATAAGCTTCATTAATTCTTGAAGGCTCTCTAATGTCTGCTCATATTGAGTGAGACTTATAATACAGTCGTACCTCGGTACTCGACCGCCTCTATACTCGACCAAATCGGTGCTCGACCAAAAAATTCGAGTAGAAAATGCATCGGACCTCGAACAGATTTTCGGTACTCGACTAGCTCGAACAGCGGGTAAGCGTCAGTTCGACTCAGACCGCCAGCGGAGTAAGACGTACGCAGTTTGTTCGAGTATTTCTTCCCAGATTTAAACTTTTTCGTGTTGCTCTAGCCCTTAATAATGGGTCCAAAGAAAGACAGTGATAAGGGGAAAATTGGTTTCGGTGTTCGAACAAATCGGTGCTCGACCACCACCTCAGAACGGATTATGGTCGAGTACTGAGGTACGACTGTACCTTTTTTCTGGCACTACTCAAACCACACAATACCACTTGTACAAAAAAAAACAATTGTTTTATTTTTTTGCATTTTATTATGAAGTGTCAAAAAAAAAAAAAAAAAAATTCCAGCTGTCTATGGAAATATTTGACCCTGTCAGTTCTTCATTAATGTCCCTATTAACCTAGTCTTTCATGCAAGGACCTAGGAGTAATCACTGACAATAAATCCTAATTCCATCTCCATATCAGTAACACAGTTAATATAGCTGGTGCCACTGATATCTTTTGCACTCCCCATTTAGAATCTTGATTTTCCTGAACACATGCAGGTACCCATCACTAGGGGGTATGCCAATTCAATTTTTTTGCCTATGCTGATGCCAATGCCAATTCCTATTCACTCTTAGTTGCCGATTCCACTTTATATAAATATGGTATATCAGTTTTTAATATAAAGTAATTAAACTATGATTTTTACTTGCTTTATAATCTATGTAGATTTATACATGTCACTTGTTGAGCTGTTTAATGTAAATGATTGAATGAACTTAATGAAGTGCTTATTGATTGACCACTTGATTAATTATCAATGTATGATTGTATTATTTTCTATTGGTTGAAAAAGAGGTTAAAAATTACCTATTTCATAGATTTTGATATAACTACTAACTTCAAGTAACTTGAACCATGGTTTTAACCTCTTCACTCCGGGGCACATTGCATGTCTGGCAGCATTAGCTGCCCGACGTGCAATGTTGCGTCATAATAATCACATTATAAAAAATAAAGTCAGTGCTCAATCGTTTGTTCTCTTTCACCCGTGTATTTTGATAACCATAGAAAATTGATGAAGCCAGTTTAGAGAGAATGGAAATTACATAGGTATGACTACAATGAATATAATCAAGATGGCGACGTCGGCATCATCGAGTACCCACTTACTCCTCATGCTGCTGCCTACATAGGCGTCACCGTATGGAAGTGGTTAATAAAACACATGTGCAGTGTAAAATTTATCAATCAGTTTCTTAATCCTAACTTAACAGTAAAACCTAACTCAGCCTCTACTAATATTTGACCCATGGAATGCAGGAAATGGCCCAAAAAATTATATATATACAGTAAAACCCCGATTATCCAAAATTGATTTGGATAATGCAATTAAAATTAAAAAAAATTCTATACTAAAACGTTACAAAACATCAAAAACATGAAAAAAAACTACATATGTACTAAATTAACACATTTAAAGTTGATAAGAACAGTTAAAAAGAATACGTTTTAAGCGTACTACTTTGTTTAGCGTAGCGTGTGTTTGTTTGGTTTCATTGTTTACATCGTCAGTCGGCGGCAGTCGCGTCACAGAGTTCACACTGGGCAGTCGCGTTCTACCTGTGCTTCGACCTTACTTCTTTCTACATCACCATGCCGAAAGAAACCGGGAAAAGGAAAAAAAGTCGTCCTTACCATACAGCAGAAGCTGGAGATATTGGACAAACTGAAGGCGGGTCAATCGGGAACGTCCATCACCCACGAATATGGCACTGGGAATGCTACTGTTATGGACATCAAAAAGTCAGGGCCACAGTTAAGGCAGTTCACTCAGAAGCATCTCCCAGCTGTCTTCCACCACAAGAACAAAGATTCAGGACCGAGGACCATAAAGCTGGGTAAATACCAAAACCTAGACGAGGCGTTGTTCAAGTGGCAGCAACAGCACGTATCTTCCGGATTGCCAGTGCGGAGTGTAGATCTACAGTCTGCGGCAGAAACCCTGGCAAACAATTTAGGTATTGATGACTTCAGAGCTTCTTCTGGATGGCTCGTTAGGTTCAGAAAGCGTCATCTTTTAGCAAACAAGAGGGTCTGTAGAGAGACTGCTAGTGCTGCTATCGATGTTGTGGAGCCTTTCATTAACGATTTTTGGAAATTAGTGAGTGACGAAGGACTGCTACCCCATCAACTCTACAATATTGACAAGACCAGACTATTCTGGAAGGCACTGTCCAACAACACACAGGCAAGCACAGCTGTTAAGGACGTGCCAGGAAGGAAGCTGGACAAGGGCCGCATTTCAGTTGTGGTTGGGAAATCAAGGAGGCCCCGTGTGCTGAAGGACTGCATGGACCACCTGCCTGTCCACTATTTTTCTTCAGCAAAGGCTTGGCTCACCTCTGGCATTTTCAAGGACGTGTTTCACAAGATCATTGTCCCTTCCATCACCAAGCACCAGATCACCGAACTGAAGACGACACCACACAACGTGAAGGCTTTAATCCTCCTCGACAATGTCCCTGCCCACCCTGCCAAGGAGGATTTAGTGTCACGAGACGGCAGGATCCGTTGCATGTTTTTGCCCGCCAACACCACCTCGACCATCCAGCCAATGGATCAGGGCGTCATACAAGCAGTAAAGATGCGCTACCGCCGGCACTTTCTGCAGGAAATTCTGTGTGTGACGCTCAAGGGGGAAGAAGAAGAAGACACCAGAGGACAATAGCAAACCTCAAGAGGTATAACCTGAAGACAGCAATCTACAACCTTGAGAAAGCGTGGAAACAGGTGCCCCCTTCTACATTGGCCAATGCCTGGAATCCCCTGCTACGAGGGCATGAGGATATGCGAGAAGTGTTTGAAGAATTCGACCGGGAGGTGCGGGAGGTGAAGGAGGCCCTGGGTGATTACGAGACAGTTACAGAGGAGGACGTCCAGGAGTGGCTCACTGTGGATGAGGTGGACCCAGGTTACGCTCTCCAATCAACCAAAGAAATAGCTGAGGAAGTGATGCACGGCCATGACAACGATGATGATAACGACGACGATGATGATCCTTCTGATCCTTCCATGTCTTTGGCAACAGTCCGGTCCCACATCGAAGGAGTGCTTCAGTTTCTTGACCAGCGACCCAGGGACATTTCAAATAGCAATCAACTGTACCCGATGATGCGAGCAGCACTAAGTGACGTCATTGAGAAACAGCTGTCTTGCACCAAACAGACTTCTATCACCTCGTTTTTTCGGCCAAGAACACCTTCGTCCACGCAGTCTTCTCGCCCTTCATCAAGTGCCTCATCCTCCTTGTCTACCTTTGATTTGGACGATGAAGATGGAGCAATGGACGACCCTTCCATCTGACTCCACCACCAGAAGGTGGGGAGTGGAAGGGTTGTGGAGTGATGGTGACGGAGGCGGGGAGTGGCGGAGTTGCTTTATTGTGTTCGTCAGGATAGTGGAAGATATATGTATAGAATAATTCTTGTTCTCTGTTACGTATAAGGTATGTACGTCAACACGAAAAAAACAAAAAAAATTGTGTTCCATCCACAACTTCAGACTGATGGAGAGAGAGAGAGAGAGGGGGGGGGAGGAAGGCACAGGACACACACACACAAAGTATGTCAACACGAAATATATTTCTGATGAATCTGGATTATCTGAAAAATCGGCTTATCCGAAAGAGGCTTCCCCCCTTTCGTTTCAGATAATCTGGGTTTTACTGTATATATATATTTTTTAAGCTGTGTCTGGGCATAAAATCCAAATAGGAACAAAAACCTCAACAAAACTTTTTTTTCCCGATATGTTGACTCACCTGAGTACTGCTGCATTCCATGGGTTAATAGTCAAAGTTAAACATTCACAAACTGAAGTCCAACAGCATCAATTTCTCCCATTTCTGGAGTCAACCGGTTCTGCTGTGGGGTGTAGACATTACCATCAATGCTGAAGAGGCATTCACTCTCCATTGAAGATAGTGGAGAGCACAGCATTTTGTTGGCAGCTTAGTTGTGGATACAAGTTGTGGTCGTCTCTCCACCAACTCAAGGGATCCGAGGCACGTGGTTCCAGTGGGATGGAGCAAAATTTATAGACTTTGCTTTGTAGTGTCAGAACAGGCGAAGATCTTAATTTTTTTTTCTTTGAAATTTCACTTTGTCCAAATCTGACTCATGTGATTGTGAATTTGACAGCAAATCATCTAAACATGAGTCAAAGTCATAGCTGTCATTGTCAAAAAGCACAAAGATGTATGGTTATGTATTTACTCATCAAAATACATAAAACAATTCTTATAAATGATTCATTTGGCTATAAATTGCTGCCGAGTAAGTGGGAGTAAATCCTTCCACCAATTTTTTGTATTTATATGCCAGTAAAATCAAGCTAGTTCACAGACGCCCAGACGATTTACTCCCATATTACTCTCACTTAATTTCTGTTGCAGAAACTTTGCCATTTAAATATAAATATATATATATATATATATACCAAAGGCTTTTTCCCCCCTTACAAGGGGGGTAGCCAAAAAGAAAAAGGCATAGAAACTAGAGACCACTCCCACCCATTCCATCACCTACATATTCCACTCCCCTCCACCCTCCTCCCTCCATCTCATCTTGGCACCTCATGGATGACGAGCCATCCCTGCATCCTGTCCACTGCCCTTGGTCAGAAGCAGTGTTGCAAGACACAGCACATCCACAGCAAGGCTGCTTCATTAATTTGGCGACCCCCCCTCTCCGTCTCCTCATGCAGAAAAGGAGAAGACAGGAAGAAATCCCTTCGGGTTGTATCAAATTATTTCTCATACATACTTCTTCACCCCCATCCCCCACCCACTCCCCCTCATGCATCGCAGCATCATTCATACACAACCCTTCTCCATTCACTCCATCTTCTGTCCTCTCCCGTCCTTCCTCAACAGACATTCCTCTCTTTTTTAATGCACCTTTTACCCCATCCATCCATCCATCTCATCCTCGGATGCCCCCTCATATTCACTCCTTCCACCTCTGCCTTTCACACCTCTTTTACTAATCTTTCTTCACTCATTCTTTCCATGTGTCCAAACCATCCTAATATTCTTTCATCAACCCTATCTCCCAACTCCCTTTCCACCCCTGTTCTCCTCCTCACCTCCTCATTTCTCAATCATTTCTCTATGAACAGAGTTTTCCTCTATCACAGACAAAATGATGTGTGGCTCTGGTCCATAGGGGTTCCCCATATAGACCCCTAAAGTATCAACTGCATGCTATGTTGCCATAGTAACATGCAGCCAATATAATTTGCTCTAACATTTAACATTTACTCCGATTTGTGCTGCTATTTCAAAAGTTTCTCCAGTTGTATGTCCTCATGTCTGTAGATTTTATCACCTCTGAATAAAAATTAATACAATTTGATCTAACATTTACTCCAACTTGTGCTGCTATTTTAAAAAATTCTCCGGTCATACACCCTCGTGTCTACAGATTTTTATCACCTCTGTATTATATTTTTGAAATGTGTTATGGCACTAGAAGGCAGTGTAGGTTTACCACTACCACAGCATATTCCTAGCCACCTCATTCTGTACGGTTGTGATACTATGTGAAAATAAAATACAGCGATGATTATTTGGTAGTGGTATCTCATGTACCACATAATATGCTGCATGGCCCTATACAACCACCAGAACTATGAATAATAGGTGAATTACTGAATTGGCATCGGCAAAACATTGCCAATGCTGAATCCCTTTCTAAAAAAAAAAAAAAAGCAGATTCTCGCCTTTGCCGATGCAGATTCACCAAAAAACTGCCGATTCTTGTTGATGTCAATGCCAATTAATCAGCACACCCCTACCCATCACTGATCCATGTGCAACACTACATTAGAAGCTCACAAACACCTTTTTATCTCTACAATTCTTCAGTGATGGTACTCATTACCTCAGTCCGTTGTAGAGGTACATAGTCTCCTCGTGTTCAAGAACCTTCATGTCTTCCTCAATGAGCTACTATTCTAATTCTTTTTAGTCCTAGCTTGGCTTTTTACCTCATATTCTAATTTTTTTTTAGTCCTTAATTGCCTTTTTATCTGTCTTAAATACTCCATCGAACCCCTTTGTAACTTCTTTAGACCTACTTGTTATTGGTTGCTATATCCAACCAGTAACAAACTATATCTTTCTACAATATTTTTGCCTATAAGCCTGACTGGAGTATTTGTCTGTCAATTCTGAGCCTGCCCTTCCCTTGCCCAATCTTGACAGGACACCAACTGGCTGGAGAGTTGGTTGATTTGAGCAAGTGCTGGTTCAAGCAGGCATCAGCTCAAGCAGGCATAATTTTGTGTGACAGGTTAAATTAGGCTGATTTAGGTTAGGTTTGGTTAAGTTAGTTTATTCAACACAGCAGCCTGTAACCTAATTCCACATATATTCAGTTATCATCCCTATACGAACATAGCCACACCTATTCCACAACCCAAAAACAGTACTCAGAGTACAGTACATAGGGAATTGTTAACTGATGCCCACTTGAACTGCCACTTGCTCGAAACAATGACCAGGTAAGTTAATTTCAGCCTAAATTGTAGATGACATTATCCCTATCAGTATGGTGGTTTCTGCTCGAGAATCCACCATAAACATAACCAATACACCACATTTCTTTTTTTTTCCACCAACACCATATGAAGCAATGTTATATCATTTAGGCACTTAACCTTTTCATTGGTGTGCCATGTTTGTTTCTTGAATTGATCCTTTCTTCTGATGTTCTTTTTTCTTTGTTTACTGGTTGTCTCATGTTATATAATTTTCCTACAACTGTATAACATTTCTTTGACTTTATCAATGTTATCACTTTTAAACAGTATTCCATATTCCCTCACCCCCCACCCACTCCCTTTCATGCATAACAGCATCATCCTTACTCAACCATGCTCCATTCAGCCCTGTCTTCTCCCTTCCTTCCTCAACAGACATTCCCCTCTTTCCCAATGGCCCTTTTACCCCATCCATTCATCTCATCCTTGATTGCCCCCTTCTTCCACCTCTGCATTCCACACCTCTTTTACTAATCTTTCTTCACTCATTCTTTCCATGTATCCAAACCATCCCAATACTCTTTCATCAACCCTATCTCCCAACTCCCTTTACACCCCAATTCTCCTCCTCACCTACTCATTTCTTACTCTATCCAAACTAGTAACCCCTGTCATACTTCTCAGGCACCTCATCTCAAACACATTCAAACTACTCCTCTCTTCCTCTCTAGTGTTCAGTGTTTCTGCCCCATACAGCGCTGTTGGGACAATCACTCCTTCATACAATCTCCTCTTAGCATCCATTCCCAAATATCTATTTCTCAATACATTTTTTAATCCCCCAAGGCATTTACTTGCTTCTCTCAATCTACATTATACCTCCACTTCCACTCCCTTTCCTGCCACATTTGCACCCTAGGATCTAAAACTATCCACTTCCTCAGTCTGCTGCCACTTTCTTCCCTTATACACCTTATCATCTTACTTTTACCCCCATCTATCTTCAACTTCCTTTTTTCACACATCTTCCCAAACTCTGTCACTAATTTCCTCAATCCCTCCTCTGATCCTGCTACAAACATCAACTGGCTTAACTCACACTTTTCTCCATTTTCTTTAACTACCTCCAATACCTGACCCATTACCATTGCTTTTACCTCTCACACCACCCTATCCATGTATAAATTGAACAGCCAGGGCAACATAACATGAAGTCCCACCTTTACCTCAAACCACTCTCTCTCTCTCCATTTCTGATTCTAACACAAGCTCTACTACTCTCGTAAAAACTCTTTATTGCTCTTAACAGCTTTCCTCCTATCCCATACATCTGCAATACCTCCTACAGTGCCTTCCTGTCTATCCTGTCATAAGCCTTTCCCAAATCCATAAAAAACAAAAAAACATCATTATCTTCTATAGCTTTATCACATATCTGTCTTATCACAAAAATCTGATCTACACAACCCCTACCTGTCCTAAAACCACACTGTTCCTCACCAATTACTCCCTCTGTTCCTCTCCTAATCCTCTCAATCAAAACCCTCCCATAAGCCTTCCCAACTACCCTCGATAAACTGATTCCTCTGAAACTACTAAACTCAAGTTTGTCCCTTTCTCCCTTGTAAAGTGGAACTATACAGGCACTTCTAACGTCCAGCACTCTACCCTCTCTTAAACAAACATTAAATAACCTCACCAGCCAGTTCACCATCACTGTACCTCATTTTTTTTTAGACATTCTGCAAGATACCCATCTAACCCAGGTGCCTTACCTGCTCTCATCATCTTAACTGCCTTCACCTCATCTTTCCTCATTTCTCCTCCATTTTCCTCACTCATCACTGTCATTTTCTTAGTGCTTCCCATTGCAACTACCTTTCCCTCCCTATCCTCCTTCACATTTAGCAACTCCCTAAAATACTCTACTTATCTTCTTTTTACTGCTGTCTCTTCCATTATCATCTCTCTACCTGCACCCTTTACCTTTTCTTCTCTACTTGATTCGCCTCCTCTTCCTCTCTTAATTTCTTTCCAATAACAGCTTTTTATTACTTTCAAAATTTTCTGTCATACTTTTATCCCATTTCACATCTGCTCTCCTTTTTGCCTCCTTTATCTTATGCTTTACTTTTCTTTTCTTTGTACCTCTCATATGATTCTCCCATCCTATTTTGTAACCAATCTGTGAATGCTTGCTTCTCTTCTACAACTTCCTTTGCTTCCTCATCCCACCACTCACTAACCTTCCTTCTATTTCCTATTGTCCTCCTTGTTCTGCACACTATCTTTGCACACCTTGTGACTCCCTCCTTGAACCATCCCCATTCCTCCTTCACTCCTAGTTCTACTTCATCTTTCACTCTCTCCCACTCCTCTCTCATCTTCTTGTACTCCTCCTTTCCTTTCTCGTTAAGGCAGTTTACTTTCAGCACCTCCCTACCTTGTGTCTTTTTCCTCTTTCTCCATCTGTCCTCCATTCCCACCAAAAAATGATCTGATATTCCCCCACTCTCTCCCCTTAGAACCTATACATCCTTAACCCCTTCACTCCCGGCTAAAATCTTGCGGGCAGCATTAGCTGCCAGACGTGCAATGTTGCGTCATAATACTCGCATTATAAAAAATAAAGTTACTGCTGTATTGCTCGTTCTCTTTCACCCGTGAATTTTGATAACCATAGAAAATATGATGAAGCCAGTTTACAGAGTATGGGGGTCACGCAGGTACAACTACAATATATATAATCAAGACGCCGACATCGGCATCCTCGCGTACCCACTTGCTCCTCATGATGCCTACGTAGGCGTCATTGTATCGAAGGGGTTAACTCTTCCTACTATTCTCCTGGTTACCACTATCCAGTGTAGTCCATTAATGCCCTATCTACCACCTTTCCATCCACCACCCTCTCCCACATGTACTTATGCTTGACTTTCTTCCTAAGCACTGTATTTGCTATCATAAACTCTCTTTTTAGACACCTTTCCACCATCAATTCTTCACTACAATTTTTTCCTGGAACTCCACACTTCCCAGCTTAACTTTGCAAATTATAATATATCAATGTACTATATGTTTTTCTTGACAGAAATCAATAACAGAAAAAGTTACTAAAAGCAATACTCTAATGAACAGAGCCACAGCAGCTGCTTGAGACGCCAAGTAGCCACATGGGGTAAAACTGGCCATTGTCTTTGTTACATACCTAATTATGTCAACAAAATAGAGGAATCAAACAAAACACATAATAATTGGTGTTTTTATTTCCCTGTCCATCATAATTAGGTAACAATGGCTAGTTTTACCCCATGTGGCTACTTTTGACCTTCCTTTGGTATGATAAATTTGTCTATTCTAACATAACTTACCTAAGCTAACTTAACCTAATCAGCATTTTGTAATGTAGTAACTATAATTCTAGAGACAATCAGGGTTGTTGTCGTCATTGTCTTTGACCTCTGAATCTATCAAAAGAAAGATGGCATCTCAAGAAGTCACATTGGCTCTGTTCTTTTGTGTATCTTAGCAATTTTTTATCGATTTCTGCCAAGAAAATCATATAATTGGTAAATTTTTAGAAGTGCACACCTATGCAATATAGCAATAGAAAATTAATAATTTTGTAAATTATAATACATCAATATAACATATACTATTCTTGGCAGAAATCAATAATAAAAAAATTTGCTAAAAGCTATACACAAACAAATGTAGCTACTTTAGTTACTTGAGATGCCATCTTTTAGTAAAGGCCGAGGTAAATTTTAAAAGTGTACATCTATGTGATATAGCAATAGAAAATAAAATATTATTTTTGTAAATTATAATACACCAATGTAATATACAGTGGTCTCTACGCGATTAATCCGTTCTGTATACCTTCGCGTAAATAGAAATTCACATAAATGGAAATGCTAATTCCCATTGAAATCAATGTTAATTCAATTAAACCATTCCCAACCTCGAAAAAGTCTACCTTTTCCCTCTAATATGATGAAGCCTGTCACCAAATGGACATAAATAGGTATGATTATGATGTTCCTGCAACATTAATGCCAAAAAATCAATGTTAAAGACCACTTACAAGGTAAAAAATACAATGAAAAAAACAATCTTTTGTACCTACTGATGGTAAGGCTTGCAGCTGATGTAGGGGGATGGGAGTGAGGAGGTGGTAGAGTGGTGGGGGCTTACTGACCCCCCTCTGAAGGAGGAGGTGCTCCTTCAGCTGGAGCGGCACCCTCATCAGGGTCCTGTCGTTTGGCACAAGGCTGGAAGACTTCTGTGATGGTTGCTTGCTGGTGCCGTGTGTGCAGGATTTGGCGGTAGTGAGGCATGACCAGTTCACTGAACTGGCCTGCAACACGGCTCACTAGTGTCTGGTCTGAGTGTGTGACCTCCACGAAATCATAGAGCTTCTTCCACATTACACTGTCCTCCTTCACCTCCTCCGTGGTGGGGCCCTAAACACGATTGTCATCTCCCTCAACCTCTTGCTGTTCCAGGGTCAGTTCAGTGACCTGCTCCTGATGCAGCTCCTTCAACTCCTTGGTGGTTAGTTCATTCTCATACTCCCCTACTAACTCCTCGACATCCCCGTCCTCCATCTCCAGGCCAAGGTCCCTCCCCAGCGCAACAATGTCCGAGATGACCAATGGACCAGCAGGCTCAAAGCCCTTGAAGTCCCGCTCCCTGTCAAATGATGACCAAAGCTTCTTCCATGCTGCCTGTAGAGTCCTGATGGTAACCTGCTCCCAGCTCTTGCTAATCATCTTGACACAGTGCAAGTGGGACTTCCAAAATTCTCGCAGGGTTAGATCTGTGTCAGTGGTAGCGTTGAAGCAGCATTCAAACAGAGCATCTGTGTATAGCTTCTTGAAATTAGAAATGACCTGCTGGTCCATCGGTTGCAGAATGGAAGTGGTGTTCTGAGGCAGGAATTTAATTGTGATGAAATCCAGGTCTTGGGGAAGATGTGCCTGTGTGTCGAGGAGATGTACTGGGGCATTATCCAGCAGCAGAAGGCACTTCAGTGGCAGTCCATTCCCCTGCAGAAACTTCTTGATCTCAGGGCCACATGCCCCTTTGAGCCACTCCTGGCACAGCTGTCGGGTTGCCCATGCCTTCGGGTTGGAGTGCCACATCACTGGAAGTCTGCTCTTCAGCACATTGCCCCTTTTGAATGCTCGTGGCATCTCCGAATGATACACTATGAGCAGCGTGATCTTGCAGTTGCTGCTCACATTAGCACACATCATTACTGTACATAAGCCTGTCTTTCATAGGCTTATGCACCGGCAAAGCTTTCTCCTCAGCAGTAATGTAGGTGCTGTTAGGCATCCTCTTCCAAAAGAGCCCTGTTTCATCACAATTAAATACTTGCTGTGGCAGGTAACCCTTACGACACACCAGCTCCTCAAACGCCTTGATGAGCGCCTCAGATGCGTCTGTGTCCGCGCTTGCCACCTCACCATGCTGCGTCACTCTGTGGATGCCCGTACATTGCCGAAATTTCTCAAACCACCCCCTACTGGCTGTAAAGGGCACTGAAGGTGATGTAAGCTGGCCACTGGTACCAGCCTGTTGCCGTTGCAGGTTGGCATACACTTGGCAAGCCCTTGAACAGATCATTCCCTCACTCAAGTTGTCACTCTTACGCTGCTTCTCCTATATCCACACAAACAATAAACTTTCCACCTCGTCCAACAATGCTGGCTTCTTATGTGTGCTCACATACCTTATACCCTTAGACACATTAGCTGACAGAATTTTATCTTTATTTAAAAGAATGGTTCTTATTGTTGACTCAGGCATACCAAACTCTCTCTCTAGCTTACACATGCATAAACTTTGAACAGCTTTGGCAATCATTTCCCTCTTTTTCTCAATCATGATGCTGGTTTTCATATGAGCACCAGCTTCAGTAGGACTTCTCACCTGTTTTGGAGGCATTTTAAAGGCAAAAACAGTACAATACCAAGGGTTAGGCGCTGAAAGAGGGACCAGTCGTGCACACAACAAACAAAGATGGCGGGAGGAGACAACACAGTGCATGAATGGTGATGTTAGCAAGATGGCGGTGCGGGATTTGGTTTTCCGCACAGTAACAGACACCAATGTGCCCACGAAAATAGAAATTTTCTGTGTAAATAGCAACAAGATTTTCCCCATAATTTGACTGCGCAAATAGAATTTCGCACACATAAATAGAGGTACCACTGTATGTTATTCTTGGCAGAAATTAATAATAGAAAAGGTTGCTAAAAGCTATAAACAAACAAATGTAGCCATTTCGGTTGCTTGAGATCCCATCTTTGTAGAGATGGAAGTTAAAGAAATTAAAATATGATAAATTCATCTATTCTAACTTAACAACCTAACCTAAACTGCATTCAGTAAAGCGGTAAGTACTTGTAATTCTTGAGGTCATCAGAGTCATTGTCGTTGTCTCAGACTTCCAAATCTATCAAAACAAAGATGGTATTTACAGGAGTCAATGCAACTTTATTCGTTTCTGTATAGGTTTTAGCATCATTTTCTGATACTGATTTCCACCAAGAAAATTATTTATTACATTGATGTATTAGAATTGACAAAATTAATATTTAGTTTTCTAATGCTATACCACATAGGCGTGCACTTCTAAAAATAAATACCATTTAGTAATGTGGTACCTATAATTCTAGAGGTCATCAGGGTCGTCGTCATAGTCTTTGACCTCTGAATCTATCAAAGATGGTATCTAAAGAAGTCAACATGATTTCGTTCGTTAGTGCATAGCTTTTAGCAACATTTTCCGTTATTGATATCTGCAAAAATATATATATATATTACATCATGTATTATAATTGACAAAATTATAGTTTTCTAATGCTATACCACATAGGCGTGCACTTCTAAAAAAAAAAACCCATTTAGTAATGTGGTACCTATAATTCTAGAGGTCATCAGGGTTATATCGCATATGTGTGCACTTCTAAAAAAAAAATTATAATTTCAAGATTATCATTAAGTTTTCTAATGTTATATGACATAGGTGTGCACTTCTAAAAAAAATACCTAATCATCACTTCTTTTGTGCATTTCAAAGATTATTTTGGTAAAATTTTAGTTGTGCACACCTACATGATATAGCAATAGAAAATTACTAATTTTGTAAATTATAATAGATCAATGTAATATCAGATTTTCTTGGCGGAAATCAATAACAAAAAAGTTGCTAAAACCTATTCTCTAATGAATGAAGTCACGGTGGTTGAATGATACGGTCAATTTAGTTTCATCCAATCATAGAATTTGATATGTGGCATATGTGTTTATGGTGAGAAATGTTGTGATATGAATAATGGTGTACATCATTTCCATCGCAAAAGCGTACTTTTGAAGTAATTAAGTATTGAAGTTATGCACTTATGCCTACATCTCCCGAATGATCTGGGGGGACATGTGGGAAATCGGGGTTTTTGGGTGGAGTAATGTGAGTAATGCGCATTGCAAAACAGGTATATAATGAACAAAAACACAAAAAAAAAAAAAAAAAAGACATTTTAGGGCCGGAGTCCCGCCTAATGCGAGCAGCCATGTTTGTTTTTCCCAGCGATTTGAAAAATGTCTCGCTAGATCAACTACATTTAGTGAAGTCCACTCCAGCCGCCCAAGACTTCCTAACCGTAAACTAACATTACCTCTGTTAGGTTAGGTTAGTTTACGGTTGCCAACTCTTGCGCGAGCGGCTTCCAAAAATCTAGCGGTTATAGTCACAAATACTTACAATCTTTAGTAAACAAACATGGCGCCATGCGCGGTAACCCCCCGAAATGGGATATTTTTTTTTTAGCGTTTCTTTAGTCTTCTTCATTTTATACCTGTTTTGCAACATGCATTACTCCATTTATTAGTCTTCCCCACCCAAAAACCCTGATTTCCCACACGTGCTCTCACATCGTTTGGGAGATGTACGCATATGTGCATAACTTCAATACTTACTTCAAAAGTACACATTTGCGACTGAAATGATGTACACCATCGTTCATATCAACATTTCTCGCCAGAAACACATAAGCCACATATCAAATTCTATGGTTGGGTGAAACTATAAATTGACGAAACGATATATTTGCGATGGAAACGAATGGCAAAATCAATCAGTTCACTACTTAAATCACTGGAAAAGCAGAATGTGCAGCAAAAATTCGTTGGTTGGGTGAAACTGTAAATTGACCGAAACTATAAATTGTCCAGTTAGCTTTTCTTTTCTTTTTAGATTCCCAACCATATTTGTCAAAACACATCCTATCCTAGCCTACCTTAACCTTAGCAGTGAAATACAAATTTTCTTTCTTCCATTACATAGCCATCAGCTGAAAATACTGCATGGTGGACTATGCCTATGGTAAGTTATAAGTACTAAGTATGCAGTAAAAATAGTACTTTGTTACTTTGTAGTTTGTTTATGCACCATCAGTGAGCTTTTACCAGAAAAATATACTGTATTCCACTGGAAAATTTTATCCAGCTGTATTCTTTAGATCTATCTAGTTTAACATCAAAGTAATATTTGACCTAAGTCTAACCTCATAGTTCATGAGGTGTAGATAAGAGTGTATTAGTCTAATACACTCTTATCTACACAGTTGTCATTACAACTTTACACCCATTAACTATACTTAAATTACCATTTTACCTACACAAGTAAGGCAAATCTTCATACAATACACACTATGTTTGGATTCTGACAGCAAATTAAATTTTGAAGGTTGACATCCTAATCATTTATCATGGTCATGGTCATGGTGACATGGGTATGTTCGCTAACTGATAACTTGAACTTCCAATTCCACTTACTCTTTCACCTAAAAAGCTGTCTCCACCTGGTATGGATGTAAGGTACGTGGTCTTCGAATCCATTTGGTTTATCTGCAAACCTGTCAATGGTCTGCTAAAGCTGATACAACAACCGGTACACCTGAAGTTATTCCGTTGTAAACAAACGATACAGACGTAGCAGCAGGATCGACTTCCTTTTTTTTTCGTAGTAATATAAAAACAGGTGGTTTTAGATGATAAGACAGTCTACATTATTTTATTTGTAAAACATGTGAGTGTTTTTATTTTCTCTTTCAATGCTGACAACATTTGAATAATCATACTTAATATATATTTCTATTCCCACTACTTGTTCTCATAAGTATTCCTAAGCAAGGATCGAAATCACGTGATTGATACGACAGTATATAAACATGGCAAACAATCACGTGTTCTGCAGCTTTGAAAAAAAAAAACCGTATAGAATAGAAAAATGTAAACTTTTGAGCACAATACTTAAGTTAATAGGCATGGGAACTTTCCCAACATAGAAATTATAGATAACATGCAAAAGGTGCGCGGTGTACCAAACAAATGACAATTTGGGAAAAACGGATTTGCCGTGGCTTGGTTGATGTGGCACGTGTCTAGTAACCGCGTGGGAATTCGGTGTCGGTTCGATTCCTGGACGAGGCGCAGAGGTAAGGAGGGACATCCACTCGGAGTAATTGCCACTGACCGCTGTTCACCTCGGACCTGAGGTAATTTGGTGACGTCACTATGCATTAGCTTCCTCTGGGTATCGTTTTTGCAGTGGCATGACGTGGAGACCGTCTCCTGCGTTCATGTATGAATCACCTTCAAGGTGAGTAGTCCGAGCGAGTATTAGCCCCGCAAACCACGAAAAAAAAGTGGTGATTATCAATAGTTAGAACGCCTATGGATTCCTTTGAGTAACGCACATAGATCTGTTTTAGGTTCTACATCCTCAGCCGTATAAATATATGATGATAATGGTAGTCGAAATAATTACATCAAACAGAAGATATTCAAATATCGATTCACTTACTTCCGATACTCATGAAACAGAACTGTACCGAACAAACAGCTAAACAAAATCCATCTTGAAGCAAGGGAACTGATAATTGTAGCAATAATAAGGGTGATTGAACAGAAAATTAAAGACCCCCATATAAAAAGTAAGATTTGTAGCTCACCCAATTTCTGCGATTTCCTGGTTCTTCAGTTGCTTCTGTTTCACTCTTTGATCCCCGGACGCACTCTACAATCTACTTTACCTAAAACCAATAGCTCTGCTAATTCTAATCCTATCAAGGTTACACTTTCACCTTCTCGTTCCACATCCACATTGACGCGCACACACTCTCGCACGCCCCTCGCCCTACTCCCTACACCGTGACCTTTGACCTCGTGCCAGGGGTGCCAATTGCGCACCCCTATCTGCACTACATTCATACCCCCTCCCCCTTGATCTCGAGATCAACATCTTTTTCGTCTCTTCCACTTTGTAGTTCTGCAACCATCTTGGAGGATGTCTGTCGCGCTGCGGTCGTCGGGGTGTCGCTCCCCCCATTCACTACCGCGTCGTGACTCTCTTCCTCATTTTCTACGTCACTCACCACACGACAAGGATCCAATATTTGTCACGGCACTCCCTCGACAGAGATGCTGTTCCGCGAATTTACCTCTGTTACGATACCCCTCGTCCACTGTGACATGCACTTATCATCCTTTGGCTTCACCCATACCTCCTCCCCCACCTGTACTGAGGCAGGACCCTTTTCAGTATTGACTGGTAGCACCGGCCCTACCCGGGGATGTCGCCAATCATATCTAAATAAGGCTGTCTGTGGAACCGAGTCAATTGAGCAGTAGGCGTCACTCAGGTCAGATCAACTATGGTAGCTGCTTCAAACGGTGAGATGGTGAGTGGTTGTGTTTCAGTGATCAGCGCCGAAGAGGTACAATCTCTACGTAATAGAATTATTGCCTTAAAGAAGACTGTTGAGCCCTTAAAGAGGAGAATCGAGTTCTTCGCTCGAAGATCCAAAACACAAACGACAAACCTTGTTTGGAAACTGGGTAGAAAAGGGTGAAAAACAAAACACGAAGAGATGTTAAAAAGCCCTCACCAGACCCACTTGAATGCAGAAACTCATTGCAAGCTCTCGCGAGTTTACAAGAAGAAACGAAGAAAATGCGAGAGAAGGGAAGGACAGTCGCTAGATCCCTCCCCACAGGTAAGATTTTGGTTGTAGAAGATAGCCAGGTGAGACATTTAGATAGGGCCTTCTGCGACGGGGCGGGGATAGGTGATGTTAAAGACAGGATTGAAAAGTGTATAGTCGGGGAAGGTGTGAAACCCATCCTTTGCTTGAGTGCTGGGGGGAATGACATAGGTAAGTTAGGGAGTGAGAAATTGTTTGCACTGTTCCGGGATGCGCTAGATAAGATTAGGAATAAGGGAGGGGTTCCTGTTGTATGTGGAATCCTTCCGGGGCGTAGAGTTGAAGGCATGTGTCATTCCAGAGCTATTACAATGAATTGCAGGCTGGCAAAAACATTGTAAGGCCAATGGGTAGGCATTTGTCGACAACTGGGATCGTTTTTACGGTAAGAATAATCTATATACAGTACAAGGGATGGGGGTGCACTCGTCGCCCAGAGGATTTCAGCTCCTTGCCGAATCCCTTGAGCGAGAAGTAGGCATCCCGCATTTTTTTTTGGGGGGGGGGGGTAGATTACGTGGGAGTGTGGGGGAGGGAGTATCGAAATATAGTTTAGGCAATAGAAACAGCTCAGTGAGGGACTGTGTAAAGAATCACTAAATCAGGTGGAGGGAGGATAAACTAAACTTTTACTATACAAACAGCAGAAGGGTAATGAATAAAAATAAAACATACGTAGAGAGATCTTGTATCATAGCTATTACTGAATCCTGGATCAATATGGCTGATAGACATTTCCTTCCGGAAATCGAGATAGAAGGATATAAGATTTTTCACAAGGACGGGGTTGGCAGGAGTTGGGGAGTAGTACTTTTCGTTAAAAATATAAAAAACTGTATTATCAACAATACGAGCAAGGAAGAGGATAGTACGTAATCTATTTGGGTGAAGATAATAGGCAAGAATAATAATCTTATTATTGGCGTCCTATATAGATCTCCTAACCTCAGCATTGAGCAAACTGATCCCCTTATTCATGAAATATGCAGGGCGTCCCAGTACAAAAACGTTGTGATCATGAGAGATTTTAATTATAGAAACATTGACTGGAAAATTTTAGTAGGAGACCAGGAAGCAAAATTTTCTTATATGTGGTGCAGGATAATTTCCTAAAGCAAATGATTACCGATCTTACGAGGGAAGAGAGTACTCCGCACTTACTTTTAACTAATAATGAACACCTAACGAGTAACGTAAAACTGGGAGATAGTCTAGGCTTTAGCGATCACCAAGAAATAAGATTTAATATTATTTGAGAATAATTAAAAAGTACGAATAACGCTGAAGTACCGGACTTCAGGAGAGCCAATTTTGACAGGATGAGAGACTATATGAGACATTTGATCATTTACGGGATTGACCCAGGGAGTTGTGACGGGGTCAGATACACGGTCATTCTAGACGTCATTAGTGCGGTCAGGGGTCGGATCACGGAGGGTATGCGTACCTTGGGTCAGGTCACTTGCGGGCGCAGAGTCAACAGTCCGGTCAGTGATTTGGATGAAATGTATAGTAACCTAACCTTTAAATCTAAATGCACAAAATAGATTTATTACCCTGAAGTCAATACGGAAGAATAGTAGTACTCCCAAATGGATGACGGACAGGCTGAAACATGAGATCGGAATGAAAAGAGGACTTTACGTAAGACTAAAAGACGGGGAAACACACCTTAGATCCAAATATAACGATTTGGCGAGACTGGTTAAAAAGAATACCCGCACAGCGAAACGTAACTATAAAATTAAGGTTACCAGACAACCCAGCACATTCTCTGCAGCTGATTAAACAATTCTAAAGGACTCTCTGCTAAAGCCTCTTTCAGTATATATTTTTTTCGCCTTTTCCGCATCTGCTTGAACACTACATTCCATTTCTAGGTAGATGGCCAATGCGTCGCCCTCCAGGTTAAGGTCAAATTAGCTCGCGATGTCCGTGACTCCGGTTAATTTTGCCACTAATTCTGCCTTTGTGAGCCACCCGGCGACGCCTCCATTACCATCAAATGGCTTAAAGGTAATATTGTTCATCCTGAATGGTTCCTTTGTGCTCGTCGTCTCGGTCATCTCTAGCGCCGAGATAGTTTATAAGACTTGTAGCTCACCTAATTTCTGCGATTTCCTGGTTCTTCAGTTGCTTCTGTTTCATTCTTCGATCCCCGGAAGCACTTACTCTACAATCTACTTTACCTAAAACCACTAGCTCTGCTAATTCTAATCCCATCAAGATTACACTTTCACCTTCTCGTTCCACATACGCACTGACGCGCACCCACCCTCGCACGACCTTCGCCCTACTTCCTACACCGTGACCTTTGACCTCGTACCGGGGGTTCCAAGTGTGCACCTCTATCTGCATCAAATTCGTAACACAAAAATCAAAGAACAAGTGAAAAGAACAAAACAAAAGAAAACATAAGAAATAACCCAAAGTACTTTTTCAGTAATTGCAAAGGATTCTCAAAGACAGACACAGATTGGACCACTGAAGACCGAAGAGGGTACATACACTGAGACCTCGCAACAGTCCTGTAAAATACTGCTGCAGCAATATAGCAGTGTTTTTAGTACACCACAAGCACAGTATCTAATTAACAATCCAACCACTTTTTTTTTAAGCCATCCACACATGAAGATGCACAACTCATTGACATAGACTTCATAAAAGTGGATATAATGGCAGCGATGAAGGAGCTAAGAGCAAATTCAGCAGCTGGCCCTGACTGGGTACCAACCACTCTACTCTTAAAATGTAGCAAAAAACTAGCCCACCCCCTGCACAAACTATAGAGATGTTCTATGGACACGGCCGTGGTACAAGAACAACTAAAGAAAGCCACGGTAAACCCAGTTTTCATGGGTGGAGACAAGACACTGCCCAAAAATTACAGACCAGTCGCCGTTACATCGAACATAATAAAAAAAAAATTGAGAAATATGCCAGGGAAAAACATTTAATATCTGGAGAACCAATCACCTCAGTGCCAACCAACACAGCTTCAGGAAAGGAAGATCCTGCCTCTCCAAACTATTGGCATACTATGACTGGATGCTTCAAAACGTGGCCGAGGGAAAGAGAGTGGATGTCGTATTCCTTGGTTTTGGAAAAGTATTCTACTTCACACAATCAAGTTTCTCGGCGTGACAGGTAAACTGGGGAAGTGGATATATGACTTCCTAACAGGACGTGTGCAGACGGTGATGGTAGACGACTACAAGTCGAAGGAGAGAGATATCATCAGTGGAGTGCCACAAGATTCAGTTCTGGGCCCTCTACTTTTTCTAATTCACATGGGAGATATTAGCACAAGTGTAAGAAGCTCACATCCTTCTGTAAGGCCAAGAATTATTATTTTCGTTTATTTGCAATTTTCTTGAAGATTTTACACGCTAGTCATTGTGAATAAACTCACTCCACTCAGCGTGACGTCGTTTGAACATATTCGTATGTAACCATAGACTAGGAACCTTAGATTTATGAGGAGAAAAATTCCCAACCTCCAGTTCAAGTGGAATAATCTAGGGAATTTATGATACATAAATGTTACATCAAGAAACGAGATAATAGAGCCTTGTCTTGTAGTACGAAGTGTTATAGCCGGGGTTTTACCCAGAGATACGAACGCTCAGGGGCATCGATGGGTATCACGTTTGGAATTGGAAAAGTAGTCAGTGTTAAACCAGACCCTCCTCTCTACCAGATATGTTTTCAGTTCCAAACCCTTGAAAATATTGACATAATGGAAAAATATTATGTAGGAAAAGATAAGCGATTTACGTGCGAGTGCGAAACCAGCCCCTACTCTCTACCAGGGGAAAAAGGGTGTGTAAAGAAACACCAAACAGAAAATAATCACACGAATCTATCGGGCTGGGTCGAACAAAGACTTTGTATTAAGCTACAGGGATATAATAGAGTGTGAAAAGAGTTGTGGCCGAGAGTGTTCTCTCCCAACGATAAAGTGAAGATTTTAATATTTAGGTTAGGTTAGGGAGTAGGTAAAGTAAACATTTACAGGTGACTGGACGGTTAGATCGTAATACCCATGCCTCCTATCCACGCCATTAAGATGGTGAATTATATAACCCCCTAACACGCTACCGCTCTAGTACATTATTGTTTCATAGGTAATCATCCAGGATAGGTTTTGATTTCTAATAGTTAATTTCTAATAGTTTATATCAGCTGTGTCCACTGTAATAGTGAATATAATACATATATATAAATATATATATATATATATATATATATATATATATATATATTGTATATATATATATACATATATTGTATATATACATATATATATATATATATATACAGGTTTGATTAAATACGACAGCATTCTGGAAGTTGTTGATTTTCTTTCTTGTGTTTTCGATTTTCCTAATTATACTCTTCCCTTGGATGGGGTGGGCATAAACTAATTCCTTATAGTTTTCCATTGTATTACACGACGTTTCGTCTTTATTAAGACATCTTCTGGTATAAATATTTATTGTATCTTTAAAACAGAAATGCCAGTAGATGTTTTAATAAAGACGAAACGTCCTGTAATAAAATGGAAAACTATAAGGAATTAGTTTATGTCCATCCCATCCAAGGGAAGAGTATAATTAGGAAAATCGAAAACACAAGAAAGAAAACCAATAACTTCCAGAATGCTGTCGTATTTAATCAAACCTGTATTAAAGAAAACCTGCTCCCAAAATACACCAATATATATATAATTCTATTTTATTATAATTTAACAATTAACTGTACAGCATAGATCAGAAAATCAACTGATTGAAAACTTGAATTTTTTTTTTATTCCCCAACCAGGAGTATATATGATTAACATCAAAACGGCTTAAAAGAGGGATAATAGAATAAAACCGTGGTTGGTCCAAGTACCATATGTGCTGATATATATATTCATATATAGTGGTTGGGGACGGTGGCAGCGTTTACTAAACAAATTGATCCTAGTTAATGTAGGATTCCCTAATCATTGTATGGATATACGTATGATGACTGATTATCCTCATATGTAGTGCTCCTGAGTGAACACGGTTTTATGAAGGTGTAACATACATTTTGCCCATCCATTCATTGATAAATCTATTGCAGTTGCCGAATGTGACACTATATATATTTAGTAGAACAGTGGTGGGATTAACGCCCAGTCGTGAATGGTAAATAATAGATGCCACGGTGGCACTACATCTACTTCGCTGACGACACAAGTATAAGGCGCCCTTTAGCAAATGAAGGAGAAGTGTCTTGCCTACAACAAGACCTTGACACAGTATACGCCTGGGCCAAAAGAAGCAACATGACCTTTAACGAGGGATTTTTTTTTAAATACTTAGGCATGGCTCAGAACAAATTATAAAGGACACAACTTAATTCACTATGCACTGAGGGAGGGCAGGACGTAACCCAACGTCCACGTCAAATGTCTGGGTGTCACCCTGAGTGAAGACTGCTTCCTCCAACAACATATCTCGGAGGTAGTGACAAGAGTAAAAAGGATGGCTATAGATGAGCCCTCAGAACCTTTGTCACAAGGAAGCCATAAGTAGTGTTGACCATATGGAATGCACCAGTACTACTGTAGTCAGTTGTGGTCACCTCACAGGTGGAGTGACATGGAACTGCGAAAGGCTGTTTAGAGGTCCTGTACCAGACAAATAGCAGAACAGATGGACCTTGACTACTGGGACCGCTTGAAGGAGCTGACCGGTACTCACAGCAAAGAAGACGGACGGGGCAGATATAGGGCCTTCTATATCTGGAAAGTCTTGAAACAAGAAGTGCCTGACAATACAGCCTTAGGACTCCTGCAGCCATCAACCAACGAGAAGACAGGACGCAACTGCACTAGAAGGAATATACCATCCAAAGCATGAGTGAAAACCTTACTGGTGCCCAGCCTGGAACTGATGTCCGGTGTGTGTTTATGTGTAAATATGTATCTGCGTGGGAACGTGCATGCATGTTTATGTGTGTGTAGCTAATCATAATTTTGCCAAAACAAAAATGACTTTGCTTTGCTTCACGCTCTCCCTTTTCAACAAGCAATTTTGTAAAAAAAAAAAAAAAAAAAAAAAAAAAAAAAAAAAAAAAAAAAAAAAAAAAAAAAAAAAAAAAAAAAAATATATATATATATATATATATATTATATATATATATATATAATATATATATATGTATGTATGTATAAATTGTATTGTATTTTGTTGAATAAACCTTATCTAACGAAAAAAAAAACATTACATGAGACAGAGTAATTGCAATTTCAGATACATTTTTTGCGTTACCATGATGGTCATTGTACTCGACCAAGTACAAGAAGTAAATATGGCTCTTACTCACTATTGAGGTGTCTTTGAGTAAATCATTTTAGATTTTTAATAGACTAATTAGGCTAATTTATCATATGTAGTCAGTGGTCCCTAATTAAAAATTTTCGTTTTCTTCATATGAAGTAGAAAATGAATATTTTTAAGGAGTAACAATAATATATGAACACAGTCATAGCCACCACCCCCACACACACACTCGTGGCGCAGTTGGTAGAGTTCCCGGCTGCCACTACGGAGGTCCGGGTTCGAATCCCGCCCAGGGCTGAAATAATTTCAGTATCACTGCGCTGTGGGTTGTTACTCCAACTCTCGTGGGTGGGGAGTTGGGTGTGTGTGTGTGTAAGGTCACAGCATTACCCATAGATCGGTCATATACGAGCTCTGAGCTCTTTTCCGGGAGGGAAATAGCTGTCTATCACGAATCCAACACGTGATCCAAAGACCATGGTGAATCACACACACACACAAACACCCATACAAACACACACACACACACACACACACACACACACACACACACACACACACACACACACACACACACACACACACACACACACACACACACACACACACATTCGTCGGATGGACGGCGAAGATTGGAGTTCCGAAGAAAAAGTGAAATTTTCGTGGATCTCAACGTCAAGGAAGTACCTTATTGTATTTACAGGGAAGGGGAAAGCTTGTGGTGTAGTGAGAAGGTGATAAAAAAGGAGAAGGGGAGGGATTACTGAGGGAAATGGAAGGAAATGAGGAAGGGGAGGACTTGGTCCAGGAGGCCAGGCGCCATATATACAAACGCGGCCCAGATCAATTTAGCGACGAGGAAGTAAGTGAGTAAGAGCCATATTACACAAAAGTGTAAAGATTAGAAATATAGATAAGAGCAGCACAATGGAAAGTGAAGATAACAATTTCCAAGGATCTAATGTGTGTGTGTGGGAGGGAAGCCAACCCTCCCCGATTAGCAAGCCTAGAAGAAAAAATTGAAAAAATTGTCAAACATTGGGAGAATAGGTTTGGTGAACTTACGAGGATCACGCAGAGAGTTGAAAAATTGGAAGAACTAGAGAAGGTGAACAAAGACCTAACTAAAGAAACAGAAGAATTAAAAAGACAGTTAAAAGAAGTAAAAGATGAGAATGAGGAATTAAAGAGGAATAATAAAAAGTCCATAGCAAAAGAAGCACAGGGCTGGAAAAAATCCAAGAGAACAGTAAAGTTGCATTTACTGACATAATAAAACAGCAAATGAAAGAACAAACTGAAGACTCAGTCATTAAAGTGATGAGACAGAAGGAAAATATAGTAAGAGACTTAGCAGATAAAAATAAATGTATAATTATATTAGGAATGGAAGAGAAGTATAATCTAAATAGAACCACAAGAATCAAAGAGGAAAAAGAAAAAGTAAGCAGTTTACTAGAATTAGTTCAGGAAGATGAACCTGAAATCATGAAACAAATTGAAGAGATGTATAGGCTAGGAAAATATAGTACGGATAAGACCAGACCAATTAAGATTAAATTCAGGTCACAAACGACAGCAGAGAATATCTTAGCAAAAACAGGGAAACTAGCAAACAGTGAACAATATATAAAGGTATGGATAAAAAGAGAAATGAATAAAGAGGAAAGAGAGGAGGAACAAATGAAAAGACAAGTAACTAAGAAAAAAAAAAACGAGAACAGAACAGAGTCAGAAAAAGAGAAATTCTATTGGAGAGTAGTGAACATGAAAGTGAGGAAATGGGACATACCAGAGAACAACAAAAGGGAAACAGAAAATACAATGTAAGTAGCAGAAAATTAAGAGTGTCTTACACAAATATAGATGGATTGATAACAGGATTGAATGAACTGAATGATTATCTGAAGGAAAAAGATCCGGACATAATGGGAATTGTAGAGACAAAATTAAAAGGTCCACTACCACCCAACAGTGTAGGGCATGATGCATATAATTATTGGATTAGAAATAGAGACAAAACAAGGGGTTGGAGTTATGTTCCTGACTAAGAAGGATATAAACGTGAGGTGTGTCACATATGGAAAGAATACAGTAGAGATGATTATGATCGAAGTGGAAGACAGAGATAAGATGAGCAGAAAGTTTGTGATAAATCATGTGCCTCCAAAAACAGCCTCGGGGGAAGAGAGTGAACATAAAAGTATATTAGAAGACACAAGGATGATATTAAATAAGATAATGGAAGATGGAGGAAGAATAGTAATGATGGGCGATTTTAATTGCAAAGAAGTCTGCTGGGAAGAGATGACCGTAAAGGGTGGAGACGACTCATGGGGAAATGTTCTACTCGAGATGATTATTGACCATACAATGACACAATGGATTCAAGAGAACACTAGGTATAGAAATGAAGAAGAACCATCGAGACTAGACCTAATAATCACATCTGAACCTAAGATAGTGGAAAAGACTGAATATAAGACACCAATAAGTAAAAGTGACCACATATTGATTGAACTGGAACTAAACGAGAAAAAACACACGAAAAGAAATGAACAATATAGAAAAGGAAGATTGATGTATGATCTATTTTTATAAAATAAGAGAATTCTTAAAAAAAATGGGAAAGAATATACAAAGAGGAAACAACAGTGGAAGAGAAATGGAATATTTTGACAAAAAATTATAAAAAACGAGTGGAAAAGTATGTCCCAAGACAAAAACAAGAAAAAGAATATGTAAAGTGCTGGTACAACAAAAGTTGTAAGGAGTTAAAAGACAAAAGAGACAAAGCTTGGACAAATTGGAAGAAAGACAAAAGACCTGAAAAATGGAAAATATATACTAGTTATAGGAATGAATATGTACAAGTGCGCAGAGAGGAAAAGAGAAAATATGAAAAAGATGTCATAGAAAAATGTAAAGATAAACCAAAACTATTTTACAGATTTGTAAACAACAAACTGAAAAACAAACAAGAATTAGAGAAATTACGACAAGGAGGAGTTGAATACACAGAGGAAATAGAAATGGCAGAAATTATAAACAAACATTTTAAATCGCTGTTTGCAAGGGAGAACATACTACCTGGAGAAATCGAATGGGAAGAGAAAGTCCCCCCTATGAAAGAAATAGCAGTAACAAAGAAATAAATTATGAAACACTTGAGTAACCTTGATGTCAGAAAATCGCATGGACCAGATGAAATAGCAAACTGGATTTTGAAAGAATGCAGAATGAACTGGCAGACAAAGTACATAGCATAACAGGGCTCTAGAGATCCAGGGCTTTGCTGGCAGACACAACTTTCGGTTTTTACATTGCCATCAAAGTGTCACGTGCCCGTGATGTACATCTAAAGCTATGTCTGCAGTTTAAGTTACTTGTATTATCAAGGTTATATTATGCACGTGTTTTGCGAATCTAGACATTCATGTTTTCCACACACCCCACCCCCATGCCGTGGGTGGTGAGGTAGGCTGTTCTTAAACCAGGACAGCTCCGTTTGCACATGCGCATATAGGCTATTGTTTTAGTTATATTATTGTTATGTTCAATTAATTAGTAGTTACTTTAGGTTATTTATCTCTATTCATATTCACACTATCAATTTTTCTATTATATTATTACCATGTTAACTTACATAAGTGTAAATGAAAATTCAAGTGCTGACCAGTTAGGGTCCACGCTCACCCACGATCTGTCTCACTCTCGCGGTAATCTTCATACTGTATAGACGTGCTATGTAGCCGTCTCTCAATACCCTCGTGCTATGCCATATAGCATCATGTTATAGGTTAAAACTAGGAAGGAACCCAGGTGTTACTGGTGTATCCTACTAGGCATGGAATCTTTTATTGGTTATATAAAGTACTGTATATCGTAAGTCTACTTGTTAATATTATTAATAGTTATTATGCTTTTTCTTGTATCCTATTGACTTGAAGCAGTGAGACATTTTTACAGTCATTCTTTAACCAAATTATTCCTCAAATATATATATATATATATATATATATATATATATATATATATATATATATATATATATATATATATATATATATTTATGAGAGCGTAAGGACTATAAAAACATAACTTGATTTAATCTATTATGTGAATAGGAGGTAAAGGGAACACGGGCTGAGGGAAATACTTTTATTCCTGACTAGTTTCGCCTGAGTGGCTTCTTCAGAGGAACATAGTTTGAAGTCAAGTTGGTCAATATATATATATACGAAATCCCGTGTGGTGGATGTGACAGAAAATACATCGGTGAAACTAGCAGAGGCTTAGACACCAGATTAAAAGAACACCGAGCAGATGTAAGAAACCACAGGGTTAGTAGTGCACTAATAAACCATGTCGACGAAAGAGGCCATCTACCAAAATGGGACCAGGCAAAAATTCTCATGGATAACATTACACGGCAAGAAAGAAAGGCGATGGAGTCCGTTTTTATCAACATCCATGATAACATTAATAAGAGGACTGGGTATTTAATATGGGCTAAAGCAGCAACACACTTTGTCATCATGAACAATAAACACAGAGCCCCTGATCCAGACGGACATTTCAGCCACGCGAATACCAATAGGTGGATAATTTGTCCACCCGCTGCGACAGCTCGTCACACCTATAGATGAGCTCAAGTGGGGGACCAACCTGACATTATGCCACGTTCCTTTTTATGCCATATATATATTGACCAACTAAACTTCAAACTATATTCCTCTGAAGAAGCCACTCAGGCGAAACTAGTCAGGAATAAAAGTATTTCCCTCAGCCCGTGTTCCCTTTACTTCATATTCACATTCGTCACAATGTATACACATTAATCTATTATCTTCATGTTATCATATAACTTTCTTTAATTATTCATGATTATCTATTTACATCCAAGTGTGTAAGAGTTATGGAGGTAATTATTGTCGCACTATCACTTTTTTTTTCTCTTATTTGTCCTTAACTTGAAGTAGGTTTCACCCCACAAATATAAGGGATAGTTGGGAACACGTCAAAAGTGAAACATCACTCCAGTAAGATCGACTGAGGGTGTTCTGAAAGAAAACAAATAAATCCCTAACAGACGAGCTGAGCACTTTGGCAATCTTCTTAACCAAAATGACCTCACCGACTATAGCATCTTGTACCAACTACCGGAGCTACCCACGATCACAGTTCTCAACACTTCCACAGAATTTGCTGAGACACTTCAAACCATAAACGATCTTATGAATGACAAAAGTGCAGGTCCAGATAGCATGCCTTCCGAAATCATAAAAAAAAAAAAAATTATGGCTATCTTTTCCACCAATGATTCCACTAAATGGTCCTAGCCGTGTGACCAACTGGAACTGTCCTCTACTAATGGAAAAGTGCTAACATTGTTACTATCTATAAGAAGAAAAGTGCATATATCTTTTGACCATCATAGGGAAGGTTCTTGCTCGAGTCATGCTCACAAGGCTAACTAATCAAAATGTAGAATATATGTATATATATATATATATATATATATATGTATATGTATATGTGTGCATATATGTGTGTATATATATATATATATATATATATAGGTATATATATATAATATATGTATACATATGTGTATGTATATGTATATATATATGTATACATGTATATACATGTATACATATATGTATATATATATATATATACATATATATATTGCAGAAACCACCGGGAAATTGAAAAAGAGACAGGCTTACAAGAAATATAAGTGCTCGGGTGCATCTAATGACTATCGAAGTTATGTATTAATACAGAGAGATTAAAAAAAGACAATAAAAAACGAAAACGACAATACGATATGAATATCGCTGATAAATCCAAAGAGAATCCCAAAGAATTCTATAGTTACATTAGAGATAAAAAGGTTGTTAGGAATCACATTGGTCCATTATTATCTGCTGACGGTCAACTTGAATATTCAAATGAAGGAATGTGTGATATTTTAAACAATTATTTTAGCTTAGTATTTGTAAACGAAACACCTCAAAGTGAACTCCAAACTGAAACCTGTGAAAAGTCTAGGGTAAACTTACTCACTACGGTAAATATAACAAAAGAAAAAATTAAAAGGTGTATAGGGAAACTCAAAGTTAATAAAACATCCGGACCTGACGGTTGGCATCCAAGAATCTTAAAGGAAATGAAAAATGAGATTGTTGTTCCATTAGAAATTATTTTCAAGAAATCCATCATATCCGGAGATGTCCCAAGAAAATGGAAACTAGCTAACGTTACTCCCATATTCAAAAAATGTGACAAAAAGAAACCAAATAACTATAGGCCTATAAGTTTGACTTCAATCGTAGGAAAAAATATGGAAACTATCATCAAAGATGCTATCAAACATCAATTAGAAAGTAACTGTTTGATAAATGATAGCCAGCATGGTTTCAGATGGAAACGTTCTTGCGTGATTAACTTACTCGAATTCTACAACACAGTTATCTCGAATTATGACAAAAGAAACAATATAGACTTAATACATCTAGACTTTGCAAAATTTTTTGATATTGTCCCCCACGAAAGACTACTTACCAAATTAGCTTTACACGGAATATGTGGTAGCCTACTAAGTTGGACTAGTAATTGGTTGAATGATCGAAAACAGAGCTGTTTTAAATGGAAAAACTTCTGGATGGAAAAATGTTACAAGTGGAGTTCCTCAAGGTTTCGTTCTCGGGCCACTTCTATTCATAGTATATATAAATGATATAGACCATGGACTAAAATCTACTATTTCCAAATTTGCTGATGATATAAAACTGTGCGGAATGGCAAATGATCACTTAAACCAATTAGATATTCAAGAATATTTAGATAAATTACAGCAATGGTCTGAAAAAATGGCTAATGAAATTTAACACAAGTAAATGCACAAAGGTAAAAATAACAGTAAGTACGATTACAAGTTATTTGGAAATTCGTTAACAAAAGTGGATAGTGAAAAGGATCTCGGCGTAATTATCAGTAACGATCTCAAATCATCTAAGCAGTGTATTTCAGCCTCTGAGAAAGCAAATAAAATTCTAGAACTGATTGCGCGATCTTTTGACTTCAAAAGTCTATCACTCATTAACAAGCTATATAAATCGTTAGTTCGTCCACATTTGGAATATGCTATTTCTAGAACGGATTCCAAATATCAAAAATAAATCATACGAAGATCGACTAAAACTTATGAATCTGTTTTCCCTAAAAAAGCGTAGACTCAGAGGTGACTTGATACAGGTCTTTAAGATTCTAAAGGGAATTGACAACATCAAAAGTGACAAATTTTTCACACTGAATGAGAATCCGACAAGAAACAATGGTCTCAAACTGTCAGGAAATAGATTTAATTTGGAAGTGGGTAGAAACAACTTAGCCAACCGTGTAGTTAATGAATGGAATAAACTTCCTGCAGAGGCAGTGCAATGTAGTTCAGTTCGAAGCTTTAAGAATCATTTAGATAAACACCTAAGCAAGATGCTGTAATGACTGTCATTTATTTTATATTATCTGTATTAATACATAACTTTGATAGTCATTAAGTGAACCCAAGCACTTGTATTTCTTATAAGCCTGTCTCTTTTTAGCAATACTTTTTTCAGTTTCTTTGTCAAGCCATTTTGGGCGAGTCTGAGTTGGGGGACGTCTGTCCTTAAAAGGAATGTAAGTATGAATCATCTTAGTGAGGGTATTTTGAAATATTTCCCACATATGATCTACAGGATTTTCGCTTAAATTTGCCTCCCAATCTATAAGGTGAAGCTACTGACGTAGTCCTAGGAACTGAGTTTTACTGAAACCGGGTATTTTAGGAACACAAGTATAAATTCTAAAAAATTTAGTAGTTTCCATCTAACTAACTTGTGATCGCTATTTGCAACAGTTTCACCGACTTCTACATCGGTTATCATGCTTTCGCGGCTAGTGATCAATTAATCCACTTGAGAATTGCCCCGTTCTAATACTATAGGCCTATTTGTGTTGGCTTATTCTTTTATTCAAACCTTTGCCTGTTTGGCCTATGTAAATAAAATCACAGTTTTTACATGGTATGCTATGAATACAACCTTCTTTTTCGCTTGGCGAATTTCTAATGAACAAGCTCTTAATATTATTATTGTTTTTAAATACGACCTGGTTACCATTTTTTTTAAATGTTAGGAAGCCTGATCAAATTTTCATGGTACGGAATTGTTAACATATTCTTATAATTAAATTGTTTGACCTGCGAAGTATTAAGAAAATATTTCCTAGCTTTGATTTTTGTCTTGTCAGTCAGATGTTTCGGATATTTTAAATTTTTTCCAATGTCATAAATATATTTTATTTCTTGATCCAAAAACTCAGGAGACAAATTCTATAAGCTCTCAGGAACATTGATGAAAAACTGACAACTTGGCGTTTTGGCTGTGATAAGAGTAAAAATGAATGTATGGAAGGACATTGGTTGGCTTCCTGTTAACTTCAAATTTAAAATATCTTCCACATCGGCGAATATTTACATCTGAAAATGGTAAAACAATATTTTCTTCTACCTCCACTGTGAATTTAATGGAATGCACTAAATTACTTAAATCTGACAAAAAAGATATCTAAATGTTGATCATTAGGCCAAATGCAAAGAATGTCTCAACATAAATGTACCAAACTGCATTATTTGGAAGAATGTTTGGTAATAACTCTGTTTCAAAAAACTCCATGTACAAATTGCTAAGAATTGGAGACAGACAATTCCCCATGGCCATACCAGATGTTTGAGATGAAAAGTTTCCATTAAATTCAAACTTAGAGTCTATTACACATAATTTGATTAAACTAATAATAGTATGAGCAGGGAGTGTCAAGTCATGCTTCTTTAACTCTTCTTCCAGAAATCCTAAAAAATCTAACACCGGGACTCGGGTAAATAAGCTTTTAATATCGAAACTAACCAACTTAAAATCAAATGTGAGATTTTGTCCAAGCAACTTTTCGGTTAAATCAACATTATTTTTTATGTGAGACTGAAAATTTTTCCCAACAAGAGGACTAAGAAGAGACTCTAGCCATTTTGACAACTTATATGTGCAAGACCCAATAGAACAAGTTATGGGCCTAACTGGATTATTAATTTTATGATTTTTGATTAGACCATACATGTACGGAAGTGACGGAGACGCAGTAACGCATTTTTTTTATCAGTTCATCGTTACCCTTTAGAATTGTCTTAAGCTTCTTATTAAATTCACTATTAACATTTTCTAGAGGGTTCTTGTTTAATTTTGCATAGGTCTTTTCATCACTTAATAATATTTTCATTTTTTCTAAGTACTCCTTTATTATTGTTCTTCTTCTTCTTCTTCTTCTTTTTCTTCTTCTTCTTCTTCTTCTTCTTCTTCTTCGTCTTCTTCTTCTTATCATTATTATTATTATTATTATTATTATTATTATTATTATTATTATTATTATTATTATTATTATTATTATTATTATTATTATTATTATTATTATTATTATTATTATTATTATTATTATTATTATTAATATATATATATATATATATATATATATATATACAAACATACACACATACATATGTGTATATATTCATGTGTAAATACATACATACAAAAATACATACATACATACATACATACATACATACATACATAAATACATACATACATACATACATATATACATACATACATATATACATGCATACATATATACATACACACATTCATACGTACATTCATACGTAAGTACGCACGTACGTACGTACGTACCTACCTACCTACCTACCTACCTACCTACCTACCTACATACATACATACATACATACATACATACATACATACATACATACATACATACATTCTTACATACATACATACATACATACATACATACATACATACATAAATACATACATACATAAATACATACATACATAAATACATACATACATACATACATACATACATACATACATACATACATACATACATACATACATACATACATACATACGTACATACGTACATACATACATACATACATACATACATACATACATACATACATACATACATACATACATACATACATACATACATACATGCATACGTACATACATGCACACATATATACATACATACACACATACATATATACATTCATGCGTACATATATACACACATACATTCATACATACATACATAAATGCATACATACATACATACATACATACATACATACATACATACATACATACATACATACATACATACATACATACATACATACATACATACATACATATATACACACATACACACTTACATACATACATACATACATACATACATACATACATACATACATACATACATACATACATACATATACATACATACATACACCCACACACATACATATATACACACATACATACATAAATACATATATACATACATACGTACTTGCATACATACATATATACATACATACATGCACACACAAATACATATATACATACATACATACACGCACACATATATACAAGCTTATAACCTCACCTAACCTAAACTCATAACCTAATCTAACCTATACTAACCTAACCTAACCTATACTAACCTAACCTAACCCAAGATAATAAGCTAACTCATCCTAACCTAACCTATCCTAACCTAATTAACTTAGCCTACCTAACTCAATCTAACCTAACCTTACTTAACGTAACTTAACCTTACCTAACCTAACCAAACCTATCCTAACCTAACTTAACCTACCTAACTCATTATAACCTAACCTTACTTAACGTAACTTAACTTTACCTAACCTATCCTAACCTAACTTAACCTAACCTAACCTAAGCTAATCTTAACCAACCTAACCTAACCTTGTGATTTTATGTGAGGGAATTGAAACAAAGATGGTTTCCTGAAGATTGCTGGATGTTACAATTCTGACAATACACATGCAAATGATTTCATTGTTAATTGCCGAAAGTCAATGAAACTTGCTAAAATTGTGTATATATACAGTATATGTACATTATTTATTCACATTGAAATTAATTCCAACAGTATAAATAGTCATTTTATCCAATTAGACGCACTGGACGCCATGGAACGGCATTCGACGCGTTTTAGGATCATCGCACAGCATTACCACGAAGCCTTAGAGGGGGTTTACACGGTAACGGTTCGTCGAACGCGGTTCGACAGACACGTGTTTAAAGTGATGTGTGAACGTGTGAACGGGGTATTTGGTTGTCGAACACGTTGGTTAAACCCCAAATACCCCGTTCACACGTTCACACATCACTCTAAGCACGTGTCTGTCGAACCGCGTTCGACGAACCGTTATTACATCACACTTCACCAGAGCCCTTTCGTCGTCGATTACCGACGGGCTACCATTAGGAAGTAAGTTTTGCCAGACAGTTGTGCTTCATTTTCACATATTTTTTGGAACCTAAAGGCTTGCGTACCAATAATTATTTATTTTTCTCCTGTAAACATTATTAGATTAGGTTTAAAGGTTTCTATGACCTTTGAAGTAAAACTTTAAAGCAGTTCTGTTCCCAAGGAGAAATATTGAATATTAAACATCAGCACATTCTATTTCGATCAAAGTAGTATGCTATAATTTTAATAGAAAGCTTTCATTACTTTTTTGTTATAACCATAAAGTATGAATTTGTTGAAGTATGTAACTTTTGAATTTTAAACATATCAAAGGTAAGGTGTGTTTAACAGTCAATAAAGTGTTAAATTATTCTTTTTAGCTACAAGCCTATAATTAGAGGTTCATGATGTTAGAGTTAAGTATAGTTTGAGTTTTAAACATTATATGGTATTCGAAAATTGGCTGGTACAAAACAATGGTTAGGACTGAAATGGGTTGGTATACGTTGGATAGGTTAATTGGAGTAATTTTACTCATAGAAGAGTCGAAGTCGGTGTCAGAGTCGGAGTTAAAGTTATTAAGCATCGACTCCACAACCCTTGAACTAACATCAGTAGCCCTCTTTTCCAAACTATATTCCCCTTTTATCATATATCATCTAATATAATACACCGAACACTCCCCCAAGTTAAGATATTTATCCAACAATCAAATAACTAAGGCGAACCTCCCGCTATAGTGTCATAATGGACTTCTATAACGGTGCGATATCACACTGAGAGATATAGTCGTTGCTGAATTGCTGGCGACGAAATGTAGTACAATAATGCAATGATACAATAGATTTATACACACGTACACACATACATACATACATACATACATACATGCATACATACATACATACATACGTACATACGTACATGCATACATACATACGTACATGCATACATACATACGTACATGGATACATACATACATACATGCATACATACATGCATACATACATACATACATGCATACATACATGCATACACAGATAGATACATAGATACATACATACATACATACATACATACATACATACATACATATACACATACATACATACATGCATACATACATACATTCATACATACATACACACATACATACATAAATAGATGCATATGCATACATACATACATACATACATACATACATACATACATACATACATACATACATACAATACACCACCTATGAGCACGCTTTCACCACACTAGGACCACCTACCCTTGCTGACCGCTATCTTCAGAGTCTGAGGTCGTTTGCGGTCACCCTAGTTAAACATCCTCGGCACCGGAACCTGCTACCTCCACAGGTAAAACGACTACGGCTGCAGGTGCGGCACCATAATACCATCAAGCCGATCAGAGCACGCACCGACCTGTATAAGAAGAGCCCCATACCGACATTTGTGGACTTAATTAACAACAAGAAATAACATTGCTGTACAACACAGCTATTCCTTAGCTTACTGTCTTTGTTTTGTTTTTAATGCTTGTAACAACATCTTTTCACTGTCACAGTTTTATAATGTTATAATCTTGTTGGATGTATATTTTCAGCAGTAATGCTGCTATACCCAATAAACCGTATATTATTGTATTTACTATCATTTATTATTATTATCATTATTATTATTATTATTGTTATTATTATTATTATTATTATTATTATTATTATCATTATTATTATTATTATTATTATTATTATTATTATTATTATTATTATTATTATTATTATTATTATTATTATTATTATTATTATCATTATTATTATTATTATTATTATTATTATTATTATTATTATTATTATTATTATTATTATTATTATTATTATTATTATTATTATTATTATTATTATCATTATTATTATTATCATCATTATTATTATTATTATTATTATTACTATTACTATTACTATTACTATTATTATTATTATTATTATTGTTATTATTATTATTATTATTATTATTGTTATTATTATTATTATTATTATTATTTGTCGGTCCTGTCTTGTCTGATGGTAGCGTAATTATGAAATGATTTGGGAGATAGGGTTGATGAAAGAATATTAGGATGGTTTGGACACATGGAAAGAATGAGTGAAGAAAGACTAGTAAAAGAGGTATGGAAGGCAGATGTGGAGGGAGTGAACATGAGGGGACGTCCTAGGATGAGGTGGATGGATGGGGTGAAGGGGGCTTTGGGGAAGAGGGGAACGTCTGTTGAGGAAGGAAGGGAGAGGACGGAAGACAGAGGTGAGTGGAGAATGGTTGTATATGGATGATGTTGTGACTGCATGAGGAGGAATGGGCAGGGGGGTGGGGGGTGGGGTAGTATGTGTGAGTAAATTTTGACGCAGCCCGAAGGGATTTCTCCCCGTCCTCGCCTTATATGCAAAGGGGGACGGAGAGGGGGGGGGTCGCCGATTAAATGAAGCGGCCTTGCTGTGGATGTACTGTGTCTGGCGACACTGCTTCTGACCCAGGGCGGTGGGCAGGGTGCAGGGATGACCCGTCATCCAGGAGGTGCTCAGATGAGAGGGAGGGTGGGAGGGGTGTGGAGTGTATTTAGGGATGAAATGGGTGGGAGTGTTTTTATGCCTTTCCCTTTTTGGCTACCTCCCTTGAAAGGGGGAAAAAGCATTGGTATATGTATGTATGTATGTATGTATGTATTATTATCATTATTATTATTATTATTATTATCATTATTATTATTACTACTATCATTATTATTATTATCATTATTATTATTATTATTATTATTATTATTATTATTATCATTAAATACATACATACATACATACATTCATATATACATACACATACACATTCATGCATACATATATAAATACATACATACAATACATACATACACACATACACACATACATAAATATATACATAAAACATACATACATACATATATACTGTACATACATACACACATACATATATACATACATATATACAACAATACATACAGACATACATGTATACATACAAGCATGCATGCATACTTACATATATACATACATACACACACACATACATAGAGGCATACATACATATATACAATACATACATACATGCATACATACATTCATACATACAAGCATACATACATACACACATAAATACATATATACATGCATACAAGCATGCATGCATACATACATACATAAATACATACATACATACATACATACACACATAGATACATGCATACATACATACATACATGCATACACACATACATACTTACATACATACATACATACATACATACATACATACATACATACATACATACATACATACATGCATGCATACATACATACATACATACATACATACATACTTACATACATACATACATACATACTGCACATACATATATACATACTGCACATACATACATTCATATATACACACATACATGCATGCATACATACATACAGTATATGCATACATACATAAATACATACATACATACATATATACATACAGCACATGCATACATACATACATACATACATACATACATACATACATACATACATACATACATACATACATACATACATACATACATACATACATACATACATACATACATACATACATACATACATACATACATACATACATACATACGTACATACAATACATACATACATACATACATATATATATATATATATACATACAAGCATGCATACATACATACATACATACATACATACATACATACATACATACATACATACATACATACATACATACATACATACATACATACATACATACATACACACAAAACACCATCATTTCATAAAACCACTACCATCAGACAAGACAGGACCGACAGCAATGGCGGTGGACTCATCACCCTGATCCACCACACCATCTGTTTTGTGGACACAAGTGCCACAACCAAAATTCTCCTCCCTACCACAGATAACACTACAGAAATCCAATCCATTCGAATCCGCACAGGCAACAAATCAACACTGACAATAGTTAACATGTATATCCCCCCCCCCAATCATCCCCCACAGTTCCAAACACCTTCAGGCCTCAATTTAGCCAACTAGCCTCAATCCCCAACCTGATCATGGGTGGTGACTTCAACGCCAAGTCGTCTGCCTGGTATGTCGACAACCCTGACACAGACAGAGGGCTTGATATACAGACTCAGTTTGACTCATTGACTATCATGAACAACACACATAATCATACACATATCCCACACCAAGCCCTCTACACTCCCTCCTCTCCTGATATCACCTTCTGCTCCCCCTGCCTAACCCCAACAACATCATGGAGAGTGGTCGGATTCCTTGATTCTGACCACCTTCCAATCATCATCACCACCAAAACAAGATGCACCCCAGTTGGCCACAGACACACATACACCAATTACAAGAGAGCTAACTGGGAAGCTTTTACTGAAGAGACAGAACAACATTTTGAAACACTTAACAGTACACCAATCACAAACATAAACAATGTGTGCACACTTTTAATACAGTCATACAAAACGCAGACAAGAGATACATCCCTAGAGGCAACAGAAAATCACACAACCCCAACTTCACACCAGAAATCCAAGGCCTCATCAGACAACGAGACACAATTAAACACAATACCCCCACACCTATCCCTCAAAACATAGCAGACCAAATATAAACACTAAACAATGTGATTGTCAATAAAATACACGGACAAAAAACACAAAATTGGCAAAACTTTATCAATACACTTGATCACAAAACAAACACCAGCAAATTGTACAAAACACTCAACAGCATTACACTATCCAACAGTAACACAACACGCTCTCACGCAGCAATAATCACAACAACAGACAATCTACCCTCAAACAGACAACAAGCAAACACACTCATAAATCATTTTGCACAGACAAGCCATCTCACTTCTCACCCTGACAACCGACGCACTATTCGACGTAAGAAAGACTTTCCCACAGACTCAGACTATACACCCTTCATAGACAGTCAGACAAAACACATAATACATAATCTCAAGCACTCATCTGCCTGTGGCCCTGATAACATAAGTAACATCCACCTAAAACACATTGGACCACAAGGTATACACGCACTCACAAACATTGCAAACTACAGCTATTCACACAACACTATACCCGACATCTGGAAGCATGGTAAAATAATCACCATTCCAAAACCGAACAAAGACCCAACAATCCCAACATCGCACCGCCCAATCACACTTCTCTGCACCCCCTCTAAAGTCATTGAACGCCTAATACTTCAACTTGTCACACCACATATTCCACTTGCTGACTCACAACACGGTTTTAGGCCACTACACTCCACAAGCACTCTTCTGATAAACCTCACACAAAGAATTTTAGATGGCATCAATTCAGATAGGCCCCACCACAGAACACTTCTTATAACATTAGACATTAGTAAAGCTTTTGATGCTATCCCCCGCCACAACCTAACAAATAAGATATATAACACAGACATGCACAATAACACCAAAAGAGAGCTGGCCAATTATCTGGCAGGTAGGAATGCTTACGTGTCATATAATAGCCAATCATCGCACATCAGAAACAATAAGAATGGAGTACCACAGGGCTCAGTTCTATCCCCCACGCTCTTTAATCTATACATGCATGACTTACCCACACCAGACACCTCAGAAATACAAATCTCTTCCTACGCAGACGATATAACAATCACATGCACACATTGTAACACAAACAAAGCTGCAGAAATAATTCAGCCATACCTTGATACACTCCACATATGGTTCATCACAAACAGACTCAAAATAGCTCCAACCAAATCTACAGCAACACTTCTCACCAACTGGACAAAAGAACACAAATACATACCCCCATCTCTACATCAACAACACTCTAATACCACACACAAACACACCAAAAATTCTTGGTGTAACATACGATACATCCATGTCTTTCAAACAACACATCACAAACATAAAAACAAATGCACACCTAGACCTAACGCACTTAAGTCAATCACTGGAACAACATTTGGACAAAACAAAGAAACTAATACAACAATATACAAACAATGCATACGCTCAGTGATGAATTATGCGAGTCCTGCATGGGCTCCTAATCTCAGTGAGAC